>NC_044318.1:0-600000 GCF_007474595.2 Lynx canadensis | reverse complement strand
AGCTCTGGTTTGAGGGCTCAAGGCTGGAGTAAGGGGTTGGGGTCTCCGGGAGAAGGCACTACCAGGCAGGCTGACCTGCCTCAGTGCACCGTTGCACTGAGAAAGATTGATTTAAAACTACAATGGGAGATTCTGTAAAATGTTTTTTCTCCACTTTTGAAACACTACTACCTCAGCGTTCTCTTCCTCAGATCCATGAGAATCTAAAATCAGTTGTGAAACATTTATGTAAGTCTAGGCCCTGAAGAGAATTGCACTGACCTGTAACACACTGGCAGTGAGCAGGGTAAAGCTGATTTATGCTGAGCAGAGAGGATCAGGGTCTCCGGTTTTGTTAACTCATCATGCGGGAGCTCTCACTGGGAAGTTCCATCAGTGATTTCTGTGTCCTGTTTCACAGTTGTCAAAGCATTCTTCGTGTGTGTTGTTCTACGCATTTCAATAACTGTTCTGCAGAGATAATATATTGAGACACGTCGTTGTCAAAATTATATAAGAGATACATTTGGTGAGGCGCCCGAGTGGCTCAGACTCTTGACATTACTGGTTCAGGTCGTGATTCATGGCCCTAGGCGCGTGGAGCCTGCTTAGGATCCTTCCTCCCTCCCTCCCTCTCTGGCTCTCTCCCTCCCCCCCCCCCCACACACTGTCTCTGAAATAAAGAAAAAGAGTAAAAAGAAATACATTCAGGGCAGGAAAACTAGAAAATACAGATGAGCAAATGAGCAATGATGTAATATCCCACTGCTCAGAGATAGCACTATTCTGTCTAGATCCCTGTAGATCTTGGCACATACATAATCTTTGTTTTCCCCCAGGAAGATGGGACCCTAATCCACGTTACCCACAATGTGTGTCTCCAGCAGTCATTGTGAAGAGCTGGTTTCAACAGCACAACTACACGTAAGATGGGAGCAGAGAGGAAGTGATGCCGTGGGGGGCGGGGGAGGGCTGCCCTGCCTGCCCCCTCTTCTGTGAATCTGTGTGTGAATCTGTCTTTCCAGCTGGGAGTCTTGCTGTGCCTTTCCAGCTCATGAGCACTTGGGCTCCCGTGAGCATGATTCTTCTGACTTTAGAGCCTTGAGTCTGGTTTGTTCAGCGTTCGTATTGACTCTCCTAATAAGTAAGTTAGGTGGAATCGTGGGTTCTAACTGCAGCCTGCGGGCTTTACCATCTAGTCCTTCTGTCTCTGGATGCGAGGGGCACGGTGCGAGGGCAGCATGGTTGTGGTCTCTCCTGACGGCTTTCTGCTTCATATTCTAGCCCCCAGCAGATGCTTTATGAGTACTATTCCTTAGGACACTTGGAACCTTTATTCTTTAATTTTTTTTTAAATATATTTTTAATGTTTTATTTATTTTTGAGAGAGGGATTGTGAGCCAGGGGAGGGGGAGGGAAGGGGACAGAGGATCCGAAGCGGGCATTGATAGCGAGCGAGCCTGATGTGGGTCTCGAACCCAGGAGCGGTGAGATTGTGACCTGAGCTGAAGTCGGACGCTTAACTGAGCCACCCAGGTGCCCCGACTCTCGGAACCTTTGTAAAGAATTGAGTGGCCATTGTCGTTGTACTTGGCAGGGGATGAATGGCAACCTGATCAAGGTCAGACAAGTGGTGGAGAGGTGGGATTTGGCCCCGGGGACCATTCTAGAGTCAGGGTTCTCTTCTGTCCACGCCTGGCAGTGGGGGGCAAGTGGAGAGGTCACCCAGCGGCCACCAGTGTGCCTGTGCCACAGAACGCACGTCCCCTGTCTCACTGTTTGATTCTGACCAAAAGGGCCTTTTATATGTTACATAGTCCAGAGTTCGTGCACAGTGTTGGGCGGGGCGCACCGCTGTATAATAAAAATAAATAGAATGCCTGCAGGAATGTGAGAGCAGGGGCCACCTCATGCACAGGTAGCAAAGTGAGTGATCAGGAAGCTCTTACCTGGTCCTGCCAGGTGACTCAGCTGTCATCTCCTCCCACCCTGTTCCCTCTGAGCTCTGTCAGGGGCAGTGTGTGTGCTTGATGGTCTATGAGTGGCCCCTCACTGCACCTGCTCCTGCCCCCAGTGGTGCCCCAGGTGTCTGACACTAAAGCTCGTGATGGGCGTGTCAGTTGGGGAGTGTAGGGGAGCCAGCACAGGGTGCCGTTAACCTTGGCTCATGGTTTGTGTAGAGACCGAATTCCTGATTGTTTGATTTCTGCACAGAGCATGTAAGATAGAGATTTTTATAGCTGACATTGGCCTGATTTCTGTCATTTTTATTTCTTTTCTTTCTTTCTTTCTCTCTCTCTCTCTCTCTCTCTCTCTCTCTCTCTTTTTTTTTTTTTTTAAAGAGAGATAGAGCAAGCACAAGCAGGGGAGGGGGGAGAGAGAGAGGGAAGGAGGCTCTTAAGCAGTCTCCATGCTCAGCATGGAGTCTGACATGGGACTCGATCCCATGAACCATGAGATCATGACCTGATCTGAGCTCAAGAGCCAGAAGCTTAACCGATTGAGCCACCCAGGAGTCCCTCTGTCATTTTTAATATAAACGTTTTGATGTTTGGATGCAAAGATCAGTTATTTGTTTTGTGAGTGTGGGCCCTGTGCCCTGAAATGGTGTCTGCGGCTGCAGAAACACAGAAATGTGTCATTTCTGGGGGCCGGTGCGCTGCAGTTTGTGAAGACTTTGATTTGAAATGAGGAAACGTCCGTCCTAAACCTTCTCGCTCCTTTGTCTTGGTCATTTCTTTGTGGTGTTGAAGTCTCTGTAGTGTGAGAAGACAGAGCTGTTACCACTGTGTTAGGAGGCCGGCCCTCCTTTCTTCTTCCTGAGGGCTGACCCTGTGCGTGCCAGGCGGGCGCTGGGCAGAAGCTGGGCCAGGGGCCCAGCCACGTCACTCTGGGTTTGGGTGATGGTCTTCTCACTCGGTGGTTGGCTCCTTCAGGGCAGCGGAACAGAGTCTGCTGGTGGCCTCCTGCTCAGATGCGGTTCTAGACTCGCACTCCCTCCCCTCGGTAAACTGAGGCAGTGGGGAGGGTGCTGCTCTTTGGCAGAAGGAACCTGTGTCACTGCGGGAGCAGCTAGGGTGGCCCTTGCCAGGCGGGTGTAGAAACAAGCCATGGGGCCTCTGTGCCACGCAGTGTCACCCACAGAGGGTGTCACCCACACAGTGTCACGCAGTGCCACGCAGTGTCACCCACGGACTACCGATGGGAGCAGAGCCTGCACAGATCTCAGAACAGATGTGCCCAGTAGTGACAGAGGAGTTCCAGAGGGGCACAGATGTGCCCACTGGTGACGGCGGGGGTGGAGGGGCTGAACAGAGGAGCTCCAGAGGGGCACAAGGAAACTTCAGGGTGATAGGTGCCTTTATGATCTTGGTTGTGCTGATGGTTTCATGGGTGTGGACACGTCACAGAAGCCATTACGTTCTGTGCTTTAATTACGTGCAGTGGATTGTGTGGCGCACTTCGTATGGCTGTTACGTGCTTTCACGTAAGGGAACGAGGCTTTCACACGCGGGGGGACAGCAGTACCCGAAGGTAGAAGGGCTTGGGCAGAGCCCACCCGTTTGCTTCCGCAGGACTGTGACAGGCGTGGGCTCCTGTGCGGAGCCGCTGTCACTGGGGTCTTGGTGAGGACCAGGCTCCAGGGAGGGGCCGGGGACACGGGAGGCTGCTTGTGGCCTCTGGCAGGAGGTTGCTCGGTGGCCTGCCCCTGCTGTCCTCGCCTGCCCTGACTGTGGGCTGCTGACTCCGAGGGTGCAGATTGGTGTCTGCCCTGGCAGGGTCAGGGCTCAGCCAGGTCGTCCCTCCCCTTGGTTCTGCAGAGGTGAAGTGAGTAACACTGACGCGTTGCTTTGTTTCTGGTGTAAATTATTACTTGTCTTCTCACAATAGCTATCAGGTGAATTGATTGTATCTCATAACCTAATGTGTGGTTTGTGTTCTATGACCTCACAGTGTAAACTTGTGTTGACGTCGTTTCCAGTTGTTTGTATTAGCTGCCGTGGACAAGTCTGTCTGGAGCTGCTGTCATGACCCAGCCACGGTCACGTGGTCCCTGCAGGTCCACCAGAGGACCTTCTGCTGAGTAGCGCTTTGTGCCTGCGTCTCCTTCCGGTGATGGCTTTTTCCTTAGCTGCTTTCCAGCCTCCCCTGGTGCATGTGTCACACCCGCCACCCTCTTCCCCAGGAGGCTCAGGGAGGCTCACCCGGGAAGTACCCTCGATGGAACCAGCATCCTTGGGGCCGTGGCTGTGTGTGTGTGTGCACCGAGCCAGGATATGACCAAGAAGTGCCCGCTGGGACAGGCCAAGTGGGTGAAGGCGAGTAGGGGATCCAGGCTTGCAGTTATGGGATGAACGTGTCACCGGGTTCAAAGGCACAGTGCATGGTGAAGATGGGAGCTACTCTCGTAATGAGCACAGCACATCGTGTAGACGTGTGGAGTCACAGTGTCGTGCATGTGAAGTTACTATAGCGTGGTGTGTCAACTATGTTTAAATAGAAAAAAAGGTTTAATATGTGTATGTATATGTGTATTTTTTAAGCTTATTTATTTATTTGGACAGAGAGAGCGAGTGGTGGAGGGTCAGAGAGAGGAGAGAGAGAATCTCAGGCAGGGTCCCCACCGTTAGCGCAGAGCCTGATGTGGTGCTTGTACCCACGAACCGTGGGATCATGACCTGAACCGAAATCAAGAGTCGGACGCTCAGCTGACTGAGCCACCCAGGTGCCCCTAAAAAATACAGATTTAAACACCAAAAGACACCACACCACCACACCACCACCTCTGACACTTGCCTGGAAGTCTCCACCCTGTGGAGGCTGCTGGTTAGTACAGAGGGTGCTGGGCATTGTGGGTTCGGCCCCCCCACGGGTGGGCCGTCCACTCAGGCTCTTTGCTCCGCAGTGTTGATGGAGTTAGGGCAGTTTATGCCTGTTCCCCCTTGTCGTCAAGGTGATGAAGGCCGTGTGCCTTCTGGGGTACGGGACAACACACGCCAAAGCCCTTGGCTTGCCCTTCTGGAAGCCAGCAGTGGTGGCGTCCATGGTTTCCTGTCTGCCCCGTGACCGTCCGCTGCCCATCTGCTACCAGAGCCCTTTCCCTGGACCCCGGGGGTGGGGGGATTGTGAGGCAGGGGACGTGGCTGAGGCCCATCTGTGAACTGAGATCGAGTGCGGGCTCTAGGCTTGGGCAGGAACTGGTCTGAGGCCAGTGCTCAGGAAGGGGCAGGCTGTGGGCTCATCAGCTTTCTCCAGACCCACTCACCTGCCTTCTGTGCCAAACCCCTTTCTGCCTGTGTTGTTTGAAGGCGGGTTTTCCGTGTCTTGCGGACAGTGGGGTTCTGACCACGGCGCCTGTCCTTGCCACGGCTCTCTGGGTGCCGGAACGCTGACATGTCACAGCCGGCAATTCTGTGATCGCAACCCTCTGACCTGACACGTCCCGGGGTCCCCTGGGACGGAGAGACGTCTGGGGATGGGCGATGAGGCTGCCGAGGGGCTCACAGGCCTTGGGAAGGGGCCGGCTGGGGGGCACACACGGGCCGACTGCGGCCTGCTGCCGCCAGCCCCCCGGCACCCCTAGCCCCGTGACAGAGCTCAGGTCGCGGGCTCGGGTCGCGGTGACAGGCCGAGGCCTGCGTCGGAGCTCAGGCAAAAGCCGCAAGAGAGGCCTGAGGGGCCGGGGCTGCCTCCACAGGTGCTCATCGGAAAGGGGGCGTCTCCCGTGGACGTGGGCACGTGGTCTTCCCGGAGGCCCGTGTTCACCGTCTGGTCTGGGCGCCCACGTGTCCTGGGAACTGCCGTGGTGGCCGCATCTCATCCCTGACCTGTCTTCCAGTGCTTGCTCACAGGTGAGCGTTCTAGGAGAGTTGGCTGTTAACTCCAGAGCCCAGGTTTTAGAACAGTAGCAGGGGAAGGCAACCTGCCTCCAGAATGGCTGGGAGTGCTTTAGGGAACCAGTGACACTCTGTCCTGGGCGCATGGGCTGCTGTTTCTCCGCAGCGATGTCCGCCCACTGAAGTGGCATGGCAGGCAGCAGCTTCTTGCTGAGGCTGGGGCGGGGGCGGGGACCTTGGGGACAGGAGGCAGGGAGGGGGAGGGGGAGGGGCAGGGTAAGGTCTGGACACTGCTTGTAGCGATACCCAGGGAGCAGACCTCCCCCTGGCTACTGAGAGGCCCCCCTCACACCCAGGGGGAGTGGGCTGGCCATTTATTTTCTGGCTTTTTGCTCTTAAGTTTTTTTGCCATTAATTTTTATGTCCTTAAGTGAACTTAACAGTATTCTCTTCAAGTATTTGATGAGAAAGGCCTGATTTCCAGGCATGTGGTTTTAAAAGGCCGAAAACCTCTTGAATTTATGGGTGTGTGTTTAAGGGCTATTGTGGAATGGCTTGAAGCTTGACCTATTTCTCAATTTCTATTTTATTTTTATTCGCTTTTTAAAAAAAATTATTTATTTTTGAGAGAGAGAGAGAGAGAAAACAAGTGGGGGATGGACAGAGAGAGAAGGAGACACAGAATCCGGAGCAGGCTCCAGGCTTTGATCTGTCAACACAGAGCCTGACGTGGGGCTCAAACTCACGAGTGGTGAGATCATGACCTGAACTGAAGTCGGACGCTTAACTGACTGAGCCACACAGATGCCCTTCACTTACTTTCTAAGTTAAGCTCTCGGCCCAACATGGGACTTGAAATCACAACCCCAAGATCAAGAGCCACACGTTGCACTGACTGAGCTCCCTGGTGTGTTCTTACTTTGCGGGAATCATTTTAGGCATTTGTTCATTTGTGCTGAACTTTCATTAAAATTAGCTGATGGGGGCGTTTGGCTGGCTTAGTGGAGCAGCGACTCTTGAAGTTGAGGTCATGAGTTTGAGCCCCACGTTGGGCCTTGAACTTACTTTTGATAGATGCTAGATGCTAGATGTTAGATAGATTAATAGATGAAGCAAGCTTAAAACCAGCGGATGTGGCCTGTGAGTCCCCTTAACTGAGCGCACACACCTCTGCAGTTCGCTGACAGCAGGTGGACAACAGTTTGCCAAGTATTTTTCAGGGTGGAGACTGTTCTCATGAATTCTTAATAGAAGGTCACCGGGGAAGCTGAGAGTGTTTGGGACCAGCGAGTGACGCTGAGAGAGGGCAGAGGAGCTTGGAGCAGGGACAGAGTGTCCACACATGCCAGCAGCGTCTGCCTGCTCGTGGGGCTCACGGCCATGGTGAGCGTCCCGCGTCGCGGCCCCGAAGGCCGTCCCGGCGCAGCGTGCTGGCGTGGGAACGAGCCCCGTCAGGCTCTCTCGGCGGGTCGCGTCCTCACACTTCAGTCAGGGATGCTGCAGGCGGGAGGCGGCTCAGGTCACCCCGAGCGGTGAACAGGGTGTCAAGACGTTGTCCCAGGTCGGCGGCCCAAGGAGCCGTCTGCGCCCGGGCTGCCCGTGTCGTCTGTGAGCCACCTGAGTGCAGGCACAGACGGCGAGTCCTGGGATGCTGGCCGTTTCAGCGTGGTGGCCTCACCGAGGTCAGCGAGTGGCCTCGACTCCAGGCCTCACTGAGGGGCACAGCCAGGCAGCGCTCTGGGTCAGGGCTTGACCCTCACGCGAGGACAGGGGAGACGCACACGGGGAGGGGGGGGCCGGGGGGGCAGGCTCTGTCAGAGCGAGGCAGACAGACTGACAACCAGGCCTCCTCCCTTGGCCCTTCCTGCCTGTCAGAAGGCTTTTCCGTTCAATAAAGAGACGACCGTTTTCAAGTGTGAGTACTTTCCCTGACTCCAGTCCCCACCTGCCCGCTGTTGGCTGCCGGGTCTCCGGCCTCTCACGCCTTCCAGGCCAGGCCACGCCACCTCACTCTGTCCCCTGCTCTCACTTCCATATAAGAAGCCACGTCTCCAAACTCTTTGGTGAGGCCCATTGCGCTCAGAATAAAAAGTGAAGCCCCCAGTGTGGTCCCTGGTGGGAGGGCCTGGCCTGGGCTTTGCCTTCTAACTTTCTGACCCCCCCACCCCACCCCACCCCCCGCTTCCTGCGTTTCTTCAGTGTCTCACGGGCCTCGGCACCTGAGGTATTTAACTTCCCTTAGTCTCAGTTCCTCGTCTCTGGAATGGGGATGATGAACTTACCTGTTTATGTAGGGAGTAATCTTCTTATGTTCTTAACCTTTCATATTTTGACGGTACACTTGTGTTACGAAGGAAAGCTCTGGGGCAGAAGCAGGGCGCCAAAGCCTGCCACCTTCTCCCTCTTCCACTTGTTCCATTATTACTGTTCCTTCCCAGAAGTTACTGTCACTGTTCAGTTTTCCGCAGAATTTTAGAAACACAGAAACAAACAAAAAACCCCCGAAAACAAAGAGCACAGAAACAGAAACCAAATCCCCACTTCTCTCCGGGCGTTTTCCCAGGAGCACTCTGGTCTGCGGGGGTGAGGCCCCAACTTGCTCCCACCACCCGTGTGTGTGGGCCTGTGAGGCCTGCGTGTGTTTTGTCTCTGGTTTGCAGGTGAGGAAACCAGGCCCGGCCACAGGACTAGCAGAGGGTGAGCGGGGAAGGTCCTGCTGCAAATGGAGAGGGCAGAGCACAGCGCTGTCTGGGCCCCAGCTCCAGGCTGTAGCTGCCCTCATGCGGGTGGCTGTGTGTGAGCAGGCCACGCCGGGGAGGAAGCCGGCGTTGGCCGCTGTTCACACAATGATGAGGTCTTCTGGCTTTCCTTACACCTTGCAGAGTATGAGGAAGACACCCGAGAGAAGGTGTGTGTGGCCCTGCTTCCCGCCCGCACAACCGCAGGACTTCGTGCTTCCAGCCGGGGCCAGGTCTCCTGATCTCCCTTCTGTTGAAACGGCTACAGCAGTCGAGGGCATGCGTGTGGCCGGGCTCTGCACCCCCAGGGGCGACAGGGCTGAGCAAGGTTGCAAGGGTCAGGGGAGACAGGCTGGCCGTGAAGCGGTCACTGTGGAGGTGAGCCTTCGGTTCATACACTGTTCCGTCTACTTGTCTACAAGGTCGACATTTCCTAGGATAAAAATGTGTTCGTGGCGTCTGGGTGCTCGGTCAGTTAGGCGTCTGTCTCGATACTGGCTCATGGTCGTGATCCCGAGGTCGTGGGTCCGAGCCCAGAGTCAGGTTGCGTGCTGACAGCGCAGAGCCTGCTTGGGATCCTCTGTCTCCCTGTCTCTCTGCCCCTTCCCTTCACTCGTTTTCTCAAAATGAATAAACATTAAAAATGTGTGGTAGGGGCGCCTGGGTGGCTCAGTTGGTTGGGTGACCCACTTCAACTCAGGTCATGACCTCGTGGTCGGTGAGTTCGAGCCCCGTGTCGGGCTCTGTGCTGACGGCTCGGAGCCTGGAGCCTGCTTCGGATTCTCTGTCTCCCCATCCTGCACTCTGTCTGTCTCTCCCTCTCAAAAGTAAATAAACGTTAAAAAAAAAAAACAATGTGTTCCAGAACTGATCAGACTAAACATATAGAGGAAAATCCAACAAGCAAAGTTATCAGGGAGGATCTTTGACCCTGAGGTCAAATTTGGGGACATTTGGGAGTTTCCTTCGTCACCTCACAGGGCTGGGTGGCACAGACCCCAGCCTCAGACCGGGGATGCTTCTGGACTGGGCTGGGCGGCCCAGAAGCATGGACTCAAAGCCACGGTCACCCCAGGAGCACGGGCCTCAAACTGGGTGCAGGCGAGTCTGGCTTCTGGCAGAAGGCACGTTATCCTAGCCCATAGCGACTCCTGCAGAAAACTTTGTAACAAAACAGCCAGTCCGCAGCGACAGGTGAGCAGATACGCAGAGGGTGAGCCACCGGAAGCAGAGGCCAGAGTGACCCTCGGGAAGGCTCCGGACAGGGGGGTCTCAGACAGCCTGTAAAATGTAAGCGCTCTCAAGTCCAGGAGATCACAGTTTACCCGACAGGTTCTCCAGGGGACAGGAAGCAGTGATGCAGAAACTTTGAAGCAGCCAATTAGATCTTGTGGGCCGGTGCCTTGTGAGGGTGGAGCGGTCCCTCGCCGGCCACCCGGCTCACCGGCCCTGGGCGCACCGTGCAGGAGCACCCGTAATGTGGCCAGTGTGCCTGAGGAGGCGCACTTCCAACGTATATAATTTTGATTAAATTTAAGTAGCACACGAAGTAGTATCCACCACAGCGGACGATTTAAGAAATTAAGATCGACAACAGCCATAATAAAAGTCCCGTGGACAGATTTAGCAGATGAGTCATTTAGAAGAGGGTGAGCCGGAAGAAATGATCCACAGGCGGCAGGCAGAAGAAGAAGGATGGATCAGTCTTCACGTCGAGGGCGCGCAGTGACGTCGGAGAACGCCAGCCGCGGAGGAAGAAAAGACCTTCGAGGAGCAGTGGTTGGTCTCACACTTGGGAGTGAAAGATGGCCACGGCCACGAGGGATCTGTGCACGATGCCGGAGGATACTGCGCGCCGACTGAAAGGCCCCCAGCGGACACCTGAAATGCTGAAGTGGTCAGCGCGGGTCAGTAAGAACTAATAAACGTATAGGTCACGACACTCATGTCTTGGGCTTAAGGATACACCCACAGGGAATTAAATTCTGTGCTGCAGCAATTGCCTGCCAGCTGGGGGCGCACAAGTCAATGCTGCCACACTGCCTTGAGGCCCTAGGATTGCCCAGAAGGAGAAGGCCGGGGCACCAGCCCACTTCACCGTCTGCTCAGGGAGGACCTCTGCTCTGATCTCTGTGGCGGTAGAACTCCTCTACTGATTGACCTGTGCGCGCAGTCTAGAATTGCTTGAGCTGGTAGGGTGTAGGTATTCGGCAAAGGGACAGGTCTGGACACAGCAGTGACTCTGCTAGGGGCAGGGCTTGGCCAAGCCCGGCAGGTGGCACCGAACAGAGGGCTTTCAGGTTGAGACATAGACGCCACGCTGACCGGGGTCAGGAAGTGGGTGGCATGGTGCTTGGTACCCGCGGTCGGTACCGAGGGCTTGTTTATTGTCTCTGTGCCGGCCGCTGCCGAGCACACAGCCAGTGAGCCAGCGTGGATGGGGGGTCGGAGCAGGGGCCGTAACAAGGATTAGCGTCATTTCAGATGAAGAAAATAAACAGAGGAGAGAGCGAGCCCGTGTGGCCTCCTTGACTCATTAGCTGGGAGGCCCATCTGTCACCTCAGCAGCTGACCAGAGACCGCCTGGCTCGCTAGGAAGGGCCGTGTGGGGTGTGCGTGTCTGGCCCCCGACAGTCCCTGCAGACCAGCGTGGACACAGGAGGCACAGTGGGGCCAGCTGGTCACAGGAGCGTGGCGGTCTTGCCTCCCCACCTGAGCCGGCAGAGCTGTGGCCGGACAGACACCCGAGCGCTCCTCTGGAGCGCTGAGCGGACTCATTGCTAAATCACTCAGGGCTTTACCTTGTGTTTCACTTACGGAAGCACGTCACGTGAAGCAGAATGCAGTGTGCACCTGCACTTCCGGTAAAAATCACACCTCTTCCTCGGGCTTTGAGGTCGACGGGAGCTTCCCTGGGGCGAGGGCGCACGTTTACGGGCTCCGGGCAGTCGGGCATGGGGGACAGGCCTAATCTCCTTTCACGTTTCGCCTGGTAATAGCGCTATTAGGGGACATCCTTCGTCACAGGATTTCTAGGAGTGATGAGAGGTCTCCCTACGCGATAAGTTATGCTGTTCACGGCAGACATCCTACTGAGCATAACTAAAATGTCGAGACCTGGTTTTGTTCTCTCTGTCTTTATTTATTTATTAAAAAAAAAATTTTTTTTAACATTTGTTTATTTTGAGACAGAGAGAGACAGAGCATGAACAGGAGGGGCAGAGAGAGAGGGAGACACAGAATCCGAGGCAGGCTCCAGGCTCTGAGCTGTCAGCACAGAGCCCGACGCGGGGCTCGAACTCACGGACCGCGAGATCATGACCTGAGCCGAAGTCGGGCGCCCAACCGACCGGGCCACCCGGGCGCCCCTGTTCTTCTGTCTTTAATCTGGCTGAAGGCTTTGCAGAGCTACCCAAGCAGCAAGGCGCGCAGCCCCGTTCAGGGAGAGGGAGCCCAGGTGGGCGAGCCTGGCAGTATGGCTCTTGGGCCCCGGCCGGCCGGCCGGGGCCTGCCTAGGAGGGAGGTGCCCTGCCCTCGAGGAGGGACACGCTTGCAGGACGCAAGCCCTCCCGCCTCCCCGGTCTGCAGCCTCACCCAGCATCTCTCAGTTCCTGACGCTGGATTAAGGTGGCTGGGGACCCTGGTGCCCCGGCCACATGCCCTGTCACATGTATGTGCTCTGGAGAAGGATGCGTCAGCCCAGGCTGCCGCGGTGGAAGTGTTTTCCCGCACAGTGTCTGGCGCTCTGTCCAAAATAACCAGATACTGAATGAAAAATAACCACGTGCTCAGGGATATACGACAATGGGATGATAAAAGAGACGGAGGGGACATCTGGGGGGCTCGGTCGGTTAGGCATCTGACTTTGGCTCACATCACGATCTCAGGGTCCCTGAGCCCCGCGTCGGGCTCTGTGCTGACAGCTCCAAGCCTGGAGCCTGCTTTGGATTCTGTGTCTCCCTCTCTTTCTCCCTTTCTCCTCAAAAATAAGCATTAAAAAGAAAGAAAGAAAACCACGGGAATCCAGATAACACGGTTAACAGACACCTTCTTGGTGAAAATCTCAGTGCTGGGGCAGGGAGTGCCAGAGAGTGCGGGCGCGTTCCTAGGCCGACAGGGCTGTGCCGAGTATGAGCAGAAAAGAAATGAGTGGGTTGTGATCCATTGGATGAAGCCATCTGAGGTCCACACGGATGTAAATAAATGCAGATGGAGAGAACACCTTCCTTACGGTAGAACACCAGCCCGCTGTGGGTGTGCGGTCAAATGAAGGGGTCGGAAAATCACCGGGTGGTAACAATTCGTATGTATCTCAGTATCTCCCCGCAATTGCCTATTTGATAACAAAAGAAAAATAATGAAGTGGAAAAAATTGGCTGGCACTTGGTTTGCTACCAGTACTGGGACGAACCCACCTGGTGTTCTTGATGTGATTCAGCATCACTTCTGTGACATTCCTGCCCAAGAGTGCCCAGTGAGTGTCACCACAAGGAAATAGTGAACCGTTGTGTAGGGTGACTGCCTGGACTCTTGAGAACGTCGTGTTGGTAAGGATGAGGGTCCAGGTTAAAGGAGGCAGGAGGGAGAAAAACACTCTACGGTCCATAACCGGACAGTGAAACACATCTGAGCTTGTCTTCTGGGTCGGCAGGCCGCGTCATGTCGGTGTTGAACCGCCTCTGCCCCTGTTCCGGGGGCACGTCTGGGCTCAGCGCAGGGAGCAAGGCCTTATGGGCGAGGGGTTGGTGTGCGCCTGGCCTGAGCGCTGGGAGTGGGAGAGGCTGCCGGCAGCCAGCCTGGGAAGGCCCCTGGCCTTCCGTGGAGCGGGCCACATTTCCCGGTGTCCCCGGGGGACGGATCTCTGGTCCAGGCCCGGGGCTTGATGCCATGATCCTGGGATTGTGTTGTGATCTTTACAGGAACTACTGACCGAAGGGTTACTTTATTAGAGAGAGGAGATGGAAAATAAACAGCCAGAAGAAGGCAAGAAAGAAGCAAAAAACACGGAATAGAAGGACAGACAGCAGATAACAAGGTGGTGGACAACCCCTGTTCCCTTAGTAGTCACACCAGATGCAGCAGGACCAAATTGTTTGATTGGAAGAAAGATTGTCCAGCTGGATCTTAACAAGGCTAGCTTTCCCAGCAGACACACGAAAGTAGAAGAAGTTAAACATGAAAAGATGGAAAACCCAAGTCCTGCAAACGGCATCCCAGGAGAAGAGGCAGCACAGAGGCAGGGTGTTCCCGGTTGGGCATATGTGGGCCCGTCCAGGTTTTATTCTGAGAACATCGAAAGGGACAGAGCAGTGGGCATTTTCTCTGGCCGCAGCACCTGGGAGGTTGGCTACGTTTGCTGTGCCCGTGTGTGTGTGTGTGTGCATGTGTGTGAGCACACGCACACTCTCCCTGTCTCCGTTTCTGGCTGTCTTGTAGAGACATGGGCTCCCCCACATGACATTTCCTCTCGCAGGTCATTGGCCAGAACTTTCTGTGGTGTCAGCCTGCAGCGAAGGCCCAGGGCACTAACGGTCTTGATTCCGAGAGCCAGCTTTATTGTCTACAAGTTTAAAAAGGGAAAAGATAACCGATAGCTCTTCCTCCCTTCTTTTTTATTATTTTAAAAAAATTATTTATATATTTTGAAAGAATGAGCGGGTGAGGGGCAGAGAGAGAGAGAGAGAGAGAATCTTAAGCAGGCTCAGAGCTGTCAGTGCAGACCCCGACGTTGGGCTCAAACTCGGGAACCGTGAGATCATGACCTGAGCTAAAGTCGGACGCTCAACTGACTGAGCCCCCCAGGCACCCCTTCCTCTTCTGTTCTGTCTGGTGTGGCTCTTTCTTCTCTCTTCCCTTTGTCATCTGGACTCAGAGCTCATGTACGTAGTGGGCTTGGCTCTGTGCTGCAGGCTGTGGAAAATTAAACCATGTTGTTCTTGCTTTTCACCTAAAGATGGACTTTTTTTGTTGAATTTTTTTTTTTTACATTTATTTATTTTTGAGACACAGAGAGCACAAGTGGGGGGGGGCAGAGAGAGAGAGAGAGACACACACACACACACAAAGAATCTGAAGCCGGCTCCAGACTCCGAGCTGTCAGCACAGAGCCCGATGCGGGGCTCCAACTCACGAACTGTGAGATCATGACCCAAGCCGAAGTCAGATGCTCAACCGACTGAGCCACCCAGGCACCCCAAGATGGACTTTTTTATACACGTGGGAGGCACGCTGGGGACCTGTTTGAGGCGTAAGACACACAGTCTTGGACACATCGGAGTCGAAGGCTATGTCCTGCTGGACGGGGTTCTTGCATAGGGGGAGGGCAGAGGTGAGCAGGTGCACGGGTGGAGCGCGTGCTCTGCGGGCTTGGGCTTCCAAGCCGGGATGCCTTTTCCTCTTTAAGTTGGAGTTTTTTTTCTCGTTTGACCAAATGAGTGTTTACAGAAAGTAACCAAAGTTTAATATTCCTTACTCGTAATGGGGAAACCGAAAAAACAGTTTAGCACTTAGCCTGTGATCTGGATTCCAGTGCCGTGGTTATTATGGTGACGATATTGGTGGTTTTATGTTTTAAGTATAGAAGAGGAACAACAGTGTCATTTAAAAATAATGTTTTATGGTGGGACGGCTGGCTGGCTCCGTCGTTGCACTTGATCTTCAGGTCATGAGTTTGAGCCCCATGTTGGGTGTAGAGCCTACTTTTTACAAAAATTGTTTAAAGTAATAAAAATGAAATTGTATGATTTTTTTTTAATTTTTTTTTAACATTTATTTATTTTTGAGACAGAGAGAGACAGAGCATGAACGGGGGAGGGGCAGAGAGAGAGGAAGACACAGAATCGGAAGCAGGCTCCAGGCTCTGAGCCATCAGCCCACAGCCTGACGCGGGGCTCGAACTCACGGACCGTGAGATCGTGACCTGAGCTGAAGTCGGACGCTCAACCGACTGAGCCACCCAGGCGCCCCTGAAATTGTACAATTCTTAAAGAGTTTTGATGTGGCAAGCTCCCATCATTCTGTCTGCTTCACGGTAGGAATGATCTAGATGAGGAAATGTACACAGGCACAAGACCAGGGACAGGCATTGGTGTCTCTGTCCTCGTCCCCATCCCTTCCTATGAGCCCTTGGACGGGACATGTTGTGTACTAGGAGCCTTTGGGCCCTGCCCCTGCCCAGCTGGCTGGAACCTGTTAGTGGCCTCCCCAGAGGCTTTGGCGGCTGTGGGGGGTGGGTCAGAGAAACTGCGTGGTGTTGGACGGTGACCTACTCCTTTCTGGAGACGGACGTGGAGCACATGTTTCCTGAGCCAGCGCGGAACTTCGGTGGCTGTGTCTCCATCCGGTGCTGTGGCCTCATTGGCCAGAATAGGAGGACCACCTGGCTGGCACTTTTCTCTCCTTTTCGTGGCCTCAGGTGCCACCTCTCCTGAGACCGGATGCCAAGGCCCCCCGGGGAGTTGGTCCCCCTTCGGTCGGGCCTCTCTTCTGGCCGTGCTGCCTGGCCCTGCACGTCCTGCGTGATGGGTGTCAGGTACCGAGGGGCCTGGTCCCCAGTGTCGTTAGGGCACCTTTTTCTGAGGCTGTGCGTGGCACGAATCGGGCCCGGTGAGGCGATGGTTTGTCCACAGGGGTTCCATCCCCGTAGAGACGGTCTCCTCTCCCTCTCTGCACTGAGGACCACTGGAGTCTGAGGGCCACCGTGATGCGCCCCAGGTCCCCGCGCTTGGCGCACGCATTCTGGGCACTGTGTTCGTGGTTCGCTCGACAGAGTGAGCCGTGCTCCCCGACGGGTTTCGTCATTCCCCGAGTCCCGCGCGCCCCCCATCTCCCGTCCCATCCACAACTCTTCGCTTTCCCCCTGACCCCTTGTCGCTCCGTGCATTCTGGGAGGAGGAGTCCTGGCTTCGTGGGGGGGTACCTTGACGGGAGAACAGCACGGCCCCCAGAAGTCATTGCCCCCAGAAGTCATTGCGGTGCGACCGGCCCTGTGGGTGCCCAGGAGCTCGGTCCATTGAGCATCCAACTCCTGGTTTCGCCGCACCCAGCAGGCAGCTTGCAGCCTCCGTAGACGCACGTGCACCTTCACCCCCGGCTCCCGCCTGCGTCCCGTGAGCCTTGTCACACTCGTGCGCCAGAGTCCCGGCTGGCTCCTTGAAGGGGTCGTGGCCTCCTGTGGCCTCAGACTCTGGGGAAGCAGCGGGGTAGGGCACCGGTGTCGCTGCTGCTGGTTGGAGGTGCGCCCCGCTGTGCGGCAAGTAAGCCTGCCAGCAGCGTTCTTTAGAAGACTCGAGAGCAGAATGGCACACTCCCGTTTGTAGTGACGTGCGTAAAAGTGCAAACCGAGGTGACAAGTGTATGCGCACTTACACGTCTGCCTAAATGCACGCCAAAGATCCGGAAGATGCCGGGGCTTAACCGATCCCCTGGGAAGAGCAGAGGGCCGGAGGCAGGACAGAGGCACCGGCTCCTTGTGCTGTGTTTTCTGGATTCTTTACATGTGCGGTTCATAAATCGGTATCTGCACGGATACTCGCCCGTGGATGTGGTGATTGCGCACGTGTCCTTGGGCTGCTGCTGACCTTTGCTCCCTGTTCACAGGTGCGGGTCCTGGCGGGAGCCTGCCAACCCCTACTACGTCAGCTCCGGCTACGCCCTCGCCCCGGCCACCAGTGCCAACGACAGTGAGCAGCAGAGCCTATCCAGTGATGCCGACAGCCTGTCCCTCACCGACAGCAGCGTGTGAGTCCCCCCTTCTGGGCGAACCCCGGCAGGCCCCCCGCTGCTGCACGGACAGTCCGCGCTGCGGGACTGTCCTTGATGGTCCCCGGGGCTGCAGCCACTGCTTCTCCCCAGGCCAAGGCTGCTGGACCTTTGAAGAGAAGAAACTAAGGAAGCAGATTCCAGAGCTGCCCGCCTCTCATGCCGTGGTTCAGTTTGTGTTCGGCATTCGGTCTGGGGTTCGCTTTACAGACAGGTGGCCAAGCAGGGTGGGCGTGGGGGTGCGGGCCTCCTCTGGCAGGTCTGCTTCCTGGGCAGGGGTGCCTCTCCGTACTTGTCACTGTTCAAATCTACTCCCTGTCACCTACTTGGCATAGGGGATGGGAAGACAGGAGCCGGAGGGGAGTCGTTACAGCTGGTTCCGGGCCAGCCCCACTGCCTGGTCGATTCAGGGACAGCTACTGGGGCTGCAACACATCTCTGAGGCCTCAGTGACCGTCAAGAACCACCTTGAGCCTTAGTGGCCCTCGGTGGTGACAGTGGACCGTATTCTCCCATCGTCCTCCCCAGGGAAGCCCTCCCTTTGTGAGAAAGTACTTATTTTCCAACACTCTTCCTTTGCTTTGGTAGGTGGCTTTTTGGGACCACCCAAAGAGTGGCGTAAAACACCCTGTTGTTATATCAGGGCATTGCCCAACCAGCCTATCAACGTTATGTGGGATCTTGGCCACCCATGAACATCAGACGTACCCAGCTCTAAGACTGTGTGCCATTCGCCATCTGACCACCACTGATGGCAAGTCCCCGGCCAGGGCCAGGGGCTGAGGGCCGAACCGCGGGCACCCTCCCCGCACAGAAGCTGCAGGGCACCCTCCCTGCACGGAGGCTGCAGGGGTGTGGGCCAGGACCACCAGGGGTGGGGAGGGGGGGGGGGCAGCAACTGTCAACTGGTCGCTGGGGGATTTCTTCCCCAGCCAGCTTGTTTCTTCACGGGAAACATTTTGGAAAATCAGGTAGGGTTAAATAAGAAAGAAAAAAAGGGTTACTAAACCCTTTTTTAAATTTGTGGTCCCACTTTCTGTGCCGTTTTCATACTTGCTGCCTCCCCTTTGCCTACGCCCCTGCCTGTGGTGTGCACTCGCCGCTTCTGCAGGCTACCCTGCGCATCTGGGGCCCCTTTCTCTTTTCCTCTTTGGTGGCCACATGGTGGTGACGTCACAAGATGGGTCTGTCCCTTTGGGTTCAACTTGTGTGTGTATATTGACTATTTCATTCTTCTTTGTGTCACATCTTTTTTTTTTTTTTTTAACGTTTATTTATTAGAGAGAGACAGAAAAGAGCAATGAGCTGTCCTGGTCGGTGGGGCCTCTGAGCCTCCCAAGTGTGTCCGCAACTCAGGCTTCTCCCCTGTTTGTTTCTTTCTTTTTAATTAAAAAAAAAAAAAAAAAAAAAAAGGTTTTTATTTATTTTTGAGAGAAGGAAGATGGAGTGCGAGCGGGGGAGGGGCAGAGCGAGAGGGAGACACAGAATCTGAAGCAGGCTCCAGGCTCTGAACTGTCAGCACAGAGCCTGACGCGGGGCTTGAACTCACAAATCACAAGATCGTGACCTGAGCCAAAGTCGGATGCCCAACCGACTGAACCACCCAGGTGCCCCCCCCTCTTTTTTTAGTTTGTTTTTAGAGAGAGAGAGAGCAAGCAGGGGGGGCAGAGAGAGGGAAAAAGAGAATCCCAAGGAGGCTCAACCGACTGAGCCCCTCAGCCCTCAGCCACCCCCTTTGCATCACATCTTTAAGATAAAATGTTGAGGGGCGCCTGGGTGGCGCAGTCGGTTAAGCGTCCGACTTCAGCCAGTCACGATCTCGCGGTCTGTGAGTTCGAGCCCCGCGTCGGGCTCTGGGCTGATGGCTCAGAGCCTGGAGCCTGTTTCCGATTCTGTGTCTCCCTCTCTCTCTGCCCCTCCCCCGTTCATGCTCTGTCTCTCTCTGTCCCAAAAATAAATAAACGTTGAAAAAAAAAAAAATTAAAAAAAAAAAAAAAAATAAATGTTGACGTGTTTTTTAGCAGTTTCTTACTTGAAATGACTGTGCTTTTAGCAGTGCCCACTGTGACCCCCACTCGCAGCTCACGGCTCGGGATCGTGCCCTCGTGCTGTTTGGTTTTCCTCCTCCCAGAAATTGGTTACTACAATGAAGATTCATTTGCCAGTACTTTTTTCTCATAAAGTCTGTTAATTCACTCTAAGAAAAGGACATATGTTTGCTGAAGGGAAGATCTAAAGTTTTTAAAGTATTTTTTTCCTGATATTCTGTTCATGTTAGCTTACTCTAAGATTGAGAAACATAGGAATAGTAGGGCGCCTGGGTGGCTATTGGTTAAGCGTCCGACATTGGCTCAGGTCATGATCTCATGGTTCGTGAGTTTGAAGCCCGTGTTGGGCCCTGTGCTGACAGCACAGAGCCCCTTGGGATCCTGTGGCCCCCTGTCTCCCTGCCCCTCCCCTACTTGTGTGCACTCCCTCTCTCCCTGTCTCCCTGTCTCCCTGTCTCCCTCTCGCTCCCTCCCTCCCCCTCTCCCTCTATCTCAAAAAAACATTAAAAACATTTTCCCCTCTTTCCTTCTGCTCCCTCCCCTGTGTGTGTGTGCTCTCCCTCTTTCTCTCAAGTAAAAAAACCAAACAACAAACATAATAATTAAATAAATAAATGTATGCTTTTTTTTAATTTTTTCAAAAAAACGTAGGAGTAAATTTAGAATGTATTTGAATATACGTCAGAGGCAAAAAGTAGCATGGTGCGTTTCTTCTGCATTATTTCTCCTGGGCACAGCTGCCCTCGGCACGTCAACCACACAGTAAAAACGGTCGCATGGCTCACTAGACTTTGGACGTGGGCGTCCAAGGACAGTGCCTCATCCGGAGGCATGTGGGACCTTTAACCAGTGCCCGGTCAAAGCGTATGAGAAACAAGTTGGTGGCTCGGGACACCTGGGCAAAACCCTCCGGGCAGATGACGACATCTTTTAATGCATTTGACTTGCCTGCTGCTTGACAGCTGTCCCCTGAGGCCCCTGCTGGAGTGCTGAGCCAGTCACACTGCACACCCAGCTGGTGCCCTGATAGCCGGGACACCGAGGCAGTGACAGGAGAGATGGCTGTCCCAGCCTCATTCTGCCTCATTCAGCCAAAGTCTACCCTTTCCACCCAGACCAGGGCTCTCAGGAATATGATTTTAAGAGGAGAATGTTGCATCCCTGCCTGTAAGCAAAGCCGCCGAGCCGGGGGCCCAGCAGTTAAGAAATGAGATCAGAATTGTGTGCACGTGTGGATCCTGCTGGCAAGTAGGAGCACTGCTCTGAGAGCGCCCCAGCCCTGTCCCCCCACACCCCCTTCCCTGGGCCGTGCTTGGGAAGGAGGCCAGGGGACGCAGATCTTCACCCACTGGAGGCCAGGGAGGCCGAGGTCTTTCAACAGCCAGATGGTTTACAGACCCCTCCCTTCCAGCTGTCAGAGCTGGGAACCCGCTCAGGAGTTCTTCAGTGAGGAGGAGGTGGGGACCCAGAGGAGCCACTCTCTCTAGGCATCCTGCTCTGGCGGGCGTCGTCACGTCACAGTGGCTCCTGTTGGCCACTGTGCTTCTTAGCGTAGATTTAAAGTGCGGAGAGGACTGGAGAGCGGGAGGGATCGGGTCCGTGCAGTGGGTGAGGTGTTAGAGCTGGCATGTGTCTTGAGTAGGTACATTCAGTCATGTACAGACAACATGTGATTTGATTCATACGTTTATTACAATCTTCAAGAGGGTTTATAACTAAAACTTACGTCAAGGAAGCTAATTTGTGTACCCTCAGAGAGAGAACGCTGCCTTTCCAGTCTACCTTGGAAGACAGCAGGTAACATAGAACCTGGGAGATCTGTTCCAGTGGGATCTAAATTGTCTTGGCTGTCCATGTTTTGGTCTGTTTACAGCACCCCTGCCAGACAGGCACCTGGGCGTTCAGTGACAGGTCAGTGAATGTTTCAGGCTTTGTGGCCACATACGGTCTCTGTCACATATTCCTTTCCTGCTTTTCTTCCCCCCCAATTTTATTTTATTTTTTTTTTATGTTTTTATTTATTTTTGAGACAGAGAGAGACAGAGCATAAGCAGGGGAGGGGCAGAGAGAGAGGGAGACACAGAATCTGAAGCAGGCTCCAGGCTCTGAGCTGTCAGCACAGAACCCGACGCGGGGCTCAAACTCACAAACCGCGAGATTGTGACCTGAGCCGAAGTCAGATGCTTAACTGACGGAGCCACCCAGGCGCCCCTTCCCCTTCAAGTTTTGAGAGAGAACACGAGTGGGGGAGGGGCAGAGGGAGAGAGCGAGAATCTTAAGCAGGCTCTATGCTCAGTGTGGGACCCGACAGGGGCTCGATCCCGCGACTCTGGGATCATGACTTGAGCTAGAAATGAAGAGTAAAATGATGCTCATCCTACTGAGCCACGAGGTGCCCCTTGTCCACTGCTTTAGAAAACGGAGAAACCCTGTTAGCTCTCCGGCCGTGGAGAGCAGGCCTCGCCAGCTGCACTTCCCTGAGCTGTTTGTCTTGCACTCACGCCGGGCTCTCTCTCCTCCGAGACAGGGATGGAGTCCCGCCAATACAGGACCCGTAAGCAGCACACCGCCCGGGAGATGCAAGAGAGCGTCCAGGCTCAACGGGCGGGTGCCCCTACCTCACATCCCTGTAAGTTCTGGCCGCGCAGCCCTGCGCCCTGTCTCCTGGGCCCTCTGGGACCATGCCCCACCCTTTCTCCCTCCACCCCCGGCCACTGTGGCACTGGGCAGCGGGAAGGGCAATTGCTTCCTGCGGGCTCAGCTCATGTCCAGGCATAGCGTTGGTCAACACGAGGTCACACCCCACAGGCTGGCGAGGACAGCGTGGGCGACTTGTAGGCCCACACGTTCCCTTCACAGGGGCAGGGAGGGCCTCACGTAGTACCTGCTGTTGCAGTCTTCCCGTCCTGCTAAGTGACGTGCTGTCCTCGATGTGGGAGAGCAGCTCTGAGCCCCTGTCCCTGGCTCGATACCGGGCCCGGCCCCTGCACGGGCCACCTCCCTGTGGCTCCATGCGGAAGCCTGACAGGGGCGACGCTCAGCGCCTCTCATCCCAAGTTACTGTGAGCACTTGCTGTGGGAGGTGCCTCAGCTTCGCCTCCTGGGAGGAAATAGTGAGGTGACAGTAGTCCCCCGACTGTGGGTGCCGGAGGGGGGGCTTCGCAGAGCAGGCAGGCAGCCCGCCCCACCTGCAGAGACCTCTTTATCTTGGCGTGCCGACCGACGGGAAAAGACTTCTCAGGGAAGAGAAGGAGGGCTTGCAGGAGTCTCAAACCGTTGGTGCTGCGAGCAGCTGTCCGCGGTTCCTGTGCAGGTGAAGGGGACGTCTCTTGGGGTCACCGCACACTCATCCGTGGCCAGTTCTTGCTTAGAGTCTTTTAGCTAATTTCCAGGTAAGAAGGTGATTTTTATGGTTGAGCAGAAAGGTTGTGGGTATGTTCTTGCTTCTGAGAAGAGGATGGGTGGTCAGTGTTAGGGGCACCTGGGGGACTCGGTCGGTTCAGTGTCATGACCTCAGGTTCGGCTCAGGTCATGACCTCACTGCTGGCGGAGTCAGGCCCCGTGTCGGGCCCTGTCTGACAGCACGGAGCCTGCCTGTGATTCTCTTCCTCTCTTTCTCTCTCTCTCTCTCTGTCTCTCTCTCTCTCTCTGTGCCTCTCCCTGCTTGCGTGCTCTCTAATAAATAAATAAATGTTTAAAAAAAGGAAAAACAGAAAAGCCTGGTCAAGCATCTTGTCACCTCCCAGCACAGACTTGACCTAAGCCAGGCGCCGACAGCGTGTGCTCGGGAGGAGTGGATGCTGCTGCTGGTGGTCTGTGTGCACGTGTGTGCCTGCGTGTGCGTGCACGCTGCCAGGGCCCCTCAGGGCTCCCCCGTAGGGAGCACCAGCCGGAGTCGGAGCGCAGCCGGGGCCTGCACACGTCTTCACCTCGCTGTAGGCTGGTGCGTGTGTCTCCTAGCTCTCTTCAGAGATCTTTTTGTTCTTTGTGTTTTGTGGTTTTTTTAAGGGTTATTTATTTATTTTCAGAGAGGGGGCAGGGAGTGGGGGAAGGGCAGGGAGAGAGGGAGACAGAGAATCCCAAGTAGGCTCCGCACTGTCAGCACGGAGCCTGATGCAGGGCTCGGTCTCAGATGGTGACCTGAGTCGGTACCGAGTCAGACGCTTAACTGACCCCCCAGGTTCCTCTCTTCATGGATGTGTAAACTCAGGACTGGGCCTGGGCCGGGGGGAGCAGTAGGGGTGCCTGGGTACCCTGTGTCCCAGAAAGGAAGGGGGTGAGTGGACACAGGAGCCACGTGGAGGCGCTCCCTCCCACCAGGCCACCAAAGCGTGAGGGTCAGTGGCGGTGAGGCGGGAACGTGCCCGTCTCCGCTGATGGACTGAACACACCGGGAGTGTGATGAGCAGCAGGACACCTGCACCGGCCCAGGTGAAGCTGTCGCTCCCATGGGAAAAAAGTGACTTCGGGGCAGGGGTGCCATCTTCGGCCGCGAGGGGACCCGTGGATGCTGCCCCCTCGAGGACCATGAGAGGCCCGGGGCCTCTTGCCGGAGAAATCAGCAGGACACAGCCCACGTTGAGGGCCACCCTGCCCAAGAACTGGCTTCAAATTTTCAAAAGTCACAGGGTCACAAAAGTCCAGAGGAGACAGCCTCGTTCCAGACTGAGGGAGTGCAGAGAAACGGTCCAGCTGAGCGCCGTGGCCGTACAGGACCTGTGGGGCCTCGGGGTCCAGGGATGCTCATGTCAGGGAGCCCTCCTCTGTGGGACGCCTGCCAACCAATTCTGGCGATAGGATCTGATTCAAACAATTAAACGGCATATTCAAGAAAACCAAAAGAGAAAGTTGGTGAGCTGGAATATAGACCTGGAAAGATGTCTCAGAATGCGGCACAGAGAATCAGGAGGAGACGAGAGTCAGAAGTGTCATTGGGGCGATGTTCCGGAATCGAGGAAGGCGAGGCATCTTCAGTCTCTGGAAGGTCCTGGCCAAGTCAGCGTGAAGGCACAGCTGAGAGAGGCAGGCATGGCAGCGTGAGCCTGGCTTTACCGTGCGGTGTGGACAGTGCTGTGGCCCACAGGCTTCCAGCCTCGGCCGCCCAGCCCCCCGGCGGGGCTAAGAGCGTTCTTGGGCACCACGCTGACCCCCGGGCCTGACCCTGTGCGACCATTCGGTGAAAGCAGGAGTCCGGTGCGTCCTGGTGACCTCTGAGCGCTGGTTACCTTCCAGGGGAGGCTCAATGAGCCCTGCTCCTTGAGCTGCTCACGCGTTCAGGGGAACAGGTCGTGGCTGGGATGGACTGGGCACGGCCAGGCGGTTGGTGCAGATGCTGGGGCAGTGAGGGGGGGGCAGAGGTCACCGGCCTCCTCACCCGCCTGGGCTTCGTTTTCCGGGGACCAGCGTTAGAAGATGTCGCCCGCGTGCTTCTCGGCGGCATGGGGAGCTTCGTGGTCTCTCCAGGGGCCCCTCTGCATCTGTCTGATAGCTCAGCAGAGGGGCCTGGCGGGGGTGTGCTTGGGTAGCCGTTGAGGCGGTGGGGCGCGGGGGGGGTGGTCTCAGCAGAAGCGCTGCCTGGGTGAGCTGGCGTCTGCCGTCAGCACTGGGCACAGCCTGGAGCCCAGCCTGGCTGTGTGGTCAGGGCAGACAGGCCAGCACGTGGCTCAGAGTTAAGAGCGAAGACAGGCATGCTGCATCCGTTCTGTCCGGCGTGGAAATGAAGCAGGAGAAACCTCACCGAAGGGGAGTCGGGAAGCCAGTGGGGGGAGCTCTCGTGCCAACCCAGCAGGAGCGTCCGTTACAGGGAAGGACGCGCTGCCCACTGCGTCCCACCCCTGCAGCTCAGCCAAGGAGAAGCCTTTGTCGCCCCAGACGCTTGCTTCTCTTCCAGTGGACTTCCATTCACAGCAGCCCTCCCAAGTCCCCTTCTCCGTAAGATGACGTCTTTGCCTTTGTTTGTAGGAGTAGTCTATCACTTTTGCCATACAATGCTTGTCCCCAGTTGCAGTTCTTTGTTACTCCTAAATAAAACCATTTTTGCTGGTAGAATAACTGACTTTTATTTTTAAGGGCAACATTTTTTATCTAACAAACCAGAAGAAAATGTTCCCCATCTTGGCCGAGGTCGTGGAGTCCTGTGATTGGGGTGTCTCTTCTGTGGCTGGTGACACCCGCCTGCCCCAGGAACCTGTGCGTGTCTACTTTGTCGTTGGGCCGGAGACTTGGGGTGGGTCTCAGGGGAGGCAGCATCCGGGGAGCGCGGGCGAGAGGCAGACACTGTGCTGCCCCGAGGTAGGTGGGTGGGCTGTGCCTGGTGGTCCTTGCTGCGTGACTTCCAGGGGATCAGGCCCAGGACGAGGGGCTGTGTGTGGGTGTCGGTGCAGGGGCACAGAGGCACCACCACGTGGGGGACCCCGCTGACTTTCCAGTCATGAAAGGTCTACTCCTTCATGCCCGAGGGAGGGGCCATCTGAACTACCCAGAAGGTCCACAGTTGTAATTACTGGGACTTTCTCCTTTGTGACTTCTTTTGTTCCTCCACAGCCGGAACGTTACCCGTTTTTTCCACAGAGCTGGTAATTATTGTCATTTCTGACAGTTTCCCATTTTCAGAAGTACAGCCGTGCAGCCTAGAGGCTCTTTTCCAGAACTCCTGAGCTTGGGGGCAGGCATCCGCCGCAGGGCCGAGCCTCGCACGCGTCCTCACTCCACGTGGGTGCGTTTCCGTCTCGTGGGGACTTCTCACTCTGCCCTTCTCTGCGTGTGCCGTCTCACGGTCAGCACTGCTCAGCGCTTGCCACCTGGACGTCTGGCCTTGCTCTCTCAGTCCCATGCAGGTCACTGCCCTCTGCTCAGTTCAGTCCCCGGAGAAGCCAGCCTGCTGGCCTCGGGCCTTTCTTGTCCACTGGGATATGCTGTCCGCAAAGACTGCCTTCCGGGTCTCGGCCTCATGGCTGTCCCTACTGCCCAGGCTCTTCTGAGAACACTGGGCACCCCTGGACCTTTCGCACCAGCTCTCTCTGTTGAAGTGTTAGCTTGTGTCCTGGGCTTGCCCTCCCCTGCTTCCCTCTCCGGACCCTTCCGAGCTTTCTGCAGCCGCCCCTGAGCTCATCGAGGCCAGTGATAGCCCCACACGTGGGCATTTGTCCCCGAGCCCTTCCCATGATTTTCTCACCTAAGCTTACCTGTTTCTGAGGTTCTGTCGTTTTGTAGATGAGAAACATAGAGTCAAAACTGTGCCAGGGGCACTGCCCCGCTCAGGCTCCTGCCCCACACGGAGTCCTCCCTGCTCAGCTTGCTGTACATCTGAAGTCCAGGGTTCTAGATCGCCACTATCCATCCAGGAGATCAGAGAGGACTCCTGTGTGTCACCCTGTCTCGGGCTACTCCCTCCTCCGTCTGCCCTCCTGCCCTGTCCGAGCCCCCTGGGCTCTCTCCTCTCCTCTTGGCAGCTCCCCGGTGACCCCATTCCCCTCAACAGGGGGGTGGTGGCTTAGATTTTAAAAAATATGTATATTTTTTTAATTTTTGAGAGAGAGACAGAGTGCAAGCTGGAGAGTGGCAGAGAGAAGGGGGACGGAGGGCTCGAAGCTGGGCTCTCCGCTGTCAGCACAGAGCCCAGTGTGGTGCTTGAACTCAGGAACCATGAGATTGGAACCTGAACTGAAATCAGGGTTTGGATGCTTAACTGACTGAGCCACCCAGGCGCCCAAGTGGCTTAGATTTTTAAAACACGTTTGCGCTAAAAGATATTGTTAGGGACAGCTGATCAAATTAAATAAGGCCTGATTAGGTAACAGTAATGTTAGACTTTTAAAACATGTAGTGAACCTAACACAGACCTAATGTGATGGTCACCAGGGCTCTGTTGTCCCTCCTGGCTCAGTGCTGGGTAAAGGAGACCTTAGACAAGAAAAGGGGGCAGTGAGGAACCCAGCAGAAGGGGCAAGTGTGAACACTCGTTTTAAGAGAAAACGCAGGTTTCTGGGACATGCAAGTGGTGTAGACACTCTGGAAAACAGTATGGTGGTTCCTCAAAAAACCTAAAAATAGAACTACCCTTCGACCCAGCAATTGCACTACTAGGCGTTATCCAAGGGATACAGGTGTGCTGTTTCAAAGGGACACATGTACCCCGATGTTTATAGCAGCACTATCGACAACAGCCAAAGTATGGAAAGAGTCCAAATGTCCATTGCCGGAGGAATGGATAAAGAAGATGCGATATATGGGACTCCTGGGTAGCTCAGTCGGTTGAGTGGCTGACTTCAGCTCAGTCATGATCTCACGGTCTGTGAGTTCGAGCCCCGCGTCGGGCTCTGTGCTGCCAGCTCGGAGCCTGGAGCCTGCTTCAGGTTCTGTGTCTTCCTCTCTCTCTGCCCCTCCCCTGCTCATGCTCTGTCTCTCTGTCTCAAAAATAAATAAAAACAAATTTAAAAAAAGATGTATATTTATACGATGGAGTATTACTTGGCAATCAAAAAGAATGAAATCTGCCATTTGCAACTATGTGGATGGAACTGGAGGGTGTTATGCTCAGTGAAATTAGAAAGACAAAAATCATGACTTCACTCCTATGAGGACTTTAAGGGACAAAAACAGATGAACATTAGGGAAGGGAAACACAAATAATATAGAAACAGGGAGGGGGACAAAGAGAAGAGACTCATCAATATGGAGAACAAACGGAGGGTTGCTGGAGGGGTTGTGGGAGGGGGGATGGGCTAAATGGGGAAGGGGCACTAAGGAATCTACTCCTGGAATCATTGTTGCACTACATGCTGACTAATTTGGATATAAATTAAAAAAAAATAAAAATAAAACAAGTTAAAAAAACGAAACAAAACGCACGTTTCGGGGCTCCTCCTGGTCACCCGGAGAGTGCCCGTGTGCCATCTTGACGGGGCTGGCAGTTCAAGGCTGCACGTGGCTGCTAATCAGTGTCTCCTTGCAGCGCACTTACCGAATGCCAAAGGAAGTCCGCGTGGAGCCCCAGAAGTTCGCCGCGGAGCTCATCCACCGCCTGGAGGCCATCCAGCGGACACGGGAGGCCGAGGAGAAGCTGGAGGAGCGGCTGAAACGCGTCCGGATGGTGAGTGAGCCTTCTGGGAGAGGCCACGGTGCGGCTCGGGTTCCGGATGATCTTACTGCGTTTTGGTGGAGTTAAGGGCAGCTTCGGGCTCCCACGAGCTCCCTCCTGGGTCTCCCAGAGTACTGGCTCCTGACGCCCTCTGACCCTGCCCCGGTGGCTGGCCGCTCTGCTGTGACGGGGGCCCGTCTGAAGCCGCCACCGCTCCTGTTCGGTCTTCACCGTCTCCTGGGGAGGAGGTCCCCCTGGCGGGGACCCCGAGCCCGGTCTGGGAGCAACCAGTAGGCACTCAGCAGCTGCTCCTTGGCCTGCGGGGAGCTGGGGTTCCTGTGCCACCTGCTTCTGGGGAGGTGTGGAGAGGCGGGCAGAGACCACGCCCTGCTGTCATCCCCAGGCGGTGGCCACACCGGAGCTACATCGGCTCGGCTCAGGAAGGCAGTTTTGGCAGACGACTCAACGCGTACCACGTGCATACTGACCTCTCCTTTCAGCCCAACCCCCTTCCTGCTCCCTCCCGTGTCCCACATGCCCCCGTGGCCCCGCCAGGGTCCCAGGGGCGCCGGGCACACGTGTGGAGCAGAGTGTGCCCTTGGCACGGGGCCTGGGGGCTCCCACCTGTCCATCCCCGAGTGCAGAAAGGATCACGTTCAGAAATAGGCTCCTGGGCCTTGTTTTCTGACCCGTGGCCTTGCCGGGAAGAACGTGGAGTGCTGGGACAATTACGTGTGGTTTGTGACTTACCTGCTCTGATACTTCTCGGCCTGTAGCTGTCAAAGAGACATGCGGCTTATGTGGCCTGTGGGCGTCATCCTGCAAGACTCATTCCCACGTGTGCTTGGGTTTCCGTCCTGAGATGTTGATGACAGACATGTCCCTTGAGCACGGCCTTCCCCTTGCTTCTCACGCCTCACCAGGTTGTGTGTCCCCGAGGCCCCAGTGCCCCGTGCTCCCAGAGCCAGGCGCCACTGTGTCGCTGGAGACAGGCCTTTGCTTTTCTCCAGCAGGTAGGAATCTCCTTCTGAAACTAAGAAAGGTCACCACTGGCAGCACCCGGCCGGCTCGGTCGGTGGAGCGTACGACTCTTCCTCTCAGGGTTGTGAGTTCAAACCCCACGTTGGGTGTGGAGTCTGCTTTAAAAAAAAGAAAAAGGAAAAACAGTCACCAACAAGTGGCGTCTTGCACTTTTTCCCTCAATACCTCATGCCCGATGCCTGAAACCCAAACCATGACTGCTGTGGGGGTGCCTGGCGCATCGCTTGGTAGAGCATCCGACTCTTGATTTTGGCTCAGGTCGTGATCCTAGGGTCATGGGATTGAGCCCCACATAGGACTCTGGCTGAGCGTGGAGCCTGGTGGGATTCTGTCTTCCCCTCTTTCTCTGCCCCTCTTGCAGTCTCGCTCTCTTTCTTTCTCTCTTTCTCTGTCTCAAAACACAACACAAAGAAAAACACACCCAAAACAGGATTGTTCTTGAAGGAATTGTTTCTCTACCTGATCACCCGATACTCATTTACAACACGGACCTGAGCCCTGCTCAGACTCTGTCCGAACCCCCAGGAGGGGCCTGCTGTCTCACCTTCCGTGTTCCCCCGGTGAGTCATGTGCACCTGAAGTCTGGAGATGCCATCGTAAGGGTAGTCATGGGGCCCAGCCACAGTCACACCTGGCGGTTTCCTGTCCTGCCCTCCATGCATCACACACGGTGCTGTGCCCTTGCCGTCCAGGGTTCCGGAGCCCCCTCATAGGACACCCAGGTTTGAAATGAGGGGCCACCCCACCCCCCACATTTTTCAGATTTCGAATAGCGTTTCAAAACCTGGGGTTCGCGGTGGGCACCAGGAAGGCTGGGGTGGTCACCGAGGTGAATGGCCAGATGGCGTGCTCTCCGAGAGGGAGCCCGCATGAAAGTTTTTGTTTTTTTTTTTTTTTTTTTAACATTTATTCATTTTTGAAAGGCAGAGAGAGACAGAGTGTGAATGGGGGAGGGGACAGAGAGAGAGGGTGACACAGAAACAGAAGCAGGCTCTAGGCTCTGAGCTGTCAGCACAGAGCCCGGCATGGGGCTTGAACTCACGGACCGAGATATCATGACCTGAGCCGAAGTCGGCCACTCAACTGACTGAGCCACCCAGGCGCCCCTATGAAAGTATTTTAAGCACCTGTGCAGGGACACTAGGTTTTTTCTTACCGGCATCTTCTTGTCTCCCTCCCTCGTAGTGACCGGTGACTCCCATGTAGGCAACGCAGTGCTGGCCTGGGCGCCGGGCGTGTGCTGACCCGCTGCCTGTTTGCCAGTCTGGGTTGCAGCGAGGGTGGGGGCGGACGTTCGGTGGGCATCCACGGAGGCCACCTTCCCCGTCAGGGTCCAGCAGAGGCCTCCGTGAGTGAAGGGACTGTTAGGGCGTGGCCTGTCAGGTAACCTTCTTTGAGAAAATCAGTGTCGGACACAGAGTTGCCGTGAGGCACGGCGGGTTTTACAGGAGCCAAGCCCTGATTTGCGTGCCGTCGTGGGGCTGGCACCGTGGCGCGTCCGCGGCCCAAGCATGCCTCCGTCAGTGCCTCCTGAGTACGCTCACGAAGTAAAAGTACCCTGTGGTTTGTGAAAGAAGTTTAAGGCAGGAGACTTTCAAACCTTCTTGCCGTAGAACCCAGCTGTGGTAATTGTGTCAGTTTGTCCTCGTGGCTCCGTGTGCCCGTGGCCCTGCAGGTCACTGTGCGGGATGGGCATTTTAACAACCATCGGTATTCGGTGTATTTTCTCATGTCTGAGTCTTAGTCTCCTGTTGTCTGCGGCCTCCCTGTCGGGGGCGTGTGTTGTGCCTGGATCTCCCAGGAGCTGTCACGGGGGGCTGGGCCCGGCCACAGAGGTTCCCCAGTGCCTGTGACTTAACACAAGATGTTCAAACGAGTAGGCCCCTTGTATTTCCTGGGTATCGATTCGGGAACGAATCGGCAGGCCCGCGGTGGCGTCTGGACAGGATTGCCGGGCTCTGTGTCACAGTCTCTGGCCTGTAGCCACTCTGTCCCCATAGGCTTCCCTCGGACCCTGGGGGGCTCGCTGCCCCACAGCTGGCTGTGCGGTTCCATCGGATGCCCTGAGTGTTTAAAAACAAAACAGGAGAAAGTCAATTTTAATTACGTATGTACAGGGAATCCGCGTGGACGTGAGAGTCCCTGTCTTGTATGATTTTACAAAATAAGGCTCATATAAATATGCCATAAAACTGTAGTCTTTTTTTAAAGAAGAATAACTACAAATTTTTAAATAAGAGTTTTGTTGTAAAATTCGGAAAATAAGAACAAAGAAGAAAGTGAAAATTCTTAGCTAGACAGTTTGGTGAACCTGTAACATTTCAAAACCGTAAAACCGATTTCCTACATGTGCAGAGCCACCGAGACAAGCTGGCTCTCAGCCCAAGCTGTCCGTCACCACCCCGTGCCGCCCCCGGGGACTTGCAAGAGCCCCTCTTCCTTAACCGTAGGGGTCAGTGTCCGTCGAGGGCAGAGTGGGGGGTCCGGCATGGGACGTGGGGTGGGGAGCCCAGGGCCCCGGTGTGCCCGAGAGGGGCGTGTTCACCCTCCCCGCAGCCATGTGCCTGCCCTCTGTCCTGCTCCGTGCCACCTGCGACCTGAGCGTGGACTGAAGTGTCTGCAGCTGACCGCCTGTCCTGGTGACGTGGAGACGCTTTCCCATAAGTGAGAAGTTTCTTGTGGATTTTGTGAGATTTGTTTCTGGTACAGTACAGGGGTAGCTGTCCCATCCTTTCTGGTCACTACCGGATGTACCCACCATTATTCTGGTTTCCACAATTCAGTGAGATGAGAAAATAAATACAAGATTTGGCTGGTCAGATGTTATATTTACAGATAGGGTCCTGTTGGCTGCCAGAGACTCCAGAGAAACCCAACTGGATTTAGTGTGACAGTTGACCCAGAATCACAGAGCAGAGCAATTAAGCAGAAAACGAGCTCTTCTGTACAAGGGCGTATTCCCTTTGAAAATGTAATGGGAAAGGGACGATCAGGTTGCACAGTCGGTTAAGCGTCTGACTCTTGATCTCGACTCAGGTCATGATCTCCCTTGGGCCCCACATCAGGCTCTGTGCTGACAGAGTGGAGCCTGCTTAGGATTCTGTGTCTCTCCCTCTCTCCCTGCCCCTCCCCCCCCCAAAATAAATAAACTTTAAAAGCAAACAAAAGAAAATATAATGGAAAACATGGAAATAAAATTGAGGACTAGGAAAATCAACTGAAGAAATAAAAATATCTTTATTGAGAAGCATAAAAGAACTAAGTCCCTCTGGAGGTTTCTCAGTGGGCGGGATTGGGTGGGCGTTGTGGTCCTCGAGCTCCCGGTGCGTGGTGGGCGTGCTCACTCTCTCACGCTCCCCAGCGCCCAGTGCCCCACCTGGCCTGCTCATCCTGGGCTCGGTGCTTCCGGCCCCCGAGATGGAGCGTTGCGGGCCTATTTCTTTGTTTCCGCGAGGGCGAGGTTTCTATGACTCGGCCGGTGCCAGGAGGTGACTCGTGACCTTGTCCTGCAGGAGGAAGAGGTGAGGATGGTGACATGCCCTCTGGTCCCCCGGGGGCCACTCATAAGCTGCCTTTGGCCACAGCCTGGCACCACTTCCCGCCCCGCTATGCAGACGTGGGCTGCGTGGGTCTGCGGGACGCGCACGAGGAGAACCCTGAGAGCATCCTGGATGAGCATGTGCAGCGGTCATGAGGACGCCGGGCTGTCAGTCGCCGGGGCCCGGCCACCGTTCCCCTGACAGCGGGCACGTGCCCAAGATTGTGGGGGTCCTAGGGGGCGTGCCCCCTGGGCACAGTAAGCACGCACCTAAGTCCGGGGTGAAGCTGGACGCAGCCGGCCCACACCTGCACAGGCACGGCCACCACCACAGTCACCACGGGGCGGCCAGGCCCAAGGAGCAGGCTGAGGCTGAGGCCGCCCGCCGCATCCCGGGCAGCTTCTCTTGGGGCCCGGAGCTGCACGGCCACACAGCCAAGCCCCGTAGCCACTCAGAGAGCGTGGGCACCGCCCCCAATGCCAGCGATAGCCTGGCCTACAGGTGAGTGTCTGTGGCAGCCTGGGCCTTGCTTTGGGATCGGGGCTGTGGTTTCTTCATCCCTGAACCTGTATCAGTAAGGGCCACGTGCGCCTTCCCGGGGAGGAAGGGGTCACAGTGAGAGGCTGTGTCTCCTGAGGGTTCTGTTCAGTTTTCTGGGCCACAGTTCCCCTTTAGAATCGTCCAGCCGGGGTTGCCTGCACAGACCGTGGGCATGTGGTGGCCAGAGGGCCCCAGCGCCCAGCATGAGTGCCCGGTCCTGCCTGGGGTCCCGGGCCATCCAGGGCTCTGGCCTTGAAGGGTGCGTGGATAGAGAGGTACCTGTTTCGGGGGAGGCGTCTGGGTGCGGGGTGACTGGGTCCCGGTGCTGCTGCCACCGGCTGGGTGGCCGGGCTGGGAGGGCGAAGGACAGGTGCTCCTGCCCTCCCGCCTGGTGCTGCCTGGACGCCTTGTGCTCCCCACCAGACTAACCTCAGAGAACCCCCTGGCATTGGGGCGGAGCCCGCGAGGACACACAGCTCTGTCAAAGCCACCACGTTCAGGTAGCCGCTTTCCGGCAACAGGCCACAAAGTAAAGGCAGCAGGTGACTCCCGGCCCCTTGCTTTGTAGCGGGAAGTCTGGCACTGCCTCCAGAAGAAACGCCAAGAAGGCGGAGTCAGGGAAGAGCGCGGGAGCGAGGTGCCTGGCCCCTCGGAAGACGCGGAGAAGAACCAAAAGATCATGCAGTGGATCATCGAGGGGGAGAAGGAGATCAGCCGGCACCGCAAGGCTGGCCACGGGTGAGAGCGCCAGCGTCCCGGGTGGGTGTGGCCACACAAGCCATGGGTAAAAGGCACCCGGCGTCCTGGTGGCGCGGGCACCAGCGTGTGGCACTAATTGACGAGCCTACAGCACGGTTCCGCCAGGGTCTTTGAAGCTGCGGCCTGGCCCCACCCACCTGTCCTTATAACCCGTGGCCGTGGCCGTGTGAGCTCTCTGACTCCCGCCCCGAGTGGGGCCCTGTGCCGGCCTTGGGGTCCTGACACAGCTTCGGGGTCCTGGGCAGGAGTGTCCGCTGCTGAGCTCGTTCTCAAGTCACCACGTTTCTGCCTGATCTCCTCTTGCTGTGCCCAGCCCGCCAAGGGGGGCCCCGCTTTCACACAGCTGCCCTCACGAGCTGTTTTCTGGGTGGCTGACGCCTCCACACGACAGTGACCTAAGTTACTGGGGCAGTTAGGCAGGTACCTGGACGCCACTCCAGACAGACCGCGCAGGACAAGTCTTCTCTGATCGCACCTGGTCACCCCCCAGCCGTCGGTGGTGTCTGCACCCTCTGAACTCTGTACTGGCCCCAGAGCCGGAGGCTGCTCTGGAGGGTGTGGAGCCAGGACCCCAGACGTGCCATTGCCGCCTCGCGTGGGTCCGTCCGTTTTGGGGGGACCATGGGGGACTGGGCTGGCCCGGACTGCACGCCTCACCCCCAGACCAGCTGTCTGGGCCGTGGGGCTGGTGCCCGTGGGTGGGCTGGCCACCCCTCCTTCCTCAGTCTCCCGCTTCGCTGACTGTCTGTTTTGGTACGGTTGGGGACGGTAGAGTGCGCTGTGTGGTGGCGGTGGGGGGGGCTCGGGGTGGGGAGGGGAGAAAGGGAGAAGTGGGTAACCACCTGCCAGCCAGCCCATCCTGAGCAGAGACGTGGGACTCTCCTCCCGTGGGTCCCCGTGTCTGGTCTCCACGTGACTGTGGGAGCAAGGCTCCCGCCAGCGTTCGGAACCTTTGCGGTCGCAAAACCTGTCCTGGGTGAGGGTCTTTCCAGAGCCCCTCTCCTGCTTTGGTTGGGTTTCTCTGGATTTCCTTTTCGGGTTTCCACAAGGAATGGCTCTGTGCTGGCCGTTCCTCCCACGCCAGATGGAGGGTTTCTGTGGTGGAAGAATAAAAGGCCCATCTGGAAACAGTCTCAGGTTGGAAGGTGCTTGATGTCAGGATGGGCCATTTTAAATGGTGGCATTTCAGTATCCCTGCCAGGTCTCCCTGGCCTCCCTGGAGTTGGGGGACAGTGTGCCTCTGTCTGTGTTGCTCTTACATCATACAACAGGTAGGCAGGGGGGTGGAGGCACGGGGCAGCGAGAGAGGGAGGACGTGGGGGGCCAGGCGATGGGAGGTGGGTGTGGGGCGGGGAGGTGGGGGGCGAGGAGAGGCTGGGGATGGGCCCCAGAGCCAAGGTCTCCCTGTGGCTGGCCCCGTGGGCTCTTTAGGAGGGAGATGCCATCTTTCCTGGGGCAGTTCCGGGGCTGCGAGGGCACTGAGCCTGGGCCCTCTTCCAGGGTTCCCTCCTGGTGCTAAAGCCCCCCTTTCCAAGGGCTCCAGCCAAGGCTAAGAGAGGCTGATGTTTTCGGTATAATTCAGCGTGCAGCAAAGGCGTACTGCACAGCTCTGGAGCGTTTTGTGTGTTGGGTAATGAAGGGAGAGAGAGGTGTGTGATCCCATGGGGGAAACATTTGAAAAATGAAAATTGTATGTTTAGAGTTACGCTGATTGTTTTAACGGGAAGGAGAATATACCAATATAATGAGAGTAGGTACTTCTAAATTAAGATTTTTAGATTGTTTTTACTTTGGAATTTCCTATATGGTTCAGCTTTCTCACAAGAGCATTTATTTTGATACTAAAATGTTTTTTAAAAACAGTGAAAAGGTTTTTTTTTTTAAGTTTTTATATAGGGTATGACATAGTTCAGTAAAGTTGTTAAAATTAGTTACAAAAGGGGCACCTGGGTGACTCAGTCGGTGAAGCATCCGACTTCAGCTCAGGTCGTGATCTCGCGGTCTGTGAGTTCGAGCCCCGCGTCAGGCTCTGTGCTGACAGCTCAGAGCCTGGGGCCTGCCTCGGATCCTGTGTCTCCCTCTCTCTCTGCTCCTCCTCCACTCACACTTTCTGAAAATAAACAACCTTTAAACAATTCTTCAAAAATGAGTTACAGGGGCACCTGGGTGACTCAGTCAGTCAAGCGTCCAACTTGGGCTCAGGTCATGATCTCACAGTTTGTGAGTTCAAGCCCCGCTTGGGCTCTGTGTTGACAGCTCAGAGCCTGGAGCCTGCTTGGGATTCTGTGTCTCCCTCTCTCTCTCTGCCCCTCCCCTGCTTGTGCTCTGTCTGTCTGAGATGAATAAATGTTAAAAAAAAAAAAAAAAAACTTAAAAAAATAATAAATACAAATGAGTTACAAAAAGAGCGTGCAGCGGAGGAGCACGGTGTCATGTGGTGTGGTGGGAGGGGTGGCAGGTGTGCCCTGGTGGCCTCCACTGGCCCCGCCTGTGGCCAGGGTTCCAGATGCTGCCACACTCGTTCTTTTGCTCCCAAAGGTCTTCCGGTGCCAAGAAGCAGCAGGTGCACGAGAGCCCCAGGCCCTTGTCCGTGGAGCGTCCCGGGGCCGTGCACCCTTGGGTCAGCGCTCAGCTTCGCAACTCCGTCCAGCCCTCTCACCTCTTCGTTCAAGACCCCACCATGCCACCCAACCCAGCCCCCAACCCTCTGACCCAGCTGGAGGAGGCCCGCAGGCGCCTGGAGGAGGAAGAGAAGAGAGCCAGCAAATTACCCTCAAAGCAGAGGTAGGGGGGCAGCGGGGAGGGCAGGCCACACCCCCAATCAGGGCTGCCTTGGCACTGCTTTGGGGCTGTAGCCCCCCGAGGCCTGGGCACCCCCCAGCAGTCCTGGTTTTTCTTTCACTGAGCGCCACCCGGGGCACGGCACGTGGCCTTGCTGTGTGACAAGGGCTGGGAGGGTCCTCCTGGGGTAGAGAGCCGTCTCCCCTCTGTGAGTGTGCACTCGCCCCGGGGCTCCACGGAGCCTCTAGACACTACGGTCAGGATCCCCCTGGCCGCTGTGCAGGCTTCAGAGTGGGGGTCCTGGGGGGGGTCCTTGGGCGGGAAGCCATAAACGGTGCCACGCACAGGTGGGACGGTGAACGTTGCTGAAGTACGCGTAGAGGTACAGTCTTCTCTGCAAGGGACCCCAAGCCCCATTGTCCCCAGCGCCGTGCCCTCCTGCGCCTTGAGGGCCAGAGAGGCCCCGCCCACTGCTGACGCAGCCTCAGGCCAATGCGGCTCCCCACGCCGTGCCGCTCACCCTAGGGAGAACCCCTTTGTGGATGGCGGTCTTCTCTCCAGGCCAGAATGTGCCTTCCCCTGCCCTTTCTGCTGGGCCTTGAGGTCACTTTTCCCCGAATGTACCAGCGCGTTGGAATTCCCGGACAGATCCGGGAAATCTGCATTTTCCACCGAGGCCCCAGAGCATGGTCACACGGTGGCCCTGTTCTTGGACGTTGCCAGCGCCCCTTGCCCAGTCATGGTCACTGGACATGTTTCCTGGGGACCTCACTGTGCGGGGGGCCATCCAGCTCTTGGGAGGCTGGTGTCAGGATGCAGGCCATCCCTGGTGCCTGTCTTATCGGGCAGAGCCAGGAGCCTGACTGCGTCCCCTGGTCATTGAGTGTGACCACGTTTATGGCCACCTGTCTCACACCCTGTGACCCTGTCAACATAGAACCAGAGAGCCGGCTCGGTGCTGCGGATGCTGCTTCGTCTGACGGGGCCTGTGACCTGGAGGCGGACAGGGCGGCAGAGGGGCCGGCGGGGAAGGGGCTGGGGCCTATGGGTAGGAAGTCTTCCCTGCTGCACAGAGCCTGGGAACGTCATCCTTGCCACGCACTGGGGGTGTAGGGCTCGTGTCTGCTCTTCTCGGCAGCACCCGGCAGGCCCTGCGTGTGCTCGTGCCGGCCAGAGACGCCAAACTGGTCCACGCAAGCCTCTCGGGAATCCGTATTTGGGCCGTGAGGCTCCCGACAGGGTTTTGGCCACCGGCTCCGGCGTCTCCATTTGTCGCCGGCCCAGAACGTGGGCCTTTTGTAAGCGACTGCAGACACGGATGGAGGTCCGAGTTCCTTGTGGGGTGACCCACCCCCACCCCGCCCCGGCTGGCGGAAGAGAAGTCACCGTCAGGGCTGCACAACGTCACGTCCGGGGCGGACAGCTGTTGGGAAAGCTGCTCGGGATGGAGCGGCAGAGCGCGGACGAGGACGCACGCGGACGAGGCCGGAGCCAGGCCGTCCCCGAAGGCTCTTTTCAGTGTGGAGGAAGGGTCGGTGGTTCCCCGGAGTGTCATCCGCCGAGGAGTCCGGGAACTCTGGATTAACTGGAGCCTCGTGTTTCCTGACCGGCCCCGACGGAGCCCCGGAAGCCCCCGTCGTGTGGTGTGGTGTGGTGTTTTGTCCGCCCCACACGGTGGGAGCCTGGTTCGGCGGTGACGGACCCTCCCCGGGGCCCCTGCTCCGTCTGCCTGTCTGTGGCCCCACTGTCACGGCGGAGCCTTGGCGGAGGCCCGACCCCGGCACGCGCAGCTCACCGCCGTGGTTGTTCCCTAGGTATGTGCAGGAGGTCATCCAGCGGGGGCGCTCCTGTGTCAGGCCAGCGTGCACACCTGTGCTGAGCGTGGTGCCAGCCGTGTCCGACTTGGAGCTCTCGGAGACAGAGTACGTGCGCCCCCCGAGGGTCTCGGTACCGCTTACCCCGCCTCCTGCGGGGCAGCCGCTGTTCCCAGGATCTGGGGCGTGCGCCGGAAGAGCTGGAGCCGGCCTCAAGCTTCCGGTCTCTGTCAGAGGAGACGTGGGCCGTCCTGTGTGACACGTGGCCACCGGGCCAGGGAGGGAGCTCTTACCTGCTGCCTCCGCTCTGGCCCCGTGTGCCCACCCCCTTTACTTTCCTGAGCTTCCCGGCCGGCCGTTGGGGCTCGTGGTCTGCGACTGGTGGTGCCTCTCCTTGCCCAGCACCGCGGCGTGTGTGTCCGGGTGCCGCGGCACACGGAGTCTTCTAGTTCTGTCCTTGCGTGGAACGTGGGAAACAGGTGCTTGGCGCGTCCGCTCCCCAGCAGGCGTGGTGCATGGCAGGTGTTTGGGGACCTCATGTAGACGGTGCCGGCCACCCAACCCCTGTCCTCTGCTCAGAACGGAGCAGAACGGGGTCCCCCGCCTCATCCCACACAGTGGCTCATCACGTCCAGCCGGATGCCTGATGACTCAGAGCTTCCCCACCAGGTCACTCCTTGAGGGTGGTCTCCCGGCGGTGGGGGGGCCCTGCATCCCTTCTGCAGAGGACCCCCGCCACCATGTTAGGTTGCAGCACTCAGGGAAGGAAAGCAGGCACCCAGGAGCCCGGCTTGAGCAGCAGACGGCCAGCTAGCCCAAGGAACCGCCCCGCGCTATCCCCCGGAGCACCAGGGAGACAGGGGGTCCCGTTGTGAGCTCAGGAGGCCTTCCCGACATGACGCTGCACCCGCTCCTTGCAGGCGGCTGGTGGGGGCCAGGGGCTGTGTCCGAGCACACCTGGGCAGCTCCGGGTGGTCACAGGGACGGGGACCACTACGGGACGGAGGGCGCGCTGCCTGTGCGGTCTCGTCACCCATCAGGACAGATGGCCCTTCGGAGTGGTCCCGGGCAGGAGACCGTGCTGGCCTCACGGCCCTCCCTGCAAATCTGGCCGGCCACTGCCTCTGCTCTTCACCAGCTGTCTGCGGTGGAGGTAGGGGGCGGGCAGGTTCATTTCCAGACCCATGCACGGTGCCATTCGCCCAGCCTCTGGCGTTCAGAGTTTCCGAAGCTTTAGGGCTTCAGGCCTCTCCTAGGTACAGGTAGCGTAGCCCAGCCTAGAGGTGGGGGCTGCGTTTTTTCCAGTAACCTAGGCGTTTTTTCCCACGCCTCGCGATGGGATCCACCATGGTTCTGGCCCTGAGAAGCCACGTTCGTGTGGTCTGGGTAGGATGACGGTGCTCCAGCCAGCTCAGGACACAGGGAGGCTGGAGGCCACGGCACGAGGGGAGATGAGCTGGCATCCATGCTGTAGATTTCGGAGAGTGTGGCCGGACCGGAGCCTCTGTTGAGGCCCCACACGGAGTGAGGGCACAGGGCGCTGCGGTGAGGGGTATCCGGGCTTTCGCACTCGTGGTGTTTGCACACGCCAGGCCGGCTCATCCTCTCTAGTCTTATCCCCTGTTTGGAGGGGGCCCGAAGCCCTTTGGGGTGTGTCCTGTGTGACCCCGAGCCCAGCGGTCACCGCTGCGCCTCTGCCCCCAGGTCGAAGTCGCAGAGGAAGGCGGGCAGTGGGAGCGCCCAGCCGTGTGACAGCATCGTGGTGGCCTATTACTTCTGCGGGGAGCCCATCCCGTACCGGACCCTGGTGCGGGGCCGAGCCGTCACTCTGGGCCAGTTCAAGGAGCTGCTGACCAGGAAGGGCAACTACAGGTGAGGGCCGGCGCGCGGGAGACCCTGCGGTGGGCAGCACACGTGTTAGTGGCCGGGGCCCTGCGGCGTCTGTGTGCACGGGAGGGAGATGAGGCCGCTTGGCCAGCAGAGGAGGGACGGGCCCTCACCTCCTCTCGCCGCCTCTGGCCCGCGTCCTCCAGATACTACTTCAAGAAGGTGAGCGACGAGTTTGACTGCGGCGTGTGTTTGAGGAGGTTCGGGAAGATGAGACCGTCCTGCCGGTCTTTGAGGAGAAGATCATCGGCAAGGTGGAGAAGGTGGACTGACCCGCCAGCCGGGCCTCCGCGCCAGGTTGGGCCCTCGTCAGGCAGGGCCAGGGCGGCCTCCGAGGGTCCTGTGGGTCACCTGCTTGGCGTGTATGCAGACAACACAACTACTGGCAGAAGGCCACCCGCCTCTTCGGGCCATCTGTTCCGGACGGCAGGGGTCCCTCTGCGGGTCCCACAGGCCTCCGTCCTGCAGCTGACGAGGAGGTGCGCGGTCCACTCCTCAGCAATACTCGGTCCGCCTGGGCGGGGAGCCCGCCCCGGAGCCACCTCGACCGCCGTCCGTGTCGCCCTGCTGCTGACCGCGGGCAGGCCCACCCGCTCCTCTCCCCGCGCTCACACTGCAGGCTCTGCCCTCCCCCTGGGACTCGTCCGCCGCGCCCTGCCCCGCTCGGGCCTGGCCCGGGCCTGGGGGCCAGGGGCCCCGCGGGGGCCTCTGTAAATTGTACATGTCACCGAGTGCCTTCAACACAGCTTGTCTCTTGCCTGCCACTGTGTGGATCCGGCGCCGGAGCCCGGAGCGCTCTCCCTCCTCCACCCTCCGTTTCCAGAGCGCGGGCTCAGCGGGTCCCGGGCCCCCCCACCTCCCCTTTAAGGCCCGTGTAAATATGTACATTTCTCAGGCCAGGGCCAGCGGGGTGGAGGGGGCTGCCCCAGCCCATTTTTCATGCGCTGACTTGTACAATTATCTTTTCAAGGTACTTGGATAATAATGGAATAAAATCATTTTGAACCTTCTCCGGCGATGGAGACACCTGTTTTCTGGGGTGGAGCTGGTGGCCTGCTTGCCATCGTCCACCACGGCACTTCAGGCCTCTGAGGGTCCCCTGTGTGGGGGGGTGTCCGGTGGAGGTACACTGACAGCTCTGGAGAGGGTGGGTTCCCAGACCCTGATCTGGGTCAGAGACCCACCCAAAGGGCTGGGGCAAGGGCTAGGACGCATTCAAGACGGAACGGGCCCAGGAGGTTCTTGGGGGGCCGGGGGGCCGGCCGTGCTCAGGAACCACACACACCGTGCAGGATCAAAAGCTCTTTATTCACTGGCTCCTCAGTGAACCATCTGGTGTGGGGGCACCAGACGGTGATGTTGGGGGGCGACTACAGCTCCTCTTTGGGCTCCGTGGTGGAATTGGCTGGGGTCCTCCTGGAAAGGGTCACAGAGCCCCGGCTAGAAGCTGTGCCCTTGACTCACCCCAGCCCCTGGCACCCTCACTGCCACGTCCAGAGACTGGGAACCTTGGAAAGAGGCACCCACCGGGAAGGGGGCTGCGGGCTCCTCTGCGGGCTCCTCTGCGGGCAGCTCGCCCCCGTTGTCCAGGAACTTGGAGAAGGTCTCCAGGTCCCTGGTGCCTTTGTATTCAATCACCTAAGGAGGGACACACGAGGCGCTGGAGAACACGCCTCACCCAGCCCTGCACCCTGGCCACATCCTCCCGGCCCTGCCGCTGGAGGCCCTGCCCTATCTCTTGGCCATGGCCGAGGCCCGAGGAAGGTGCGGACCAAGCCGCAGACCGAGGAAGACGGGGTCTCTTGCCCTACCTCACCTTGCGACCCGGCCCCGCGGGGAAGAACTTGAGGGTAGGGAAGCCGTGCACAGGGAAAGCCTCCAGCTCGTTGTCTGTGGCGTCCAGTTCCGCAATGATGACGTCCCCTTGTCCTTGTACTTCTCGCCAGGGCCTCCCAGGCCGCGGCCATCCTCCTTGCAGTGGGTCACCAAGGGGCGTCTAGGACAGCGGGGCGTTGGCACAGCCGGCAGAGGCCCCACCTGCCCGCTGCCCACCACCCGTGGCCCGCTGCACTCACAAAACTTGATAAACACATTCTTGGTTTCGTCGAAAGCCACCTGCTCAAAATTCTTGCCCACGAGGGTCTTGACCGGCCGCTGATCCCAGTCAGGGGCAGCTCCTGGCTCAGGAGGTAGGGCTGGGGGAAACCGGGCCGGGTGCTTCACTTGGGGGGGCTCTCCTGGGCACTGCTGCTCCCCTCCCGCCCCCCCCCCTCCCCCCCCCTTTCCCGGGTGGCAGTTCAGCAGCAGACCTTGACCTCAGCCGCCGAGGACCGCGTGGCAGAAGGCTGTGACGGAGGGTTGCGTGAGCGGCCCCCCGTGTGCAGGTGCGTACTTCTTGGTGGTCTCCATTTGATGAAGCGCAGGGTGTGGGCCTCCTCAGCCCTGAGGCCGACGTACTGCAGCACGTTGGCCATTGTCGGCACCGACGTCCCGACCACGACAGCACCTGCCGCAGGCAGTCGGTGCCAGGTCAGCCCACATCCCCCACCACCCCTCCTCCCCCCGTCCCAGCCGTACCTGCCCCCGAATGGGGGAGCTGCCTCTCCCCGAAGGGCAGCCAGCAGCTCCCGGTGGGAGGCCAGCGTCTGGTTGACAAACAGCAGCAGGTGGTTGAGGATCCTGGCCGAAAAGATCTTCGGCGACGTCTGCAATGGCAACCGCGCTCTGCATCGCGGGGGCTTGCTTCCCCTGGACACGACCCACCCCTGCAAATGCACCCACAGTCCAACTCCTCCGGCTGTTGAATTCTGTGACCGACGCATGCTGTGCGTGAGGAGGAAGGTGCGACAGGGTCGCCCTGATCCAGGCCCAGCTCTTTCGTCCACTGGGAAGTCTGCCCGGCCTCTCAAACTGGACAACTCAGCGTGGGTCAGCAGGAGCCACGGCCCTGAGCCCCGACCCCCACCTTGGCCCTGACCCACCTTCTTGAAGACACCACGGTGTCCTTGGTGAGGCCAAACTTCTGAAAGAGCTTTGGCTGGTCAGTGAGGCCAAAGGTCTGTCCAGGGCATCCTGGGCCAGGGCCAGGAAGGTAGCCACGTCCTCGTCCTGCAGGTCCTAAGGAGCCCCAAGCCTGTGAGGTCAGCCGGCACCGCGGGCCCTGCTCCCGTGGCCTGGACCCCCAGTACCACCAGCTCACCTGGAAGAAGCCAATGACCACGACATCCCGGCCGTCGATCAGTGCCTGGGCACCGTTCCTCGTCCTCCAGCCGGTGGCACTGGGCCCCGCCCGCCGCCTCAGCCATTCAGCGATGCCCTCAGCCTCTCTGGGGCCTGCAAAGAGTCCCCTCAGCCCGGGCCCAGCCCCCCGCCCCGGCCACCCGCCCCCGCCCCCCTCGTGCCCGCTCCCCCTACCGGTGTACTCCTCCGGGGTGGTGCGGTTCCCATCGCGGAAGACTTGAGCGTGGGGTTATGCGGTCACAGCAAACTCCTCCGTCGTCAGCTCTGCCTCTGCAGGCCCGTCCACCTTGGCCAGCCTGGCTTTGGCTGACTCTGCCGCCAGCAGGGCTGCGGCCTTGCTGTATTCGGGGGCCAGTGCCTTGCAGTGCCCACACCATGGGGCGTCTGGGGGACAGGGCCATGAGTGTCCCCGACCGGCCTCCACAGCCCCAGCCTCGGCTCCTGCTCCCTCCCGGCCAGAACCTCGGCATCAGTCAGGTCTGGCAGAGAGCACTCCTGTCCACGCTTCCCGAACCCTTTGGGGGCCCGTCTGACCCTCTGCAGCAGAGCCAGACTCAAGGTCCCACACCGGGGGGCGGCGGGCGGTGGGGGTGGGGGGGCGTGCAGCGGCCAGCACCGCCCCGACAGTGAGTTTGAGAAGAACCCTCCAGCTGCTGTTCCCTGGCCCCCCGTGCCTGCTTGCGCAAGCCTGCCATCTAGGAATGGCTTTCACGTGTGTAAAGTCTTGCAAGAATCCACCGAAGAGGGGGCGCCTGGGGGGCTCAGGTGGTTGACTGTTCGTCCGGCTCTTGAATTTGGCTGGGGTCATGATCTCACGATTCACGGGATCGAGCCCCACATCGGGCTCTGAGATAACAGTGCAAAGCCTGCTTGGGACTCTCTCTCTCCCCCTCTCTCTTCTCCTCTCCTGCTCACGTGCCTGCTCTCTCAACATAAATAAACATTAAAAACATGTCTTCTTTAATGTTTATTTATTTATGTTTATTTAGAGAGAGAGAGAGAGAGAGAGGCGCGCGCGCGCGCACTCTCAAGTTGGGGAGGGGCAGAGGGGGAGACACAGAATCAGAAGCAGGCTCCAGGCTCCGAGCTGTCAGCACAGAGCCCCACGCGGGGTTCGAACTCACAAACTGCGAGATCATGACCTGAGCCGAAGTCGGACGCCTAACCCACCGAGCCCCCCCAGGCGCCCCTAATTCTTTTTCTAATCCATAGCAGAATATGCAAGGCCTGAATGCTATGTGGCCCCTCACAGAAAGAGTTGCAGATGGATGGTGATCTAGGGTCTTCCTGCACCTGCGCCTCCCTCCCCAGCCCCACCCTCCCCTGCTCAGGCTGGACGCCCCCAGGCCCAGCTCAGTCCCAGGGCTTTGCTTCAGGTGCCCTTCCATGGAGCCCCGGGAGCACAGCGGAGGGCCAGGTGCCCACAGGGAAGTCCCTCATGTGCACAGAGCCCCGGCTACACAGGGTGGGGAGTTGAAACCCCCCCCCCCCGCCCCGGGGGGCCCCTGTGGGTCCTCCAGCCCTCTGGCCCGGTGCACTCACAGAACTGCACCACAGAGTGCGGTGCTTCCCGCAAGGCCAGGCCGAGGTTGCGCCGGCTCAGCACCAAGATCCCATCCTCCTCAGGGATTTCCTCCTTGGGGGGGGCTCCTCCTCGGGCCTCCCCGGGGCCCTGGCCCCTGCCCTCTGGGCCCGAGGCCCCAAGCAGCAGCAGCAGCAGCAGCACAAGCAGGAGCTGGCCGTCCATGGCAGTGCTGGGGCCCACGAGGCAGGGGGCAGATAAGGGGGCCGGGGGCCAAGCAGCAGCTGCCACGTGGCACCCAGTCCTAGTCCCAGGAAGATAAGGCCACGAGGCTCCCCCCACCCCCGGGGAGGGGAGGCAGACAGAGGCAACACCAAGGGCACCGAGACAAGTGACGTTTAATAGGACTGTTCAGGGCACAGTGCCAGCCCGGAAGGGGGTGTCCCAGGACCGTAGCAGAGGGTGTGGGGGTGTGGTCACTGGCTGCAGGGGCAGGGGAATCAAGGACCCCAGGTGGGCTGAGGACAGCCCCCGGGGTAGGGGACGTTCAGCTCTTCCAGTCTTGGCAGATGTGGAGGCCCCACTCCCAGGACACGTGGTCTGTCCTGTCATCGTCAGTGAAGAAGGACGTGACCACGTAGGCACCCCGCACCAAGGCTCCTCGAGGCACCTCCTCCACCGGGGTCACAAACTCATACTCCTGGGCGCTAGGGCCATAACTGCCCACCATGTACACCGCCTTGTCCACTGGGGGAGGGGGAGGTTGTCAGGGGCCACCCTCTGCCGCAGCCGCCCCCCCCCCCCCCACAGCCCCCCAGGCCAGCCCTCCTCGCTGCCCTCACCACGCAGGCCCTGGCGGTAGGTGTGATGCAGACACTTGAGGCCACTGACGATCTCCTTATTGACCTGGGGGACAGAGGGTGTTAAGGGCCCCTCTGGGGGGGCTGGCCCTGTGTTGGCAGGCGTCCCCCGCGACAGCTGCCCTCACCTTAAAGGTAATCTTCACTTTGTAATCCACGCCCTCCTTCAGGACAAACACCTGGTTTTTCAGCGCAGCCAGCTCCCCTGCGAGGGACAGTGCAGCTAAGTGTGACGGTGGAGACCCTGCCCCAGGAGCCCCACGGCGGGCGGGGGGGGGGGCAGTACCTGTGAGGTCCATGGTGATGGGCCCTGGAGCCTGCTCAGACATCAACGTCAGCCTGGTCACCTGCACATTAGCAGGCTCGGGTCCTGAGGAGAAACCGGAAGTCACCAGGACGGCTCCCCCCCCAACCACCCCCGCCCCGCCCCAGCCGCCCGGCCTCCGCCCCTCCCCTCCGGGCCCAGAGCCCTACATACCCACGAGGGGTGGCAGGGGCCCCAGCAGTGCCCGCTTGTACTTGACCAGGCTCTCGTCATCAGGGTCCAGCTGCTGGATCTCCTGGAGGCTCTTCCTCCCCGGGGCCCGGTACTCAGGCACGGCCTCATCCAGTGCCTCGTCGGGCGACAGCTGTCTCCCCTCCTTGTCGGTCAGGAGGACTGAGGGTTGGGGAGGTGCATGAGCAGCTGTGACCAGCTGACCCTGGCATTCACTCATCAAACCGAAGCCCCCCACCTGGCCAGCTGTGCCTCTCAGTGCCCAGAGGGACTTGGTTCAGGGAGGGGGGTGGGTTAGGGAAAGGGATGTGTGCTCAGAGAGGGAGGGGTGCATGGGGGGTCGGGGAAGAGAGGTGGTCTGGGAAGAAACAGAGCAGCATCTGCACCCAAACCTTTTAGGAGGAGGCTGGGGGGTTGGAGAAGGCTCCTGAGAGAGGGAGCCAAGCGACACCCCGGAGGCACCAGCTGCCTTTTCTGGCCCAGCAACCCATCCATCCGGGGCTCCTCCCTGACTCTGAGGCCAAAGGTGGGGGGAAGGAAGACCCTGAATGGGGCACAGCCCCAAGGACTGGAGGCCACCACGGTGGAGTGGTGACCTCCGAGGTCTTCCCTGGGGCAGAGGCCCTGCCCTTCACATCTCGGAAAGCCTTCCTGCTGTCCCAGGGGTTCCTCTCGGTAGTGTTCCTGGGGCACAGAGGGGGTTCTCTCTAAACCCCTGCCTGCGCTCATGCTCCGAGGTTACCTCCCTGGGCGCCTTCAGACTCAGAGTCTCCTCCAGCCCCTTCCCATGGTGCCTGGGAGCAGGGGTCTCGCTAAACCCCTTCCCACAGTGTTTTGGGACAGGATCTTTTCCAGTCCATGCTCTCTGCACTCCAGGCTCCTCAATGATCACCACACGCCCTGAAGGAGCCCTCGCCCCACCCAAGGGAGGGGGGATCTCAGGGGCAGGTTCCCAAGGGGAGAGGGTCTCGCAGCCACCCTGGCTTCACAAACAGACCCGCCCACTCTTGGCTCCTTCTTCCGCCTCCCCCCCCTCCCCGGCCTCCCCCCCCCCCCCAGCCAAGGTCTACCCTGGACGAAGCCCTCCACCCCCGCCCCACCCCGCCAGAGCCCAGGCGGGGGACCACGCCACGATTTCCCCTCCAGTGCCCCCAAAGTTTCCGCGGGGGAGGGCGAGCCCCCGCCCCGGGCCGAAGCCTCCTCACCCCACCCCCCGCCCGAGACCCCCGCCCACGTGGCCGCCCTGGCCCCAGCCCAGCCCGCTCACCTCGGGCGCACAGCGCCAGCCGGAGCAGCTCCAGCAGCTGCGCCCCCAGCTCACACGCGTCCAGGCCCAGCATGGTGGCCCGCGGCCCGGCTCCGCCGCGGAGCCGCCGAGGAGCCGCCGCCCGCCCCGCCGCCGCCCGGCTCGGCGCTCAGCCCCGGCGCGACTGCGGTGAGCTCATCCCGGCCGGGAGCGCCCCCCGCGCCCAGCGCCGCGCCCGCGCCGCGCGCCCCCAGCCGCTCCGCGGACCCCGCGCAGCCCCGCAGAGACGCGCTTGTCGCCCGCACGGCGCCGGCACCTGGGCGTCCCCGCCGTGGGCGCACCAGGAGCCCGCACAGCCGCCGCCGTCACGGACCCAGCCGCCGGCCCAGCCTGCACCCCGCTCCGTCCGTCAGAGCTGCCCCACCCCTACGGCGCCCGCGAGAGCCTGGGGGACTCTCCGGGGAAGCCCTCTGGGAGGGGCGGGTGGGGGTGGGGCGCCCAGTGGAGCAGGCGTGCCCCTCCTCCCCCAGGTCCCCAGGCTCTCGTTACCTGCAGGCGGTACAGGCCGCACCTGGGGCTCCACAGTCCCCCACCCCACCCCCACCCCCACCCCCACCCCCACCCCCACCCATCTTCTGTCTGGGCAGAGGGGACTCCTGGAGTCTGCCCAGCCTGGGGAGCTGGGGGGTGGGTGTGTGTGTGTGTGTGTGTGTGTGTGTGTGTGTCTGCGCAATCTTCTGGCTCCACATCCCAGAGGCTCACAGAGGACCCGTGTCCGCATACCCAGAGACTGGAGGTCCCACCCACAGAGCGAGATGCAACATGGAGGCACACAGCCATTCCCCTAGCGTTTATGCACTGGGCTGTGTGAATGTACCCTGGTCTCTGCAGGCTCTGTGCACCCAGGCCGTAAGGAAGGGCCCTGTCCTTGAGGAGGAAAGGACACTGACCCAAAGTAGAGTCCTGGTGGTGGAGAGCCGAGACGGGGGCATAAAAGCGGCTTCTGGTCTTGATGCCTGGACAAACTTTGGGGTAGGCAGATGGGAGCAGCCAGTGCAGGGAACAAGGGTGAGCTGGGTCTCAGGCTGGGGACAGACAGCTACATCCAAGAGACGTGAGTGGAGCACGTGGAGGAGACACAACACCGGCCTGAGTCCCCCTTCTTCCTTATGCCTTTCTGCCCCACCCCCCATTTCTGAAAATACCCAGGGATCAGGCCCACCTTTGCCCAAAACAAGAGGGAGTGTCCCTGCCACCCTGGCTTCACAAACAGGCCTGCCCATGCTCGGCTCCTTTGTTGCTGAAGCCCCCGTACCCCCACCAGAGCCCAGGTGGGGGACCATGTGACAATTTCCCCACCTGCACCCCCAAAATTTACACAGAGGAGGGCCATGGATGCTAGGGGCACTTGGGCTTGGGTGGGGACTGTCCCCTCTGGAGCTCCATCTGTCCACAATCTTCCCAAGGCAGGATTCCCCCAGCTGGGGCCCAGGCCATTCTAGGGCCCCACCCCTGCTGCCCTTTCCCTGTGGCAGGGGTAGTTGGTTAGGGAAACCACTTGTCCCCAGGTGCACAGCCATGGCCTCTGGTGGCCTTCAGCTTCTGTGGATGCCCACTCATCCAGAGAGGACGGGCAGGCCAGGCACCAGCCTGACCCCACCTGTGTGGGTGGGGATGGTTGGGAGAAGGTCACTGGGATCTGAGGGAGATCCCTGGCGGAGGCAGGACTCCCCAACCCATCCCGGACCTGGCCTTGCTAGCAGTGGACATAAATCGGTCTGAGGCTGCAGGACAAAGGCCAACCCCCCATCCTGCTCTGTCCCCAGCATCCCTGAGGCAGGAGGGGAGGACAGAGACTCTATCTCCAAAAAGCAGAGATAGACCTGGTTGGACTTTTTTTTTAAGTTTATTTGTTTTGAGAGAGAGAGAGAGAGAGAGAGAGAGCAAGCACACGCGATCAAGTGGGGGAGGGTCAGAGACAGAGGGAGAGAGAAAATCCCAAGCAGGCTCCATGCTGTCAGCGCAGAGCCCCACATGGGGCTCGATCCCACAAACCGTGAGATCATGACCTGGGCTGAAACCAAGGGTCGGACCTTGACCACCCGGGCCTCAACCAGCCAGGCGCCCCTTGTTTGAATTTCTTATAAATGCCCAGCAAAGGGGTTCTGAGGTGTAGTGGCCAAGCTGCTGGCTGGCGTAGGGGGAGGAAGGGCCAGGACAGGGCCCTGAGCCTAGAGGCTGCAAGGGAACCATGAGTGGGGCGGGTGTGTTGAGATCCCCCCTCCCCAGTAAAGGTCCTCTCCCACAGTCTCAGATATCCTGTATCTGTGGAGTCTCTGCCTGTTCCCCAACTGGTCCTGCCCAGGCCACTGTGCAGCTGGGGGGAGAGTGAGCCTTCTGCCACCTTTCCCCCCACCCAGCACACCTGCAACAGCCAACCTGAGGCACCAACATGGTGTGACGCATGGTGTCACGATCACAGAAACACACTCCTAGGACAGTCAAGCCCTTTGCTTGCCCTGACCTCACAGCCCCCTCCACCACTGGGGCTGCCGCATCCTGAGGAGGTCACACGTGGGCTGGCTGGGGGAGGTGGGGGTAGGGATTACAAGAGACCTTGAACTGCTGTCCCCACCCACCCACAAGGACCCTCTCCTGGAGACCCTCCTCTCTCTGAGCCCCCCACCCTGTCCCAGCTGAGCCCGGATTCCCTCATTGACCTCCGCGCCATGGCCCCAGGGCGGGCATCTCCAAGGCCCACCTCGCGGCCCCTCCCGCAGACGCAGGCCTCAGTTTCTCCCGTCGTAGGGGGAGATTCCTCCAGACTTCAGACCCCAGACCCCGCGTGCCCTGAGGGCTGACACCGCCGGGGCAACCCCCCCCTCCCCCGCAACCACTGCCGGGGGGGGGGGGGGGGGGGTTGCGCAGGGCGGGTCTTCCGGGGCGTGGGGGCGGATCTCGTGGGGAGGGGGCGTGTCTTGCGAGGACGTGAGGGCGGGTCTTGCGGGGCGTGGGCGGAGAGGGGCGTGAGGCGGGTCTTGCGGGGCGTGGGGGCGGGGAGGGGTGGGGCGTGCGGACGGCGGGGCGGGGGGGGGGGGGGGGGGGGGGGGGGGCGGCTCCCGCCCCCACCCGCCATCTGGCCTTCCCACCGCCATGGCCGGCGTTCGCGCCGGTGCGCAGATGCCGCATCTGAGCAAGGTGGGTGCCGGTTGGGGGTCCCGCCATACCCTCGATTTCCCGGCATCCGAGGCCGGGAGCCGAAGAGGGGTGGGCGTGGGTGCGCGCGAGTGTGGCCGCGGGTTTGGGGGCGACAGCGCTTTGTGAGGCGAGGCGGGGCGAGGCGGCGGAGACCTGGGCTGCGGGGGCGGGAGTCGCCTCTAGCCTCCGCCCCCGCCCCCACTCCTCCGCCGCCCGCCGCGGCCTCAGATGCCACCGTCGTGCGTGCGCGTTGATCTTCTCTGAGCGCACTGGTCCCGGGCTCTCGGCCCTTTCCGGGGAATCGGGGCCTGGGGCGGGGCGGGGGAGGCGGGCCGGAACAGTTCCTCAAGGCCCCCCCTTCGCCCAGATGGAGCGGGTGGTCGTGAGTATGCAGGACCCCGACCAGGGCGTGAAGATGCGGAGCCAGCGCCTGCTCATCACCGTCATTCCGCACATGGTGGCTGGTGAGGCGCCGCGGGGGCTGGGGTGGATGGAGGCCCTGCCCGAGCCTCCCCCCACCCCATGCCAATCTCTGCTGTGCAGGCAGCGACCTCGTGGAGTGGTTGATCCAGAAGTACTGCATCTCGGAGGAGGGTAAGGGGGTCAGCCCCTTGCTCATCCGGTGCCCCACCCCTGCCGCGCCTCCTGTCCCCTGCCCCCTGCCCCCTGCCCTGGGGTCGCTGTGCTGATGGCCTAGGCTGGGCTCACAGGTGTCAGGGCCAAGCCAAGGGTGCTGGGGAGGGAGAGCCCCGGGACTGGTTCTCCCAGGCTGAGCACTCACCACCCTGCCGCCCGCAGAGGCCCTGCACCTGGGCACTCTCCTGGTGCAGCACGGCTACCTGTACCCGCTGCGAGACCCCCGCTGTCTTGTGCTCCGGCCAGACGACACACCCTACAGATTTCAGGTCAGGTGCAACGGGGAGCAGGTGGAAAGCACAAACCCAGCAGCCCAGCTAGAGGGGACCTGTGGAAGGGGTTGGAGTAGGGCGTGGTGATGTCACCACAGGTCTGGGTCCACTGCCCCTCCCCCAGGCCCTTGGGGAGTGGTCCACTGCCCCAACCCACACGTGCCCTGTGATAGGAGGACCAGGATAAGGGGAGAGACCCTCAGTTTCTCTGAGGCCGCAGCAGGGGACCCATAAAGGGTATAGCACCTGTGGAGGATTCTGATGGTTTCCCCGAGAATCCTTAAACCCCCACCCAGGAAGAAATCTGTGTGGGGCCCGAGGACAGGGTTCTAGCATCTCAGTGTGTAACCTCAATCACTATGGACCTGTCCTGCCTGGCCTCCCTGGCAGTCCCCACACATAGTCTTTGGTACAGACTTGAGCAGGCCCCACCCCCACCCCCCACCAGGCAGTAGGGACTCAGGGAGCCCAGTCCAGGAGGCAGTGCTTGCAGGGGGCCCCAAGGGTGGGTGGAGCTTGGTTCCAGGTGGGGAAGATGGCCAGTGGCGTGTGAGTCTCCAGGCTGTGGGCAGACAGGCAGATTCTGAGGCCGCCCAGTCTCTTCCCAAGGGGCCTGGGGAGGGGGACAACTCCTGGGGTGAGGAAGGTCCAGCAGGTCCCAGAAACGCTGTCCTTGCACCATTCCAGACGCCCTATTTCTGGACGAGCACGCTGTGGCCAGCTACTGAGCTGGACTATGGTGAGTGAGGAGGAGCAGGCTAACCTGGGACAGCTCCCTGCCCTCTGAAGTGATGGCGCAGGGGACGAGGGGCAGAGATTTCTCCTCTGCAGCCTGGTCCCCTGTCCTTCCAGCCATCTACCTGGCGAAGAAGAACATCCGAAAGCCGGGGGCCCTGGTCGGCCACGAGAAGGTGGGACGCTCCCCTAGGCTGAGGCCAGCCGGAGGAACCCAAGCCCTGCTCTTGACCCCGGGGCCTCAGTTTGCCCTGGAGCGCACACACAGCCCAGGCCCCAGGATGGTGCAGACAAACACGGGATCCCTATATGTCTCAGTGGGGGTGTGGGTGGTCCCTAACCCAGAGCTGGACAGGAGAGGGGTTGCCCAGGGTAGACCTCAACACCCTCCAGGAACACTATGGCCAGCTGCACAGGAAGATCAACCACGCATGGGACCTGGTGGTGATGCAAGCGAGAGAGCAGCTTCGGTGAGACCCTGCCCCACCCGTGACTTGTGGGCATCGAGTGGGAATTGCCCGGGAGGCCCAGCAGTACCAAGCCCTGGCTGTTTTCCCAGGCTCTGGCCTGAGGGTGGGGACAGGGCAGAAGAGGTGCTGTTGTGGGCACCCTGTCCCCCAGCTCCACCTACCCTCCCTCCAGGGCAGCTAAGCAGCGCAGGAAGGGGGACAGGCTGGTCATGGCGTGCCAGGAGCAGACGTACTGGCTGGTGAATAGGCCTCCGGTAATACCCTTGTGTGTGTGTGGGGGGGGGGGGGTGGGCAGTTCCTTGTGTAGCAGCGGGATCTTGCCAGAAGGCAGTGTGTTTCCCTCAAATGCTCGCTCTGAACCTGCATTTTGAGCCTGTGATAAGGATGCGGCTTTCGGGATCCCAGCAGTAAGTTCTATTTCTGGGGCCCATCAGAACTGAGGCCCGGGCCTGAGTCCGCCTCCCATCCACACAGCCCAGGACAAACCGGCCTCTTTCTGGGTCTAAAGGAGGAGGCAGAGTGGAGTCAGGCTTAGTTACAGCTCTGAGGAACTGAGGTCACAGACCAAGAATTTTGGGGGGTGCTGGCCTGTAGCTAGGCTGTACCCAGAACCGCGGTCTGAGCAGGCGGTGTGCTAGTCCTCTGCTGTGGAGAGATGAGGCTGACCGGCTATCTTGGTCTGTGGGGGCGGTCAGAGCCAGCATGAATGCAAGTTCTTGTGGGAAAAATGCATGGAAAAGAAAAATGAGAGCGATCCACAGGCCTGTAACTCATCAAGTGTGTGTCTGTTCGGTGGGGGGGGGGGGGGGGGGGGGGTCTCTGGGAAATGACTCCTCCTCTTCCACCTGAGCGCCAGGTGGGCAGGATAGGGAGGTGGAAAGGCAGAGCAGACGTGGCCATGAGGCTGTGCACACGGGCTGAGGGCAGGGCAGCGGGGGCCTCCGGGCGAACCGGCATGAGGGCTCTGCCTGGTCCGAGGTGAGGAAGAGACCAGACGTGCAAGATGCATTTGAGGATAGGGCAGCAAGATGTGGGGCAGGTGATGGGGCGCCTGGGTGGCTCAGTCGGTTAAGCGGCCAACTTCACCTCAGGTCACGATCTCGCGCTCTGTGAGTTCGAGCCCCGCGTCGGGCTCTGTGCTGACAGCTCAGAGCCTGGAGCCTGCTTCAGATTCTGTGTCTCCCTCTCTCTGACCCTCCCCCGTTCATGCTCTGTCTCTCTCTGTCTCAAAAATAAATAAATGTTAAAAAAAAAAAAATTAAAAAAAAAAAAAAGATGTGGGGCGGGTGAGCATCTCGAGAAGGATGGTTAGGAGGGGGCTCCTGGCCAGCTATGTCGGTGGAGCACATGACGCTTGATCTTGGGGTAGTGAGTTCGAGCCCCATTAGGCACAGAGCCTACTTAAAAAAAAAAAAAAAAAAAAAGGATTCTCAGGTTTGTGGTTTGAGTAGTCAGTAGCAGGGAGGTGAGCTCAGCTGAGGTGAGGTAATCATGGGGGTGGGGATGGGTAGAGAGCAGGTTTAGGGACTGGAGACTCAGGTTCTTAATTTTCTCTGAATGACAGTTTCTAATGTTTTGTTTTTTTGATTTATTTAAGAGAGAGAGAGAGAGAGACAGGGCACAAGTGGGGGAGGGGCAGGGAGAAGGAGACAGACACAGAATCTGAAGCAGGCTCCAGAGCCTGACGCGGGGCTCGAACTCACGAACAGTAAGATCGTGACCTCCGCTGAAGTCAGACGCTTCACCAACGGAGCCCCCCCAGGTCCCCCGTAGTTTCCACTGAAGGAGGACGTGTGGGTGCAGGGCTTCCGTATATGAAGCTGGTGGGGGGCAGGGACACAAGACTAGGACGGGTCTCACCAGCCCACTTGGGCTGCACCCCTCACCTCATCTCAGCCTCCCCTCTGCAGCCAGGGGTCCCCAGCGTCCTGGAGCAGGGTCCAGAGCGCAGTTCCTGCACTGCCGGGCAAGCGCAGATGGTGAGGACCCCACACCATACCCCCAGACCACTCCACACCCTGCACACATACCTCCCCCACCCCAACTTGGGGGCTGCTCACCCATCCATCTGTTTTTTCAAATGGCTCTTGACCCTGCCGTCATGCGCCACTGCCTGTACCCCCGCTCCCAGACCTCTGCTAACTCTCACCTCTTGCCTCCCACCTGCTGCACTGGGTGCAAGTAAGTGCGATGGGGCCCTGGGAAGAGTGGGAGCTCCTCCCCAGGCCGGGACAGCATCAGAACCCGGGGGAGTTGGAGGTGTGCCCTCGGTGGGGCCACAGGCCTGAGAGGTCTGGGCCGAGCCAGCCAACACCCTGCATGGACTCCAGTGGCCTCTGGAACCAGAGGGAACTGAGCCAGGACAGACGTGTCCACGCTCGGTGGCAGCCGAGCGCTCTGTTTCAGTTCCGCAAAATGCAAAATATCCCACATCTAGTACCTTACAGATAAAACTTTTTCCTGACTTCGAAGTCCTAGTTCAAGATTGTGGGTTTGTGATTTTCTTGTTATAAAGTCAGCCGAAGAGAGCCGGGGCGAAAATTGAAGATCTCGGGCATCCTGAGGGTTCGCGGGTGTTGGGAAGGGTCAGTCCATCCACCTGGCCCGGAAGATGTGGCAGGCAGGTTCTGAGCTCTGAACAGGCTGAGATCACCCTGGAGCATAAGTTAGCGAGACTGACTTCCTGAGTGGGATTCTGTTGCAGTATTTCTCCTGTATCTGCTGTTAAAAAAAAAAAAAAAAAAAGACCTAAATACGTTCGAAAGTATGAAATAGTGACAGTTGGGGAACTGCAAGGTAACTTTGGAAACCTGAGGGCTCCATGGAACATTCTGGAAACCTTTAGACTAGAGGCCCCCAGAAGCTTCTTGGAATGCCAGACCCCTCCATTGGGGAGGGGGCTTCAAGGGGCAAGGCAGGGGGCCTGAGCCATTCTCTATCAGCCCAGGGATGGACTCTTGAACTACGGTGGGTTTTCAGTCCCCACAGGGCCTGCCTTCTAATTGCAGCCCGCCCGGCCCTTTCCAGACCAAGAATATAGATTTCTACAAGCGGGAGGTAGGTCCTAGGAGTGGGTGGGAGAGAGGGGCCTGGGCTGGCTGACCCCCAGGCCAGGCCCCACTTCATAGGCCTCACGTCCTAGATGGAGCTGTGCAGAAAAGCCCTGGGCAGGGCCCGGGTGAAGTCCTCTGTCTGCCTTGAGGCGTGAGTGGGCTGAAGGGCACCGGCTGGGGACCCCCGCCCAGAGCCCAGACCCTTCCTCGAGTGCCGTTGTCCCCACAGCCTGTCCCTGCACTGGCCCCTGGCACCGTCCCCCCACTCCCCAGGTACCTGAAGTTCAGCAGCCGACGTGAGCTGCACGATCCCATCATGTCAGGGTGCCTGCCGGGCAACCCCTGGGTCACAGATGATGACACCTACTGGACCTTGAACGCACCCAGGTAAGCCCGGGGGGGGGGGGGGCAGAGGGCACTGCCCCCCACCTCCCTTCCCGCCGGGGCACTGCCCCCCCACGCCCCTGCTGCCGGCACATCCCTGTGCCCTGTCCCTCCAGCGTGGCTGTGCCCACGAAGCTCCGCGTGGAGCGATGGGGCTTCAGCTTCCAGGAGCTCTTGGAAGACCCTGTGGGACGGGCGCATTTCATGGCCTTTCTCGGGACAGAGTTCAGCGGTGAGAAGCCCCCTGCCTTGCTCGAGGCCCCTGTGAGGGATGCTGCTGCCTAGGACCGTCCCCCGCCCCCCCCGCCCCGCCCCCGCCACGTTTCTGCCGGCATGGCCGCGGCTCAGGTGGGCCTGACCTGGCGTGTGGACCCCTAGCTGAGAACCTGAGCTTCTGGGAGGCATGCGAGGAGCTGCGCCACGGAGGGCAGGCCCAGGTCCACGCCATGGTGGACGCCGTGTACCAGTGAGTGCCGAGGGGCAGGTGCCGGCTGGCCGCTAGGCCTGCGTGCGGAACCCGGACCCACGGGGCCTGTCTCCCGTCCGCCTTCTGCCGACACAGGCAGTTCCTGGCCCCTGGCGCTGCCCGGTGGGTCAACATCGACAGCCGGACGATGGAGCGGACCCTGGAGGGTCTGCACCAGCCCCACCGCTACGTGCTGGATGACGCCCAGCTGCACATCTACATGCTGATGAAGAAGGTGAGTGTGCAGGCCGGGAGGGCTCGGGGAGTGCCTGGCCCCGTGACAGCTGGGTCTGCACACCCACTTCCCACCGGCTGCTGGCATGCTTAGACCTGCGACCCAGGCTCCACTTTCACAGAGGGGCAAACTGAGGCTCGGAAGGGCTGAGGGCTTGCCCAAGCCATAGGCCTAAGGAGAGGTCCAGTCGTGATTTCAGAAAGGGTTTTAATATGGGGCGCCTGGGTGGCTCAGTTGGATGGGCATCCGACTCTTGATTTCGACTCAGGTCCTGCCCCCAGGGTCATGGGATCAAGCCCCATGTCAGGCTCTGTGCTGGGCATGGAGCCTGCTTGAGAGTCTCTCTGTTTCTCTCTCGCTCTCTGCCCCTCCCCCACTCATGCTCATGCTCTCTTCCTCAAAAGGAAAGTATTTTAACATGGAAAATCCGAAACGTGAACAAAAACATAGTAAAATGACCCCCACATACCTACTGCCTGGCTTCAAAAACAGTCAGCTCGGGGCCTATTCTGATTCATTGTCTATCCCTGCCCCCTGCCCCCCACCCCGTGACTTTAAAGCTATTTCCAGACTTCCTATCTGTAGATACTTCAGGATCCTCTGAAAGACATGGACCCCCTCCCTCCCTTTTCAACGTGACCCCAGATGCCAGTATCACATAATGAACACAGGATCACTCAGTGTCCTCAAAGAGCCAGTCGGGGTCAAAACTTCCTCACTTGGCATCTGTGTTTAGTTCCCTGTTGTTGCTGTAAAAAAACACCACAAACTTGGTGGCTTAAAGCAACACGAATTTATTCTCTTAAAGTTTTGGAGGTCAGAAGTCTGACACAGGTCTCCTGGGGTAAAGTCAAGGTGTGGGTGGCACTGGTTCCTTCTGGAATCTCCAGGGGGAGAATCCCATGTCCTGCCTTTTCTAGCTTCTGCAGACGCCTGCCTTTCTTGGCACCTCCTCCTCCTGCGTCTTTATGCCGGTAGTCTAGCATCTCTGACCTGTGTCTCTGGTCCTCCCGCAGCCCCCTCTTTGACTTATAAGGGCCTGTGGTGACACTGAGCCCACCTGGACAATTGAGGACATCTCCCCACCTCAAGATCGTTGACTTAACTCACATCTGCAGAATCCCTTTGCCTTATAAGAGACACCGTCACAGTTCCAGAGGTTAGGGTATGGACATCTCTGGCATCTTCCCCTCTGAATGCCACAGCCAAAAACTTATCTGTTTTTTCAATTTGCTTGAATTTGGGTCCAAACGAAGTCCGTATGTCAGAATGGGTTAATAAATCTCTTAAACCCCCTTTTATTTATTTTTATTGTTTAAGTTTTTTTATCTTGAGAGTGCGTGAACAGGGGAGAAGCAGAGAGAGAGAGAGAGAGAGAGAGAGAGAGAGAGAGAGAGAGAGAGAATCCCAAGCAATCTCCACACTCAGTGCAGAGACCACCTCGGGGCTTGAACCCCGCGAGATCGTGACCTGAGACAAAATCAAGAGTCGGATGCTCAACTGACTGAGCCACCCAGGTGCCCCTTAAACCTCTTCTTAAAGCAGAGGCTTCTTCTCTACCTTTTCTTCTTTTTCTGTTCTGTTTTAAAGAAACTGGAGGTCCTTTGTCCTGTGATTTCCCACAGTCTGGGTTTTACTAATGGCGCCCTCGTGGTGTCCTTGTGTGTTTCTGCAGATTGGTAGTTACGTTTAAGACCTGATCGGATTCATCTTCAGTCTTTTCGTGTATTTGGTTTTGCCAAGGGTCTTTACTTCAGAGATGGTGTTCGGTGTGTTCTCCCATCGGGAGGTGCGTGGGGCCCGGGCGCCTCTCCTTTTGTGACGGGAGCAGCCTGTGGCTTCGGTGCAGGCAAGGAGCTGGCCCGTCCCTGCCTCTGTTTAAGAGGGGGGACACTGCTCCGGGACACCTCTTCTCGCCTGCTCTTTGTGGCACAGTCGTCCAGGGAAGGCAGGATCAGTGCTCGACCCCTTCTTTTGGTCACCAGTTTTCACAATAATGCATCGTACCCACGGTGTCTGCCAAGGGTGGCCAGTAAGCCTGAGATAGTTTTAACCCCGATGTAAAGCCACACTCTCACCAGGTGACGGGTTTCGTTCCGCTCTGGTTCTTACCCTTAATTCCCGTGCAGAGGTCCAGCCTGCCAGCTGTTGGCTCCTGGGGCATTTGATGTGTTCTGAAATCCGTGCTGGCTTTCTTGCCTTCTGGCGTGGTGGCTTGTCCCCGGCTCCGCCTGTGCCAGACCTGGAGTCAGCCGTTTCCATGGGAAGCCCTGGCTCTTTTTCAAGGGTGTTTAGAAACCTTGACGCGCACGCTGATGTGTCCACTGTAACCTGAACTGTTTCGGGCCCTTTCGGTGAACAGAAGTAGGAGTATCAGTGTTTTAAACAGGATACATCAGGAGCTCGTACTGACGCTTCCTTTTTTTATTATTAATTTTTAGTTTATTTGGGGGAGAGAGACGCAGTACGAGTGGGGGAGGGGCAGGGAGAGCGAGAGAGGGAGACACAGAATCTGAAGCAGGCTCCAGGCTCTGAGCTGTCAGCACAGCATCTGACGTGGGGCTCGAACTTACGAACCGTGAGATCATGACCTGAGCCTGAGTCGGACGCTTAACCAACTGAGCCATCCAGGCACCTCTACCTTTTTTTTTTTTTAAAGGTGCATTTATTTATTTTTGACAGAGAGAGCGCGTGCCCGTGTGCGTGTGGGGGGAGGGGCAGAGAGACTCCCAAGCAGGCTCCATGCTGTCAGCATGGAGCCTGACTTGGGCTCGAACTCACGAACCATGAGCTCGTGACCTGAACAGAGATCAAGAGTTAGATACCCCGCCTACTGATCCGCCCAGGCGCCTCGTGACACTGCTAATTCAGGTTCAGGATTAGAGAATGTCCCTAACGTTGACTTCCATCTCTTTCCTCACTAACCCACTGAAAATCTTGGTTCTTGACGATGCTAACATAATGACTCACTTGCTTTTTTCTCACATTTCACTCAGGAGTCTCAACAACACAGCATTACCATTAACCATGCAGTCACTGAAAATGGTTTACTTTTTCCTCGGCTTGGTCCTCTGCACATACCCTCCTGGGGACGCCCCCTCCAGCAGCTATATTCCGTGTGGCCAGGGTGGTGTCACCGACTGGGTGCCTGTGGCTCACTTGTCCCACTTGACTTCCAGTGTTTGGGAATTGACTATTTGTTGTTTTTTATAATTATGTAAAGTGTCTACACAGTTTCAAAATCCAATCAGCAAAGAAGGTGCATTCAAGTAAATGTGGTTCTGTCCTGATCCTTCCGCTGTCTTCCCTTCTTCCCACTAAAATTAACTATTTGAAATTTATTTTTTTCTTTTAAATATAATAAGCAGTTGGGTTCATAGATTTCTCTCTCTCTTTGTTGTATACTATGCAGTTTTACAGTTTTTCTCGACCTTGCTTTTTATTTTGCTCCGTGTCCTCCCCCTCACTCTCGGGGTACACAGAACGGGGGGGGCACCACTTGGCATTTCCCACCGTAGGTACCACGGTTCACTCCTAGCATGGGCACCCGGCCCCTGCCCAGCTTTTGTGGGTAAACTGGATAGGAGCCTAGGTCTCCCCAAGTCCGTCTGACTTGTCCTGGGGAGGTCTGGGGTGGTCGCCTCCAGCGCTGTCCGCTGGGGCGGGGTGGGGGGGGCCTGGGGCTGGCGGAGGCCCCAGCCGTGGCAGGCTGGACCGGCCGGGGAAGCCGTCTGGGCGCGGTCTCTTGCAGGACTCCTACCCGAGGTTCCTGAAGTCTGCCGCCTACAAAGACCTGCTGGCCGAAGCCGTGATTCCCCCAGAGGCCAAGAAACGGTGAGCTTGTCCGTGCCCGGAGCAGCGCAGACCTCACGGCTGCCCCGTGCTCAGGTCCCGTCTTGCCCACAGGGTGTTCCCGTTCACGCGGAAGCTGCCGCATTCAAGCCCCAGCCCCGCTCTGCTTCCTGCCGCCACCCCTGGGGAGCCTGCGGCTGCCGCCGGTGGCCCTGAGTGTGGTGAGGGGGGCGCCTAAGTGGGCGTGAGCGCCGCCCTCACCTCTTGCCCAGGGTCCTGGCCACTTTTGAGAGCCCTGGCACGGGCGTCCCCTCGTGCCCAGAGGCCCCGGCCTTGCTGTGGGGCAAGCAGACCTCTTGGGCTCCCCCCTTTGCCCTCGTGCAGCCCTCTCGACGCCTCCCCACCTCCAGAACCATAAACTGCTGGCAGATACCAGGTGGGCCTCCGGCAGGTGGCACTTGTCATGGGAGGAGATGCAGGCCGCCGGGTGGATTTCCCCGGGGCGCTCCGCCCAGTGTGACCCTGTGGGGACCCCACACCACGTCCCCGCTTCTGCTGGGGGCGCCTCAGCCTTCCAGTCGGCCAAGAGCCATCCTCCTGCGTCTCGCCTACGCTGTGGCCGCCACTGTGCACGTCCCAGGCCTCATGCCCCAGGGGCGCCTCTGGCCGGTGTCCTGGAGGCTGTGGCTTCTCCAGCAGAGTTGCACAGGGACGGCCCCAACGGCCCCACCCTGGTGACAACTGGTGCCAGTTCCCCGCAGGGGCGGGTGGAGCCCTTGGGGGAGGAGGGGACGCCAGCCCCCGGGCGAAGGACAGTTGGTCCTCTGGGAGCGCAGCTCTGTGGGGCCAGGGGGAGCGGCGCCCCCCTTCCTGCTCCCACCCACTCCCGACGCCGAAATAAAAGACCCGCAGCTCTCACTCTGAGCCCCCTTTATTGTCCAAATCGTGGAGCGTGTGCTGTGAGGCCCACTGGTGGGGCGTGTCCGTGAGGTGTGTGTGTGGGGCGTGTCGGTGGGGCGTGTGCGTGGGGAGTGCACGTGGGGCATGTCCGTGGGGCGTGTCGGTGGGGCGTGCACGTGGGGCGTGTCCGTGAGGGTGCCGGTGAGGCGTGTCGGAGAGGCGTACCCGGTGAGGCGTGTGCATGGGGCGTGTCCACTAGGCGTGTCCGTGAGGTAGGTCAGTGGGGCGTGTCCGTGAGGCGTGTGGGTGGGGCGTGCACGTGGGGCGTGTCCGCGAGGCGTGTCGGTGGGGCGTGCACGTGGGGTGTGTCCGTGAGGCGTGTCGGTGGGGCGTGTCCACGAGGGTGTCGGTGAGGCGTGTCGGAGAGGCGTACCCGGTGAGGCGTGTGCGTGGGGCGTGTCCGTGAGGCGTGTCCGCGAGGCGTGTCCGTGAGGTAGGTCGGTGGGGCGTGTCCGTGAGGCGTGTGGGTGGGGAGTGCACGTGGGGCGTGTCCGTGGGGAGTGCACGTGGGGCGTGTGCGTGAGGGTGCCGGTTAGGCGTGTCGGAGAGGCGTACCCGGTGAGGCGTGTGCGTGGGGCGTGTCCGTGAGGCGTGTCGGTGGGGCGTGTGCATGGGGCGTGTCCACGAGGGTGTCGGAGAGGCGTACCCGGTGAGGCTGTGCGTGGGGCGTGTCCACGAGGCGTGTCCGTGAGGTAGGTAGGTGGGGCGTGTCCGTGAGGCGTGTCGGTGGGGCGTGCACGTGGGGCGTGTGCGTGGGGCGTGTCCATGAGGCGTGTGGCGCGTGAGGTGTCTGCGAGACGGGCAGTGGCGGGGGCCGGGGGTGGGGGGGGGAACGTCCAGGCGTCAAAGAGGTCGGCACGCAGGGTCCCACGTGGGGAGCAGAGGACTCAGGCGCAGACTCGGGGGTCTTCAGAGGAGTCGGTGGGGAACGGCGTCCGTGCCCTGGCAGGACAAGGATGGCCGAGTGCTCCAGTGGGGAGGGCGGGCCCTTGGTGCCGGTCAGCAACTCCTGGCCAGGCCCGAGTCCCAGGGAGCCTGGTGTGGGTCAGGGCCCCAGGGCGATCGGAGGCACAAGTCCGTGGAGCGAGATGCCCCCCAGTGCGGGCCTCTCCTGGAGCCCGCGCCTAACCCCTGCCCCCGGCCCCGGGACCTGCGGGGATGGGGGATGGGGGGTGGGCGGGGGTCCCTCCCGCTCAGGCTCCTCCGGCACTGCTGCGGGCGGCCCCCAGCCCTGCACCACCCTCGGGGATTCTCGTCCGTGGACTTGCCACCACAACCCTGCGGGGCCTGAGGCTGTGCGGACTGGGCGGCTTCTCTCCGCAACGAGGGGCCTGCTCCGTGGCAGAGGGTGCCCCCCGCGTTGTCCCTCCCAGGCTCCTGTCTGTGCAGCTGGGAAACGGGGCTTTCCATACCTGCGTGCACTCAGGAGGTTCCCGCAGGATTCTCGGATAAGCGCCCTCACCTCGGTTCCAGAGCTGTGTCTCCCTGAAGCCCCCCCTGCCCAGGCTCCTGCTGCCTGCACGGCTGCCCTTGGAGTACACAGGGGTGCTCAGGGGACCCTGCCTGTCCTGCTGGGGGCATATCCACGTCCACAGGCTGGGTTCCTGACTTGAACTGGAGAGACCAGGGAGGGGTCTTCAAACCTGAGCTGCACTTAGAGGCCAAGAAGCAAAGCTCCTCGTGCCCCCACTGCTGATCTGGACGGGAACCGGGTAGGGGGTCCCCCACCTCTTCCGTGATCTGGCAGCCTGACCAGCACCAAATCCCCTTCACCCCTTTGGAGCAGACACACATGAGGCGCATGCTCTCAGACAGTGCAAATCATTTATTCCGGCTTCTTCCGGTGGTACTCAGGGTCATCAGGGCACACTGAGCCCCACACAGCACCGCGGTAGGCCTGGGGCACAGCAAGGCACAGAGGTGAGTCCTGCATCAGGTGACACTGCCGGCCAAGGACTTCTGAGCACCAGGAGGAGGCCAGGCACTGGCCAGGGGTGTGGGGACCCCCGAGGGACAAGCAGCTCCAGTGTGTGTTGAGGGGGTACAGACTGACCCCAGTGTGGGCCTTACGGCCGGTTCCTCGCGACATTCACAGCACGGGGGTGAAAATGCCCCTCACCGCATCCATGAGCAGCAGGCCAGCCTCAAGGCTCCAAGGCATCCCATTCCTCACGGGCCTGTCAAAGGGGCCCCCAGGGCAAGTGTCCACCAACCACACCGGAGTCTAGCCCCCACTTTGCTCTGAGAAAGGCCAGAAGCTGGAATGGCCTCAGGGCCCGGCTGTTGCCCTGAGGCCACCGCAGGCCCCAGGGAGATGTGCAGACAGGGTGGGTGCAGATGGGACGAGGGAGGGGACTTCTGTAGGCTGGGGCTCTTCCCAAAGCCCCGGCCCCTCCAGCCAGGTGTGGACAAGTGAGAGTGGTGCTGTAGGGCCCAGCTGTGCCCAAGGCAGCCCAGAGAGGCCACGGTGAAGGCAGCCGGCCATGAGTAGGACCCCAGTGGGGCAGAGCGAGGACCTGTGGGGACGTGGTGTGCGGCGCATGAGGGAGAGGCCCGGCCATCCCCTCACCCACGCACGTCCCTGGGCACGACGGAGACGAGAGGGGTCAGCGTGCAAACCGAGCGAAAGACCGATGTCCCACGGTGTTTAATCTCAGCAGCTGGAGCCTCTCGCACCTCGCTGGCCACCAGGCGTCTAGGCCTCGCTGCGGTACCGCAGGCCGGAGAACCGGTCCCGGACCGCCTGGTCACTGTCGGGCCCGCCCTCGACCAGGCGAACCACCCTACTGCTCGGGACGAGGTCCCGCACCTTGTGCTTGGCTACAGAGACCACGCCAGGAGCGTCTTGGCGAGTGGGGCCCGTCAGGAGGACGTAGGCAGCGTGGCGGCTTGGCTCAAACAGGACCGCTACAGGAGACACAGCCGTCGCGGCAATCAGGACCAGCCAGAGGAGACCCGACAGGAGGCAGGCCCTCGGCCCACACGAGGCCGCGCTCACCTTGGAAGGCAACGATGTTGGCGGAGATGTTGGCCAGCTCCAGCAGGACGCCGGGCACAGTGGGGTGGAACATGTACAGGCTGTGCTGGGTGTCTCCGGGCTCCTAGAGCAAGAAACGGCAATGGAGCGTGAAGCCGATGAGGCCCGTGGCTGTCACCAGCGCCAGATCGGAGAAACTAAGCGTTCCTTGGCTCACTGCCGGGCCATGTTGTGCCTGCCGTCACAGGACACCGTGACAGAGTGACCCTGCCCAGAGCTGTGTCCACAGGGTCCTCCACTCTGCACCCACCTTCCATTCCTTTTCTTCTGACCTGACCCTGATCCTTCTCAGGAATGCTCTGGTTGGAAATCTGCGCCTGCTCTCCTTGACGTACCCCGCCTCTTCCCCAATCCCCATCACCTGCTTGAGGCTGACGTCGGCCCTGGCCTCCTTTGTGGCCCACCCACCGTCCCATGGGTTCTATTTATGTGTGCACATGCAGTCACCCATTTAGCTCCCAGGTGCCTCAAGGCAGCACCCAAGCCTGGCCTCTCGTCTCTGGCCCTGGCATGGGCGTGTCCCCTCTGCGCCTGACCCACCTGTACTGTCTGGTTGGTGCCCATCAGCTCGTGGAGACCCCAGAAGAAGAAGGCTGAGCGGTGGTCTGCGGTTGGCAGGCTGGCGGACTGCGGGTCCCCAGGGAGGCCCGGGAGGGCCTGGTTCCACAGGACGGCCCCTGTGCTGAGGTCCAGGAGCAGGATCTAGGGTGGGAGGGGGACAGTGTAGAGGGTTGCAGGTGGGGCTTGCACAGGCCCACGGGCCCCAGCTAGGCCAGCCCCGGAGGAGCTACTCCCCGAGGGCCACCAAGGTATCTCGCTGAGGCCGCTCCTGTTCCGGCTCAGTCTTCAAGAGCGGCCCCGTGGGCTGTGCAGACTAACGTCCCTCAACTGTGAACAAAGGTGGGGCCTCGAAAGCAGGTGCAGCCAACCTGTCTGTCAATGCCGGTTCCATTTTCAATGACCACAGCCAAGGTGTCAGGTTTGTAGTAGCCAAGGATGGGTCTTCTGCAAGAAGACAGGGCAGGAGAGCTCGCACAGGACCTCTGTGAGGAAATACCTGGGAACTGGTATACCCCCCGGTCTTCCCCTTGGCCACACCTGCCCACACCAGGGCCAGCACGGAGGCTGAGGCCAGGGCTGAAACGACTGCACCGGCTCCTCCAGTGCAAGAGGGGTGACACGGTGTGACCAGGTGATGGGCAGGAGGCTTTGGGCAGAAGCACACAGGCATCCCCCCACCAACAGCAGGCCTCGTCCCAGGGCTGCAACCAAGGGACAGGCTGAGCGCGCCTGGCCTGCAATCGCTGCGCGGTTCCTGGAGAAAGACGCTGTACCTCAGGACCCGGGCTGCGCTGAAGATCCACCTGGGTGCCAGCTCCTGCCCGTCCAACAGCACACAGGCTTCTGAACTCACGAGGAGGAGGTCCTCACCCACCTTCCCTGGAACGGTCATCAGGTAGCGGATGGCTCCAGGGCTAAGGGAGGAGAGAGCCAGAGGCATGCGGCTGGGACACAGAGGTAGGCAGGACCCACCCCCACGGGCTGCTTGCTGGGCTGAGTCTCTCCAGCTCCCGGCTCAGCCCACGCTCCCTGCTTCTCTGGTTTAAGAGGTGTCAAGACCCTGGCTGTGTACAGAGATGAGGGTGAGCCCACTGTCGGGGACCTACCTTCCCATTGGCCTTTTCTGAGATGCTGTAGGCCCGCTTCCTGAGTCTGAGCCCGGGGCAGCCCTGGAGCCCAGCACCAGGCAGGGCCTCGCCCCTTGGCCTGCTCGACGGCTCCAAGCACTGGGACGGGACCACCTGTGCCATCCGCCACCCAGACCAACCTGCGCCAAAGCAGCCCGTGGGTGGTGGCGTTGAGCATGCCCTCCCAGAGCGGGTCTCTCTTCAGTGGGCTCCCTCTCCCGGTCACCGTCTCGTGGAGACCCTTCACAGAGCGACCACAGAGGGAGCTTGCTGTTGGAAACACAGAAGTGCCTCGAGTTGCTGCTGGCAGGAAGGAGTCCCCTCACGAGCCCTGCTGCCGGGACACAGGTGTCCTCCTTGAGCCTTGGGTGCGGAGACCCTCTGGTTTCTGAGCCTGTCAGTGACCAACTCGTGTCTCTCCTGTAAGGGTAGGAGTTGATATGCCTCCCCACGGTCCCAACCCCACCCCCAATCTGCTTTCTCAGAGGGGCGTGGCTTCCGTGAGAGGGACAGTCCTGGAAACGGCAGGCACGACATACCGCAAGGGAAAAGGATGTAGTGAGCACCCATCCTGGTGACATGGAGGAGGGAGCCACTGGTCCCACCCACACCAAGGCTGCCTCGGTGGCCAATCTGGTGACCAGTGCTGCCTGAATAGATGTAGCCGCTAACCTGTAACACAGAGGAGAGGGGGGTAAAACCTTCCTGGGAGACGCTGGCGGCCCCACCCCCGAGGCTGCACTGGTCCAAATAGCTCTGCCATTCTTGGGAAGGCCCAGAAGCTGCCCAACAGGGACAGAGCCGCCCCAGCCTGCCAGTCGGGAGGTACCAAGAGCACAGGGCCCTGAGTGAGGCCCCTGACCAATGGTCAGACCCAAGTTCTGCCAAGAAGTGAAAGCAGACCGGGGTGCCTGGGTGGCTCAGTCGGTTAAGCGTCTGACTTCAGCTCAGGTCACGATCTCGCGGTCCGCGAGTTCGAGCCCCGCGTTGGGCTCTGGGCTGATGGCCCAGAGTCTGGAGCCTGCTTCCGATTCTGTGTCTCCCTCTCTCTCTGCTCCTCCCCCGTTCATGCTCTGTCTCACTCTCTGTCTCAAAAATAAATAAACGTTAAAAAAAAATTTTTTTTTTAAAAAAAAGTGAAAGCGGACCAAGGGCAGAGAAGAGGCCTGATGGTGAGTGGGCCGCGGTGAGCCAGCTGGTGGGGGGAGCGGTACCTCCTTCTCCTCCTGGGTGAGAACCAGCAGGTCTGGAGCCCCGTCAGCATCGACGTCGGGCAGTCGGAATAAAGAGCTCAGGATGGAAGCGTTCCCTCCAAAGCTACTGGGGTGGCTCCACAGGGTCTCCCCTAAAACCAAACACGTCGCTTGAGCGCTGGCCTCCAAATCCCCTTCTGCCTCGTCCTGGCAGTCGCACAGCACGCACACGGAGAAATGGAAACGCCCGCCGGTGGGAAGCCAAAGGCAAGTGCAGCATGCACACCACTGGCTGTCCAAGATGCGGTCACGCACCAGGGTGTCAGAAGCATTGTTTCTGGAACCAAAGAGCTCAGTCTTTCTTTGTTTTTCATCCATGTCTTCTCACGTTTGGTTCTAGAACATCTGAAGGCCAATCCTGACCCTCCCGCCTGGATGGACAGGGCTTGACCTCGACACTTCCCAAGCGCCTCAGGACCCCTGACTACCGCTGGGATCACAGGTGGACCCCTGGCCTCCATGAAGGCGCCTGCGCACAGGAGGCAGAGAAGGAAGGTGTGTGCTTATGGCTGGACCCACAGAAGCCCAGCTCTGACAGAATAGCTTCTTTCTTACCCAGGTACAATCTTGTCCACGCTCTTTCTTAAGACGAATTCCTCTGTTCTTAAAGTTTTCCAGGCTGCTCTTTGTTTTCCTCTATACCCTCAAAACCACAACTGGTAAGGGAAATGCTAATGCTCAGCACATCTAGTGTCAAGGCGCAGAATTCCAGAAGACCCCGGTGAGGGATGGGGCTAACCACAGCCTGTTACATTAAGGCCCGGGTACAGACACCGTGCGTCCAGAGCCCTGGGAGGCCAGGACCTCCCCTGTGGGCTCAACCCAGGCGCTGGCCTGGGTGCTGCGAAGGGCAGCCCCTCTGAGCTCCCCGTCTCTGCTGGCCTGGCAAGACTGAACCAGGAGGTGCCACGACAGGGTGAAACGTGACGGCTACATCGGGGTAGCCGGGCGTGACTGCCAGGAGGCGGTGTCCCCACAGAGGCTCCCTCCCACTCCGGGAACCGTCTTCCCTGTCCCGCCCACTGGCCCCGAGAACACGGCTGAACCTCCTGAGGGCTGCCTGGTGTGGGACCTCCCGTGTGGAGCCGCCTACCTGTGAACACGTCCACGGCGACGAAGGAACTGGGTCTGCCCACGAGGATGCAGGCAGACGATGTCCTGCCGCCCTGTGGCTGTGGGACAGCACACTGCACAAGGGCGCCGTCCTGGGCTGCGGGCCTCTCCCAGAGCACGCTGCCATTGGCCCCTGACACAGCGGCCACAAAGGTGCAGGGGGAAGAAAAGCCTGGAGGGGAGAGACCCAACTCTGTGGGGCGCGACAGGCCCTCTTCCCCACACCCCACTCCCGGGCCCAGGCCGCTACCACTGGGCTCACGGGGACCCTAGTGCTGGCCCCATGGGGTCAGGAGCCGCACGGAGGCCAGGGTGCTGGGACCAGGGCTGCCCCCTTGTCTCCTCCTAGTCCTGCTGGGAAGTAAGGGCAACGTGCCGGGTTACAGAAACGCCACCATCTGTTTTCCTCAAAGGTGGCAAAGGGGGGAGGATCCCTCCACCCACAGCAAGTTCCTCCTTTTTCAGATAAAAACAGTTACCTTCGTCAGCGCAGGACAGGTTGGAATTGTTGCTGCTGTTGGTATTTTTATACAGAAAGAGAACGTCTTGGATCCTGTCCCTGTTTATGTCTTCTGTAGCCAGAAAGTCATAGGTGACTGAGAAAGGAAACCACAGAGTATAGTCCTCAGGCCGTGCCCGGTGTAAAGGCCAGGCAAAGTCTGACATGACTCACTTCTTTTTTTTTTTTTTTTTTTTTTTAATTTTTCTTTTCTTTCCTAAGTCATCTCTACGCACAACATGGGCTGGGGCTTGAACTCACAACCCTAAGATCAAGAGCCGCACACTCTTCCAACTGAGCCAGCTGCACGCCCCTGGCTCAACCTACTTCTGGACTCCCTGAGGCTTGGCGCCAGTTAGCACCTGCCAGCATGAGGCCTCTGTAAGAGCAGTGGCTTCTTCCGAGCACACGTGTCCTTCACGAACACGACAGATGAAATGTCAGGCATCAGCAGGACGCTGGGGTGCACAAATGCGTCCTCTGAACACCTTTTATTCAGGAAGGAATCCCTCCCGACATCAGTCTGGGGTCCAGGAGTCCGCACCCCCTACTCGTAAGGGTCTACGTCTTCCCTTCGTTCAAGGACTCAAATCAAACGCCAAAAGAATGAAGCTGGGCCCTTCTCCTACACCATATACAAAAATGAACTCCAAATGGATCAAAGACGTAAATTTAAGAGCTTCCTAGAAGAAAATATAGAGAAAAGTCTTCCTGACACTGGATTTGGTAATGATTTCTTGGATGTGACACCAAAGGCACAGGCAACAAAAGAAAAATTAGGCAAATTGGAGTTCATCAAAATTTAGAACTTCTGTGCATCAAAGGACAGTGGCAAGAGTGTGAAAAGACAAGCCACAGAGTGGGAGAGAATATTTGCAAATCAGATACCTGATGAGGGACTGATACCCGGGAGAGAGAACTCCTGTCACTCCACAGCCCAGTGTAAAAACAGGCAAAGGACTCAAAGAGACATGTCTCCTAAGAAGAGAGAGAAATAGCCATGGCACCCGAAAGATGCTCAACATCAGTAGCAATTAGGGAAATTAAATCAAAACCATAAGGAGACACTACCTCATACTTTTACCCAAAATAACCGACAACAGGGACTCGATTCCCACACAGCCAAGTTCACTGCATTACTCACAGCAGCCACCAGGTGGAAACATGCCAAGTGTCCACCAAGAGAAGAAGGGATAAACCAGATGCAGTCCACACACAGTATATAAGATTCTCCCATAAAATGGAAGGAGATTCTGACACCTGTTACGACACGGACAAGCTCGAAGGGCATTAGACTCCGTGAAAGCAGCCAGAAACAAAAGGGAAAATACTGTATGTACAGAGTTTCTGTTGAGATGATTAGAACTTCTGGAAAGGGGCACCTGGGTGGCTCAGTTGGTTAAGTGTCTGACTTAGGCTCAGGTCATAATCTCAAGGTTTGTGATCATGCCAGCAATGTGGAACCTGCTTGGGATTCTCTCTCTCCCTTTCCCTCTTCCCCTCCCCTGCTCGCATGCGCGCGCGCGCTCTCTCTCTCTCTCTCTCTCTCTCTCTCTCAAGATAAATAAATAAACTTTAGGGGGAAAAGTGAACTAGAGACCTAAGTTGAAGAGCTAAAACTATAAAGTTTCTAAAAGAAAATACAGGAAAAAAAAATCTTCACGGCTTTAAATTAGGCAGAGTTCTTGGCACCAAAAGCATGATCCATAATAAAAAATATACACCTGACTACATCAAAATTTACATCTTTTGTGCTTTTTTGGAAGACACCTTCACAAAAGTGCAAAGACAAGCCACAGACTGGTTGCAAATATTTGCAGACCATGTATCTCATAAAAGACTTGCATCTACAATATATAAAGAACTTGTATAACTCAAAAATTAAAAAATCCTATCTTTTAAATGAGGAAAAGATTTGAATAGACGTATACCAGAGAAGATTCAAGAATGGCAGACACCCTGTGAAGAGATGCTCAGCATCGTTGGTCACGAGAGAAATTCAAATTAAAACCACGACGGGACACCACTTTATACCCTCTGCTGGAACCAGAAAGGCAGATAACAACGAGTATTATCAAGGACGTGGAGAATCTAGAATCCTCTCCAGCCCAATATAATTATACAGCTCGACATTTACCAGGAAAGCTAAGCATGAACTTACCATCAGCGTCAACAGTTTCACCTCTAGCAACCTACCCAAGAGACATGAGAACACGTGTCCGTGCAAAGACTGTCCGTAAATGTTCACAGCTGCGTTAGCAAAGCCAAACGATGAACAACCCGATACCCACCAATGGGTGAACAGATGAACGATGCGGCCCACCCCCATGGAGGAGCCCTGCTCAGCACCAGAAAGAACAGGGGGACATGCCGTGAATAGGGGGACAGACTTGTCTCCGTGCGGGAGGCCAGGCTCCCAGATACAGGTCTAGTGGCTTTGTTCACGTGAAGTATCCAGAAAAGGCAAGTGTGTGGACACAGACAGCGAACAGTGGCTGCCTACGTTGGGGGAAGGGGAGTGGGGAGGACAAGAAATCTTGTCGGGATGACGGAAATCCGCTACAACTGGAATGTGCTGATAGGTGCACAGGTGCTCTGTGAATTGACTAAAAATCACTGAGGCCTATACTTAAAACAAGTGAATCTTTTGACATATAAATTATACCTCAACAAAAGCTGCAAAAATAAACACAGAGACAGACATTATTCCTCCTTCTCAAAATGAAGCATGAAACCTGAATAAAACGGGCTGTGGGGGTTAGACGAGAAACCCCCTCTTCCGCCCCCGGCCGCGGTCACGGAGCCTCGGCGGTGCCCACTCGTGTGCACACTGCAGGCGCCCCCACTGTGAGATGAGGCAGAGTGTCGAGTGGGGCCGACTCGATGGCTTTTCATAAAGGCCACGATTCCACACTGTGGATTTCATGAGAGACACCGAGTGTGCTGGATCCGGCTCAGCCGCCCGCAAGTTAGCCGGAGCGCTTCAGGAGACCGGGCTCCCAGATCTGCGGATTTCAGTTCACCACGGCCTCCCCTCTATCTGTGCTGCCCGGTGCTCTGTTTTATTAATTTTTAAAAATTCCAAAATGTAACCAAATGGGCGGCTTTCCTTGATTGACCCAACCCATCCTTCCTAAAACGAGAGCAGGCCACCACGCTGCCAGGGTCGTGCCCCACGTTTGCCGAGAGGCTGCTCTACAGGCCTTACGGTCCCAAGAAAAACCTGGACGCGGGACTGGCAGCCGCTTCGGGCTGATTCTTGCTTGCAGGCCACCCTGGACTTCAACGCTCCCCTCCGCCCACTCCCAGGCACACCTGCTGCGTTGTAGTAGACCCTCCATGTCCCCTGGGACGCAGGCCGGTCCGGACAGGGGATGATGAACGAGACCACGAACACCACAAAAAGGCAGACAAACAGTGAAAGAAAAAACGCCACTGTCCGGCAGCCGGAGAGGCCGGGCTGCCGAGGCAAGCCTTTCAGGTTGTCCTCCTTTGTCGTTTGGCTTCCCAGATTCTCCTGCAACCTCTTGTCTTCGTTCTTCAAGGGATGGATTTCAGCTTCTAAGTCCTTGCTGCCCATCATCGCGTGCACATCCCAGAGTGCCACTCCTGGTCACTGCGTCAACAAAACAGGGACAGTCAAAAGGTTGCCGCACCGGACGGCCGTCCGGGGCTCCGCTGCGTGTGGCCTCTCAGCCCGGTTGCAGCCGTGACTGCGGGCCACCGGCCCAAGAAACAGAAGCTCCACGAATGTTTAGGGTGTCACAAATGCCACCTAAGAAAATCTTTAATTGGCAGACCGGTTGTGTGGAGCCAGCGGGCCGGGAAAACTTTCACCCCTCACACTCGGCAAGCCCAGGGAGGGCAGGGCGGGGCCGGGGCCGAGGCTGACAATGATAAACCCATGTGTCACACATTAACAAGCCTGGCCAGCGCAGGTCTGGGCACGCCCGACCTGCCTCCCACCAGCCTGAGGTCCCGATGGAAATGGTGGGCCATGTGGGAAGGTTGGGGTAGCTTTAATTAAAAAAAAAAAAAAAAAAAAAAAAGAGAGAGAGAGAGGGGTGCCTGGGTGGCTCAGTCCGTTGAGCATCTAACTCTTGATACCAGCTCAGGTCGTGATCTTGCAGTCATGAGATCGGGCCCGGCACCGGGCTCCACGCTGAGCGCAGAGCCTGCTTGGGATTCTCTTGCTCCCCCTCTCTCTCGCTGCCCCTCCCACTCCCGCATTCTCTCCCTGAAAATAAATAAGTAAACATTAAAAAAGAAAAGAAAAGGAAGATGACAAGTGTCGGTGAGGATGTGGAGAACGGGGGACCCGGTGCAGCTACTGTGGAGAACAGTCTGACAGCTCCTCAGACGTCTACACAGAATTACCCTATGATGCAGCAATGCCACTTGTAGGTATACACCCGACAGAACCGAAAACAGACTCACATAAAAACTTGTAAACAAGTGTCCATGGCTTCGTTATTTGTAACAACCCTAATGTCCCTCAACAGATGGATGCGCAAATCCACACAATGGAATAGTCTTCGGCGGTAAAAAGCAATCAGCACCGACGCCTGTTGCAACATGGATGAACCTTGGAAACATCGAGGCTCCGTGAGGTGCCCAGACTCCAGACTCGGCACGTGGTATGACTCCTTTTACGTGAAATTGTTCGCAACAGGCAAACCCATAATGGCAGAAAGGAGATGGCTGGGTACCAGGGCTGGGGACAGGCAAACAGGGGAAGACTGCTAGTGGGTGCAGGGTTTCCCACTGGGGTGATAAAAACGGTGGCCATGACTGCAAAACACTGTGAATGTGTTCCGTGTCACTAATGGTAAGTTCTAGGTGTTAAACGTTAAGTGTATTTTACCACAATTTAAAAAGGAAACCAAACGAATCCGTGTGCATTCTCCTTAGTGCAGAGACATGACTTTTAAGGTCTTGGAAGTCAGAAAAGGTGTGCCTGTCCAAGGTAATGAGTTGGACACAAGAGAATCAAACAATGACTCATGACCAAGGACCTCATTAAACGCAAGCAGCTGGCATGGGGTGGGGGAGTGGGGCAGGAGCGTCTGGAGGAGTAGCTAGGGAAAGAGCGGAAGCAGAACCTGGGATCAGGCCTGACCTTCGGGAAAGATCTAGATGCTGTGTCTGCAAGGGAAGGATAGTGGACGCATTTACAACACACATTCCTTTGGCAAAGGACAGAAAACCGAATGAGAGATCAGAATGCTAAAATACTCCATTTTACAAGCTCTATCTGTGACGTTCTCTTACTTCAGAGCTTCAACACACAGGGCAGGAAGCTCAGGGTCTCTGAGCTGTAGCTGCCCTGATCTGTCAGAAGCAGGGTGTCCAGCAGGGCACAGTGGGAAGGCACCCCAAGACTATGTAAGAGCGAGGCCTCCATTCAGAGTGACACAACTACTCACACCCAGCCTACAGCCCTGGTTTCCCAGACCCACCTTGTGGGAGGAGCCTCTGGACAGCCATGGGCCCGACTGCTGACCAGTCTGCCCAGGGAAACTGCTTTCCGGAGCCCAGGCGACTAAGGAGCGTGAAGCCGCTGGTGACATGCTCTGGCTGAGGGACGCAGGTCCTCCCTGGCCCTGGTTCTTGGCCGTGGTTCCACCTGAGAACCACTTTCACAATCCTGATGCCACGCCCCGACCACACCCCGAGTAAATCAATCTGGGCAGTGGCTCCAGGCAGGAGCTGTGGTTAAATGCCATGCAGGAGATCCCAGAGAGCAGCCAAGTGGAGCAGTACTGGCCACGAAGTCTGCCTTTCTCTGGCTCTGGTGACAATGAGATGTTGTCTCCCGTCTTCTGGCCCCTGAAGCAGAGGGAGACCCCACCTCCCACTGCCAGCCTGGAGGGAAAGCACAGCAAAGGGGGAAGGACTTCTCCCTTCAACCACGTTGCTGGACGGTGTTTTCTGGGCGTTCTTTTCCTTGGAATTCTTGGTAAGCTTCAGTAGAGCAAATCCAGATGCAGACCCCAGCCTAGGAGGCTGGACTGCTCCTTCCCTGATCAGTCTCCGAATCCCTAAGCTACAGGGGTCCCTAAGACTAACAACAGAGGACAGTGGCAAACAATGATTACAGATGTTGTTTGGGGTTTTAAGTCAGCAGTAAATACACACATCTCCGAAAGGTGCAGAAGTATAAAGCTCACTCCCTTCCGCGGCCCTCAGGCTTGAGGGGAAGCGTGCTACTGGTTTCTTACGGCTCCCTCCAGAAATATTCTGTGCACTGTCAGGCATAAAGTGTGTTTTTAAAATGTGACTGGAGGGGCGCCTGGGTGGCGCAGTCGGTTAAGCGTCCGACTTCAGCCAGGTCACGATCTCGCGGTCCGTGAGTTCGAGCCCCGCGTCGGGCTCTGGGCTGATGGCTCAGAGCCTGGAGCCTGTTTCCGATTCTGTGTCTCCCTCTCTCTCTGCCCCTCCCCCGTTCATGCTCTGTCTCTCTCTGTCCCAAAAATAAATAAAAAACGTTGAAAAAAAAATTTAAAAAAACAAAAAATAAAAAAAGATAAAATAAAATAAAATGTGACTGGAGCAGTTGGCCTGTTAGCTCGGTTGGTTAGAAGAGCCGAGTGATAAATCCGAAAATTATGTGGAAACTAAGCCCAGACTATTCCCTTGTTTCCCCTGCATGGTTTACGTTGCTAAATGAGACCAAATGGTGCATCTCATGGCAAGAACAGAGGGAATATTGCCATTTTCTCAATGACCTGGCCTTTGATTGGGAGCCCAGCTGAAAGAACACACATTTCCCCCACACCACTGCCTGTTTCCGTGACAAGACTTAGAAGCAGAAAGGGAGGGGCGCCTGGATGGCGCAGTCGGTTGGGCGTCCGACTTCAGCCAGGTCACGATCTCGCGGTCCGTGAGTTCGAGCCCCGCGTCAGACTCTGGGCTGATGGCTCGGAGCCTGGAGCCTGTTTCCGATTCCGTGTCTCCCTCTCTCTCTGCCCCTCCCCCGTTCGTGCTCTGTCTCTCTCTGTCCCAAAAATAAATAAACGTTGAAAAAAAAAGAAGCAGAAAGGGAAAAAACCCTCCATAGGGTCACCAGTAACAGGAGGTCGGGTGATGTGCCTCTTGTCGGCATCCACAACCTGGCCGTGCATCAGAGACGTGGGAACAGGAGCCCAGGGCTTCCAGAGGTGAGCTCCCCTCCCCAGAGGCTCAGCCGGGAGTAAACCATTACCGCTGTGGGCTAGGGAAGCAGCTGTAGGAGACATTTTTGTGGGAAGCATCATTTGAAATGACAGATGTTGGCGTCTAAAACTGCACCAGCCACTAAGACATGTGCAAGGGCACAAACTGATCTGAAACTGGGGTGCCTAGAGGGCTCCATAGGTTAAGCATCCAACTCCTGATTTCGGCTTGGGTCGTGATCTCACGTTTCATGAGTTCAAGCCCCATGTTGGGCCCTACACTGACAGCACAGAGCCTGCTTAGGATTCTCTCTCTCTGCCCCTCTCCAGCTCTGTCTACATAAAACAAACAAACAAACAAACAAACAGCAGCTTTCTCTGCTGTTGTTTTTAAAATGTAGCCATTTGACTATTTTGACTTTTTATTTTTTTTAAAGTAATCTGTGTCTGACATGGGGCTCTAACTCAAGACCCTGAGATCAAGAGTCACACACTCCACCAACTGAGCCAGCCAGGTGCCCTTAAAAACCTTTTTTTTTTTTTAAGTTTATTTATTTATTTTGAGGGGTTGGGGAGGCGCAGAGAGAGAGAGGGAGAGAGAGAGAATTCCAAGCAGGCCCTACACTGTCAGTGCTGAGCTCAACACAGGGCTCGAACTCATGAAACCACGAGACGATGACGTGAGCTGACATCAAGAGTCAGATGCTTAACTGCCTGACCACACAGGCGCCCCCTAACTTTTTAAACACGTGTATCTTTCAGCAAGTGCACTGATGGGTCTATTATTGGTGATACTGGCTCAATAACCTCTTGTGATTGATTATAAGTCATTGGACTGAGATAAGCACTGTAACAGTACATGTTGCTAGTTATGAAATCATCATAAAGAGAGGGGGTTCGTGGGTGGCTCAGTCAGAGTGTCCGATTCTTGACTTTGGCTCAGGTCATGATCCCAGGGTCGTGGGATTGAGCCCTGCACTGTGCTCCATGCTAAGCATGGAGCCTGCTTGGGATTCTCTCTTTCTCTCTCTCTCCTCTGCCCCTCTCTCTGCTCATGCTCTCTCTCTCTCAAAACAAAACAAAACAAAACAAAACAAATCATAATCATAAAGAGAGCCTTCTGTCGTGCTCCAGAACCTGTATGTACTTTGGGCCGTAAGAACTGACAGTTTTGGGGCACCTGGGTGGCTCAGTCAGGTAAGCGTCCGACTTTGGCTCAGGTCATGATCTCATGGCTCATGAGTTTGAGCCCCTTGTTGGGCTCTGTGCTGACAGCTTGGAGCCTGGAGCCTGCTTTGGGTTCTGTGTCTCCCTCTCTCTCTGCCCCTCCCCTGCTCATGCTTTGTCTCTCTGTCGAAAATAGATAAACATTAAAAAAATTAAAAAAACTGATAGTTTTCTAACTTTGTAAACTGCTATTTATGTGTGAAACAAAGCAGGAAAACATATTGAAAAGGGGTTATGTTTACATAGGACTTACATAATGTGTGATTTTTCTTAAATGTAAACATTTTTAGTGCATATCTATGGACATTAAGTAAAATAATAACACAATTCCAGTGTTGTGCATGTTGTCAATGACAAAAATAAAACCAATATGATAGTTTAAAAAAAGAGAAAGATTATCAGCACCAAAATAAAAGAATTAATTTCTTTCTTCTTGGTTTAAGTCACGAGGAAGGGCACAGTCCAGTGGAGCGGCTGGACCTGGAGGTTCACGCCCTATCTGGGGCACCTTGGCCATATTACCTAGCCTCTGTGTCTGCAAGCTTCTTCCTTGCTCAAGAGATCTTAGCAAATTTAGATAGAAAGGCACTTTGTTGAAAAGAGATTGGACTGTACCCAGATTGATGGGAAGACTGGAGAACCACGTTCAGGACATGAGTGGGCATCCAGGGACACCAGGTGCCCAAGACCACAATGAGACCACGGCCATGGGAGCGGTCCAGCTGGGATAAGGCTCCCTGGCCCCCGGACACTGCATGGCCCCTCACCGTGGGCTCCTTCCAAGACAGGCTGGGCACCCCTCAAACCATCGGCTCTGCACGTCTCAGGCTGGGCTTTCCAGCATCGCAGGTGCCCTTCCCCTCCCCCATGCCTTCGCCCGGGGCCCCAGAGAGGCCTGGAGATGGCAGCAGGCACACACAGCACAAAGTCCTACAGGAAAAGAGAACAAACCCTATCTGGTATCCGCAAGGAAAAAACTTTCAAATGTGGAGAAGTAACACAAAAATGTTACATGTGGGCTACCTAGTCCTAGGCTGAGCCACCTCATTGCCTGACGACATTGTTACACTGTGAGCAACACCAAGGCCTCACCTTGAGCAAAGGGTTACAAGGGTCATGTTTATACTGGGATCAATAATAAACAGTCCTGAAAAGTGAGATTTAAATTCTGCCTTGTGACGTCTTTGAAAACTCAAAAGGCTTCGTATGGGACGGGTGTCGGTAGGGCTGGGGCCAATGCAGAGGAAACACAAGCAGCTATGAATGGAGGGTTCAAGTGCAGGGTGACGGGACCACCTGGCTGGAATGTCCCGGGACATTCCAACCCCAATCCTTTATGCCTCGAGGCTGAACCGGCTCCAGCTGCTATCTCTGTAAGAGCAAGCAGTCGCTGAATGTTCCTGTATCAACCGCCGGCTCCCTTGGATTACTCTGAACAATTTCTTTCTTCTTCTTCTTTTCATCATTAATAGAGTTCCAAGACTCTGTCCCAGTGAAATTAAAGATACTTTATAACAAGAGCACCTGGGTGGCTCAGTGGGTTAAGTGTCCGACTGTTGAATTCGGCTCGGGTCATGATCTCATGGTTCGTGAGATAGAGCCCCATGTCGGGCTCTGTGCTGATCGTGCTGAGTCAGCTTGGGATTCTCTTTCTCTCTCTCCCGGCACCCCTCTACTCCCTCTCTGCCCCTCCCCCGGTTGCAGACACACACATTCTCTCTCTCTACATAGATAAACTTAAAAAAAAAAAACCTCATTAACAAATAAAAGACACTGTGATCCTTCTCTGAAGGTTTCCATTCTTTGAGAGAAAACTAAGTAGGGACCACATACCCAACCCAATAATGTGAGTTTATTTACCTAAAAACAGCTGAGGTGGACAGATGGAGAGAGGATAACCCCACTATCGACTCTTTCAGGAAATGACAGTAAATTACATCCAGCAGCTCTTCGCCTCTAGAACCCTGGAGCTGAGCTGGGGTCTCTAGGGCACAGCACAGGCACAGCCGCCTCGTGCAGAAATTGGCTGACTACGAAGGGATGGGGGAGCAGGTATGCAGCAGTGGTCTGGGAGTCTTTTGTCCTGATGGGTCAGTTCTATATGTGGATTGTCCTGCTGGCTGCACAAATACCTACTGGTGATAAAAATTCGCACAGACACACATACAAATGAGTGCATGTAAAAACTGGTGAGATGGGAGGGAGGGAGGTCTGCACCCTAGCTAAGTGCTTTGTGCCAAGGTCAATTTCCTGCTTTTGGTAACTGTTCAGTTATGTAAGACCTTTGGAGGGCATGAGGACGACTCTGCATGATTTTTGTAACATTTTGTGCGTCTATAATTAGTTCAAAACAAACAGTTAAAAAAAGAAAGCCTTTGGCAAGAGGGCGGGGGTCAGAGCATCATACACGCCAAGAGGAAGAGCCAGCTTCCCCACAGGCGGCCGTGGTGACGCCTCTAAGCTCCCTTACACGGAGCTCTTTTGTTCTAACGCCAGGGAAGTCTCTGTGCTTTGTTTGGTTTGGTTTTGGTGGAATGTCAACAGCAGTGGAGTTCTGCGGTGCCTCTGATCCAACAGCGGAATCTCTGACCTGCCACAGTTCTCTATTTCAAGACAATGCCCTAAAAAAACAAAAACAAAAACAAAAACAAAACAAAATAATGCCCAGCTTTCTGAAAACCACCGCAAGCAACCCTCTCCCTTCCCACGGTGGCAAAGGAAGATGCGTGTAGTTCTTCAGCCTAACTCGCTTACAGAGGTTCCCCCAAACACGCAGAGCACAAAGCAAATGCCGGAGTTCGTAAGGGTCATGAAAGCCCAACAACATAGTGACAATGTGACAAAGGACGCGAGTTTTCGCTGCTGAGTATCCTGCATCCTCTACCCAGCACACGAAGGCTTGCTTCAGAAAGGGGGTGTGGAAAAGAAAAGAAAGAAAGAGTGTGTGCACTCTGGAAGATTAAAATCAGGCATAAGCCAATAGCCAAAAGGTTTCTCAATCCCAGTGTAATCCTGACATGACGTATGGGTGGGCTCCCAGAGTGAGTACTTTGCACTTTCCTATGACTTCTGTACACTTCTCAGTCTTTCTTGTGCAGAAGGAGAAAACTTTCAAAGGAAAGAACATAGTGTTTCTCGATGCAGTCTTACCCCAACCGGACGCCCCGCCTGGTTTTCAGCCTCGTCTTACTGCATACCTGCACCCTTCCCTGACACAGACGTGCCTTCAGCCCTCCGCCACCTAGAGAACCTGCAGGGCGAACAGAGATCTGGTGGAGGATCCGGGAATACGATACAAGATTCTTCTCTGCTGGAAGCAGAGAAGCTTCCGGACTCCGCAGAGCGTGTACTCACTCTGGCCTGCCTTTAGGAGCAGGGTCAGCAGAGAAGTCTCAAAGCACCGACAGGCAGTGCCGGGCGGGGTCTGCGTGTCACCTGTGGAGCGCCGAGGACAACGCTGGAGCCGAGGGGCCCACTTAGAAGGACAAACCTCCTCCCTCCCAGCTCGGAGTCTGGGGCACTGTGGGACACCTGGTCACGACCTAAGTAGGAGAAGTGGCTCAAAGCGCCACCCTGATCTGAACAGACTGAAAAATAAAGCGCCCAAGATTTCTCCCCAAACTATGTATGTCTATGAACTCCAGGTTTTTTTCCCTTTTTCAAAATGCAACTTCTGTTGTTAAATTCCGCATAAAGAGAGAATAAGAGGGGTGCCTGGGTGGTCAGTCATTTGAGTGTCCAACTCTTGATTTCAGCTCAGGTCATGATCTCACGGTTTGTGAGTTTGAGCCCAGTGTTGGGCTATGTGCTGACAGCATGGAGCCTGCTTGGGATTCTCTCTCTCTCCCCCTCTCTCTCTCTGTAAAATATACATTAAAAAGCCTGCTAAAGAAAAAGAGGGAATAAGAGAAACTCATTTTGCCTCTAATACCACAATGAAGCACCTGCAAACCACACACATGGAGCAAAGCACACAAAGTGTGTTTATCAGTTTCCCATTTGCTAGCACAGACTGATGGGTTTTAAATAACCACACCCACTTAGCAGAGGCCTCTGCCAAGTCCCACCTGGGGTCAAAATGTTCATCTATATGCTAGTGAAATTAAATGTGAGAAGCAGAAGGGAAGTCCTTGGGGACTGTTAACATACGTTAGCACCGATTCAATAAATTCAAAAGGAAAACATTCCATGTTTGTGTGCGTATGTGTGAGAGAGAGAAATGAAATGAACACTTTCCAGCTACCAAAATGGAATTAAGACCCTTTTATCTAAAATAAAAGCTGTTGGGCACCTGGGTGGCTCAGTGGGTTAAGCGTCCGACTTCGGCTCAGGTCATGATCTCACGGTTCGTGGATTCAAGCCCCTCGTCGGAGGCTCTGTGCTGACAGCTCAGAGCGTGGAGCCTGCTTCGGAGTCTGTCTCCCTCTCTCTCTGCCCCTCCCCTGTTCACACTTTGTCTCTCTCTTTCAAAAATAAATAAACATTAAAAACACAAGAAGAGATCTGCATCTTTATCTCATTTGCATCCAATATTCTTTTCTGCTACTTCTAACAAGTTGGTGATCCTGAGGACAGAAAACAGAAAATGACTCACAGTATTTTTGAGACTGTCATTGACTGGAATTTTCTCCCATAAATTCTGAGTTATCCACGGTAACTACAATCCTACTTTTTAATTTAATTTCAAGTAAAAAGCAAAGCAACGAAGAGAAATGTGAGAGATAAAAAAGAAAATGTATCAATATGAGACACATCAAGGAAGAAGGTACTCTAGGACAGCCTGGAGTGACATGAACATGTCTGGTTTCTCCCACACATCACTCTCGTGGCTCCAGGGAGCCACTGTGGGTGTGTCTGTTCAAGGCCACCGTGGCCGCCACCCCTGTCCTCCACCTGAACACGGGCTTTCCATCCAGGTGGAAACTCTGATCACAGGGAAGAATGAAGTCAAACAACAGTTCAGGCAGATCATCAACATTTCAAGGGGGCAGGAAAACTACAGTATTTGCAGAAAAGGCGCCTCCTTATCCTGCAAAGGCTCTTTCTCTAGGAACAGTTTGCTGAGTCAGAGAGAAAAGAAAACTTAAATTAGAAAAGTCTCACCCTAATTGTTTTTTTAATGGACAAAGAAAGCATTAAAATTCTAGCAGGGGCTTGGGCGCCTGGGTGGCTCCGTAGGTTAAGCGCCCAACTCTTGATTTCTGCTTCAGGTCTAAAAGGTAGTTTGTGCACTTAAAAAAATCGTTTTAAGCTAAGTAAAATTTTTGTTTAGTTTTAACTGCATGTCTTAAAGTCATAACTTTGGTTTTATAGGAGAATTTTGAGAATAACTTGGTACTACAGTTTTGTCTCTGCGAGGGAATAAGGAAGAGTGAGGGCCACTTCCATTTGCCCATAACTTAGCACAGCCAAACGCATGCCACCCATCATTCAGAAGAGTATCTCCTTCTGCCGTTACTCAGCCTCACTAGGGTGACAGTTTTACAAAGGGGACATTATTTTAATCAAGGGCATCTGCAAACTTAAATAAATAAAACAAGAGGAAGAAAATGTCCTGGCACATTAAACAATGAGAGAGAAAGAGAGAGACAGAAATGCATTTCAGAGAGCAGAGGAGAGGCTTCGAGGGAACAGATAAGTTTTTGTTCTGTTTTGTTGTTGTTTTTTTTTAATTTGAGAGAGAAAGAGAGCAAGAATGAGCCCCCGTGTGGGAGAGGAGCAGAGAGAGAAGGAGAGAGAGATTCCTAAGCAGGCTCCACACTGTCAGTGCCGAGCCCAATGAGGGACTTGATCCCATGACCCTGGGATCATGACCCGAGTCGAAATTAAGAGTCGGATGCTCAACTGACTGAGCCACCCAGGCAGCTTAGATGAGCTTTTTAAATGAAGAAAACATGGAGGGAAAACTTGGGGAAAAGCTCTGATTATAGATTGACTTTACCATCTAGCCTCACCAGTCACAGAAACTGAAAGGATCTGTAAAATGGATGGCTTAAAAGAAACTGAAAGATCACCCACCACCGTATCACTGGGATGTTTTGCTCTTAAAGTCTGGGTGGGAGTACAGTACATTCATGTCTTTCTGCTAGGGCCCTCTTGCCCTAATTCATGCTCCATTAGATTATCTTAAATTTTTTTTTTCTTTTTCATGTTTATTTCTGAGAGAGAGAGACACAGAGTGCAAGCAGGGAGGGGCAGAGAGAGAGGGAGACACAGAATCCGAAGCGGGCTCCAGGCTCCGAGCTGTCAGCACAGAGCCCGATGTGGGGCTCGAACTCACAGACCGCGAGATCATGACCTGAGCCAAATTCCGACACTTAACCGACTGAGCCACCCAAGCACCCTCCGTTAGCTTATCTTAAAGGTAAGAATCATACAGAACAATATTCTGTATCTCGTCACATATTCACTGCGCCTTTGTGCTGTCTGGCTTGTGAACTGCCTTTGCCCTCTTGGCTTGTGCTGTGACTTGACCAGGAAGGGTTACTGATTGTCAACACTTCCCACGCACTGGTCCTCCTGCCTGGGAAGCCCTGTCTCTCCAAGCCCCAGCTAGACCAGCGTCTAGCCTTAGGAAGTTCTATGTGAGCACCGCTGATCCGGGTTAGCCACCTTCCACCCCAGAGCACTCACGATGCCCCCAGGGCAGACGGAGAACCTTCTAGGGCCGGAAGGCTCTGTGGCACTCGCCGCCGTACAAACACACGGTAGACGCAGCAAAGGTCAGTTAGATGGGATGGGAGCTCTTTGTGGGCCCCGTCCCTGGGCCAGAAGAGGCAGTAATGCAGCACGACTGTCTTCTGTATTTCAGGGACCATCTCTGCAGAGGCTTCAGGGGCTGTGATCGCTAACCAACTCTATAGCAAGTGTCCGTAAAGCTGCTTGTTAGACACACCAGTCGTTTACGAACGTCCTTCCCATTAGGGAGCCTGTGTCATGGCCAAGAGTGGGCCAAATATTCTGGCAGCAGTTCAGCATGAGGCATTTGAGAGGCACCCACAATATCCAGCCAGGCAGCATGGAATGTTTGGCTGAGCCAAGCAGAAGCCAGACAATGAGAGCTACAGTGTTCTGTTGTTTACAGATGAACAAGCATTTCCTCTCTTCACCAAGTAAGCGATCTGAAAACCCAGAACAGGCCCTCACTCGTCTTATAATGAGAACAAATCTTAAGGTCACAGTTCCTGGATAAAGGCAAATGTATCACAGCATAGGCGGTCAGCGCGCACAAGCCTCCACACACAGGTCCCTTCCTTCACAACCGCACAGATTTTTAAAGTGATTCAGCACAGTTCACAGTGCCTCCTAAGCATAAGTTAAGGGTGAACACCTCTCTGCATTTCGGACAAGTAACTATTACACAAAATAATTTTTATAGTTTGTCCGGAAAATAGCACGGAGCAGCCTTTTTCCCGAACTCTAAGGCGGATTTTATTTCCTTTGACTGCCACACCAGGCAGGAGAAGCATTCTAATCAGTGCAAAAAAGGACCAGAGAACGGGTAAAACACACAAACATCCACTCGATAGTCGGGGCATTTCCATTTCATCCTTCTCTGCTCTGTGTTTTGTCTTTAGCATGCTCTATATTTCGCTTATTATCTGTATCCTTCCGTAGAAATGGAGCTCGTTGAGGGCAGGAATTCTGTTTTGTTGAGGGCTACACCCTCAGCACCTAGAACAATGCCGGGCACCCAACAGGCACTCAGTATTTGTTAATAGAAGCTGCTCTAACTGCATGCTCCCCGTGAGATCCTTCCAATGAAGGAAGTGGGGCAATCCGGTGGTGGCGTGGAAAAGACATTGCCAGCCAGTGCGTGGAGGTGAGCGCATAACACAAGCTCCTTAGCTGAAATCACACGGTTTCTAACAGCACCCGAAAGTGATTGCAATGACCTATTCTGATACCTGATCAGTGTGCTCAAGGTCAGACTGTCACCGCCAGTCGGTTCACAGGGCAGCAAGGAACTCTTTCAGAGCCGCAGTGCCCTTTTCCGTTTCAAACTGTGCTTTGCTTCTTCTGTTCAGTAAGACAGACTGGGTCTGGGTGAGTGATCTCCCCCATACAAGGGTAGATGTCAGCTGAGCTTTGGGTTTCTTTGCCGGTCTAACAGGCAGGTCCTGATGAGAGGACCTAGGGGATTTCTGACTCTGGTGAGAGAATTCTCACGCCCATTCTGTTTTCGTATTTTTAATTATATTCAGGCAACCGATGCAGCACCCTCAGTAACGCAAACAGTAAAGGCTGGCTTACTTACTGTGCCGCCAACGTGGGACGGGCAGTTTCTTACTGGGAGCAAATCTTGTCTTTGGGAAAACTGGGGCTTGAGCTGACGGCCACTGAAGCCCGGGCTGCGGGAGTCGGACCTGCTGACCCGCTGGGGGGAGGACTGGAGGGCTGATTGGCTCCGGCGGCAGCCTTTCCACCTACACCGCTGCACGAACACGCGTGGGCCCGATGCTGAGAGAGGCGGGCCACAGCGTGGGCAGGGTCCCTCTGGGCTGCAGTCTCTCGGGGCCCGATCGCCGAGGCGGAGAGGTGCGATCGCGAGCGAAGACGCGGGGCCCCGCGCGAGCCCCACCGCGCGCACGCGCGAGGAGGACGAGGCCGCGCTCACTCACCTGCTGGCGCACTCCTCAGTCCCGCCCCCGGACGTCACTTCCGGCCAGCCGGAGCGGAGGCGGAAGCGCGCCGACCGGCTTCCGACCCTGCGGCTGGCCGCTGTGGAGGAGCAACGGGTCATGGCCGCGGCCCGGCCGAGTCGAGTGGGCCTGCGGCCGCGCGTGGAGCCGGCTCGCGTGGGGGTCGGGCGCCGCGGCCGCGCGGGCCTCGTGGGTCCCTGGCTTTGAGGTGGGACCTCCCGTGGCTTTATTCTGCCTCGTCGGGTTTGAGTATCTGTGCACACGTTCTGCTGGCCACGACGTTTCCCCTGCAGCGCCTGCTCTTGCCGTTGCTGCACTTTTTGTGCGGCTTCCTCTGTGGTTTCGTTGCGCTGGGTTTAGGGTAAGAAGCCTCCGCCCTTGATGCGCGTGGTGAATGTCGCCGTTGGCGTCTTGGTGTTTATGGTGCCTTTGGTGGCCACAAGTTTCTGTTTTAATGTAGAAAAATGTGTCAGTCTTTTATGATTAGTGCTTTTTGTGCCTTGTTTAAGGAACCTTTCCCTACCCCCAATAAGTCTCCCCCGTTTTTTCTAATGGTTTTAAAGTACTCATTTTAACATTTAAGTTTTAAACTCGATTTAGAATAGATTTAGTGTGGTGTAAGGAGGTAATTTCATTTTCTTCATCATTTGGATAACTTGGAGTTCTAGTGACATTTATTGAGTTAGTCTCTCTTTTCCCCAGCAATGTGCAGAGGCACCGGCCATATTTTTTAAAAATCTGGATATGCACGAGTGTCTTTATTAATTAATTTCATCCTAATGCTCACAGGAGGTGTTCTGGATCAGATAAGATTTCTTACTACTTACCCCCTTGTAATAATAAGCATGTTGAGTCCCTCACACCTCCTCCTTCCAAGCCTTACCCCCCAGGGAAATACAAGGATAACCAATGGAATTTTTTCTTACAGGAGTGGCCCTGCAACATAGGTGAGGGATGAGGAAAAGTAACTTTTCTGCTTTTATTAAGGGGAAGAGGTAGATGCCCTCCTCCCCTCTAGAAAGGGGTCTCCTCCCTACTCCAGTCCTTGTAAATCCATGTAAATGAGTTTCTCCAGGGGCCAGAGAGCCCTACTGTCTCTTGTCTAGACTTTTAGGACCTGGAGCTGTCTCCAAGTTCCTGGTTCTCATTCCTTGAAATGTAAATAACTGGAAAGAGGACACTCTGTTCCCCCCAGTACCTAGGCACCTAATCCAAGGTTTAGCCACTTGGCTCTCTCAGAGAGATACAGGAAGTTATACTTCTGGAGCAGAGTAATTAACTGGACAAGTAAATGCTTGCAGATGGAATTCTCAATTCTCATGTAGGTGAAGGGTCTAAGGAGACCAGGGCTTTTTACAGGAGCACTGGGAACTCGAGGGAGTTTCCCCATAGCTTCTTTCTGGGACCTTTACTCTGTTAGTGTTCTCTCCATCTTTGTGCTAAAGAGAATCTCAGTTATACAATTTCAATTACAGTGTCCTTACAATAACTCGTGATATTTAGTTGGACAGATACCTCCACCTTTTTCTTACGTTAATGAGCTTTAGCCATTCTTGAGGAAAATTTTACAATCAGGCAAGTTTAACAAAATAACTCCACAGGGTTTGTTTTTTTTTTAATGTTTATTTATTTTTGAGACAGAGAGTGCGAGCAGAGGAAGCACAGAGAAAGGGGAACAGAGGATCCAAAGCAGGCTCCATGCTGTCAGCACAGAGCCCAGTGTAGGGCTCAAACTCACGAACCTCAAGATCATGACCTGAGCCGAAGTCGGATCCTCAACCGACCGAGCCACCCCGAGCACCCCTAGATATTGTATTTTTTTTTTTTTTTTTTTTTATTATAAATTTTTTTTTTTTTTCAACGTTTATTTATTTTTGGGACAGAGAGAGACAGAGCATGAACGGGGGAGGGGCAGAGAGAGAGGGAGACGCAGAATCGGAAGCAGGCTCCAGGCTCCGAGCCGTCAGCCCAGAGCCCGACGCGGGGCTCGAACTCACGGACCGCGAGATCGTGACCTGGCTGAAGTCGGACGCTTAACCGACTGCGCCACCCAGGCGCCCCTAGATATTGTATTTTTAAGCAAGAGCACAGACTGACCATCCACTTAATTTAAGCTCTCTGTGACGCCTTCCAGTAAGATATTTTATTTCCAGCATACAAGTCTTTTGAATCTTTTGTTAGATTTACTCGTAGGCATTTTGTGGTTCTCAGTACTATTGAAAATGGTGTCTTTAGGGGCACTTGGCTGACTCAGTCACAAGTAGAGCATGGGACTCTGGATTTCAGGGTTTTGAGTTCAAGCCTCATGTTGGGTGTAGCGATTACTTAAAATCTTAAAAAAGAAAAGAAGAAAATGGTGTCTTTAAAAAAATAATGTTTTTCATTGTAGTTGCCACATGGAAATAGTGTATACCTTTCTGTAGAGGATGCTTTTAGTCAACAGGCTTGAGCAGTGGAAACTTGATCAAGGTGAAAGGGCCCACTGTGACCACCACCAAGTTGATTGCAAACAGACCATGCAAACAGTCTTGTTAATAATGCAACCCACCTTGAAATTGCCTTAGGCCCTAAGTGACCAATAACAACCAGGCACAGTTCCTAAGATTACCCAAAAAGGGAAAATTCCACACATTCCCATACTCTTACTCCACCTGTGGCCTCCACCACCTCCCTAGAAGACAGTCTCTCCTCTGCTGTCCCACCTGTTGCTCCCTTGTGGTGTATTCAATAAATTCAATAAACTTCTATCTCTTTTGTTCTGCTTTGGGTGAGTTTTTTATTTTTTTGAGACATAGAAAGGGCGTGTACGAGGGGCAGAGGGAGAAGGAGAGAGAGAATCTCAAGCAGGCTCCAGGCCCAGTGTGGCGCCTGACTCGGGGCTCCATCTCATGATCATGATATCATGACCTGAGCTGAGATCGAGAGTCAGACCCTTAACCTACAGAGTCACGCAGGGGCCCCTTGGGTGAATTCTTTCACTGCCTGTGCTACCGGCCCCTACTTTATTGGGATGCCCCACTTGTGGTGGCCCCGTCTGATCAGGAGACCCTACATTGGGTCCATACATTGGTTTGTGTATTTATTTACTTAAATGTTTATTTAAATAATGTTTATTTAAATGTTTAAATGTTTATTTTTGAGAGAGAGAGAGAGTGAGAGAGAGAGAGAGAACACATAAGTGGAGGAGGGGCAAAGGGAGAGGGAGACGCAGAACCTGAAGCAGGTTCCAGGCTCTGAGCTGTCCGTGCAGAGCCCCACACAGTGCTGGAACTCACGAATTGTGAGGTCATTGCCTGAGCCAAAGTCGGACCTTCACCAACTGTGCCACCCAGGCGCCCTTCCATACATTGTTTTTTAACCAGCAACCATGTTAAATTCATTTTTAACGTCTTTTGGTGGATTCTTTTGAGTTCTCTATCAACATAACCATCGTCTGAAAAAAGACGATTTTGTTTTTTCCTCCTCAATTCTTGTGTCTCTAATTTCTTTTTCTTGCTCTTCCAAGCTGACTGTGAAATAGAAGCAATTGTGGGCATCGTTGTTTCTAGTTTTAAAGGGAATACTTTTTTAAGTTTATTAATTTTGAGAGAGAGGATCCGAAGCACACTCTTAAGTACCAGCTCTGAGCCTGACCCGGGGCCTTGATCACATGAACCGTGAGATGATGACCTGACCAAAATCAAAAGTACAGCGCTTAACTGACTGAGCCACCCAGGCGCTCCAAGCTAATTTTTTATGCACCAGTTTTAAGATCATCATAAATCTTACTTTAATTGATTATTTTATTTGAGAGAGAAAGCATGTGCATGCTCACAGGAGTAGGGGCAGAAGGAGAGAAAGAGAATCTTAAGCAGGCTCTGAGCCAAGCCTTGACTGAAGGCTCAATCCCATGACCCTGAGATCATGACCTGAACTGAAATCAAAAGTCGGACACTCAACCGACTGAGCCACCCAGGCACCACGATAAATCTTACTTTAAATTTCTTCCTCAAAGAATACATCAGGCCCACATAGTTTTACTGGTGAGTTGTACCAACTTTTATTTTATTATTATTATTATTTTTTTTTTTTAATGTTTGTTTATTTTTGAGACAGAGAGAGAGCATGAATGGGGGAGGGGCAGAGAGAGAGGGAGACACAGAATCTGAAGCAGGCTCCAGGCTCTGAGCTGTCAGCACAGAGCCCGACGTGGGGCTCGAACTCACGAACCATGAGATCATGACCTGAGCCGAGGTCGGACGCTTAACTGACCGAGCCACCCAGGTGCCCCGAATTGTACCAACTTTTAAAGAAACAGATCATTCTGATGTTATACAAACATCCAAAAAATAGGGAAAGATTAAATTTGAGGTCAATTTAACCTTGATACCAAAACTAGAAGAGATTAGTAAAATAAAGTGACATTATAATCCAATTATAAACACAGAGGCAAACATCCCAAACAATATCAGCAAATGGAATCTAGCAATATGCACAAAGGAAACAAGCCATGAGCAAATTGTTTTATTCCGGGAATATAAAGACCATTTATCATTAGAAAGTTCATGGCATTTACTACATTAAAAGCTTAAAGGAAAAAAACAAAATCATCTCAAGATATGCTGAAAAATCAGTCAATAAAATTCAATGCACATTGATGTAAAAAGTTTTAGGAGATTATGAATAGAAGGAAACAGGCACCTGGGTGGATCAGTCAGTCAAGCGTCCGACTTCGGCTCAGGTCATGATCTCCTGGCTCACAAGTTCAAGCCCCGTGTGGGGCTCTGTGCTGACAGCTCAGAGCCTGGAGCCTGATTCGGATTCTGTGTCTCCCTCTCTATCCCTCCCGACTCACATTCTGTCTCTTTCTCAAAAATAAATAAATAAATAAAAATAAAGAATAGGAGGTAACATTGCTAGCTTGTTAAAAAAATAACTACCAAAAAATCCTACAGGAGCAAAAATAGGCAGGAATTGAAAGCATTCCCTTTAGAGGTGCCTGAGTGGCTCAGTTGGTTAATCATCTGACTCATGATATCTGATATTGCAGAGCCTTCTGGAGACTCTCTTTCTCTCTCTGCCCTACCCCCACTCATACGTGTGGGCGCGCGTGCTCTCTCTCTTTCCCTTTCAAAATAAATAAATAAACATTAAAAAAAAAAAAAAGCTTAGGGATGCCTGAGTGGCTCACTTGGTTAAAAGTCCAACTTCTGCTCAGGTCACGATCTCGAGGTTTGTGCATTTTTTATTTTATAAGTGGGCTCTACGCCCAGCACAGAGCCCAACATAGGGCTTGAACTTATGATCAAGGCTTGAGCTGAGATCAACAGTCAGACAGTTAACTGTACTATCCAGGTGCCCCTCTACTTCTTATTTTTATTTACCTATTTTTGTTTGTTTGTTTGTTTGTTTATTTATTTATTTATTTATTTACATTTATCCGAGCCCAATGTGGGGCTTGAGGGGCTTGAACTCAGGACCCTGAGATCAAGAGTCACATGCTGTACTCACTGAGCCAGCCAGACACCCTATACTGTATTGCCTTTTTCTTTTTTTACCTTTATTTATTTATTTTGTGAGAGACAGACCTCGAGAGGGGGAAGGGCAGAAAGAGAGGGAGAATCCCAAGCAGACTCTCAGCACAGAGCCCGACATGGGGCTTGAAATTGCAAAACCGTGAGATCATGATGCGAGCCAAAACCAAGAGCTGGACACACAACCAAGTGAGCCACTCAGGTGCCCCACCATACTGCTTCTTAAATAAACTTTATATTTTGGAAAAATTTGACAGAAAACTTGCAAAGACATTAAAGAGTTCCTATATACCTTTCAGTCAGTTTCCGCTAAGATTAACAGCTTCCATAACTATGGTACATTTGTCAAAACTAAGAAATTAATATTAGTACTTCATGATTAACTAAATCACAGACTGTAAGTTTCACCAATTTTGCCACTACTGTCCCCCCCTTTTTTTTCATGTTTATTTATTTTTCACAGAGACAGGCAGGGTATGAGCAGGGAGGGAGCAGATAGAGAGGGAGGCACAGAATCTGAAGCAGGCTCCAGGCTCCAAGCTGTCAGCACAGAGCCCGATGCCAGGCTGGAACTTGGAAACCATGAGATCGTGACCTGAGCCGAAGTTGAACACTTAGCCAACTGAGCCGCCTAGGCACCCCACTACTGTCCCTTCTCTGTTCAAGGATCTAATCCAGGCTGCCAATTTGCATTTAGCCTTGTTATTGTTATTATTATCATTATTATTATTTTAGAGAAAGAGAAAGCAAGTGGTAGAGAGGGGCTGAGGGGGAGAGAGGGAGGGGGGAGAGAGAGAATCTCAAGCAGGCTTCATGCTCAGCACTGAGCCCAACAGGGTATTGATTGATTCCAAACCCTGGGATCATGACCGAAGCCGAAGTCAACGGTTGGGCACTCAACCAACTGAGCCACGCAGGTGCCCTTACTACCTTTTTTAAGGAAGATTTTTTTGAGATTTTATTCGTAAGTAATCTGTACATCCAACACAGGGATTGAATTTACAACCCTGAGATCAAGACTCCCATACTCTACCAACGGAGCCAGCCAGACACCCCTAGCCATTTCATTTTTAATTTTTTTCTTTCTTATTTTCGAAAGGGAGACAAGAGATGGTGCCTGCAGGGGTGGGGAGGGGCAGAGAGAGGGAGACAAAGGATGTGAGGCAGGCTCTGTGGTGACAGCAGAGAGTCCAATGCCGGGCACACACTCAGGAACAGTGAGATTATGACCTGGGCTGAAATTGGGCGCTTAACTGACTGAGCCACCCAGGCGTCCCTCATTTTTAATTTTTATTTGTCTCACTTTTCAATACCTCTTGCATGCTTCAGGTTGATTAAGTTTGTTAATGTTCTTGTTCCATTTTTTCCCATCTACCTGCCTGCAATTTTTATAATCCACTTATATTTTTAAAGTGATTATCCTTGAAATTTTACAATGAATATTTAATTTAACCAAATCTAAATTTAAACAATTTTTTTAAGTTTATTTATTTATTTGGAGAGAGAGAGAGAGAGAGAGACAGTGTGTGCATACATGGGAGCGAGGCAGAGAGAGAGAATTCCAAGCAGAGAGAGAGCCGAACTGGGGGCCTTGATCCCACGAACGCTGAGATCATGACCCGAGTCGAAGCCAAGAGTTGGAGGGGTACCTGGGTGGCTCAGTTGGTTAAGCTTCTGACTTTGGCTCAGGTCATAATCTCCTGGTTCTTGGGTTCAAGCCCCCCCATCAGGCTCTGTGCTGTCAACTCAGAGCCCGGAGCCTGCTTCAGATTCTGTGTCTCCTTCTCTCTTTGCCCCTCCCCTGCTTGCGCTCTCTCTTCTCTCCCTCTCAAAAATAAATAAACATTAAAACATTTTTTAAATAAATAGTTTATTTATTTTTAAAGATTTAGTTATTTTTATTTTTTTAGAGAAAGAATCTTTTTTTTTTTTTTAATTTTTTTTTTTTTCAACGTTTATTTATTTTTGGGACAGAGAGACAGAGCATGAACGGGGGAGGGGCAGAGAGAGAGGGAGACACAGAATCGGAAACAGGCTCCAGGCTCTGAGCCATCAGCCCAGAGCCCGACGCGGGGCTCGAACTCCCGGACTGCGAGATCGTGACCTGGCTGAAGTCGGACGCTTAACCGACTGCGCCACCCAGGCGCCCCTCTTTTTTTTTTTAAGTGTATATACTTTGGGAGAGACAGCGAGAGTGTGAGTGGGGGAGGGACAGAGAAAGAGGGAGAATCTCAAGCAGGCTCCATGCTGCCAGTACAGAGACCAGCACGAGGCTTGAACTCACAAACCGTGAGGTCATGACACGAGCTGAAATCAAGAGATGGAGGCCTAACCACCTGAGCCACCCAGGTGCCCCGAGAGAGAATCGTAAGCAAGCTCCTGCTCAGCCCAGAGCCTGACATGGGACTCGATCCCAGGACCCTTGGATCACGACCCAAGCTGAAATCAAGTGTTGGGACACTTACTGGGCTGAGCCATGCAGGCACCCCAAGGTTTTATTTTTAAGTAATCCCTACACTGATGTGGGGCTCGAATTCATAACTGCAAGTTCAAGAGTTGCATGCTCCACTGACTGAGCCAGCCAGGCGCCCCTATTACTCTTTTGCTAAATCCCACAAACTAATATTATTATTATCATTTTATACAGGCAGTGTTTTTTCAATTTTTACACGTTCACTTTTTTGTTTCCCATCTGCCATACTATAAAGCAGCTTGTGCTAGACTTTTGAGTGACGTGATCTCTGTACAGAGAGAGAGGCCATGTGGAGCATTACAGAGGAACCAGACATAATCAATGAAGCTTTGGACCTTAGCCCAGTTCCATACAAGCAGTTTTGTGAATTCGGCCAACACCACCTAGAGTAGTAGAGCCTAGGCCCAGCTAAGCCCTGCCTGAATTCCACAGAATGATGAGAAATAATAAATCATCTCTTTTACACCACTAAGTTTTTTAAGTGGCTTGCTATACAGAAATAAATACCTGATCTGCTTTACCATGAAACATATTTCTTGATATGAGGCAGTGTTGTGCAGGATCCCATGTCGATGAATCAGGCATTCTGCAAGCTTTTGGATGTGTGTGCCAGTGTAGAGGCACTGTTGTCTGGAAAAACAAACACGTATCTGTGTAAGTTGACAGTTCCATAGGGATGAATCACTGTCCGCCTAGAGTAAAAAGGATCCAATGTAATCAACCTACCTTCATGTGACTGGCTGTTCTACTCAAGGAATAGTAACTCATGGCCAATCTCTGGTGCGGCTGGAGCTAGAATAGAATAGCCTTGGTGGATGGCCGACTGACCTCACAGATGGACTGCCATAAAATTGTAATCACAGAATCTAACATTAATACCAGGCTTGACTTAACTCCCACAAGTCATAGGACAGGCACCATTAGAATCCCCATTTCACGGTAGAGAAAAACTGGAGTCTGGGAGTAAAAGGGTTTCATCGCCAGCAAGAAAACACGTAAGATGTATTTTTTCGTTTTGTATTGTCCATATTCATATTATTTTATTGCAGTTTAGTCCCAGTAGAACATATAGGTCTTGGGCCCTAGAATAAAATCAGGGTGGGGACTTTTTTGGCTTCCCCTTTTGGGCAACTTGTTTGGACCCCTCCCACCTGTCTCTTACGGGGCGGAGTTTCCTTCCCTATCCCGCCTTAGAAACTACATTTCCCAGCAGGCTCAACACCGGCACTGACGCACTTCCTCCCGGCGTGCCCCGCGGCGGGAAGGAGCTAAGTGGGCTCGAGGCCGACGCGACCAGCGTTCGTCGCCGCTGCCGCCACCGCTGCCCGTGCGCTGAGAGGAGTCGTCGCGGCCATCCCTGCCGCCCTCGTCGGCCATCATGTCCGCCCAGGCGCAGATGCGGGCCCTGCTGGACCAGCTCATGGGCACGGCCCGGGACGGTGAGTCCGGGCGACAGGCCTGGCGAGGGGCTGGGCAGGAGTGAGGCGAGGCCGCCGGGCGGCCTGAGGCGGGGGCCGCGACCGTCTGCGCCTGCGCCGGGCACCCTTCCCTCCCCCGCGCGCCGACCGCCGGCGCCGGGCCTTTGTCTGAGCCGGTTCGCCTTGGAGGCGGCCGCGGCCGGGCCCTCCCTTGCTGGCGATGGGTCCCCTCCCCATTTGCGGTTGCGACTTTCTCCCTGGCCGGCGCCGCGCGACTCCTTCCCGCTCCCGCGGCCCAGCGCCGCGAACCGGGGAGTCGGCGGAGGGCTGGCGCCAGCGTGGGACTCCAGGTCGCTGACAGCCGGGTGGTGGAGCTCCTCCGAGGCTCCTCGGGGAAGAAGCTACATACACCCGAGCGAGCCGGATGGGCCTTGAAACCCCCGCCGTTCCTCTTCTGTACCAAGGGGAGCTGTGAATTGAGCTTTTCTAACGTGGGTTCCTGCCGAGTGCTTTTCCAGCCCCCTTTCCCCCTAGTCACACAGGAGAGCCTCTGTTTAGCCAGCGCTTGGCAGTCGTTAGGTAGGTCTTGCAATGATTGTCGTAGGGAGGAGTGAAAGATCATGATGGTTGTCTTCAGGAGAAAGCGGTTGCACCTCGCAAAGGTGTATACCTGCTGTGGTTTGTGTTTTCTTTTCTACTGAAGTAATGAAGTTGTAAGTTCACATGGACACATTCGCAGGGCTGTGCAGATTCTTTGCACTTTATTTCATAGGTGAATAAGTGCTCTTTTAGCTTTCTTTGTATATTGAGTTGCTTTTGAATTGCTTCCCATATTTTTATTTCATACAAACTGAACAATTGTGGCCCCTCTATTTTATTTATAAAGGTTCAGTGTATCTTTGCCTGCCTACATCAATCTGCAAGGGAGTTGCAGAAAAGCCTCATGTTCATCGAGCCGTGAGTCACAACCAATTTCTAAGCTGTTATAACAAAAAAGTGTTTGCTTTTTTTCACAAATAACTTTAAAAGTGTAGTTTAGAAAGAAAACATTTTCAATAAAAAGACACAACATTAATCCTGGATGCTTGCAAATCCTAAAATATATTCCTCCTTTAGTATTACACAGCTCTGTGGATACACAGATTAGCTTTAAAATTTGTCACATTCCACTTTGCCTTTACTTTTATGTATCATTCCCCTGACTTCCTTACTGCAGGTTGGGCAAGAAAACTTTTCCTTTAAAACTTTTCAACAGCGGGCATAAAATTCTGCAGCTGAGGTCTTGAAGAATGCAGATGGGTACAGTATGTGTTGGAACTCACAGTGTGTATTGACTAACCTAGTTCCTTTTTTTTTTTTTTTTTTTTTCCGGTATTGTCTTGTTAAAAGTGACTCCCAGGTGCCAACTCTCTTTTTTAAGGGTGGGGGTGACGGGGCATAGGAAGACTAGGTCTAGGTTATTTATCAGTCAGTGGTAGAGTTTGAAAGCTTTCTCCTTCATGTGACTTTGGGCAAAATACTGCCTATGCATTTGTCCATAGCAAAACGATAAGACTAATATGTAGCTTCTGTTGGTGGAGAAACTACCAGCTATAAGTCATATGTGGTGATTCATGGCCCTCTGAGTAGCATGGGTTTTGGTATCATTCCCCACATGTATGTGCGGGGTTAATGGCCTTTTGGTGCTCAGTCTCTTACTTCAGATTCCTTGACTTCTTTGGCACAATGATGGAGTCAGATCTCATTAAGTGTGATTCTTCATGATACATTCAGCATCAAAAAACATCTGTATTCCGCTCCAGTTGTAAATTATCTCTAGATCAGCTTTTCATTGTATTTGGTAGTCTGCCAATCATCCAGGTGAATTGTTGTACCAGATATGCTTTTGTGTTTAACGTGATAATATTGTCTTATTTAAAACCACAAATGAATTTCAGGAGACGAAACCAGACAGAGGGTCAAGTTTACAGATGACCGTGTCTGCAAGAGTCACCTTCTGGACTGCTGCCCCCATGATATCCTGGCTGGGACGGTAGGTGTATTTGGGTTTGGGAGAATATCATCAAACACTCAGATGAGGGCTGTGCAGGCAGTGAAGGGCTTACAGTTTGAATTCTCCTTTCCTTTACCAGGCAGAAATCATCTATTGTCCTTCAAATGATAGACTCGTGGCATTAGTTTGGTGACATTTAATGTTATGAGACATATGTTATTGCTATAAAGTTCATTTTGTAAGTTAGCAGATTTTCATAGAATCATTTATATGGAGATATTCATAAGTACTGTGACTAGTGTCATTTGGCCAGACCTGAAAGTATGCTTCAGGTCAGCCTATACTTTGAAAATTCTGGGTTGGTTTGTTTTCACATTAGACATCTGGTAAATTTTTGGTACAACAAGGTACATTTCTTCCCCAAGTTTTTAGGTGTGTGTGTGTGTGTGTGTGTGTGTGTGTTTTGAGAGATAGCAAGTGGGGGAGGGGCAGAGAGAGAGAAGGAGAGAGACAGAATCCCAAGCAGGCTCTGTGATGTCAGCGAAGAGCCTGATGTGGGTCTTGAACTCACAAACCGCTGAGATCATGACCTGAGCTGAAATCAAGAGCAGGATACTTAACCCCCTGAGCCACCCAGGTACCCCCCAAATTTTTAGATTTTTAAAAAATCAGTTGGGTTTAACACTGAGGTTTTAGCGTTTTGTTTGAATATGAGTTTTAGGCTTGTGTTATGCTACCCTCTCAAGAAATCAGCACATGCTCCAGTGAATATAAACCCTAAAGTTTTATGTTCACTTGAGACAACCCAAACAAATAAATGTTAGTGTTACGGAATGTATGTTTCTTCAGAGTCAGATAGGATCGAAAAAGACTAAAGAGTGGAGAATTACCTGCCGTGATTCAGCTACTTACAGAAAAGGAGTCCGATAAAGATGACCACCATTTTTATTTTTTATTTATTTTATTTTATTACTATTATTTTTTTCAATTTTTTTTAATGTTTGTTTATTTTTTTTTTAATTTTTTTTTTCAACGTTTATTTATTTTTGGGACAGAGAGAGACAGAGCATGAATGGGGGAGGGGCAGAGAGAGAGAGGGAGACACAGAATCGGAAGCAGGCTCCAGGCTCTGAGCCGTCAGCCCAGAGCCCGACGCGGGGCTCAAACTCACGGACCGCGAGATCGTGACCTGGCTGAAGTCGGACGCTTAACCGACTGCGCCACCCAGGCGCCCCTAATGTTTGTTTATTTTTGAGAGAGAGACAGAGACAGAGTGTGAGCATGGGAGGGGCGGGGGGAGAGGGAGACACAGAATCGGAAGCAGGCTCCAGGCTCCCGAGCTGTCAGTGCGGAGCCCGACGCGGGGCTCGGACTCACAGACTGTGAGGTCATGACCTGGGCTCCAGTCAGATGCTTAACCGACTGAGCCACCCAGGCGCCCCGACGACCACCGTTTTTAGATTGCATAGCTACTTTATGGAATATAAAAACTGTACTCATTGTATTTTATATTATTTTTTCATTTTAAGGGTCAAATGTGCATCCACTAGGGAACATTTTCTTCATGATTACTTTTGTTATTACACTTGTGGGGGGAGCAGCCTGTGGAAAACCACTCATGTATTAAATTCTCAAGCTCACTCTTCAGAGAACAGAGAAGAAATGAATGTCAAACCCTGTGCTTTTGTTATCTGAGGTTTTACCTGTTTGACCTGGGTAGAGATACCTTTTTCTGCTAATTGTTTTGGGTACCGTCAGTGTAGATTAATGGTTTCCAGTAGTTAAAAGTAGTTCAGCTGAAGGAAAATCCTGTTGGGGGGGGGGGGGCATCACAACCTGGAGTTGTTGACTGATCTTAGTGGGAGAAGCCAGAAGGAGCAGAGGGGGATGGATGTGCATGAGTAACGCATTTCAGTACTTTGAGCAGGGAGATCAGATCCCTGGGTAGCATTGTTCCTGAATGCCAGTGAGAAAAATAGTGAGAATGAGCGCGTTTCTTACAAGTGTTTATTGTGGTAGGTACAGATTAACTCACCAGGTATTTATTGGACACCAGCTGTGTGCCAGGCACTGGGGAAATGGTACCAGTAAGACAGAGTCTTTATTCCAGTGGAGGAAGAGGACAGACATTAAATGGATAATGGATGGTTTTAGGTAGAGTGATAAGAAAGGCTTCTCAGGACATTGAATGGTGAGAAGGAACACCTGCAAAGTTGGGGGTTATAATGCTCTGGGTGGAAGTTGGAACTGAAGGACAGTGGGAATGCTGCTGGTATGTCTGAGGTGGGAGTGAGAGGGAGAGGCAGGCAGAGACTGTCGAATCAGATGAGTTATGAGAAGGCATGGAATGAGCAGGGTCACTCCTGGGTGGAGTTGGCCGAGGGCGGCTCTGCAAGGGGAGTCTAAGAAGCAGCAGACTAAGGAGGAGGAGAAAACCCAGGAGAATCCATGGTACTGTGAAAATGCAAATAAACAAATGTCAGGGGCTGCTGAGGGACGACTAGGATGAGGGTTGGAAAATCGGATGAAAGTGGTTGTAAAGGTTGGGCCTCACTGGTGTGGACTGTATCGGAGTGGGAAGTGAGGGGTAGAGGTGAATGATGGGTCTTCTGAGGAGTTTGTGTTTTGTGTCAAATTATAATGGAATGAATGTGATTATTTAAAATATAGTGGCTAGAGGTGCCTGGGTGGCTCAGTCAGTTAAGCATCTGACTCTGGTTCAGGTCTTGATCTCACAGTTCCCAAGCCTGCTTGGGATTCTGTCTCTTTGCCCCTTCTCCGCTCATATCCTCTCCCTCTCAAAAATAAAACATGTAAAAAAAAAAATTAGAGTGGCTGAATGAAGGTGGTTATAACCTTCAGTCTTCCATGGGCTGCTCCAGGCCCAAGTTGTTGCTCAGAACCATCTCCTGTCATTAGTAGGCCTGAGGCAAGGTGGAATGGATGTTACAGTTTTGTTAAGGCTATTGGGCCCTTGGGTGGCTCAATCGGTTAAGTGTCTGACTCCATCTCAGCTCACGTCATGATCTCACAGTTCATGAGTTCAAACCCCGCATCAGGCTCGGTGCTGACAGTATGGAGCCTGCTTGGGATTCTCTTTTTCCCTCTCTCCCTCTAGTGTGTGCGTGCGCTTGCTCGTGCTCTGTTTCTCAAAATAAATAAATTTTCCCTTTCTCCCTCTGTTCCAATCCCAAGCAGCAAGAGCAATCCCTCCAATTTTTAAGTTTATTTATTTTGAGAGAGGTTGAGACAGTGCAAATGGGGGAGGGGCAGAGAGGGAGAGGGAGAATCCCAAGCAGGCTCCATGCCACCAGCGCAGAGCCCAACGCGGGGCTCGACCCCATGAAACTGTGAGATTATGACCTGAGTGAAAACCAAGAGTTGACGCTTAATTGACTGAGCCACCCAGGCACCTCAAAATAAATAAATAAACTTGAAAAAAACAGCTTAATGGGAAAATACAGTATTGGTTGTTAAGTTTGGGAGAGTAAGATAACTGGAGGGAAGGTAGTGTAACTTGCCTCAGTGGAAGAACTTGTTTTCCACATGTTCTGGAAAGAGCCTTTAGTTCCCTGCCCTGTGTGTTTAGTTCCCTGCCCGGTGTGAGACCACTAGGAGGTAGCGAACACAGATATTTGTTCGGTAAAAAAGATCTGACAAGCTGGATTTAACAGCCATTTGAAATCTTCTGGAAGGGCCTAATGTGACATTGCAGCTCTGCTTGGTGTTCAGCTGCCAGGGAAATTAGCCAGTACTTTGTTCCCTCCTTGGCAAAGCTGAAAATATATAGACAGGGAGTAACCATGGAACCCAGCCCTGTCCACTGCTTGCATTACAGTGGCTGCCTGAGAGTTCTCACCCAAAGGAAGACAGCAGTGAATTTCTTCTTGTGTGGTTCACAAATGTCAAAATTTTCCTGACAATTAAAATTTTTGTTTTCTTAAATTATTTTTTATTTTTTGAGAGAGAGAGAAAGAAAGAGAGAATCCCAAGTAGGCTCTGCACTGTTCATGCAGAGCCCATTGCGGGGTTCGAACTCATGAACCGTGAGATTGTGACCCGAGCGGAAGTCAGAGGCTTAACCAACTGAGCCACCCAGGCACCCCGTGACAATTTAAATTTTTAGAATGGAGGTTGATTTGTACTTAAGATGCTTAGTACTTAATCCTATGACCCAGCAATTGCACTGCTAGGTATTTATCCAAAGGATACAAAAATGCTTATTCGAAGGGGCACATGCACCCCAGTGTTGATAGCGGCACTAATGACGATAGCCAAAATATGGAAAGAGCCGAAGTGTCCATCTACTGATGAATGGATAAGGAAGCTGTGGTGTACATACAACGGAATGTCATCGGATGATCAAAAAGAATGAGATCTTGCCATTTGCAACAGTGTGGATGGAACCAGAGTGTATTATGCTAAGCAAAATAAGTCAGAGACAAATACTGTATGGTTTCGTTCCTATGTGTAATTGAAGAAAGAAAACAGATGAACATAGGAGAGGGGAAACAAAAATAAGATAAAAACAGAGAGGGGGCGCCTGGGTGGCTCAGTCGGTTGGGTGTCTGACTTCGGCTCCGGTCATGATCTCAGAGCTCGTGGGTTCGAGCCTGGCATCGGGCTCTGTGCTGACAGCTTCGGATTCTGCTTTGGAGCCTGCTTTGGATTCTGTGTCTCCCTCTCTCTCTGGGCCCTTCCCTTGCTCACACTCTGTGTCTCTCTCTCTCTCTCTCTCAAAAATAAATAAACATTAAAAAAAATTTTAAAAAAGATTAAAACAGAGAGGGAGACAAACCATAAGAGACTCTTAAATACAGAGAACAAACTGGGTTGCTGCCTGGGGTGTTGGTTGGGGGGATGGGCGAGATGGCCAATGTGCATTAAGGAGGGCACTTATTGGGATGAGCACTGGGTGTTCTACATAAGTAGAATGAGTAAATTCTATTCCTGAAATTACATTACATGTACTGAAGGCTTAGTACTTCAGGTTTTAGTGTTTCCTCTGATGGTAGGTTTTCTTTGAGATACAGAACTTGCATTAGCTTTTAAGTATTCCTGGTGTTTGCCAGTTATTTTGCAGCTATAGTGCTTACCTTTCTCTTGTGGAGACTATATTTTAAAAAATTGTATTGATACGTAAGAGTGAATGAAGCAAAAGTTGTCTGCAGTACAGGGACAGCGATTCTATTTGCAACTTTGGCTTCTAGAACTACTATTGCCCTGCCTCTAGATGCCCCTGTGAACCAACATACGTGAGCTGCATATGACTTCACGATAATAACAATGAAGGAGAAAAAAGGTCATCAGCATTTAAATGCAGAAGATGATCAAAATGAAGATCAAATGAAGATAAGCTCTACACCAGGGAGCCCACTGTTGGTTCTCACTGGTGATTCTAAAGGACGTTTCGTTAGTGAGCATGGCACGCACCTTCTGTGAGACTGCGGTTCAAGAGTTAGGTACCGCGAGACTCCCTAATTTGCCTAAGATGTTAAGGACTTTATAATCCACAAAGGTTTTGAACTCATTTTGGACATAGTTGTAGTTTGAGCTTACAGGAGGTCCTGGACTCCCATCATTCTTTGTTTGCTAGTTATGTATACCTGTGCTTTTGTCCCAAGTGCTTGGATTTCAGAGATGTCTCCTCATTGTGGTATTGGCTTTTGTTAACTTGCCCTGTCTGACTTGATAGCATGATCCTCAGCATACAAACTTTCCTTGTGCTCTCGTGATGGCCAGAGGTGGAGGGTGCCATCACAGAGTCCCACCCTCCGAATTTAGTTAAGGAGTGTGCCCTGTTGTTTGTTTTACATATGTGTACGACACATGATAGCATGTCACGTCAGGCTAATGTTACCGGTAACACAAATCATTTGTTTTAGTAAAAGAGCCTTTTGTGGCGCAGTCTATGTCCCCAATTATGTCAAGGGTCATTTACGAGGTTAGGAGAATGTTTGGAGGATTCTTTTGGCTCTGAATTGGCCTATTCTGCTTTATGCCTTCTGGTATACAAAGAGCTACACAAAACTAAGCGTTAGGTTCTGTTAGAATTGCCAAAATCTGATCGATATCTGCTCTTTCCTTTTCCTTATCTCTGCACCCGAAGCATTGATCATCTTGAGTAGTGAGGATTATAGGAAGGAATGCCTAGAAATTTGTATTGATGGCATCTTGTTTTCTGGCCTTTTCCTTGCTACCTTCCCCTCCCCCATGCTGATATTCACTGAATAGACGTTTCTTCTATGACTGATGCAAAAATAAAACTAGCAAAAGCTAATTAATGTGGTTTTCATAGTTACTCTGTTTCTGGCTTTGAAAGAGATACAAACCTTCACACTTAAATGCATACAAGTGTCACATAATCGTGGTGAAAGAAAAGTAAGGCTTCTTGGCTACGTATGGTTTCTTAATTTATTTATTCTAGTTTATTATTCAAAGAGGTATTGTTTGTTTTGGTGACAGTTGAAACACCAGGTCATGTGCTTTCTGCAATGAGTAGATGCTCATGTGTAAATTTTTGTTTCTTTCTTACAGCGCATGGATTTAGGAGAATGTACCAAAATCCACGACTTGGCCCTCCGAGCAGACTATGAGATTGCAAGTAAAGAAAGGGACCTGTTTTTTGAATTAGATGTAAGTTTTTTTTGGTGTTAATTCATCCCTACTGTGAAGAGCCAAATATCAACTAATGAGAATAACGTGAGATTTGTAAGTTATGAAGCAAAATAATCGAAGAGATACTTACTATGCCACCACTCTCCCTTAGAGTTAGAACATGGCCAGTATCATTTGGTCTCTACCTCTATGTCTGCCACCCCGACACTGTTGTGCGTTTCATATGTATCCTTTCCTTTTCAAGGTGTTTTTTATTACGTATTATTATGATTCTTTGAACATTATATTTTTGCCTGTTTTTAAGCTTTAGAAAAATTGTTTCGTAATATAGATACTTGGTAATCTTATTTTTTCATTCAGTATGTCTCTTTTTACCCATTTTGTTGGATATGGTTTGTTTTCATTGCTGCTTGACTATTCCCCAAACTCCATTCATTATTCACAGACAGGTTGATTCTAGGTTTTTTTTTTGCTGTTACAAACAGTATTATGAATGTTCTTGAATATCTTTTTGGTGCACACGTATTAGGATTTATCTAGGGTCTATTCCGAGGAAGGAAATTGCTGGCTTGTAGGGGATGCATGTGTTGATCCTTGCAGGATAGTTCTGTAACGTCCTTTTTCTGTATGTTGTTTTTATTGTTACTCTGTTGTTGATGAAGCCATGATACCAGTTTATACCCCTTTAGTGTTAAGTTTTTGCAATTTAGTGGTAATAAAATGGAACTTCGCAACTTTAAAAAAAAATGTTGCCTCCCAAAGGAGCCCTTTTAGACCTTTATTCCTAATTTGTCTGTCCCTTGCCCCTCCATGAAATTTTGTTACCATAGATACCCTGCATATTAGCTTACATGCTGTGGTCATTTCCAGGCCACAAACCATTGTGATATCTAAGATTTTTTTTCATCCTTTAAGCCGTTTTCACCCCTTTCTCCATTGAGAATGCAGGATTTAGAGTCACTCTAAGTTTTTTCTTCTCTCTAATCATCCATCGCTAGTATGACTAGAGGTCAGTGAAGGGGTTTGATGTAGGGGCCTCTGAGGGGCTCAGTCGGTTGAGCAGCCAACTCTTGGTTTCGGCTCGGGTCATGATCTCACAGTTTTGTGAGTTCGAGCCCTGCTTTGGGCTTTGCACTGGCGCCTCCCTTTATCTTTGCCCCTGTCCCACTCGTACACTGTCTGTCTCTAAGTAACTAAAGGGTGGGGTGGCGTTGATGCCATTCAGAATGGTTCTGAGTGAAGACTGGGAAGGGACAGAACTTGGTGTGAGGGAGTCAGGGAAAAACAAAACCCAAGGAAAGGCATTTCCTCCTCACCAAAGGCCATTTTGAAGGATGTATTATAACTTGAGTAAATTCTATTTAATCCAGTAGCTTTTAAAGTGATGAAAATTAACAATTCTTTTTCGGATTCATTCTTTAGCTACAGCGTGTTCTCAGTGTTGAATCTTGGAATTAACTAAAAATAAAAATGCCTTTAGCAACAGCTCACCTAACAGAAGAGGCTCAGAAAGGGAATTTTTCTGTATTGTGAGTTTCATTCTTCAGTAAACTGCAAATGCTTATGTGAAGAGGCCATTATCTTGGGATGTCAGGTTTCAGAAACTGGTATGTACACCAGTGTCTGTTTGAAATCTCAGTTTCAGCAGTGTTTTCTGGATCATAAGTCTCAGCATTTCTGCTAGATCAGAATGTCCATGCATTTTTTTAAATGACCTGATGAATTTACAACTACGAAATAGATTAGTAGAAGAACTGGAAACAGGCTGAAACACGCAGTCATGTAGTGTATTTTGAAGGAGGTGTGTTCCGCCAGTATGGAGAAACTGGATTTGTTTTTAACGAACAGTAAACTATGTACCAACCAGTACATCCCAGGTGGATCCCCCCAAAATGGATTTTGTTTTGTCATCTCGGTGCTATAAAGTCTAGAAGCTGTAAGAGAAAGATGTGTGCATTTGTGTAAAAACGTAAAAATTTAGTGTATCAAAAATACCCATATGTGGGGTGCCTGGCCTGCTCACTTGGAAGAGCATGTGACTGCTGATCTGAGTCATGAGTTTCAGTCCCACGTTGGTTGTAGAGGTTACTAAAAGAAATTGCCTTCCATACAATGAGAATAAGCTGGGATAGAATATTTGCAGTGTGGATGACAACTAGCTAGTTCTATGTAAAATTCATCGTAATTGACTAGAATGGTATTAGTGGCTCAATAGAAAATGGGTAAAGAATGGAAAAGGACATTTCCTAGCGGGCATCTAATCCTGTGGTAGGTGCTCTCCCTCATTCAGAACTGAAGAGATGAAGAATTAAGTAATCCTGATAATACACCTCGTGGGTAATTCAACATCTGAAGATGTGAAAGCACATCCCAGGATGGCCAGTTCTAAGATTATATCTCACTGGTAATACTTCCCATACGTACAAAGATAAATTTGTTCTGGAATATTCCTACAGCATTTGTAACCATAGAAAACAGGAACCAAGTAGACTTCCTCGATAAGGGACTGGCTAAATCATAGTTGCTCTTTAGGATGGAATGAAGTAGAGCTGTGAAAAGAGAATTGAGTTAGTTCACTGTATCACTGAAGTGAATTTATCTGCAAGGTAGATTAAGTGGATAAGCAAAGTGTGATATGATGCTTCCATAGTGTGGTTTTTTTTTTTTTTTAAACGTTGTTGTAAATCGCATACAGTATTTAGTTATTTGTGAGCTCTGTGCCTAATATGGGGCGTGAACTCATGACCCTGAGATTAAGAGTTGCATGCTCTACTGACCGAGCCAGCCAGGCACCCCTCCATAGTGTGTATTTTTTTTTTTTTTAACAGGGAAGGGTGGTGTACACTTGTTGACATGTTTAGATGTGCAGAGAGGTGTTTTAGAGATTATGAACACTCGTAACTTGCTTGGAGGGGTCAAGAGACTTTTTTGTGCTATGAGAAAATTTATCACACATAGGAATTTTTCAGTGAAAAAGGAAACTACCCCTCCCCCCAACTCCTTAAAAATAATTTTTGATTTTACAGGTGGCTCAAATTAAAATGTTTGATAGCCAGGGGATGCCTGGGTGGCTCAGTCGGTTAAGCGTTCGACTTTTGATTTTGGCCCAGGTCATGATCTCATGGTTCGTGGGATCAAGCCCTGCATTGAGCTTTGCGCCGACAGTGTGGAGCCTGCTTGGGATTCTCTCCCCCTCTCTCTACCCCTCCCCCATGCACACATGTGTGATTTCTCTCTCTCTCAAAATAAAAAACTTTAAAAAACTGTGCTCTTGGGAACATATCTTAGGGATACGTGCAAATGTATATGCAAAAGATGCTCATTGCAACTTTTTTTTTAAAGGGAAAAAAAGAGGCTGTAATGCAACTATTAATGGAGAACTAGTTATATAAATTGTCACGAAGTGCCTGGGTGGCTTAAGTCCATACAGTGTGCACCTCTTGGTCTCTGGGTTGTTAGTTCAAGCCCCACATTGGATATGTGTGTGTGTGTATTTATTTAATCTACTTATGTATTTATTTTGTGAGAGAGAGAGAGAGAGAGAGAGAGAGGATCCCAAGGGGCTCTGCGCTCTCAGCACAGAGCCTGCCTTGACATGGGGCTCGAACCCACAAACTGCGCAATCATGACCTAAGCCGAAACCAAGAGTTGGACGCTTAACTGAGCCACCCAGGCGCCCCACAAAAATAAAATCTTCTTAAAAAAGAAAAAAATAAATATATTGTTCTGTCACACAGTGGACTGTTGTTCTGTGAAGCTAAGAAGACACCTCTAGGTGTTAGGGAGAAGAGGGAGATTTTTTACCTTAAAAGTTTCTTCATTGGTTTTAAGATAATGATGCCCATGCCCCACCTTTTGAGTTTTTAATTTATACATATCAACACTGGATGTACACGGATTACTCTAAGTAATTAAAAGTGGCCTAACTTTACGATACCAAGCTAAAATAACTTTTTTAAAAATGTTTTTTTCCTTTTGAGGAGCGGGAAGGGCAGAGAGAGGGAGACAGGATCCAGAGTGGGCTCTGCATTCATGAAACTGAATTCATGAATTCATGAAACTGAAAACTGTGAGGTCATGATCTAAGCCAAAGTCTGATGCTTAACTGACTAAGCCACCCAGGTGCCTGTAAAATGACTTTTTTTTTTTTTTTTTTTTTTTTTAGCATTTATTCATTTTTGAGAGACAGAGCGTGAGCCAGAGAGGGGCAGAGAGAAAGGGAGACACGGAATCCGAAGCAGGCTCCAGGCTCTGAGCTGTCAGCACACAGCCCAATGCGGGGCTCAAACCCACGAGCTGTGAGATCATGACCTGAGCCGAAGTCGGATGCTCAACTTATCCACAGAGGCGCCTCGCCCCTAAAATAACTTCTCATCTCCTTAGTTTTACAGTATAAACTTTTTAGGGAAGATAAAGGCTTTTCTCAAAATACAGATTTGTTAAGTTAATTTGATGAAAACCAATTTTTAAATCTCTTTGGTAGGTAATACATGTTTACTGTGGGAGATTCCAGAAGTCTAAAAGGCTCTGGTGAAAAGTCTCCCCTTTCTGTGACCAGCCATCCAGTAGCTCTCTCCGGAGGTCACTTTGATCTTTTAAAGATAGTTGATTCAAGATGAACAGATAGGTTTATCAGAAAGGCTAGTTGTGGTACTTCTTGTCAGAATTGCAATTTTGAGAAGCAGAACCCCTCAGAAGCTTTTTGGCCAAATATGGTCAGTATGCTAATTCTTGCTGTCCCTGTTCTGCTGCTGCCCTCTGAAGACCTGATGGTGGTGCTGGCCTCCGAGCCTGCCGTTCGGCCCCTGCACTATCCGAGCCGGAGGCCTGGGACCAACGGCTCCCAGGTGCCCATCTTGAGGTTGGTTTCTGGAAAGGCTGCAGTGTGGTGTGGTCATCACTGTTAGGAGATGAATACGGGTTTCATTGTCATAGGTTGTAAACCACCTCTAATCCATGATTTGTTCTGATTTTTCTTTTTTTTTTTTTTTTTTCTTTTCTTTTTGAGAGAGAGAGAGAATGTGTTTGTGCGAGAGTGGGAAACAGGACAGAGGGAGAGAGAATTTTAAGCGCAGAGCCTGATGTGCAGGTCGATCTCACAATCCTGGGATCATGACCTGAGCCAAAATCAAGAGTCACATGCTCAACCAACTCAGCCACCCAGGCACCCTTTATTCTGCTTTTTCTTAGTAACTTATATTTTTGTGTACCTCATCCAGTGTTTTGGTAGAATCTCCATGTTGGCAATAATTAGATAGGCCAACCATTTACCAAAATCTCTGGAAGTGTCTGAAGCCCACTGTTATTTGCCAGAATTAATGGTGCTGGCAGAGGGGTCAGACTCCCTGCAGTAGGCCTGTTGGGGGACAACTGACCACAAACTCAGAACATGTGTTTTGTTTTAATGTTGAAAACTTTATCAAATATATTAAAGATAACAGGTGTTTGAGTTCTATTTTAAACGATTTTTGTTATGTAAGGAGTGTGTGTGTGTGTCTCCCTCTCTTTTTGCCCCTCCCCTGCTCACGCTGTCTCGCTCTCAAAAATAAAGACACCTTAAAAATAATTAAAGCGCTTAGAGATTTGAGTCACCTCTAAGCAATTTGTAGCAAGTTGTCCTACAAGAATATTGCGTGTGTATGAGAAGATGGAAGGTGTTCATTGCATCATTTTGAATTAGTGGAAAAATGGAGATACCCAAACATGGATGTTTTTGGAGGGGCTAAAGTAGTTGTGTCACAATAAAGTGAAATACTGCACAGTTGTAGATCATAGAAGATACATGATGTGAAGAAGAAAATGGAAACTTACCAAATTGTCCTGTTTGGTGGGAATGAAAATTGTGTTCTTGTATATGCATCTTAATGCAATGTTTAAAATATCCCAGTTTTTGGGGCACCTGGGTGGCTCAGTTGGTTGAGCGTCTGACTTCGGCTCAGGTCATGATCTCACAGTCCGTGGGTTCGAGCCTGGTATAGGGCCCTGTGCAGACAGCTCGGAGCCTGGAGCCTGCTTCTGATTCTGTCTCCTTCTCTCTCTGCCCCTCCCCCACTCATGCTCTGTCTCACTCTCAAAAATGAATGAAGTTTAAAAAAAATTTTTTTTAAATAAAAGCATATACCAGTTTTTAAGAAAAAAAAATTTTTTTAATGTTTATTTTTGAGAGAGAGACAGAGTGTGAGTGGGGGAGAGGCAGAGAGAGAGGGAGACACAGAATCCAAAGCAGGCTCCAGGCTCTGAGCTGTCAGTACAGCTCAAACTCACAGTGAGATCATGACCTGAGCCAAAGTCGGATACTTAACCGACTGAGCCACCCAGACACCCCACCAGATTTTTTTTTAATGTTTATTTATTTTGAAAGGGCAAGCATGTTCATGAGTGGAGGAGGGGCAGAGAGGGAGGGAGAATCCCGAGCAGGCTCTGCTGTCAGCACAGAGCCTGACACAGGGCTCGATCCCATGAACCGTGAGATCATGACCTGAACAGAAATCGAGTCTGATGCTTAACCAACGGAACCACCCAGGCATCCCAGTATATACCAAATTCTTAAGTGATTATTTCTTGTGGGAGGAGAGAAGAAAAAATTACATTTTCGGTGTCACTTATAGTCATTAGGTCCAGTTAGCTAACACAATAATAGGCAGAAATGAAAATTTAGAACTATTTTTAGGGGCGCCTGGGTGGCTCAGTCAGTTGGGCAGCCGACTTCGGCTCAGGTCATGATCTCGCGGTCCGTGAGTTTGAGCCCCGCGTCAGGCTCTGTGCTGACAGCTCAGAGCCTGGAGCCTGTTTCGGATTCTGTGTCTCCCTTTCTCTGACCCTGCCTTGTTCATGCTCTGTCTTTCTGTCTCAAAAAAATAAATAAACGTTAAAAAAAAAAATTAGGGGCGCCTGGGTGGCGCAGTTGGTTAAGCGTCTGACTTCAGCCAGGTCACGATGTCGCGGTCTGTGAGTTCGAGCCCCGCATCAGGCTCTGGGCTGATGGCTCAGAGCCTGGAGCCTGTTTCCGATTCTGTGTCTCCCTCTCTCTCTGCCCCTCCCCTGTTCATGCTCTGTCTCTCTCTGTCCCAAAAATAAATAAATGTTGAAAAAAAAAATTTAAAAAAACAAAAAACTATTTTTATCTTGGGGTGCCTGGTTGGCTCAGTTGGTGGAGTGTGCAGCTCGGTCTTGGGGTTGTGGGTTCAAGCCCCACATTGGATATAGAGATTACTTAAGAATAAAATCTTTTTTTTTTTTTTTTTAAGTAAGTGGGGGGAGGGTAAGAGGGAGAGAGAGACTCTCAAGCAGGTTCCACACTCAGCACAGAGCCTCATGCAGGGCTCTATCCCACCATCCAGGGATCATGACCTGAGTTGAAATCAAGAGTTAGACGCTCACCTGAGTTACCCAGGCCCCCCAAAGATAAAATCTTTTTTTTTTTTTTAAGTTTATTTATTTATTTTGAGAAAGAAAGTACAAGCATCTGTGAGCAGAGGAGGGGCAGAGAGAGAGAGCGGGGAGAGAGAATCCCAAGCAGGCTCCGTGCTCAGTCTCACTAACCATGAGATCATGACCTGAGTCAGAATCAGTGGTCAGACACTCAACTGAATGAGCCACCCAGGCACCCCTCAAAACGAAGATCTTAACAAAATGTGTGTGTGTGTGTGTGTATTTCTACCTTGTGACTTAGTTTTACAAATCTCCATTCTTAGGAAGTAATTAGAAATATAGGCAGGCCTTGGTAAACAAATATGGTAGGATTGTTTATAAGATTGGAAAATTGGACACAGAACTCATGTCATAGACTGCCCTCGAAATTGTATAAAATCTATTTAATGACTTAGAATTGCTATGATGTCACGAGCAAGACAAAGGTACAAAATTGTGTATACTAGAGAGTTCATCTATAGTTTTTTGGGGGGGGGCGGGGGGTTGTTTGATTTGTTTCTTGTTTTTTTTTTTTTTTTTGTGGTCTCATTGAACACATACTGCTTAATCAGAGAATTGGTAGATCTGGCTTTTAAAACACAGAGTGTGCCCTCCCCTCCCTGGAGGCAGTCACTTAGTACTGCTTTAAAATGCAGGGAAGCAGGGGAACCTGGGTGGCTCAGTTGGTTAATCATTGACTCTTGATTTTGGTTCAGGTCCTGATCCTTGATCTTGAGATCAGGCCCTGCATCAGGCTCCACACTGTCAATTCTCTCTCCCCCTTTCTCTCTGCCTCTCAAGTCTCTTACCTGTCAAAATGCGGGGAGGCAAACACTTTAAAAGCAACAACTTGGTTCTTTCGTTTCTTGTTTTGATTTAAATGATCTCGGGGCGCCTGGGTGGCGCAGTCGGTTAAGCGTCCGACTTTAGCCAGGTCACGATCTCGCGGTCCGTGAGTTCGAGCCCCGCGTCAGGCTCTGGGCTGACGGCTCAGAGCCTGGAGCCTGTTTCCGATTCTGTGTCTCCCTCTCTCTCTGCCCCTCCCCCATTCATGCTCTGTCTCTCTCTGTCCCAAAAATAAATAAACGTTGAAAAAAAAAAATTTAAAAAAAAAAATGATCTCTATACCCTACTTCAGTCGCATGCTCTTCTGACTAATCTAGCCAGGCGCCTCAAAAGGGACAGCTTGCTGGTTAACTGGCACAAGTTGACCTTGGTGGGTTAGGTTTTTAGCAGACTGTTTCGGAGCATTTGCTGGAAGCCTGTGTGTCAAGGGTTGGCTGTGGGTCAGAATTCTGAGGCTCTGCTGGCCAAAAGGAGGTAGTGAGTCCTGCTCATCGAACTTCTAACAGTTTAAAGTTATGATTAAATGGATTATTTCTCTACAAAAAAAAGTCAAAGGTTGATTTACCAGGGAATTTTTTTTAAACTTCTGCGGAGAATCTCAATTATCAAAAGTAGATGTAATCATATAATGAATTTTCTTGTACCCCTCACTAAGCCTTGGGAATGGCGAGTTCACTGCCAGCTGTTTCGTCTTGCCTTAACTTTTCTTCCAAATCTCCCTCCCTCCCTCTCTCTCTCTCTCCCTCTGCCCCTCCCTATTCACGCTGTCTCTGTATTTCTCAAAATAAATAAACTTAAAAAAATTTTTTTAAATAATAAAAATTAAAATGTGGTAAGGGAAAGTTCTAAAGATACAGAACTGAACAGAATATTATAATGAAATTTCTGGGTTCTGTCTCCCAGTGCAGCTCCTGTGCAACAATTCTTAGAGTGATTATTGATATGAAGATTCTTGTTTCATCTTTTTTCTTGTGTTTCCCCACTGGATTTTTTTAAAGATTTTATTTATTTTTTTAATTTTTTTTTTTTTTTTTTTTTTAGAGAGAGAGAGAGTGAGCCAGTGAGCAGGGGAGGGGCAGAGACAGGGAGACAGAATCCCAAGCAGGCTCCACGCTGTCAGTGTAGAGCCTGATACGGAGCCCAAACTCACGAACAAATTATGACCTGAGCCAAAACCAAGAAGCAGATGCTTAACCGCCTGAGCCACCCAGATGCCTGTAAGGTTTTATTTATTTGATTTTATTTATTTATTTATTTTTTAATGTTTATTTTTTTTTTAATTTTTTTTTTTAACGTTTTATTTATTTTTGAGACAGAGAGAGACAGAACATGAACGGGGGAGGGGCAGAGAGAGAGGGAGACACAGAATCGGAAGCAGGCTCCAGGCTCTGAGCCATCAGCCCAGAGCCCCACATGGGGCTCGAACTCACGGACCGCGAGATCGTGATCTGAGTCGAAGTCGGACGCTTAACCGACTGAGCCACCCAGGCGCCCCTTGAATGTTTACTTTTGAGAGAGAGAGAGAGACCGCACAAGTGGGGTAGGGGCAGATTCAGAGGGAGACACAGAATCAGAAGCAGGCTCCATGCTCTGAGCTGTCAGAACAGAGCCCAGCACACGGCTCGAGCCCACGAATTGCAAGATCATGACCTGAGCCAAAGTTGGACACTATCTGACTGAGCCACACAGGCACACCAAGATTTTATTTTTTAAGTAATATCTACCGCCACTATAGGGCTTGAACCCAGAAGCCTGAGATCAGGAGTTGCACACTCCACCAACTGAGCCGGCCAGGTGCCCCCACTGGATTATTTTATAGTAACTCCTAGACATGGAATTTCATTTGTAAATACTGCAAGAGTATATCTAGAAGTTGAAGACTTTATTAAAAACAGTCATTTTAAAAAATAATATACCATTTGATAGTGTTCAAATTTCCCAGATTGCTTCAAAAAGGATTCTTTTACAGTTTTATTTGTTTGACTTAGGATTCAGAATAAGGGCTACACATTAGAGTGCTTTGTAAGTCTTTTTACTTCTTTTTGTAAGTCTTTTTAAATCTTTTTGAAGAAATTAATTTTCTTAAAGTCTCCTCCTGGACTTTGGTGATTGTATCCTCATGATGTTTTTTTAACCTGTTTTCCCTTATCTTTGAAATTCCTGTACCCTAGGAGTTAGATCTGGAGGCTTGATAATCAGATTTACTTTCTTTTGTGACTGGAGGATTTCAGAGGTAGAGCTTTGCCCTTCCTGTTGTATCACCTCAGCTGGCACAGTGATCTGTGGGCTTGGTCGGTACAGACACCCTTTATCTCTTGGTTGTGAAGGTCCCCTTCAGCCTTTAGCCTGATGCTTTAAGCACAGTTGAGGATAGTTGCCTAGATCAGTTACTTCACTAAGGTGCAGCATCTCTTAGCAATGTAAAAACATGTAGAACTCTCATAAGGTTCAAAAATTTAAAGTATAGAAGGTACATTGTGAAACCGCTCTCCTGCTCAGTTCTTCAGTCACCTGGTTGCCTCTAGAAGTAACCAGTTAAGTGTTCTGTTTCCTTTAGAGTTTACGTGCATACCTGAGGCAGATAGTATGTCTGTATTCTATCGTTTTTTTCTTTTGTTTTGTTTTGTTTTTACACAAATAGCAGTCTACTATACACTTATTCTATCCTTACTCCTTTTTTGTTCTCTTTGTTAGTGTATCTTTGTATAGAGTTCCTTATTCCTTTTTGTGGCTACGTAGTATTCCAAAGCATGGATATCTACATTATGTGACCAGTCCCCTATTGATGATCATGGTGCTGCATTACACATTGGCATTGCATACATGATTCCGGGAGAGATTCCTAGATGCAGAACTGTTAGATCAGAAGGGTATCTTTCATTTTGATGGTGCCATAGTGTTCTCCGGAGGGATGAATGTTCCCACCAGCAGTGTAGAAGAGTTCCATTTTACATCTTTGCCAACAGTGAGTGGCCAAATTTTGGGGACTTTGCCAGTCAGAGGTATCAAAAGGTATTTATTTGTGGTCCTGATGGGGTTGTTGTAAAAGCATTTCTTTGTGTAGGTATATCCTGCCTAGACCCTCAGCTTGAGCTTGATGGCTGGAGCCTCTGGGAGTTTATCTGGGAGAAGGTGCCTCCCCATTCTCACCACAGGCTCCCAGCCTAACACAGCCTCAGCCTGACATGCCAGGGCCAGGCCTTGACTTCTTGAAAGTGTTTTATTCAGAAATTTCCTAGGAAATGGGTATATAATATGTTTGCTACTAGGTCATCTCTATAAATAACATTTCTCGACTTGAACACTGGCAAATAAACCGCAATATTAACATATTCGCCGATGAAAAAGTTACAGAGCAACACTTTCCTTTAGCATACATATATTGAAAAAACAAAAAATTTTATTTTTTAAATTCAGTAGAGATCATTTTTTCCCCAAATTGTTTCCTATTTAAAAAAAATTTTTTTTTAAGTGTATTTATTTTGAGAGGGATAGTGTATGCATGCAAGTGGGAGAGGGGCAGGGGAGGGGCAGAGGGAGAGGGACGAAGAATCCCAGGGAGCCTCCACACTACCGGTGCAAAGCCTGACACAGGGCTCCGTCTCACGACTTCAAGACCACGACCTGAGCCGACCTCAGGAGTCGGATGCTTAACTGACTGAGCCACCCAGGCGCCCTTGTCTTGCTTTTTGATGTTTTACTTCACAGGTTTCCAAAAACTACACACCATATCAACTAAATTTCCAAGCTATCTTTAATATCCCATAGGAGACCAGTTGTGATTATACCTACTTTTTCTAGCTACAGATGACAGTGTAACAGTTGTATTTGCTAAGTCAGATATTCTGGATTAGAATCCCTTTGTGACCTTGGGCAAGTTCTTTTAACTTTTCCTATTCGTCTGTGAACTGGGCTGGTACTGACCGCCTCACAGTTGTGCAGATTGGGTGTAAGGACTTTGGAGCCAAGCCACAAGGGTTCTTGCGCCCTGATGCCATTACTTAGTAGTTTGGAAACTGTGCCTGAGTTTTTTCACCCGGGAAATGGAGACTTTCAGAGTTTCTGTGCAGCTCTTTTAAGGCATGTGTGGATATGTCACACAGTACAGGGGCACATGTGTGCTGTGACCTGTCTCCTTGATGGCACATGCTTGTTTCTGGCCACTGTCATTTCTGCTGGGCTGGGAGCAGCACCAGACGGTCCTGCGTGTGCAGGAATAGCCTTCAGCAGCAGTGAGACTTGTGTGCCAATTGTACACCAGCCCTGTGCTCAGGTACCCTCAGTAGTTCATATTTCCTCGTACCATTCCTAAGCCACAGAGGTTGGGTCACGTTCTGGTCGATGGTGGGCTGTGATTAGGACTTAATTTTTAGACTTGGGTACCTTTTTTTTTGTTTTTTTTTTTAAGAAAAATTATTTAAACCTCCTCTTTGATATATTTTAGGAATCAATCTGAATTTGACAAGCACTTTGAAGAGAAGAAGCAGTAGAACAAAGCATCGTCTTTTAAAGAATGTGGCAGTTAAAGGATGTCCCTGTGGTCTGCCTATTTTGGGTTGTGAGGTTTCCTATTTAGTTTTTAGCTTATCACATGTGTGAGTCTGTAGCTAATTGAGGTTCTGCTGAAGCTGCAGTTGGTTGCTTTAATTGGTAAGGCCTTGGCAGGGTTATTAGATGTCTCTTGCCCATTTGACCCCTGATGTGTAGATTCGTGGGTCTGTTTCAGGGGAGATTGCTCTTTTTGGGTATATAACGGAGGAACACTACACCACAGACTTGACACCTCTGTGTGGGTGAACCTGGGGCGATTTAGGATGGTCTACTGGGATCCATTATCCCATGTGAGCACAGGTGGCATGGGACTTGTATCAGATTGCTGGCACTTTGATCCTGGTAAGTTACCACCCTGTCAGCAGAGTTGGTCAACTCTACATCTTTCCAGGAAGTACACTGCATGCAGACACATGATGATCATTTGCTTTCCTGATTGTTAGATTGAAATGTAGCGAAACATCGGGGAATATTTGGATGGCCAACAACACGAAAGAGGTCCTGAATTCCAAAATCATGGAGTGAAATTGGGAATTGGCCTCAGTGGATGATTAGGCTTTAACTTTTCTTCAGCACCTGGGGGGGCTTGGCATCGTCACAGAGCCTCTTCTCTGTCTTGACCTACTTCCAAGTAAGCATTTGTTTGAAAAGAGTATTTAAGATTTCTAGAGGAGACAGTAACCCTCTCCAGTGTCCCTATTATCCATTCCACTGTGGCACTGATCCTTGTAGAGTGGTTTCTTGACAGCTGACCTACTCTCCCCTGGCCATCTTTGGGCAGAGGGACATAGATTCTCACCACTTGGTCTGTTGGCCTTCCATCTGCTTTCTAGGAACTCTACCCAGAGTTTGTTCTCCTGTATTTTTTGGCGATAGTTCACATGGTCTAGTCATGTCATCCTGTTCTAAACTCTGTTGCTGTCATATTTAACACAATGCCGACATTTGCAAGTTGACTTGTGGGTGTGAGTTAGGAGGTGCTAATCACTGGTCGTAGCCTGACACATCTGTTTGTGTGTTTATCTGAAGTTACGCTGGAGCCTTTGACTGGTCATGACAGATTAACTGCCTAAAACCTACGAAGCAGCTTATTAATTAGCGTATTTTAGTGTTTCCCACAAACTCTTCAGAGTGAGCAATTAGGTATCTAGAGTTTCTTTTCCTTTATCTCTTTGGGTAAGTAGTAACCAGTTTTCCTGCTACTTTAGACCGTAGGCAATAACTAACCATACTCACAGCTCTCAGTAATATTTGTTCTATTGTTTTGTTTTGAGGTGGAAGGGGGAACTCTACCCTCAGAACATGAGGGAATAATATTTACGTGGCTCACACAGACCAGTGAGTACATCATCTGCATCCCCCACAGCTCACCAGCAGAGGGCCTCTGTTACTAGTCTCAGTCCACCCTTCCTGCCCCTCAGAGAACGCTGTTAATTATGGCCAAGTGTTTTAATTAAAAAAATTCCTGGAAATGTTATTGAGGGATGGGGGTCCTTTTACAAATTTTAGAAATAAACAGATGAGAAGACCATGCTTCTGAGTCTTGGTTTAACAAAGCCCCTTGGTTTAATGTGATTATGGACGTGCTGGCTATAGTGTAGTTTAAGATCTTCCCGCTGAACTTACAGGCTTTTAAGAAACCAACCCAGGAGTGTATGTCCTATTGAATAAATGGGTTCCAAGGCCCTACATGTAACTGATCATAGCTCACTGCTTCTCCTGAGCTAGGCAATGGATCACTTGGAGTCCTTTATTGCCGAGTGTGATCGGAGAACTGAGCTTGCCAAGAAGCGACTGGCAGAGACGCAGGAGGAGATCAGTGCAGAAGTTTCTGCGAAGGTATGCCTGGGAGACATTAACATTTGTTTTTTTTTTAACATCACCACGTAAAATAGGAAACGGGGGAAAGCTAGTTGAGAAATGGTTAGTTTGTGGGGCACCTATACTGCAGAATAAAGAAGGTAGATCTTTGTGTAACTGGCCTATCAGTTCATCCCTCCTCTGCTCCCCCTCTTTCAGCACAACTAAGTCTCTGTGGTGTCCTTTACTTTCAGTTTTGTAAAGGCATCACTTAAGATACGTGCAGTTGATAACTGGACCAAAGGTGCTACTTTATTTCTAAAATTAAATTCCAAATGATTAGGCATTTTGCTTACAGTAGAAATTTATACCTTTAAACCTGGATGTTTTATGGCCTTTACCCAGAAGGTTGAGTTGTGATAGAAGTGAGAAGAGACAGCCCAGAAAATGACCACCGTGATGACCCTGACCACCACGTTGGAAGTGACAGACATGCTCTTACTGTCTTACATGCTCTTACTGGGATGCAGTGGCCAGGTTTAGTTTAAGGTCAGGGTCACAACAGTGCTAGTAAGGATGTCAAAATTTCTGTATTTTGCATGCGTTCAGTGAGGATCCTTGCTGTTCTCTTTAATTCCGGTGGAATGGGACAGAAGAACAGTGAGAGAACCACTCACTTTCTCTTTGTTCTAGTCTTTTGGTTTTAGATGTCTGCTTACCTGATTATTTCTGTCTTCCCGTAGGCAGAAAAAGTACATGAGTTGAATGAAGAAATCGGAAAACTTCTTGCTAAAGCTGAGCAGCTGGGAGCTGAAGGAAATGTTGATGAATCCCAGAAAATTCTTATGGAAGTGGAAAAAGTCCGTGCAAAGAAAAAAGAAGCTGAGGTTAGTGGGAAATGTCTTTAAGAAAGAGGAAACTTAGTAACCCCAGAAGATTCACCATTTGGGCTAAAATTAAAGCATTCAATTTTTTGAATATTGGAAAGAAGTTGGAAATAAGATGCTGTATGGATAGGATTGTAGGATTTAGAGTCTGTGCACAGTTGGGTTTGTGCCTTTGCTCTGCCCCCCTGTGACACTCGTGTGACATCAGACCAGTCCCTTACCAGCCCTGAGCATAACACCTATATGCAGAATGCAGTCCTGAGAGTGAAGTCACTGGAGTGGTGTCTTCTTCTTTTTTTTTTTTTTTGTAATGTTCGTTTATTTATTTTGAGAGAGAGAGAGAGTGCTCGAGCATAAGTGGGGAGGGACAGAGAGTCCCAGCTGTACTCTGCACGGTAAGTGCATAGCCCATTGTGGGGCTCGATCCCACAACCATGGGATCATGATCTCAGATCTCAGCCAAAACCAAGAGTAGGACGCTTAACCGACTGAGCCACCCAGGCACCCCCAGAGTGGTGTCATTTTACTCTCTGATCCTCTGGCTCCCTAGGAGGTTGCTGGGCTGTGGTGGTTACTCAGCTGGCATGAGCGGGTCAGAGTTATATTGGAGAATGAAAGCTGGGTGTCCTTGGCGACAGTACATCTCTCATAGGGAGAACCTGTGCAGACTGAGGGTAGCATCCAAGTGGTGTTGGCTGGGATGCCAGGCCAGGATGTGCGGTGGAAAAAATGAGTCAGGGACTCATTGTTTGTATCACTGACAACCGTGTTCTTCCTAGATTATTGTATCCATCAGATATGCTTTGGATCTCAAGTCCTTACTCCTGGAATGGGAAATGGCTCATGTCGGCTTTGAGAATGGTGGGAACAGTAGAGTCAGAGGGAGGTGGGATGGTTGTGTTCCTGTAGCACATGCTTATTAAGCTCCAGCTATGTGCCAGATACTTTCTGGTTGTGAACATGCCAGAGGATGCCCTTCTTGTGGAGACAGTGCTGGAGGCGGGAGGGGGTGCAGAGAGAAGAGTATGTGAACAGATGGATATGTTTCATTCTGAGGAAATCTGGTGCTTAGAAGCAATGGGGTCTGGGGGCATCTGTGTGGCTCAGTCCATTGAGGGTCCGACTCTTGACTTCAACTCACGTGGTGATCCCAGGGTTGTGAGATCGAGCCCCGTGTTGGGCTTTATATTGGGCACGGAGCTTGCTTGAGATTGTCCATTTCTCTCTCAAAAAACAAATAAATAAAAATTAGAATAAATAAAAGAATTCTTTAAAGAAGAAAAAAAAGAAATGGGGTCTGAGTTTGAGAGTGACTTTGTGTTGCCAAGGGTCTCCAGGTAGAGTAATTTGGTCCTGGGAGTCCCCTTAGTGGAGACCTATGAACTGAGACGGTTCTTAGAGTGGTGGGGGCCGGTAGAGGTGAGCAGATGGCATGTAGTTGTCAGGTCCCCTTTGGTTATCTCTGTACACCCCTGGCTCAGCATGGTGATGAACACGCAGTAGGAGCTCGGTAATGACTAACTGAATGCATGGATAGTGCCAGGGGCCTGTTGGTGTTAGAGCGATGCCCACTGAGGCAGTCAGTACAGGGAGCAGAAGGATTACTCAGGACAGGGCTGTGCTGGGGTTGGGGTCATCTCCAACTTTTAAGGTATCTCCTGGAAGGTGGTGCCAAGATAATGCCTCATACCCCTGGCAGGACAGCACCTGCTTAGTGACATATATAGCTGATATGGTCCATTCTTGAACATGAGAGGGAGAAAATTCACAATACAGATGGATTTTCTTTTAAGTTTGTTTCTTTTGAGAGAAAGAGACCGCAAGTGAGGGAGGGGCACAGAGAGAGACTGAATCCCAAGCAGGCTCTGCAGTGTTAGTGCAGAGTACAATTTCGGGCTTGAACTCCTGAACTGCCAGGTCATGACCTGAGCCAAAGTTGAACACTTAGCCAGCTGATCCACCCAGGTGCCCCCAGATGGATGTTTTGTAAACAATTTTTTTCCCCCAGCATTTTTATTTATTTTAAGGGAGACAGATTGAGAAGAGGAGAGGCAGAGAGAATCCCAAGCAGGTTCTGCACTGTCAGCACGGAGCCCGACATGGGGCTCAAGCTCACCAGCCGTGAGATCATGACCTGAGCTGAAACCAAGAGTCAGATGCTCAACTGACTGAGCCATCCAGGCGTTCTCCCCCACCCCCCACCCCAGATGGATGTTTTGTATGTAAATGCTTAGATGTATTCAAGGTAAAAGATGGATGGGTTGCGAATGTGACAGTTGCAGGTGTTACCTTGAGTGGCATTGCCATGTTAGTATGAGTTGGTAGAGTTCCAAACAGTCTTTCCTGGTTTACAGAGTAGATCCATATCCAGGAAATTGCATGTATATTTAAATCTTGCATTCTGCACAGGATTTAAGTCCCTGAGTATCTATACAAATGTAAATCACGTATATACGTCCTTACGTAGGATCTAAACCGATGTATATTGAAATGGGAAATTTTTGTGTACATGTAGGAGAGTCCTGACAGCTCTGTCCAGTGGGAAGCTCTGTCGCCTGTTGGTACGTCCTGTGTCCCAGCTCTTTCAGCTTCTAAGAGCCGAGCAAACACCAGAAATCCTTAGGATGGCTCAGAGATTTGTATGTAGGCATAAAAAATTGTAGATGTGGGGTTCATCGTGTGCATGTCTGCAGACAGCCCACACAGGAGCAGGATGTAGCATGCGTGGCTCTTCGTGCCCAGGACTCCTAGCATCCTTGCCCTGGCCATTTGTCCTCCATCCTCATCACTGAGGGTGCCCCCAGGAGGCAGCACCACTTTCTTAAAACCACTGGGAAAGACAGGGTGGTGTTGGGCAGGTCTGGGCAGTGCTGACCTAAGGTAATAAGGCACCTGTGGGTTCCTTTCTGCTTTTAGTAGTGGACAAGGGTGGGTGTGTTGGGTAGTCTCAAGAAATTATGCAGAGAGATCCCATGTACCCTTTAGCCAGTTTCCCCCAGTGGTAACATGCTGAAAAACTGTAGTACAGTATCACAAAGGATGTTGATAGTCAAAAGTCTATCACCACTGAGATCCCTCCCACGATCCTTCTGTAGCCACACCCACTTCTCTGACCCCTGGCAACCACCAGTCTGTCCTCTATCTGTATATTCTGGTTATTTCAAGAATCTTATGTAGATGGAGTCATACAGTACATAACCTTTTGAGATTGGCTTTTTTTTTTTTTTTTTAACTAGGCATAGAGTTTATTTTGAAAGATATGAGGCGGTGGTATTCAAAGTTTTGAAACTAGAAAGGGACAGAATATCACAGATATTCGTGTGCCCAGCATATTTACGTTTTTGAGTAAGGTTTTTGGTTTTGTTTAGCAATGGTTCACCTGTGTGGCTCAGTCAGTTTAGCGTCCAACTTCAACTTGGGTCATGATCTCATAGCTTGCGAGTTCGAGCCCCGCGTCGGGCTCTGTGCTGACAGCTCAGAGCCTGGAGCCTGCTTCGGATTTTGTGTCTCCTTCTCTCTCTGCTCCTCCCCCACTTATTCTCTGTCTCTCTCCTTCAAAAATAAATAAAAACATTAAAAAAAAAAGTTATAGCACATCATAATGGAAATTCAGGTTCCCAGTCCTTCCCCCTCTAGTCCCATTCTCTCCCTCCTCAGAGGCAGACGTACTGTGCATTCAGTTTTGTCTTTGTCTGGTATTACGCATGTGTACCGCCTGTAAACTCTGTGTGTGTGTGTGTGTGTGTGTGTGTGTCTGTCTGCGTCTGCGTTGTGTGCTTTGTGCGTTTAAAAAGTCCCAAATAGGGGCGCCTGGGTGGCTCGGTCGGTTAAGCGTCTGACTTCGGCTCAGGTCATGATCTCACAGTCCGTGAGTTCGAGCCCTGCATCGGGCTCTGTGCTGACAGCTCAGAGCCTGGAGCCTGTTTCAGCTTCTCTGTCTCCCTCTCTCTCTGCCCCTCCCCTGTTCATGCTCTGTCTCTCTCTGTCTCAAAAATAAATAAACGTTAAAAAAAATAAAATAAAAATAAAAAGTCCCTTATGCTGCCTTTTTTTTTTTTTAATATTTTTAATGTTTGCTTTTTTTTTTTTTTTTTTAATTTTTTTTTCAACGTTTATTTATTTTTGGGACAGAGAGAGACAGAGCATGAATGGGGGAGGGGCAGAGAGAGAGGGAGACACAGCATCGGAAACAGGCTCCAGGCTCTGAGCCATCAGCCCAGAGCCCGACGCGGGGCTCGAACTCACGGACCGCGAGATCGTGACCTGGCTGAAGTCGGACGCTTAACCGACTGCGCCACCCAGGCGCCCCAATGTTTGCTTATTTTTGAGAACAAGGGCGCGAATGGGGGAGGTGCAGAGAGAGAGGGAGACACAGAACTCAAAGCAGGCTCCAGGCCCTGAGCTGTCAGCACAGAGCCTGACGTGGGGCTTTAACTCATGGACTCACGGGCCTTGAGAACATGACCTGAGCCGAAGTCGGCTGCCCAACCGAGCCGCCCAGGCGCCCCTAAATGCTGCCATTCTATACACATCTCTCACATGCATTCCTCACTTAGCACTATTTGTAAGGTCTCTCCTTGTTGCTACATACAACTTCCTTCAGGTTATTGCTGTAGGCTTCCGCTTCACAGACGTGTTACTGTCCGTTGGTGGTTTCTCATCTTACAGACAGCTCCACAGCAAGTGCCCTTGCACTTGTTTGCTGGCACGTGTATGAGCGTGTTCTAGGACGTACGCCCGGAAGAATTTCTGGTAATGGCATGCACTGTCTTGCTCTCAGATTATTCAGTTGCACCACCTGTTAGTTGCACCAACCTAGTCTCCTCCCCGCAGTGTATGAGAGTGCCCACCAGTTGAATGAATGACATGGTAACTTACGTTAATCTCCATTTGCCAGGGAATTTTGAACGTGTGAATTAATGGAAGATCCCATAAGTAAGGGTCAGTGACTGTTGGAATGCATTTCTTAAACCTGGGTTTGGAAAGAGTGTTTTAGCTCTGGCACAAGCGGCAGGAGCCATGTCCCTCTTTTTTTTTTTTTTTTTTTTTCTTTTATATTTCATGCATTCCACCTTGAAGCTGAGTGAGTTACTCCTTTTAATAGGATTCGGACTGGAGTGGCTGCACTAGGTGGTGTAGTTTGCTCTGTTCTATTATATACTTCCTTCTTTGAAGAGAGGGTCTAATGTATTTGTCCTTCCACATTTTAGTTTTTGGGGTTGCATTGGTGTACAGTTTTCTGGATGTTGGGACACAGTCTCTATGAGTGGCTCTTGTATGTTTTGCTGGTTTATTTGGTTTGGGTTTTGTGCTTTGTTTTTTCAAAGGTCCCTTTTGAAGGTTCTCCCTTCTTGCTTCTCTGGCCCTCCTAGACTCTTCTCTGTGCGTAGCTGAGACCCCTTCTCTGCTGGCCTCTGAGACCAGCACCCTGCTTGTCAGAGATTTAATTGTTCTTACTGTTTTGGAATCATGACTGTTAGTTCATTTTGTAAATAAACGATGAAAATTGAATTGGTTAGTTCATTTTGTAAATAAACGATGAAAATTGAGTTGGTTACAAATATCTGAGGCTTGTAAGTGGTGTAGTTTTTATTTATTTAAAAGTCATCCCTATAGTCCCTTGAAATGTATCCATTTTGGGGTTGAATATTTGGTTGTGGTGCTGGGTACCTCACTGTCCTTGATCTGTTCCTGTTGTCCAGGAAGAATACAGAAATTCCATGCCCGCTTCCAGTTTTCAACAACAGAAGCTGCGCGTCTGTGAGGTCTGTTCAGCCTACCTTGGTCTCCACGACAATGACCGTCGCCTTGCAGACCACTTCGGGGGCAAGTTACACTTGGGGTTCATTCAGATTCGAGAGAAGCTTGATCAATTGAGGGTACGTTAATGTGTTGTGTTTCTGGAGAAAGAAGTCTCTTGACTGTCCTCATGTTTCTTGACTTCTAGAAAACCTTATGTTTTTATCCTCTCTCAAGAACGTGCCTTGAGTTTTATAGTGAAGTATTCTGATTTCATCACTTTGTTCACACGAGAGATCTAAGGTCTTAGAATCCAGAGGGACCTTGGATATTTATTTAGTCTGCACTTGTTTACAGGAAACAAAGAGTCTCGTCCCCAGGTACAGACCGCTCTTGCCCACCTCTGAAGTAACTTCTGGTTGGAGATCGGAAGAGCCAGTAGTCTCGTTTTTCTCCTTGGGCAGAGGTGGATGTGTGGAGAGTGGTTAGGCTAGACAGAAGATCACGTTTCCCGGCCCTTGCCTTTGAGCCTTCTCTGGAGGATGCGGATGTGGTGGGGCTTTTTTGGATGGTGCTGCTGCACCACTGTCCACCTTTGTCTCTTCCCCAAGACTCCTCATTTTCCTAGGTTAGGCTCTAAAACATATCATGGGCGCAGAACATTCAGAAGGAAGGATGAGCGTGTTTTAGATACTTTGAACTGTTTTTCAGACTGGTGGAGTCCTCCCTGCTGCGTATGGAGACCGTTGGGATGGGGTACTAGGCCTCCTATGCAGGCCTTCCCTCCACGCACGTGAAATTCAGTATAGAGGGACAGACATATGGCCCCTGACTGGGACCCTGTGACCATCGGGGTAGAGAGCCTTGTGTGTCCCCAGAAGGAGCAGGGGGGACAGAGCTCTGCCCCTGAAGAGGGGTTGCCAGCAGGTGCGGTGTGAACTCACCAGCAAGGGTGGGGCTGGGGTGTCAGCCTCTGCTCTTGAAACATTCAGCTCTGTGCTCCCAATAGAATTTTGAAAAGTGATACACTCTGTCACATATTATTAAGTTGGAATTTTGTCCTTGCAAGTTGATGGATATGAAAGGTGTAAAAATATTTGTGTCGCCAATAGAATATAAAACTTTTTTTAATGTTTGTCTATTTTTGAGAGACAGAGTATGAGCGGGAGAGGGGCAAAGAGAGAGGGAGACACAGAATCTGAAGCACGCTCCAGACTCTGAGCTGTCAGCACAGAGCCGGACAGAGGGCTTGAACCCACGACTGTGAGATCATGACCTGAGCCGAAGTCGGATGCCTAACCGACTGAGCCACCCAGGTGCCCCGCCAATAGAACATAAATAGCAGTTTGGTGTCCACTACCATGCCCGCTAAAAATGTACTACTTAGCAGTTGGAAATGGCACTTTTACATTTCTCCTTTAAATTACGTTTCCATTTTCTATCATCCCATAATTTTGTCCTGGTATTTTTTTTTTTTTAAGTTTATTTATTTATATTGAGAGAGAGGGTGAGCAAGGGAGCAGCAGAGAGAGAGAGAGAGAGAGAAAGAATCCCAGGCAGGCTCAACACAGAGAGAGCCCCACATGAGGCTCGATCTCCCAAACCATGACCTCATGACCGGAGCTAGAATCAACAGTTGGACGCTTAACTGACTGAGCCACCCAGGTGCCCCTGTCCTGGTATTTTTTTTTTTTTTTTTTTTATAGCTGAAAACTTGTTATTTTTTTCTTAACACATATTTCTCCAACAGAGATGAGAGTATATTGAAAATTTTCCCCCTAAAACCTTAAGAACTTAAGTATTAACTTGATCTAGAAAGCATGTTTTATCATTGAAGTTACAAGTGGCATGTTGTTGACCAAAGCAACATAAGTGTATTTTGATAATAGCTGTTAAACTAACAACAGAAAATGTATTTGTAAGTGCACCTCCTAACAGTAGGGAGGGGTAGAGTTCTGGGCCCTAATCAGAGATGGTGTCCCTTACAGTGGTCCCAGAGGTGTGCCACACACTGAGGGTAAGAGCGAGGCAAGACCTTCTTTGTTAGGGGTGGAAGCATAGCGTCTAGGAAGTCGGGAGATGTGGAAAGGAGTTAATGCCAGACCATAGGCCTGTGCTCGGTCACATCCCCTTTAGGAAGTTAAGGGGCTGAAACTCCCATCCTTAACCCTAACCGTAACCTGTCCATCGTTGTGTGCCTGCTCAAGTGTAGGACAAGTGAAACCAGGGGTGGAGGGCCAGAAGCAACCAGACAGGAAGGCTCTCGTGCCTTGGGAGTGCTTTGAGGACAGCTGGCCCCTCTCTCAGTCCTTGCTACGCCTCTCATGCAGTGTCTGGCTGTAGTCTGCAGCAAGGTGGGACCATCCTTTGTGCCATCATGAGCACGAAAACACTGATGACCCTTTGTCTCCCTACTCCACTCTACACAGGGCTTCGTTCCACTCAGCAGAGAGGTGGGGGCACCAAAAGGCTTTGAGTTGACCTTGGGTGGGAGTATGCAGACTGATCCCAGGGCTTTGAGCTAAGCTGTGTCAGTTGTGTTCGGGTAGTAACGTTTCTCATGGCCTCCTCCTGTCTGTGCATTGTCTTTGCTCCATGTTTATAATCCAGCCTGATGGGCCAAGTATTGAGGGTTCAGGGTCTACCTCCCCTGGCCTACTGTCGCCATGAGGCTGGGTCTAAAGCCAGTGTAGCACACAGCACCCCAAGGACAGGCAGCAGGATATGTTTGGTTAGAGACATGTTCTTTTTTACCATAAAGTTTGTGGAGTCTCCTTTGGGTAAAAAAATAACTTTCTGGATTGGTGTGAGGCAAAAGATAGATTTCTGTGACTTAGAACTGTAGCATCTGTTAGAATATACACGTCACTGAATTTGTAAGATATAATGATAAAAGCGTTATTTTCACGTATTTCCCATTAAGAAGCTTTAATGGTGATTGTGTTCCTGTTTCTTAAGAGTTTCTGTTGGATTTCTAAATTATCAATATTGAGATTACGTAAAAGTGCTTTGTTAAACAGCGTTGACACTCTAGTTGGTGTAACTTGCTCTTCTCTCATTTTCCAATTTCTTGTTTATTTAGAAAACTGTGGCTGAAAAGCAGGAGAAGAGGAATCAGGATCGACTGAGGAGGAGAGAGGAGAGGGAGCGGGAGGAGCGGCTGAGCAGGAGGTGAGTCCACGGCGGATCCACGCCCAGGGAGACCCTGCTCCTTCCTTCAGTCTGGCTCATAGCACTTAAGCTCAGCCACGGATCTCAGTGGCCCTTAAAAGAAAAATAAGCAATGTGCAACATGTTTCGGAGAGCAGGGTTTGGGCTGGCGTGGTAGGAGCCTTGCGGTGCGTACACGGCCACCCTGAGCTGCAGGAGCAGTTGTGACAACCTCATTTGTACCTGGAAAGGTGTGAGGGAGGGCTGAGCGGTGGCAATGGGAGAGGCACCTGCCGCGCCCCCATGAGGTCAGGGCCGACCAGTCGGCAGGAGCAGAGACTTTATGGAGCTGGAGCGTGTTCTGTCACACAGCCGTACTGCCCTAGGGGAAATCCATCAAAGGGCCTTAGGGCTGAGTAGACTCCAGTGTTGACTGAGGGTTGTGGGGCCAGTGGACAGGGGCAGAAGCAGTGAGAACTGTGAAGAGCTACCTAGGAGAACCAGGCGAAGGAGCTGCTGGTTGACGGGTGCGAGTGGGAAGGGTGTGGGTGTGTTGTGGGGGTAGAGCTGATAAGGTTTGCTGGTACGAGGTGGCGAGGCAAGCAGAGGGGGATTGCAGTCGGCCTCACTGCTTTCTGGCCTGGCGTGGCCACTTAGGAAAATGGAGAAGACTGGGACCAGTGTATGGGGTGAGAAGGCGCTGCGGGGAATAGGACTTGGCTTTGACTGTATTCACTTTGAGATGCTTAGGAGACATCTGGTCAGAGTTCAGGGAAGAGGCCAGAGGCCGGACCACGCTCTCGTGGGGCACAGCTCGCTGTTCCTTGAAAGGCCCGGATGCTGGGATTCCTGGAGGAATTCCTTAGTATGTAATTCAGAAAGGACAGATCACGTTTATAGTTTTCTCTGTGTTTCTTTTCATTACTTTAATCATCTAACAGGTTGTGATTGTAAAGAGACTCACTGAGTATAAAAATGTATTAAGCAAAACATGTAAGTCTCTTTTTACCTGAAAGTGACCACTACTCCAGTGGGGTGTGTCTGTGTGTGCGGAAGCACGTGGGACCCTTGCCTCACCTCTGAGATCTTCCCCCAGCAGGGGTGCTCCTGACAGATTCACAGTGCCCTTACAGTGATGTGGCAAGGTTAACTACCCTTTTTTCCTCCCCCACCTTCACACTTTTTGCACATCCCACCCCCTGCCTCTGGCAGCCACCAGTCTGATCTCTGTATCTGTGAGGTTTGGGGTTTTTTTTAGGTTCCACAGATAACTGAGATCGTACAGTATTTGTCTCTGTCTGACTTATTTTACCTAGCATCATGCCTTGGTGGCCCGTCCATGTTGTCACAGATGGCAGCATTTCCTTCCTTTTTGTGGCTGAGTAGTGTTTCGTTGTGTATTTACTTGTTTATCCGTCCATATGTCGGTCTCCATGTCTTGGCCCTTGTAAATAGCGATGTGATGAACGTAGAGGCACAGAGGTCTTTTCAAGATAGTGATTTCAGTTTCTTTGTTCCTGTTGTTGAGAGTGAGCAGGGGAGAGGGGCAGAGAAAGAGAGAGAAGGAATCTGAAGCAGACTTCACGCTCCGTGCGGAGCCTGACGCGGGGCTTATTCCCACACAACCCTGGAATTGTGACCTGAACTGAAATCAAGAGTCGGGGGCACTTGGAGCTATAGGCCTGAGAACTAGAAAATAACAAGTCTCTGAGAAGCTGACTCTCCTTCACCTTGTAGACTAGGGGCACCTCTCCTCATACGTATGTGAGGGGCGGGGCAGTTTGGGGGAAATTGTTCATCTTTTTTTTTTCTTTCAGGTCTGGTTCAAGAACCAGAGATCGCAGGAGGTAGGTTTGCAGATCCATTAATGTGTTCTCAGTCAAGTGTCCTTTTCCATGTGCATTTTTTCCTTAATAGTTAACCATTATAGCTTCACAGTTGTTACCTGGTGGGCAGGGCTGGTTGGGGACACACTCAAACCCTGTCTGTCTTCGTCAGGTTGGTTGGGGCTTAGTGCAGCAGAGGGACCCACTGTCAATGAGAGAAGTCAGGTGGGATTGCTGAGGCCTATGGGCAGTGAGTGTTTCCTGGCAGGATGTTTTCGGGAAGCATCGGTGGGAGCATCAGGCCATAATTCTCTTTGACCGGAGATTGATTGGGGGGACTCTTGTGAACCCCAGTTGTATTTTTGTAGGAGGGAAGGGGAGATGCCAGGGAAGCATCAGGTCGGACCTGCTGAGAGAGAAGGGCTGTTGGGATGGGGCCATCACAGCCTTCAGAGCCGTCTGGGTGTCTGCTGCAGGTCGCGCTCCCGGGACCGGCGTCGGAGGAGGTCAAGATCTACCTCCAGGGAGAGACGGAAGTCATCCCGGTCCCGGTCCCGAGACAGACACCGGCGCCACCGCAGCCGTTCCCGGAGCCACAGCCGGGGCCACCGCCGGGCTTCCAGGGACCGGAGTGCGAAATACAAGTAACTACTCTGACTCCTTCAGTAGCTGCAACCGGAGTGAGCCCCTTCTCTTTGTGTTCCCAGGGTCTGCTGGGGGTCTGTCATCGGGGCCCGTTGGCCATACCCGGTAGGGATGGGTCTGAGGCTTTTGCCTCAGGAGCCTGGCTGGGCATCTGTGGGACTGAGTGTTGGAGCCTTGAGAATTGTGAATGGGGCCCAGGGAACAGGGAGCTCTAAGCAGAGAGCAGCGGGTAGATTCAGGGCCAGGACAGTTGAGAGGCTGTGGGGGTGGTTACATGGGTATGGCTCCCTCTTGTGACCCGCTGCACACTCAGTGTCACCTCCATACACAGAGCCCCTGAGATTTGTGTCCTGACCAGGTGCCTCTTGCCTCTGTTTTATTTTGTTTTTGTTGTTGTTTGTTTGAGGAAAAACAAATTAAGGTTTGTTGTTTTTTTTTTTTAAGTTTATTTGAGAGAGAGAGAGAGAGAGAGAGCGAGCATGTACGTGTACATGCACAAGTATAGAAGGGGCAAGAGGGAGAGAGAGAGTCCCAAGCAGGCTCTTCCCTGTGAGTACAGAGCCCGACGTGGGGTTTGAACTCAAGAACCACGGGATAGTGACCTGAGAGAGGTCAGACGCTTAACCAACTGAGCCACCAAGGCATCCCAAGGAAAAACAAATTAAAAACCATTCATACTCACACTTCAAGATAAGCACTGTGTGTGCTTGATTGTGGCCTTTTTTCCATCACGTTTACATAACGGGTCATATTTCTCATATGCACTCTTGTTTTTTGCTCCATTTACACTCAAGCGAAAGCTTACCCTATTGGGAGAAACCTCTGCACATGTTACTTTTTCATGGCTGCCTAACACTCCTTTGTGGCGTGGGCACTAGACGGCTGCCCTCTGGCCTTCTGTGGGCCTCCCCAGGTGTGCTGGGTCTTGGCCTTCCCTAACCTGGTGTTGAGGATCCGAGTTGTCAGCGCCCCAGGAGCCAGCCTGAAGGGGGATGCCAGCCTCCTCTGAGCCTCTGGTTCTCTTTTCCCAGGTTCTCCAGAGAGCGGCCGTCAAGGGAGGAGTCTTGGGAGCATGGGCGCAGTGAGCGAGGGGCCGCTGACTGGAGGCTGGAGAGCTCCAACGGGAAGACAGCTTCGCGGAGATCGGAGGAGAAGGAGGCTGGCGAGATCTGAGCCTACATCTGGGCCTGTAAATAGTCTGTTAAACGTTTGACACAGCCTAAAGTACCCCTTTATATTTGCTGAATACACCTCATCTTTTGTAGTTTACAATTTCTATTGTTTTGGAGCTAGCTGTGAGTTTCTAGAGATGTACAGAGTTGCTCCTGTGTTCTGGGGTTATGTTGAGTAGGAATAAATAAATCTGACAGACGGCCTCCTTACTGCTGCGGTGGGGTCTCTGCTGTCCCTCCTGTGCTCTAGAGACTTCACCATGGCCTTCCATGGTTGATGACACGCTGGATGTTCTCCGTGAGCTTTATTCACCCTCAGAAATGGTGACCTACTGTTAGACATCCCTTTGAGTGTTGGCATCTGACATGCCTTGCCGCCCTGACCAAGCGGAGCGAGGTGTGCAGAGTCGTCTGCCTGCTGGGCTGGATGTGTCCTTTCTGAGGGTCTGAGCTGCCCGGCCCCGCCCCTCAGTGCAGACCACAGCAGGCTCTGCGGGGGAGGAGGGAGGTGCCCCATCCTGCATCCACTTCTCTGGAAGGACTGCCGGTCTAGTGTGCTGTTAGCATAGCCTCAGCCTGCCTGGCTCCAGTGAACCACACTGCAGTTCCCCCTTCAGGAGTTACTTAAGGACAAAGAAAGGCCTTTGGACGGCATCCACGTGGCAGCCGCAGGGTCCTCAGAGGCAGGGGTTACTGATTTGGGATCAGGCTGTAGTTCAGCTCACACTCAGGAGAGGCTAGTGGTGTTCTCATGCTCTCAGCTGCTCTGTCACACGAACTCAGAGACCAAAATCAGCCCATCAGCCCTTTGGGTTGGTTTATTCTAGGAGGGAGCTTCTGATGGCCAGGTTGTGAAAACTGTCATCCCCACCCCCTTAGTGCAGAGGTTGGCCCAATGGGCACATGGTCACTGGGTCTGGCTCTTGTGCCACCAGCACCGGGAAGTGACTGGTAGCCGTGCTGTGGACTCTGGTATCGCAGTGTGTCCCCTTCTAGAAGATGTGTGGATAGGTGGGTACTCCTGCAGCATAGCTTTTCCCTGGCCCCCTGTCTCCACAGGGAGAAAGGGCAGTGTCAGTAGGGTGTCCGTGTCCTGCACTTGTCTGGGGCCCGGGCTGAGCCAGGAAGAAGGGGCCTTGCTGGAACACCCAGTGGGAGGCTGCCAGAGAGCAAGGGGTAGACGTCGGCTTGGTAGGTGGTGTAGACACCAAGCGGGCTGGGTGGTGGAGGTGCGTCTTGGGTTCGGGAAGTAGAGGCAGATTGGTGCAAAGCCACGAATGGGTTAAGGTTAAGGGTGGTCCTAGGAGGGGAGGGGCGGAGGGAATGAGGGCTGGGGTCCTGGGTGCCCGACTCGGCTCTGCAGTCCCGTGTGGGGAATGCAGAGAATGGTCTGAAGCAGGCAGGGACACCCTAGCTCAGACAGCGTGAGGGTGTGCTGCTAGGAGGCAGAGTGTCAGAAGCACCTCCTGCCTACACCCCCCATCTCCTGGAGGGTTAGGCTTTAGAAAACAAAAGAAAAACAAAACTGTAGAACAGTAGTAAAATACACACAATTTACCATTTCAACCTTTTTTGTTGGTTTGTTTGTTTACTTTTGAGAGAGAGTACGAGAGGGGTGAGGGCAGAGAGAGGGAGACACAGAATCCGAAGCAGGCTTCAGGCTCCAAGCTGTCAGCACAGAGCCTGATGCAGAGCTCGAACTCAGGAACCACCAGATGATGACCTGAGCCGAAGTCAGATGCTTAACCGACTAAGCCACCCAGGTGCCCCATTTCAACCATTTTGAAGTGTGCATTTGAGTGGTATTGAGTGTGTCACCATCCATGGAGGGGTGGTTTTGAAAGGGCATCCCTGGACTTAGTGAGATCTCAGCCACAAGCATGAGGCTGAGGTCAAGGCTGCAGCTGCTCCCTTCATGTGTGGGCGCTCACCAGTCTGCAGCGGAGCAAGGAGTCTGCAGCTCTTATGGTTGACTCTCCAACCTCGTTATTGGAGGCGCCCACTGCCTCTGGTGCACCCCAGGCCCCTGAGCCTCATGGCTTTCAAGGGTTCGCCAAGCTCCCGTGTGCAGCAGTGCAGCGGACACACCGTCCTGTGTTCCAGGTGGGTGGAGAGGAGGAGGTGATATTGATGGAGGCCACGCACGACACTCCCAGAGCTCCACAGCTCATCCCAGGTGGGTTTCAACAGAGGTGAGCTCCTGGTCGGGGGGATGTGGAGGGTGCCTAGAGAAAGTCACCCATAAATCATGAAGTGGCTGGGACCAGAGTTCACCACCCCACCTTGAGTCCTTGCTAAGAATACAAAAATGTGGGGAATGTTTATGGAGAAGCAGGGATGCAGGTCAGGGGGTAGTTGCAGTCCCTGAGGAGATTTGGGTGGGCCAGGCCAGCAGGTGCAGGGCCTCCAGGACCCCAGGGTCATAGTGGAATCCATGTTCCTTGGGACCACCCCAGGGCTGTGTGGTGCCCTCAGCCCCTCCCAGTTGCTGTTCCTTGAGGATTTCCCCGCTACACACAGAGTCCTGTCGATTGGCGGAGGACAGAGTGACCAGTACCTAGTGTGGGTTGTGGCACTTTCTTACTGCGTAGAGGTCTGGGGCTACCTTCCAAACTCAAAATGGGGGTCTCTAGCCAGGTCGAGGGCTGCCATCTGATGAGGGGAGGGTTGGAGAGAATCTGTTGGCCTTGTTCCCTGCATGGGAGCCCATAGGATCCACAGCAGGGCCCAGCCTTGGGGAGCACCCACCCCAGGGTTCACTGGCAGGTCCTGGGCTCTCACTGCATTCTGTGGATATGTGGAGATCCTTCCTTAGGGTAATGAGGTGCACTTGGCTGGGCCTGGGAGCTGGGAGAGCTCCCTGGGCAAGGTGGTACGCATCTGTGATTGGAGTAAGGGGGAGAGGGGCTGTGCACCAGAGTGCCTTGGAAGGGACCCTTAACCTAGAAATGGGATGGTGGCCACAGTGAGGGCTGGGATCCACATATGGTTACGCTCTGGTAAGATTGGGACAGTTGAGTGGTTCTTAAGACTTTAACAGGTACCTTAAAACAGGTTGCTACCCTGCCTCCCCGCTTCGATTTTCTGGGGAGGGGCCCCAGAAAGAATGTATTTTCATTATTTTGTAGGTCGATTTTTTTTTTTTTAGTTAACATAAAATTCAACATTTTGACCGCTTGAAAGTGGTTTATAATCTATTCCCAATGTTATACTGTCTAGCACTATGTAGTTGCAGAACATTTTCATCACCCCAAAAGGAGACCTAGTTACCAGTAGGCAGTCACTCTCTCTGACCCAGCCCTAGACCGTCGCTCCTCTACTTGCTGTGTCTGTCGATTTACCTGTTGTGAACGTTTTCTGTAAGTGAAAGCACGGTAAGTGACCTGTGACTAGCTTCTTTTACTGAGCGTAGTGTTTTGCAAGATGGTCCGCACCGTACCATAAACTGGAATGGGGGCAGCAGGGTGTTGGGGGCCAGGAGTGGCACCAGCTTCAAACCCTGAATGGCCTCTCTGGGATGTGAAGTGAGATGCCGACTCAAAGAGGGGCCCCCAGCTCTTGGCATCAGGGCACACGCCAGAGGTAATACTTGGACCTTAGGAAAGGGGGGTTGAGGAGTCATGTCCTCAGTTGATGACACAATTAAATCCTCTGTCCACTGCACAGTCCGTATGCCAGCACCCCAGACAATCCCTCCCCTACTTTCCGCACATGCCCTGGGCATCCTCTGGCGCATGAGGCTATGTGGTGCCACGTCGCCCTGCATGTTATATCACTGCTGACAAAGCTGATGGCTACTTAATGGATGGGCACAAGGTCTGGTGGGTGGCCATGGTCCCTGTCCCAGCCCATGCAGGAGGACTGACCGTCCTCACAGGAGTGCCAGTGCTCCCTGCATAACACAGATCCACAAGGAAGGCTGAGGGGAGACCCTGGGGGTCACCGGATTTCCTGAGCACCTGAAGCTCTCTAGCGCTTTCTGGCCCTTTGTTCCTGCCCTTCACTCTTTTCCCTCCCTGGGGCTAATACAGCTGAGCCTAACCCTCCCAAGGCAGTTGGGCAGGGGTCACTGCCAGGGGAGGAGCAGTGGTGAGAGCTCGTGAAGAAGACTGCCCCCACCACTGGACCCAGACACCTTCTTTTTGTTTTTATGGAGATATAATTGATAAATGGTGTTCTGTTAATTTCAACAACACACATATATGTTGCAAAATGGTCACCACGGGAAGTCTGCTTAACATGTCTTCACAAATTGTTTTCTGGTGGTGAGGACCGCTAAGCTGTACTCTGAGCAGCTTTCAAATATACACTATGGTGTTATTGTATATGTAATAATGTAACTATGTAATAAGGTGCAGTATTGTATATATAATGCTGTATATGTAACTAATAATATGTAATATGGTGCCATGTTACTGTATATATAATTTGGTATATATAATTAGGTAATAATATAGTGTGTTATTTGCATAATACTGTATGTAATTATGTAGTATAATACAGTGCAGTATTATATATAATACTGTATATGTAATGTAATGATATGTAATACAGTGAAGTGTTCTGTATAAAATGCCATATGTAATTACTATATATGGAATACTGTGTATATATATAATTAGGTAACATATAATACAGTGCAGTATTATATATGTAATACTATGCATGTAATTATGGAACAATACAGGATAGCATTATACATAATATTGTATATGTAATTACATAACCTATAATACGGTGAAGTATATATATCTGTAATAGATGCATGTAAATATATGATGCAATTATATATAAATATAACTATAATACTGTATATTATGTAATATATAATACAGTATGCTTACTGTATGTGGAATACTGTGTATGTAATTATGTAATAATACACAATGCAGTATTACATATTCCTAGGCCTTTTTCTGAGGCTGCCGGAACCTTCTTTGGAGCTCTGAAGGTCCAGCGTGCCTGGGACTCCAGACGAGTCAGCTACTGGCTGGGCCCAGCCTCTCTCCCTACAGAAGAGGGCACGGAAGAGTTTAGAGAATAAGAAGCAAGCTTTGCATGTCCACCTGGGTCAGGAAATGGAACGGTGTCTCAGCTCCTGGGAAACCCCCGTCTTTCCTTCGCGGCCCCTCTGTCTTCCCAGAGGTCACAGCCTCCCGACATGTGGCAGTCTTTGACACATTCGTTATTTCATTGGTCTCCGAAGACCAGGAGTCAAGACACAGCTCAACCAAGTTCTCCCTCACAGGCTGCAATCGAGGGGTCTCCTCTGGGGCTGTTCTGGAGAAGGGTCCCCACTCACATGGTTGCTGGCAGCATTTAGCTACCTTCTGGGCGTCAACAAGAGGTCCACTCCATGGGGCAGCCACAGCATGGCAGCTTGCTGCTTCAAGCCAGCGAGGAAGACCGTCTCCAAGCAAGAGAGGCGTTATTAACCATGGAAGCGACACCCAGTCCCCTTTCAGAATTTTGTGGGTTAAAAGCAAGCCGTAGCATCCACTAGCATTGCCACAGTTCAAAAAAGAAAACAAGGGGGAAAGGAAGAAAGAAAATATAATTGCTGGTGAAGATGTGGAGGAACTGGAACCCTAAATACTGCTGGTGGAACAGAGAATAGGTCAGCTACTGTGCAGAAGAGTCCAGCAATGAGTTCCTCAACGCGTTAGAATTCTGTAACCCAACGACTACATTCCTAGATACACACCCAAGAGAACTGAAAGCAAGAACTCCGATACTTGTGCACACACGTTTATAGCTGCATTTTTCACAATAGCCAGAGGGTGAAAACAACCAAATATCCATCAGCAGTTGGATGGATAGACAGAAGACAAAATATAGAAAACGGTATGGAGGTTCCTCCAAAAATTAAATACCATGTGATCCAATAATTCCACTAGTGTGTGTTTATCCAGGGGAAGTGAAAACACTGATTTGAAGAGCTCTCTGCACTCCAGTGTTTTTTGCAGCATTATATACGAACAAAATGTGGTCTCTTCATGCAATGAAATATTATTCAGCCATAAAGATGACTGAAATTCTGATTCATACTATAGCATGGATGAGCCTTGAGAACATTATGTTAAGTGAAAACGAAGCCAGAGACAAAAGATCACATATATGAACTATCTAGCGTCAGTTCCGTACAGACAGTAGACATGATCTTCAGAGGTTCTGGGGGAGGAATGGGAGTGACCTGGGGCACAGGGCTTCTGGGGCGATGAAAAGGTTTGTAACTAGATAGTGGTGTTGGTTGCACAGTATGAATGTGCTAAATGCCACCGAATTGTATGCCCTAAAGTGGTTTAAAGGTTAACTTTGTTTTATTTATTGTTTATATTAAAAACAGCAAAACCCACATTCAGAAGGAGGTGGAGAGACTACAGAAGGGTATGAACACCAGGAGGTGGGGATCCTGAGGTACTTTTCTCACTGACACTTTTTGAGTCTGTGCTTTTTGTCTTTGTCCATGTGTCCAGTCTTTATCCTTTGCCGGGATCAATGAAGTCACTTATGGTCAATATAGTTAACGTATTTGGTCTTGTTAACACCATCTTATTTTGAGCTTTCCCCTTGCCATGCCCATTCTATTTCCATTTTTGCCCCTTTTTGAGGGGATTGTTTTAGAATAGTTTTTAATTATTTTATTAATTTTTAAACAAATGTTTACTTACTTATTTTTGAAAGAGAGAGAACAAAAGCAGGGGAGGGGCAGAGACACAGAATCCGAAGCAGGCCCCAGCGCAGACCCCGACACGGGGTTAGAACTCAAGGACTGTGAGATTGTGGCCTGAGCTGAAGTCAGACGCTTAACCAATTGAGTCACCCATGTGCTTCAGTGTTTTATTTTTTTATTTTTAAAATTTATTTTTAGAGTGTGTGTGTGTGTGTGTGTGTGTGTGTGTGTGTGTGTGTGTGAGCGAGAGAGGGGCAGAGAGAGAGGGAGAGAGAAAATCCCAAGCAGGCTCTGTGCCGTCAGCAAAAAGCCCAACATGGGACTTGATTCCATAAACTGAGATCGTGACCTGAGCTGAAACCAAGAATTGGACCTTAACTGAGCCATCCAGGTGCCCCTGTTTTAGAGTATTTTAACTTCCTACTTTTTTCTCTCCGTTACTTTGGAAGTCAGACATTCCATTTCTATTTCATGGTTGCTCCAGAATTGACAACGTACGTGCTTAGTGTATTGTGGTATGCTAGCTGAATAATAGCCACCAAAGATATCCAGGTCCTAATCCCCGGAACCTGTGAATGTGGCTTTATATGGCAAAAGGCTTTGGAAGGTGTGATTAAGAATTTTGAGATGGGGAGGGGCACCTGGGTGGCTCAATCGGCTAAACGTCTGACTTTGGCTCAGGTCATGATCTCACGGTTCATGGGTTCGAGCCGTACGTTGGGCTCTTCTGACAACTGGGAGCCTGGAGCCTGCTTTGGATTCTGTGTCTCCCTCTCTCTCTGCCCCTGCCCCATCTCATTTTCTCTCTCAGAAGTAAACATGAAAAAAAAAATTTAAATTTTTGAGATGGAGAAAGTATTTTGGATTATCCAGAGAGGCCTACTGTGATCACATGGGTCCTTATTAGAGGCAGGCAAGGGGATATGTGACTACAGAAGAAAGCAAGATACTCCTAGCTTTACGGATGGAGGAAGAGGCCCAGAACCAAGGAATGCAATTCTAGGAGCTGGAAAAGCAAGGAAACGGATTTCCCCCCAGAGCTTCCTGAAGGAGGAGCACAATCTGTCTGACATACTGACTTCAGCATAGCGAGACCGAGTTTGGACTTCTGCCCTCCCAAGCTGTGATACGAGAATGGATTTGTGTTGTTGTTTTAATGTTTGTTTATTTTTATTATTTTTTTTTAATTTTTTTTAACGTTTATTTATTTTTGAGACAGAGACAGAGCATGAACGGGGGAGGGGCAGAGAGAGAGAGGGAGACACAGAATCGGAAAGCCATCAGCCCAGAGCCCGACGCGGGGCTCGAACTCACGGACTGCGAGATCGTGACCTGGGCTGAAGTCGGACGTCTAACCGACTGAGCCACCCAGGCGCCCCGTTGTTTATTTTTGAGAGGAAGAGAGCACAGGCAGGGGAGGAGGAGAAAGGGGCAGAGGCAGAATCCCAAGCAGGCTCCTGTCAGCACGGAGCTGGGTGTAGAGCTCGAACTCAGGAACTGTGACGACATGGCCTGAGCTGAAATCAAGAGTTGGACACTTGGGGTACCTGGGTGGCTCAGTCGGTTAAGCGTCCAACTTTGGCTCAGGTCATGAGCTCATGGTTTGTGGGTTTGAGCCCCACATCGGGCTCTGCACTGTCAGTGCGGAGCCTGCTTGGGATTCTCTCTCCTCTCTCTGCCCCTTCCCCATATGCACTCTCTCTGTATCTCGAAATAAACAAATAAAAAGACTTAAAAAAAAAAAAAAGTTGGACACTTAACCGACTGAGTGACCCAGGCGCCCCAAATTTGTGTTCTTTTAAGTCACTAAGTTTGTTAGCCAGCAATAGGAAAGTAATACAACTAGCAAAATCTAAAGTTAATAACATGTTTCCCTCCCAGATGACATAAGGACTTAAGAGCACTTAACTGCCATTGAGTCATGACTCAATTCTGACTTAGTTATTAATATCTGGTGTTTTATGTCTGTAGGGTGTTTTTTTTTTTCCTTTCTAATCTCATGTGATTTTATATACAATCAGTGTTTGTGTTAGCACGTTGTTTGTTATTCATTCCTTCTTACATCTCAGGCTTCTCCCCAGGCTCACTGTCCTTCTGCCTGAAGTGCACCCTTTAATAGAGTCAGGATAGGGTGAGGCGGGATCCGGAGAATTTAATTCAGATCTGTTTTTAAGGTCACTATTTCTCTCTGTGACTATGCTTTATCTGTTAAACTTAGCCATTGAACATTTATTTAATGTTTAAATTTTTAAAAATTTATTTTAGGGGCTCCTGGGTGGCTCAGTTGGTTAAGTGGCCAACTTTGGCTCATGTCATGATCTTGTGGTTCATGAGTTTGAGCCCCCGCATCGGGCTCTCTACTGTCAGAGTAGAGCCCCATTCAGGTGCTCTGTCTCCCAATCTCTCTGCCCCTCCCCCCGCCCATGCACTCTTTCTCTCTCTCAAAAATAAACTTTTCAAAATAATAAAATTTTATTTTAGAGAGAACATGGACCGGGGGGGTGGGGGGAGGAGAGAGAGTGAATCCCAAGCAGGCTCCACACTCAGCATGGAGGCTGATGCAGGGCTCCATTCCACAACGGTGGGATCATGACCTGAACCAAAATCAAAAGTCAGACTCTCAACCAACTGAGCCACCTAGGCACCCCGGGATTTTGGGGTTTTTTTTTTTTAATGTTTTTTATGTTTACTTTTGAGAGAGAGAGAGTGTGAGCCAAGGAGGGGCTGGGATAGAGGGAGACACAGAAATCTGAAGTAGGCTCCAGGCTCCGAGCTATTAGCACAGAGCCCAATCCGGGGCTTGAACCCGCGAACCGTGAGAACATGACCGGAGCCCAAGTTAGATGCTTAACCAACGGAGCCACCCAGGTGCCCTGCCCTTTGTGGCCTATAGTAAAGTGCCTTTATCTAGGAAGGACTTACTTCCTACTGCCAGGTGCCTATGAGGGAGTCCAGGATCGTTTTAAATGAGATCCATAGCCTGAGATTTTGGGGGACCATTCAGGTGATACAAACTTGGGCTGCAGAGCCATGGAGTGTCAACATCAGATTTCGATTTATCAGGAAAAGATGTTCCCTTTTCTGCTTACCACCAAGGTATTTTTTTTTAGGCCCCCTTTTTGGGGAAAGGAGAGAATTCTCCAGTAGGCGTAGCCTTTTGGGGCCCGAGCTTTATGGGGAAGAGTCACCTATGGAGCACATCACCTTATACTGCCCCCTTTTTTACCTATGAAAAAGAAAATTCTAGCCCAATGTTGCTAGTTTTGGCAAATACCTCAGGACCCAAGTAGTTTAGGTGCTGTGATAACCTCTCCCTCTCTGAGTCCTCGCCTTTACTTGGTTTCTGGCCAGAAGGTTCCTTATCCTCTTCTTTGCTCTTTGATGCTTTTAGGACTATTTAATCTGGATGTCTGACCGGTTCAGTCAATAGAGCATATGACACTTGATCTCAGGGTTGTAAGTTGAAACCCCACATTGGATATAGAGCTTTATTTTTTATTATTTTTTATTTTTTTAATGTTTATTTGTTATTGAGAGACAGAGGCAGAGCATGAGCATGGGAGGGGCAGAGAGAGGGGGAGACACAATCTGAAGCAGGCTCCAGGCTCCGAGCTATCAGCACAGAGCCCGACGCGGGGCTGGAACTCAGGAACTGTGAGATCATGACCTGAGCCGAAGTCGGTGGCTCAACCAACTGAGACACCCAGGCGCCCCTGGGTATAGAGCGTTAAAACAAAAACAAAAACAAAAACAAACCATTGAAACCATTTGTCCAGTATCTGTAGTTAGCTGAAGTGAAACTGTGGCCTCTGTTCCAGGTTGGAAATGCCTGCTCAGAGCAGTCCGTGTCGGAGCACTGACAAGGCCCCCAGCCCTGAAGGAGGAGCTGAGTGTGTCTGGAAGAAGTATCCCGCTCTCCCCTCCACCCCCCCAGATAAAGACGGAAAAAATGGGCGAGTAATTTCAGTGCATAAGATGAACTAAAAGTCGTCTACAGATCTCCAGAGGAAGGCTTCTGTGGGCTAATCTGATGACGGATACCACAGCAGGAAAATAGGGACGGACACAAATGGGCAGTTCACCGGTGCTGGGGCAGGACCCGCCTCCTCCTACCAGGTCCAGAGTCTGGAGGAGGGGCTTTCCTGCCGGGGCCCCCGAGGCCCCCGGGCCCCCCAGGCCCCCAGGCCCCTCCAGCAGCACACGGGTCGGGATCTGCGCAGGTTCTGCCGGCAGGGGGCGCCGCTCCCTCACGTTCCCAGAGGCCGGGACGGGCCGCGGTCCTGGTTGGGTCAGGGGCCACGCGGCGGGTCCGGGCCCGCTCGCCTGCACCTGGAAGGAGTCCGGGCCTCGCCCGCTGAGGGTGGGGGCGACCTAAACCTTCCCTCGATCGCCCAGGGCGCCCGGGTCTAACGACGGTGGGGTGCGACTCCGGCGTCTCCGAGACCCCCCCCCCTCCGCAGACCCGCGCACGCCCCCAGAGAGAACACGAGCATGCAGGCTGAGGCTTTCTTGCGGGGACTTTACTCAAACTCTGGAACTCGCGGGAGGGGCGGCTGGGCGGCGGGCGCCCCTCTCCGAGTTTAGCCGTAGCTGATGGCCAGCGCCAAGATCACGTGGCTCAGAAACTTTTCCAGCGAGGCGTGCATGGCCGGGCTGAAGTCTCCAGGGTAGTGCCGGGCGAGGGTCACCAGCAGGCAGTGGCCCAGGAGCTGCGGAGAGAGGCAGTCGTCCCGCCCGGGGCCGTCCTTCTCCACCCCCTTTCTCGGCGACCGCTGACCCAGCGCTGGCCCGGTGCTCACCTTGAAGTTGACGGGGTCCACACGCAGCTGGCGCACGTGCAGGTCGCTCAGAGCCCACAGGGCGGTAGGCAGGTCGTCCAGGTGGGCCACGGCCCGCGTCAGCGCGTCGGCCACCTTCTGGCCGTGGGCCTTGACCTGGGCGGAGCCGGGGGTCAGGTCGAAGTGGGGGAAGTAGGTCTTGGTGGTCGGGAAGGCCAGGAAGGTCCTGCGGGAGGAATGGCTAGTGAGGTGCGATCCGAGGGCGAGGGTGGGGGGGAGGCTTGGGGAGGAAGGGCACCAGGAGCGGCGGGGGACGGCATCCGCGGGGCAGGCGCCAAGGCGGGGAGCCGGAGGGGCGCCGGGACCTGTTCGCCCGCACCTCTCCAGGGCCTCGGTCGCGTAGACCCCAACGTTGCTCCCCAGCTTCGTCCACAGCGCGCGCACTGCCGCCCTCTCCGCGGCGGACAGCACCATCGCGGATCCGGCGTTGAGCGGCGAGCGCTCCGCGCCGGATGGCAGCACGGACGCGATTGGTGCGTCCCCGCGGCCTCCAGGGGGCGCCACGCCGCGGCCGCGCCCCGCTTCTGCTCGTAGAAGAGTCCTGAGGGGTCCCGGCCCCGGTGCTGAGGGGTCCCAGAGTCTGGGACCTGCCCTATTGCCATGAACCCCGCGGCCCCATTTTTGTACTGTTTATTATATGGAAACTAATAATTTGTTATTATTATCATCAGGGGACACTGAATTTTATTCTCCCTCCCTTCCTCCCCAGCCCATTATGACATCTCTCTGAGTCTATTTTCGCACTGATTGTAAAAAAGGAACATAAAAATGTCCTCTTCCCAAGGTTGCTGTGAGAATTAAGCAGATAACAACTGTCAAGCTCATGGCATATGTTCCTTTCAGGGTAGTAAACATTTATTAAGTTCCTCCACTGTATCTCAGTCGTGATACCTGCCAGGCGCCACTCTACACATTAAATTTTTTTTTTTTTTTTGGAAAATTCATATAACATAAAATTTACCGTAGTAGCCATTTTAAAGTGTACAATTCAGTGTCTTTAACCACATTCACACAATGTTGTGCAACCACAACTATCTAGTTCTTGAACTTCATCATCCGAAATGGAAACTTTGTGCCCATTAGCAGTCGCTCCACAACCCTTCCCCTCAGTCCCCGGCAACCACCAGTCTGCTCTCTGTCTCTATGGATTTGCCTATTCCGAATATTTCCTCTATGTGGAATCACACACTATATATTCTTTTGTGTCTGGCTTCTTTCATTTAGCATGTTTCCGCTCACGTTGTAGCCTGTGTCAGTGCTCCATAGCTCTTAATGGCTGAATAATGTTCCACTGTATGGATAGACTACACTTGATTCCTCCGTTCATCCCCTTATGGACATTTGGGTTGTTTCCACCTTTAGCCCAGGCCCTCGTTTTTCCCTAATAATAAAAGAAGGAGACTGCCTCTTACAGGGAGCTCACACTGTGCCACCAGCTCTGTTAAAAGTAGCACAAACTGAGGCAGACACCTGCCGTATCATTTTCCAAGGATGACTCTTAGACAGGGAAGAAAGGACACTGCTGTTAGTTGGGGGCTCAGGCCTGGATGGCTGCCAGGACCAGACCCCTAAGCACTAGCGGCTTGCCGTGAGGGGGGGAAGAGTGTGAGAGTGCAGGCGCCCAGGCCCTGGCTTTTCTCTTTGCTGCCCTGCCAGGGGGAGTCGGTGGGCCTCAGGAGTGCCAGCCTCTGGGCATTGAAGTAACTGCTGAGCTGGGCCCAAAACCAGGCCTCTGGATCCATGGTGCCCCAGGCCGTCGTCATCTGCAGAGTGAATGTCCTGGAAGTGACACCAGTGAAAGAGATGCCTCCAGGAAATTGCCTGCCAACTGCCATTGCACTGTTTGCCTGCCACAATGTCGTCGGGATTGCATGTGTGTTTTGTAAGCGCTTGACAGGTGTGGGGGCACTGCGGGGGACTCTGAGGAGCGTAACTTCTGGTCTTCCCCACCGCCCAACTTCAGGAAGAGCCACGGAGAGCTCAGACGTCCAGGCTGGAGGCCCACCAGCTCTCAGCCCAAGTGTGTGCCATAAAACGTAAAGATGGAAAATCAGTTCATCATTCGAGCAAATCCGAGCTCCAATGGAAAGGTCTGAAGTGAAACGCAGGAAATGGCACTCATTCCAGAGAGAGGGATGGGGGGTGGCCTGCAAATCCCGTACTGGCAGCAGGTCCGGCCCCACTCCCCTCCCCTTCCGTCGCCTCCCTCGGAGTCAGAGAGGTCCCTGGTACCAGTGGAGGAGAATCACCGCTCCCCCACCCCCCCAACCTCACCCCCCTCCACGACACGACACGAAGGCCAGCGACAAAGAAGACAGAGGCGGACAGAGGCTGCAGCCCACTCAGACTTTATTCAAAGATTAGGAAGTTCAGGTGCCTGGAGCCCAAGAGGCCCGGGCCCTCAGGAGGATCGCCCCGGCTTCACTCAACGGTATTTGGAGGTCAGCACGGTGCTCACAGCGCTGAAGAACTTGTCCAGGGAGGCGTGGACGGCGGGGGTGAATTCCGCGGGGTGGTGGCAGGCCAGGGTCACCAGCAGGCAGTGGCTCAGGAGCTGCGAGGAGGGGGGACGTCACGGGGCGTCGGAGGACGCGGTTGCCCGCGCTCCACCTTCCGGAACCCAGGGGACTCTCTGCCGTCCTGCCAGCAGGGCCCGGCGAGCCCTCCACCCCAGATGTCCCCCAGCCCGGTGCTCACCTTGAAGTTGACAGGGTCCACACGCAGCTTGTACGCGTGCAGGTCGCTCAGAGCCGACAGGGCGTTAGGCAGGTCGTTTATGTGGGCCACGGCCTGCGTCAGCGCGTCGGCCACCTTCTGGCCGTGGGCCTTGACCTGGGCGGAGCCGTGGCTCAGGTCGAAGTGGTGGAAGTAGGTCTTGGTGGTGGGGAAGCAGCAGAAGGTCCTGCCGGGAGGAAGAGGTGGGTGAGCCACGGTTAGGCAGGCGGGGCGGCGCAGGACAAGGACCGCGAGGGGTCGCTGAGCCCCGGGTGCCGGGTGCCCACAGGGGCAAGTTGGGTGCTCACCTCTCCAGGGCCTCTGCGCCATAGTCGCCAGCATGGGACCCAATCTTATCCCAGAAGGCCTTGACGTTGCTCTTGTCGGCGGCAGACAGCACCATGGTTGGTTCTCTCTGAGTCTGTGTCGGGACCAGAAGGTGCGGGGCCGCGCGGGCGCGGAGCCTTTATGCCCCGGGCGCGCGGGGCGCGCCTGCCCGGGCTGCGCTCATTGGCTGGCGCGGGGCCGACTCGGCCGGACGGCAGGGGGCGCCAGCGAGCGGCCAGCGCCAGCCTGGCGCGGTGGGGCTTTGCTCCAGGCTTTGTAGACGGTTCGGGTGTCTTCCTCCCATCCGCCTCTTCACGGCCATGGCAGTGGTATCCTAGACCCCAGCTAGTGGGGGTCGGCTTGCTGAGGTGGCTCGATGCCCGTTCTTCCAACACGTGAGCTCAGTGACACCCTTCAGGGTCCCCGAGCGCCCCTATCCCCAGGCTGTGCTCTCCTGAGGATCGGAAGGGAGTAGTCAGTTTGTGCCACCTACCCTGATCTAGGCTTGGCACTCCCCGGACGTGTGTTAACTTGGGCGGAATCAGTGAAAGACTGGGCGGTTAGTCGTGGAAAGAAAGGCCTCTCCTAGCCCGGGGCGGAAAGAGATGTGCACACGAGGGGGTCCTTCCTCACACGTACTCGAGAATTCCCAACAATAGCCCTTCTGCTCCCCTCAGACTTGGTTCTCCCAACCCCCTTTCTTTACACAAATAGCCATCGACTGCCACTGAGTGCCGATCGCAGAAGGAGCAAATACCAAGGGGCAGAGTTTGCAGGGCTGGGTAGGAGAGTTCCAGGCTCAAGCTCCTTCCTCCAGGGTGGCGGCTGCTGCACCCCAGGTCAGGGACTCACAGAGGCAGGCCTCTCCTATCTGAGACCTTGCGTGAACGACCGTCTCTCTCCCCCGCTGTCCTGGGTCACGATGACACATCCAGTGCTGTAAACTGTGCCTGACACAAGACTCATGAGGCAAATAGTCGTTGAGTTGATAAATAAAGCGAATGGCTGGACAAGACCTGAGTTTCCAGCCTAGTTAGGGACATGACCAAATCATCACACAAGTACACATACAGTGGAAAACCTTGTTAAAGGACCCAAGGAAGCACGGAGGGAGTGGATGAGGCTTTCAGGGACATCAGGGTTAGTCTGGGGATCATGGTGGGCTTCCCTGAGGAAGTAAGACTGGAAGATGAGTCCGTAGTAGGCAGAGTAGAGTTCAGGGGGAGCTACCCATCACTTGGTGGAGGGAAAGGGGAGAGAAGGCCTCTGTGGCCGCAGAATGGGGGTGGGAGATGCGGGGGTGATAAGGCTGGTCAGACCCCACAGCATGGGGCAGGGGAGGAGCTTCCGGTGGGGTGGTAGGAAGGGGCAGGAACTCCAGCTGCTGACAAGTCCCTTGGGCTAGTAGGTGGTGTGATGGGCACGATGAGGCGGAACATCAGAGCTTGGCGAGGGGAAAAGGGAGGGAGGGGCCACCGCTACGTCCTTTCCTGGGAAGAAGACTTCCCTTTGGGGACGGGTGGGGGGGCACCACCCTCTGCCCCCATCCCTCTCCTAGGGCCCTCCCGCAAGACCTTCCCTGTGTGTCCAGGAGGAAGTAATGGTCAGACTGACTGGGAAGAAAGCAGCTCTGGACAAGTCTCAGCAATTCCCCCTCCTGCTCCACCTCCTGGTGTCTGTTCCTCTAGTTTTGTTCACACAGGACCCTCCCCCTAGCTCAGTCCACTTTCCCTTCCTACCTCCACGCTTTTCCCGATTCTCTCAGAGCCAGAGGCCCTCTCCTGGCCCCCCAAAAAGGATAAGACACTGGGGGCTTAGAGGCATACAAGACCCACCTCCCAGGCCAGGGACAATCCCCCCTTCTTCATCTTGTTCCAATCCCTCTGCCACTGAGTCCTTCTAAGGCAAGACTGAGGGACATATCTCAGCTAATGGCTTACATTCTTAACATGGGCAGAGCTCCCACATATATATAAAAGGGAGAAACAAATGACTAATGGGAACAATGGACAAAGGATATTAACAGGAAATTAACAGAAATGTAGAAATGACCGGGCGCCTGGATGGCTCAGTTTGTTGAGCGACCAACTCTTTATTTCAGCTCAGGTCATGATCTCACGTTGCATGGGATTAAGCTCCATGTCAGGCTTTGCTCTGATGGCAAGGAGCCTGCTTGGGATTCTCTGTCTCCCCCTCTCTCTCCTCCTCCTCCACCCACACCCACACCCAAACCCACACACACACACACATACACACACACACACACACACACACACACACTCTTTCTCTCTCACTCTCTGTCTCAAAATAAATAAATAGGCATTAAAAAAAAGAAATGAAGAAGTGATCAATAAATCTGTGACGTGAGAAAGAGCTGGATACGCTGCTGGAAGAGATGTAGTGGAGACACAGTTCCAGGAGAAAAGCAGGTTGCAGAAAAATATCTAGGGTATGACGATACTTGTAACCAAAAAGAAGAATGTAGTCATAGATGTAGCTGTGTCCCCTCAGCACAGGATAGAAGCCAGTGGGCTCAGTCCCAAACTGATAACTGTGTTACTTCTGCAGAGGTGTGGGACAGGGCACAGCGACTCTCTTTCCCAACTTTGAATAACACAAAAATGGTGTGTGTGGGTGTGCACGTGCGCGTGGCTTGTGTGTGAAAGCATGGGCGAATTTTAGTTTATTTGTTTATAGTAGGCTCCATGCCCAGCACAGAGCCCAACAGGGGGCTTGAACTCACAACCACGACACTGAGATCAAGACCTGAGCTGAGATAAAGAGTTCAACGCTCAATCTACAGAGCTACCCAGGTGCCCCCTTAGTTTACTTCTTAAGTGTTTTCTATATTTAAGTAAAAGTGAACTGGGCTCCGGGGCGAAGGAAGGGTGTGCAGTGCAGGAGGAGAGGCAACCCCCACTGTCCAGAGTGGGGAGCAAGGGGCTCTGTCACTGTCCTGAGACAACCCAGGACTGCGCGCTGCCCTGAGCTCAGACTGGGCTGGAGGCCCTGGTGGGGTCCCTAAGACGGTTGCAGAGCCCAGGTGGGGTGTGTGAAGTTGAGCCCAGGGCTTCAGCACTGCCGTCAGGGGACTTTCCAAATATTGTTTACAGCACCGAGGCAGAACTTCTGGGAGACCCCAGGAGCCTTGGGCGTTTGAATAGGGGGAGCAATGAGCTGGGGGACACCTGGCTGCACAAACAGTGAGCTGTTAGTGTGCCTCACAACCTGCAGGCCAAGGGAGCAAGGCGCTCTGCTAAAGGGCTTCCCCAAGTGCACCTTGACCATTCCCCCAGCTCATTGCCCCACTCTTCTTCCCCGACTCTACCCCACCCCCGCTGTCCCCCGAGGGTTACTGTGACCCAGGAAGGGTGGGAGGGGCTGCAACCCCCTTTCCAGCCCACCTTCCCTCTGATAGGAAGGAGGTGGGAATCTCCAAGAAACTGTCCAGCACCCGCATGTGCACCAGGAGTGCTGTGTTTTTGTGGTTTGTTTTCATCTAGACTGTTTAATGGGTGTTAGACTTCAAAAGAAGGTGGCAATCTTAAGACTCCCCTACCTCTTACCCCAGAGAGGGACCCTGGGAAGTCTGGCCCTTCCCAGGCCTGAACACGGTTCAGCACATTCCTGGAAGCATCAGCCTTACTCCCCTGCCCTCTCCCTCCGAAGTCAGAGAGGTCGCTGGTACCAGTGGAGGAGAATCACCGCTCCCCCACCCCCCCAACCTCACCCCCCTCCACGACACGACACGAAGGCCAGCGACAAAGAAGACAGAGGCGGACAGAGGCTGCAGCCCACTCAGACTTTATTCAAAGATCAGGAAGTTCGGGTGCCCGGAGCCCAAGAGGCCCCGGGCCCTCAGGAGGATCGCCCCGGCTTCACTCAACGGTATTTGGAGGTCAGCACGGTGCTCACAGCGCTGAAGAACTTGTCCAGGGAGGCGTGGACGGCGGGGGTGAATTCCGCGGGGTGGTGGCAGGCCAGGGTCACCAGCAGGCAGTGGCTCAGGAGCTGCGAGGAGGGGGGACGTCACGGGGCGTCGGAGGACGCGGTTGCCCGCGCTCCACCTTCCGGAACCCAGGGGACTCTCTGCCGTCCTGCCAGCAGGGCCCGGCGAGCCCTCCACCCCAGATGTCCCCCAGCCCGGTGCTCACCTTGAAGTTGACGGGGTCCACACGCAGCTTGTACGCGTGCAGGTCGCTCAGAGCCGACAGGGCGTTAGGCAGGTCGTCTATGTGGGCCACGGCCTGCGTCAGCGCGTCGGCCACCTTCTGGCCGTGGGCCTTGACCTGGGCGGAGCCGTGGCTCAGGTCGAAGTGGGGGAAGTAGGTCTTGGTGGTGGGGAAGCAGCAGAAGGTCCTGGCGGGAGGAAGAGGTGGGCGAGCCACGGTTAGGCGGGGCGGCGCAGGACAAGGACCGCGAGGGGTCGCTGAGCCCCGGGTGCCGGGTGCCCACAGGGGCACGTTGGGTGCTCACCTCTCCAGGGCCTCTGTGCCATAGTCGCCAGCATGGGACCCAATCTTACCCCAGCAGGCCTTGACGTTGCTCTTGTCGGCGGCAGACAGCACCATGGTTGGTTCTCTCTGAGTCTGTGTCGGGACCAGAAGGTGCGGGGCCGCGCGGGCGCGGAGCCTTTATGCGCCGGGCGCGCGGGGCGCGCCTGCCCGGGCTGCGCTCATTGGCTGGCGCGGGGCCAGGAGGTGCGCTGGGCCGGCGGCAGCCCTCCCTCTCCCGGTTCCGCGCAGGCAGAGGTGCCTTCTCCAATCCGGCCCCCGTGATTCTGGGAAGCCTACACAGGTTCCCCACCCATCTGTCGCGCACCCACGTTCGGCCCCGACCTGGGCTGTTTGCCGGTCGAGAAGGGGAGCACGGCTATTTTCTAAAGTAAAACGAGCTGCTTTCGCACCAGACTTTCCCGAGGACCAAGGGCTGTAGATTGTCCGTGTTAACGTGAAGGCGAAGGAGATAATGAGGGTTGACACCCTCCAAGCCCTCCTGCCGCCACTGGTGGGCCGGCGCTCCTAGCCAGCTCGGGGTTAACAAGTGAAGGCGCGGACCGTGGATGGGGGTGGGTAGTTCGGCTTAGGCTCCAGCACCCTTCGGACTTGAGTGTGGACTGCCACTGGGGCTCAGGGCTCCGTGCAGTGCTCCCCGCACCCGCCGAGACTGCTATCTGGGGAACCTTCCTCATTCCGAGTCGGGAGAGTTTCCAGGGTCCCTGGCCTTATTCCCTGGTCCACCAAGGTTCTGAGCAGACAGCTAAGATTCCTGCCCTGTTGCTGCTGAGGGGAGAGATTGACCCTGGCGGGCGGGGGTGGGGAGAGCAGGCGAGGAACGGCTTGGCTGGGAGACTTGCAGATACTGAAAGGCATAGGTGGGGCTGGATGGCCAAGTGCCTGCCAGGCACTGAGCCTGCCTCATGATCTTTTAAATTATTTCAAAAGACCCAGCGAGGCAGGGCTTTTTGTTGGTCGTCTGCTCTTCGTTTGCTTTTACATTGATGCGTTAGGCTCCTACGGCCCAGGGACATGTCCAGTGTCACAGAGCTTATCCTGTGAACCGGGTCGGAACCCTGCTGTGTGTGCCTGGTCGTGGCCATCGGGACATCCCACCCCAGTCTCCCACCCCACGAACTTCAGAGAAAGGACCCAACTTGGCCAGGGCAAGGTTTGCTGCAGATTGAGAGTCGCGGGGAGGGGAGAAGGCGCCGGGGGTCAGAGGAGGTCTGGCCTCTGAGTCTGTTTGACCTCAGGCCAGAAACCTGACCCTTGGGCCTGGTGCCCATGTTCGTCTGCACAAGAGCTGCGAATTCTGAATTCTGGCTCCCAGCTCCCAGTGGGAGGGTTGGAGGAAGAATGAAGGAGTGAGCACGGGAGTGGGTGAGTGCAGACGTGCTTTGGAGCTGGGTGAGAACTGCTCCCAAAGACCCCTGTCATCCTGGCACCCACTTTGCCCCTCCCATTTCCTCGGCAGAGGAGGGCAATTGTTCTGTTCAAGCCTTTAGGGGTCCACACACCCTGCCCAAGATCCAGCACCCTCAGCCCAGCAACCGCCCTCATTTCAGAGTTTGGAGAGATCCAAGGACCGGCTCCCGGGCCCCTGGTTCTTGGTCTGCAAGGGCTCGTGATGGCGCCCTAAGATTCCAGGAGTCTGCGCGTGGGACCCAGAGCTTGCCGAGCTTCTCGGCCCACCCGCTCCCCAAAGAACACACACGTGCAGGGTCCGGCCATTTGAGGCCTGTTTATTGACACGCACAGACCTAAGCCGGTGGGGCAGGGGACTCATCGGTACTTCTCAGTCAGCACCACGGCCACTTCGGTCAGGAACTTGTCCCACGCCGCCTGCATCTGCACGGTGAACTCGCCCTGCAGGTGGGAGGCCAGCATCACATGGAAACACTGGATCAGCTGCTGTGGGAGGAGGGGCGGATGAGAGCGGGTCTGCGGCAGCCACTCTCTCCTTTAACCCCAACCAACCCCGGCTGCCGGCAGCCACTCTCTCCTTTAACCCCAACCAACCCCGGCTGCCGGCTGCCGGCGCCAACTCTACCGCGGCGGCGGGGGCGGGCTCACAGGGAAGTTGGCGGGGTCCACGCGTAGCACTTGCGCGTGCAGGTCGGCGAGCGGGCTCAGGGCGGCGCGCAGGTGGTCGGTGTGTTGCACGGCCACGCCCACCGCCTCGAGCACGCGTTGTCCGTGGGTCAGCAGCTGAGCCTCGTCGGGGCAGACGCCCAGGTGCTTGAAGTAGGTCTTGGTGCTGGGATAGACCGTGAAGAGCCTGGTGGAGCAGGTCGGTGAGTGAGGGTGGCCGCGTGGGGTCCTTCCGGCGCCGGCACCTCCCAGACACCCGGAACCCCAGCCCGGCCCGCCCCTCTGACTCGGGCCCCCAACCCCTGTGTCCGCCTCCCTGTGACCCTGGAAACCCCGCCTCAACCCACCTGAGCAACAGCTCCGCCCCGAAGGCCGCCTCGTGGCCGGCGATCAGGTCCCAGACCTGCGCTACGTGGGCGCGCTCTTGGGCGCTGAGCATGGCGCCGGCCGGGCGTGCGCTGGCGGCCCCACCCGCCGCTCCCGCCTCCTTATAGCAGCCCCCACGCCTTCCAGGCGCCCCACCCGCCCTTATCTGCGGGACCCTCGGCCAGCTCGGGGAAATGCCTCCAGCCCAGGTCCCGATCGCTGCAGAGACCACGGCCTGGGGCGGGCGGGGCCGGGGGTTACCGGCACCGACTCACGCCGCTGTGTGTGCGTGCTTTTGCTGCAGGCTTGCGCGAAATCGGGAGAGCTTCCCCTGCGGGCAGCGTCAGAGCCTCTGCGGGAGGGAGCCAGTGGAGGGATTGGGAGAAAGAGCGCTGGCCAGGGACGCTTCTTTTCCGCTAGGGACACGGGAAGCGTATCGTGGGTCCCCGCAGTGCGGGACCTATAGTGTCAGGCTTTGAGGAAAAGCCCCCTGAGTGCCGACACGCACCCACACGCACGCGGCACGCTGAGTAAAGCGACGATATTTGGGCGATTCGGGAAGCAGGACAGGAGCAAACGCACCTCGGACCCTGGAGAACCAGCCTGGGGCCGATCTACTCTCTCCCGATTCTGGGGTCCGCAGGCGCAGGGATCGAGCCACAGCGCCCTCGGGGTGGCCTCCAGGCCGGTGGTGACGCTGGGGTCCACCGCGTTCCTGTGGCTTACGCTTTCCATGCCTCACTTTCTCCCCTCCTTCGGCCAATACTGAGAACGCAGGACCCATTCCATCCGCATCCATTTATTGGGGGGAAATTGAGGGAAGTTGCAGGGTCAGGGGCGGGGTCGCAGCCGGCCCCCGGCCTGGCGGCGGCGCTCAGCGGTACTTCTCGGTCAGGACGCAGGACACGATGGACAGGAACTTGTCCCAGGCGGTATGGGCGTCGGCCGTGAAGTCAGCGGGGAAGTGCGAGGCCACCGTGACCAGCAGACAGTGGGACAGGAGCTGGGGGGCCCGGAGGGCGGCTCAGCGCGAGGCCGGGGTGCTCTGCGGGTGCTCTGGGGTGGGCGGAGCACCTTCGGCGGCCGAAAACCCCCACCGCCCCGCACCCACCCCGCCCCACCCCCCCCCGCCTGGTCCCCGCCAGGACCCCGGCCCCCGCGCGCACCTTGAAGTTGACCGGGTCCACGCGCAGAACGTAGGCGTGCATCTCACTCAGCTTGGACAGGGCGCCCGCGATGTTGTCGATGCTCTTGACCGCATCGCCCAGGGCGGCCGCCACCTTGGCGCCGTGCGTGCGCAGGTGCGCGGAGCCCGGGCGCAGGTCGAAGTGCGGGAAGTAGGTCTTGGTCTGCGGGTAGCTGGCGAAGAGCCTGCGGGAGGGCGGGCCCTGAGCACTGGAGGAACGTGGGCCCCCGTCCACCTCTCTACGACCCCTGCGTCCTTCTCCGAGCTTGAGGACCCAAGTGCGACCTCACCACCGCCCTGGGGCCTTCCAGCCCAGCAGGTGCACCACCTCCTGAGGTGTGCTGTGCTCTGACTGCTGCCCCTCCCCCAAGCTGCACCCCACGGTCCCAAGGCCTTCTGCCTCCACACCCTCCCAGCACCCAGGCTGGCCCCTGCTCCCCACCTCAGCCCTCTTCCAGGGTCTCCTTGCTCCCAGCTGGCCCTGCACACCCACCGTAGGCCTCCAGCCCGTTTTCACCTCTCCTCCGGCCACAAAAACCTCCTTCCCAACCCCTGACCGGGCTCCTGCTGTACCTACCGTCTGCCAGAAGTAATGCCACCTGCAGGCACATTGCAAGGGAGAGCTCGTAGGGAAACCACCTGGGACCACCTTGCCCCAGGACTAGAGACCCTGGCGCTTGTAGATGCTTGACTGCCTCCTCAGGCATGGCAGGTGTTGGGGGAAACACATCCACACCCCTCTGGTGAGATGCTGGGCCTGGGCTTGTTCAGGACTCAGTGAGCATAGGGTCCATCAGAAGTCTGTGCAAGTCATCTGCCCCCCTCACTGACCCCTTTCTCGGAGAACCCCCACGTCGCCGACCCCTCCTTAGGGACCCTTTCCGCAGAGAGCCCTCTCCTCACTGGCCCCTGTCCTCACCGACTCCACACTGTCGCCTACGGGGCTCCACCCCAGCCCACCTGGCACTCACCTCTCCAGGGCCTGGGTGCCAACGGCATCCGCCTGAGTGGAGATCTTGCCCCACATGGACAGGATGATGGTCTTCTCAGCCTTGGTCAGAGACATGGTGGTGGCTGAGCTGGAGCCGGGTGTGCCCAGGACTGGCCTCTGTGTGCTCGCCCCCCGGGATCCCTTTATATACACAGAGCCGGGGTGGGGGCCAGGCTGCGGCCGTTGGTCTGGACAGGGGAGAGGGCTGTGGGGGTGGGGTCTCTTATCAGGCCCAGTGAGGATGGGTGGTCACCAGTCCCTGGTGGGGCTGGTGGGGTGAAGAAGGGCTAACATTCCCCCCTCCCCGCACTGGGCCACAGCCTGAGTCCAGGTTCCAGGGAGGTAGGGGCCCAGTCCAGTGACTGACCTCCATAATCATGGTTGCCGAGTTCCCTGTCCTTGTGATATTAGGATGATCTAGAAGGTAGCAGGCTTTCACAGAAGCACTCTCTCCTCCTTCTTTTATTTAAGCTTCTGTAGCATCACCTTGCAGATGAGTGAATGGAGGTCCACAGAGGGAAACTGAGGCCAGGTGTCACAGGGTGTGAGTGACAGTCTTGGCTTCAGATGCTCTTGCCTCTGTGTATAGCGCCTTCCTCACCTGGATAAGGTTCTTCTCCCCCACAAGCCAAGTCCCTCAGCAGCTTGACTGGGGGGATTCTCCAAGCTGGGCACCCAGGCTGGGAGGAGGCTGGACTCTTCACACAGAGTCTGGGGTCACCCGAGCCTACAATCCTACCTGTCACATCCCGTCACAGCCTGTACTATTTACATCTCTTTGCCTCTTACCTTATTCCCTTTCCCCTCTCTACCATAAGGCAACCATTTTAATGTGCTTAATATGTGCCTTTGGTTAGTATGTGTTCTTGCAAAGGGTGCATGCATTTTGAGTTAAATTATAGCTAGGGGCGTCTGGGCGGCTCAGTCGGTTAATCGTCCCACTTCGGCTGAGGCCCACAGTGCACCGTTCAAGCCCCTGTGAGGGAAAGTGTGACAGGAAGAGCCACTGAGGAAGCTCAGCGCGCCCTCCCCCCACCTCCTGCGAAACTCCTCGCTCATCCAAAGATGGCAAGGTCCAGGATGGCCCAGCTCAGCTGCCACCTCACAGCACATAATGGTTTTAGTGACATGTACTCAGTGTGGGAGCCCAGTGAGAACATGGGCACAGGCAAACGAAAGAGAAAAACCGTAACCCTCGTCCCACAGGGGAAGAGTTTTTACCAGTTTGGTGCGATTGTGTCCAGCCCTTTCTTGTATTTAAAACACATGATCAGATGGTATGTCCTGCTTTTTTCCCCTTCCTATTAAAAATTCCTGTATTTCAGGGGCGCCTGGGTGGCGCAGTCGGTTAAGCGTCTGACTTCAGCCAGGTCATGATCTCGCGGTCCGTGAGTTCGAGCCCCGCGTCGGGCTCTGGGCTGGTGGCTCAGAGCCTGGAGCCTGTTTCCGATTCTGTGTCTCCCTCTCTCTCTGCCCCTCCCCCGTTCATGCTCTGTCTCTCTCTGTCCCAAAAATAAATAAACGTTAAAAAAAATAAAATAAAAATTCCTGTATTTCAAAAAAAGGTGTGCTTATGAGGAAATGTTTATTATGTTAAACTTTTAAAATCAAGTTATAATTTAACTTTTAAAAAACGTTTTTATTTAATTTTGAGAGAGAGAGAGAGAGGGCACAAGCTGGAGAGGGACAGAGAGAGAGGGAGACAGAATCAGAAGAAGGCTCCAGGCTCTGAGCTATTCACACAGAGCCCGATGTGGGGCTCGAACTCATGAACCATGACACCATAACTTGAGCCAAGGTCGGACACTCAACTGACTGAGCCACCCAGGTGCCCCAGGAGAGAGAATCTTAAGCAGGCTCCACACCCAGGTGCCCCTTTAAAGAGTTAATTGAAAAATTAAACTTGGGGCGCTTGGCTGGCTCAGTTGGTAGAGTGTGAGACTCTTGATCTCAGGGTTGTGAGTTCAAGTGCCACATTGGATATAGAGATCACTTAAAAATCATAAGAGGCGCTTGGGTGGCTCAGTCGGTGGAGTGCCTGACTCCTGATTTCGGCTCAGGTCATGGTCTAATGGTTTGTGAATTTGAGCCCCAAGTGTGGCTCTGTGCTGTCAGGGCAGAGCCTTTTTGGGATTCTCCCTCCGTCTCTCTCTGCTCCTCCCCCGCTTATCTCTCTCTCTCCCTCTTTCTCTCTCCAAAAAAATGTTCTCTTCTCACCTGCTTGTCTTCAGAGATAACCCTTTAATTATTTTCCTAGGACTCTGCGATAAGTTACGAACATGCATATAAGGGGCGCCTGGCGGCTCAGCTGAGAGCATGCGATGCTTCATCTCGGGTCCTGAGTTTAGACCGCACATTGGGCATAGAGATTCCTAGTGTGTGTGTGCATGTGCGTGTAATAACCCAGCCTGTGAGAACTCACGTGGGGGGAGGTTCTGCCTGTTCCCAATCCAGGGCTGCCAGGGTCCTCCCCTCCAGCTCTAGAGGGGGCAGTTAGCATCTGTCCTCGAAGGGATCCTAAAAGCCACCCTTCCTGTTCGTAAAACAATACGTGGTTCTTGAGACCTTTTGAAGGAGTCTACAGACTATGGAGGTGAACGGACATCACTAGTATCTTGACACTAACGTTTTAGGGTTGTTTTCCTTGCTTAGCCGAACTCCCTCGATATTGCATCTTTACGTCCTACAACTCAGCAGGGGTGTACCTGTCACAGCTCTGGGTGAATTTGAACCAGTCACCTGGGAAGCCTTGACCTATGATTCCAAAAGTCGCCATTTGAGGCTCCCTGGGGGTGCCCTTGCTGGCTGGGTGCTATCACTGTCACTAAGCAAGTCTGAAGTGCAGCAGAAATGATTTCCCTGTCCACGTCTTGACAGAAGATGGGGACGGTATTCGGGCCCAAATCTGGGGTGAGGAAGGGACCCACAGGAGACTGCCAGCCCCTTACCTTGGAAACTCCTCCCAGGAGAGGGTCTCCAGCCAAATGGAGGGTGGGGAGAGGAATGGAGGAACTCTCAGTGCGCCAGGCCTGGGACGGAATCAGCCTTGATTCAAAACTGGTCTTAGGCTTCCAGCCCTGACCTCCTTCCAACCTCGAATCCCCAGAGGCTCAGGCAGAGGCAGGGACTGCAGATGAGACCGGCCCTTGACCCAAGAGAGCGTTGCTGAGAGGAGCAGGGGAGAAGCCAGGGAGGGCCTGAGGGCAGAGCACAGGGACTCTTCCCTAGTCCCCAGGGCATGCACAGAATCCCCTCCTCCTGCGGGCTGGGGCCTCGGATGCCCAAGCCCGTCCCAGACACACCTCCCAGTCTTTACCCGAGTGGTTAGCGCAGCTGGGAGTACACTTTGCCCCCCCCCCCCAACATTTTCTACCCTTCCTTTCTTCTTTTGGATAGGCTTGTGTCCTCAGCCCTCAAACTTGTGCTGCGGCCCCCATCCTGTCCCCCTCTCTGCCAGCCCTCCGTCCACCTCATGGCCTTAACTTCCATCTGTGACCTGGGACTCCTGCTGGCATCCGTGCACATGTCCTTTCTGAGCTCGGACTTGTACCCAGGGAGTATTTCGCGGCCTCACCCGTGCATCTCGCATGAGGCCCCGATCTTCCCTCAAAGCCTCTTCCTCCCTGCTCCTGCCCTTCCCCGGGGCCTGGTGACGAGCAGCACCATCCTCTCTTCCCAAGGCTCGGGCCAGAAACCACAGTCCTCCCTTAAGGTCACTCCCTTAAGTGTCACCTTACTAATAGGCCCAAATTGACCACCCCGTTAAAAATTGCAACCCCCCACCCCTGCCTGTGCACTATCTTGCCTGCCGTACTTTTTTCCCCCTCAGAAAGAACGTTTTTATTTATTCTTCAGTGGACTATGAGATCAGGAAGGCAGAGAATTTTTGTTTTAGTTTTGTTTCCTGGTCTACTCCAAGCTTCTTAAACAACCAGGACTTCCCAGAGCAAGCTCCCCAAAAGTACTTGAGTGCATGAATGGTCCTCAACCCCCTGAGCCGGTGGCCCTGCCTCCCGGATGCAGAGCCCAGGGCTGGGAGCAGCAGAAACGCTCGGCCACTCCCTGCCCGATGGGACGAGGAGGCTGGCCTCCTGTCTTCATGGAGCTGACGACACACTCGAGGCTTCGGATCCACCAGAACAGATGGGCACTGGTTTTTTGGAACGTGAAGGATCCCTGGTGTCCTCTGGGGCCTTGGGGTAGCCGAGGCCCAGAGTGGAGGAGAGGTTGGCCACAGTCACAAAGCCCATTGGAGGCGGGGTGAGGGCCTCAGGAGACTCCTCAGATTCACGTCTCTCCCCGGGCATCTCCGAGGCTGATGCCAAAGACCCAGCTCCCGGCAGACAGGCACGCGAGACCACACCTCGTGTCCCACACCCACGCTCCTGGGCAGGAGTCCTTCTGAGTCAGAGTCCTCGCTGGAGAAGGGGGTCCCAACTTGGGCTCCTCCTCCAGGGCAGAGTCTCTCCTGCACCGAGAACCCTAGACCCTAATGTCAGGCAAGTAGCGGGAGCAATCTCAGGCAGGCTCCCGAAACCCCCCAGAAGCTCCGTGCGCTCTTCATGGATTACATGTGACCGCCTGTCCCAGGCCAGGCCAGCTTTAACTGCTGGAGACACAGCAGGGGACACCCAGAAATGCCTCCTCTCTGGAACTGATGTTCTGGCGTAGAAGGTCTGCAAGACAGAGTGAGTGCAGGAGGTGAGCACAGCAGTGAGAAAGAGTAAAGCAGCCCCCGGTACCTGGGCTGTTGCTGCAAAGCCCGCGTTTCTCCTCGGGCTGTGAGCTTGAGTCAAAGAGGAACCCCGCGTGAACACAGAGAAGCCACGGGAGTGCCCAACACCCCCATCCTGGCTGCTGAGGGCCACTGCTGCTTTGGCAACGGTGGCTCCAGCCTCCTTTTGCTCTTCTCACCTGCTAGAGAGGAATTATTAAGCTACTAGATCCTAGGGCTACTCCCACCTCTTGGCAGCATCCAATCCAGGGCAGAGTCCTGCTTCCTCGAGCCCAAGTTGCTAAATGCCGGCCCCACAGAACCACAGTTCCCTGTGGTGGGCGGCCTCCTCCGTGGCGATGAGTTGACAAAGCCAACTCTGACTACAGGAGTGTTCCCGGTGGTCTCTTTGGCTGGATGGCATTGGCCGTAGAAAGAAAATGACAGCGAAGCATGGTGGGTAGTGCTGAGAGGGGTTGCAGTTGTCGATGAGGTGGCCTGGGGAGACGTCACTGAGGTGGCAAACGTAAGCAAGTATGGAGCAGTTCAAAGAGTAATTCATGCGACATTCAGGGGAAGAGTGCGCAGCACATAGAGGGGGTTGGCAAGCCCAAAGGCCCTGAGAGGGGGCTGTGCCTCCACTGTTCAAGAGAAACCAGGAGGCCGGTGGCTGGGCGGAGTGAGGGTGACAGGAGCAGTATTGAGGTCAGATCTTACAGTATCCCTTAGGTCCCCTTAAAAAATTTTTTTTTTGTTTATTCTTGAAGGAGAGCAAGACAGAGTGTGAGTGGGGGAGGGACAGAGAGAGAGAGAGAGAGAGAGAGAGAGAGAGAGAGAGAGAGAGGAGAGAGACAGAATCTGAAGCAGGCTCCAGGCTCCGAGCTGTCAGAACAGAGCCCGACTCGGGGCTCGAACTCACAAACTGCGAGATCATGACCTGAGCCGAAGTCAGATGCTCAACCGACTGAGCCACCCAGGCTCCCCTTTAGGTCTCCTTTATATCCCAGTGTGTCCCAGTATGGAACGATGGTCCCCTTCACTGTCACCACTGGGGTCCCACAGTTGTGAACATTTGCCATGTTTGCATTATCAGCACATGTAGGAATATATCTGGGTGTGCTTTACGTTTCTTCCAAAAATATGGAATTGTGTGGCAGTCCTCCTGAAGCTCTGTGTCTACACTTCAGCACGCGTCTCCTAGACTAAGGTTTTCCTGCATAAATAACCACAGGTTTATCGCCAATCTAAGTGAATTAACATTCTTTCGCATCACATGTCCTCACTCATCACCAAAATGTGTTCAATCATTCAAATTTAGATCTGACCCAGGCTCACACATAGCTTTCAGTTGTCTCTTTATTCTCTTATTCCAGAAACTTTCCACCCCACACCCACCTTTTCTCCATATCAGTGACTTTTTGGATAGTCGAGACAAGCTGTCTTACAGAATGTTCTACATTTTGCATTGGTCTGATGGTTTTACTTGAAGGGTTTTTTTTGTTGTTGTTGTTTGTTTGTTTGTTTTAAGACACTGCCTTTATCCATGCATTTCCTGTGCACTGGAAGTCAGATCTAACGGCTTGGTTAGAGTCAGGTTAAAAATTATTGGCAATGGAAAGGGTGAAACACAACCCGATTTAAAAATGGACAAAGGACTTTAATAGATATTTCTCTAAAAAAAGATACACAGAAAGCACATGAGAAGATGCTCAGCCTCATTACTCGTTAGAGGAACGAAACTGAAAACCACAGGGAAGTACCGCTTCACACTCAACGGGATACATACTATAAAAAAAAAAAAAACAGGAACAAGGGTCGGTGAGGCAGTGGAGAGACTAGCGCGTCACCCACTGCAGCTGGAAACGTGGGTTGGAGCAGCTGCCGTGGAAAACGAGCAGGGTTTTTCAAGTTGTCATTTTTTGCTTTTTTTAATTCTATTTTTGGTGATGTAAAAGATTTACATGATTGAAAAGTAACACCATCCAGAGAGTTAGACTTGGGGGAGCCCCTCCACCCCTTCTTTATCTCCATCCGTGTTATTATTTGTAATCATTTCCACTTCATCCTTGAAGGATTTCCTTTTGCAAAACTGAGCAAACACAAGGGGTGCCTAGCTGGCTCAGTCAGTAGAGCGTGTGACTCTTGATCTCAGGGTCCTGAGTTCAAGTCCCATGCAGGGCATAGCACTTACTCAAAAAAAAAAAAAGAGCAAATGCACACAAACTTATAAACACTCACAAGTGCACACACAAGAGCTATGATCGTAATCATACATGTGTGTCAAAATGTACACATACTCACACCTGTCAGTACACACAAATGCACACACGCATTTGTATCTCCTCTCACTGTTTTTCTTTTCTTTTTTTTTTTTTTTAAAGTAAACTCTATGTCCAGAGTGGGACTCCAACACACCACCCAGAGGTCAAGAGTCACATGCTCTACAGACTGAGCCAGCCAGGCTCCCCCTCCTCTCCTTTCTTACAGAAAAACAGAAAAGCCACCATGATACACGCACGCGTGCGCGCGCACGCACACACACACACACACACACACACACACACACACACTTCTGCGTCTCTCTTTTTTCTTTTCCTTTTTACCTGATAAATCCTGGACATCACAGCCACTATTACAAATTGTCTTCATTCTTTTTTCAGGTCACAGTTCTCTGCTGTGTGAGCTTTCATGCTACATTCAGTCAATGCCTGATGATGGACTGGGGTTTTCTAGTGCTGAGAAAACTAAGCTTGTGTAGTCTCTGTGGTAGAAGGGACTGCATTGTGAAGGGACCATCAGTACAGTGTGGTCAAAGTCTGGATATCAGTGAGGTTTCATTTTTAGTAGTATTAATTTGTATTTCTCTAATAATGAGCAAAATGATTTTTTTCTTTCTGTGAGCTGCGATCTGACTGAATATCACATCTGTATCCGGGACTAGACTGTCAGTTCCATGGGGCAGGGGGCTTTGCTTTTTCTAGCTGTTGTATTAGAGTCTACAAAAATGCTTGGGCGTCCTGTGCATCAAAAATGTGTGTGTGTGTGTGTGTGTGTGTGTGTGTGTGTGTGTGTTTAGTGGAAGGGTGGAAGAATAAATGAGGGACTAGGTACACTCATTCCTCCTTTCTTGCTAAGATCAAGCATAAACTAGGAAATAGGATAAATCCCAGAGGAATCCCATGGTGCGCCCCAGCAGAGTCAGTGGGGCCAGGTGGGCTCGGCGCTGACCCCAGAAATAAAGGCCGAGGGGTGCACTTTCTATCACCCCATCCGGACCCCGAGTGCCCTAGCCCCACACACCACGCCCCCGGAGTGCCCTCTGCGGTCGGAGAGACCCTCGGGTTAGTGCGCAGTGTTCCCGAAGCCCTCCAGGTGTCCCTGTGCCTCCCCGCCACCCCCCTCCACCCCTGCCGCCCCCTTGATGGCCCCAGTGACAAGAGGCGAGGTGGGCGTGCATTCGTTTATTGGCGTCTCAGGGGGAAGCTAGAGGGTTTGGAGAAGCCTGGAGCCGCGGAGAGGTCGCAGCCGGCCCCCGGCCTGGCGGCGGCGCTCAGCGGTACTTCTCGGTCAGGACGCAGGACACGATGGACAGGAACTTGTCCCAGGCGGTATGGGCGTCGGCCGTGAAGTCAGCGGGGAAGTGCGAGGCCACCGTGACCAGCAGACAGTGGGACAGGAGCTGGGGGGCCCGGAGGGCGGCTCAGCGCGAGGCCGGGGTGCTCTGCGGGTGCTCTGGGGTGGGCGGAGCACCTTCGGCGGCCGAGACCCCGCCCCGCCCAGCACTCCCCCCGCCCCCCCCCCCCCCCCCCGCCTGGTCCCCGCCAGGACCCCGGCCCCCGCGCGCACCTTGAAGTTGACCGGGTCCACGCGCAGAACGTAGGCGTGCATCTCACTCAGCTTGGACAGGGCGCCCGCGATGTTGTCGATGCTCTTGACCGCATCGCCCAGGGCGGCCGCCACCTTGGCGCCGTGCGTGCGCAGGTGCGCGGAGCCCGGGCGCAGGTCGAAGTGCGGGAAGTAGGTCTTGGTCTGCGGGTAGCTGGCGAAGAGCCTGCGGGAGGGCGGGCCCTGAGCACTGGAGGAACGTGGGCCCCCGTCCACCTCTCTACGACCCCTGCGTCCTTCTCCGAGCTTGAGGACCCAAGTGCGACCTCACCACCGCCCTGGGGCCTTCCAGCCCAGCAGGTGCACCACCTCCTGAGGTGTGCTGTGCTCTGACTGCTGCCCCTCCCCCAAGCTGCACCCCACGGTCCCAAGGCCTTCTGCCTCCACACCCTCCCAGCACCCAGGCTGGCCCCTGCTCCCCACCTCAGCCCTCTTCCAGGGTCTCCTTGCTCCCAGCTGGCCCTGCACACCCACCGTAGGCCTCCAGCCCGTTTTCACCTCTCCTCCGGCCACAAAAACCTCCTTCCCAACCCCTGACCGGGCTCCTGCTGTACCTACCGTCTGCCAGAAGTAATGCCACCTGCAGGCACATTGCAAGGGAGAGCTCGTAGGGAAACCACCTGGGACCACCTTGCCCCAGGACTAGAGACCCTGGCGCTTGTAGATGCTTGACTGCCTCCTCAGGCATGGCAGGTGTTGGGGGAAACACATCCACACCCCTCTGGTGAGATGCTGGGCCTGGGCTTGTTCAGGACTCAGTGAGCATAGGGTCCATCAGAAGTCTGTGCAAGTCATCTGCCCCCCTCACTGACCCCTTTCTCGGAGAACCCCCACGTCGCCGACCCCTCCTTAGGGACCCTTTCCGCAGAGAGCCCTCTCCTCACTGGCCCCTGTCCTCACCGACTCCACACTGTCGCCTACGGGGCTCCACCCCAGCCCACCTGGCACTCACCTCTCCAGGGCCTGGGTGCCAACGGCATCCGCCTGAGTGGAGATCTTGCCCCACATGGACAGGATGATGGTCTTCTCAGCCTTGGTCAGAGACATGGTGGTGGCTGAGCTGGAGCCGGGTGTGCCCAGGACTGGCCTCTGTGTGCTCGCCCCCCGGGATCCCTTTATATACACAGAGCCGGGGTGGGGGCCAGGCTGCGGCCGTTGGTCTGGACAGGGGAGAGGGCTGTGGGGGTGGGGTCTCTTATCAGGCCCAGTGAGGATGGGTGGTCACCAGTCCCTGGTGGGGCTGGTGGGGTGAGGGGCTATCACTCCACCCTCCCCTTCGGGCTTAGAGGGGATGTTGGCCACAGCCTGACCAGAGTCCTGGAGAGATAGGGGCCCAGCCAGCCCAGGAGGCCATGCCTGGGTTTATAGCCCAGCTCTGACCATCCTCTTGCACTTCAGAGTCACAGAATGGGGCAAACCAGAGCGTTAGCTCAACACACTGTCCTTGGGCTGGAGCAGGCCCCATTTCTGCCTGCCGGGCTCCTTAGTGGGATTCTGTGGCTAGCCCAGCCTGGCCACGTGTCAGTCTCCTCTCCCTCTGGCTCTGTGATCCCTGGGTTGCCTCTGAGAAAGCAATGGTTTTGTCCACGTGTTGCTGAGGAGAGATGGACTGACCCCCTCTGAAGAGCTGGATGAAGTATCAGATTAATAAAAGAGAATTCTTGTAATCTGTGCTCATAGGGGTTGCCGTCCTGCTCACCATATCATCGTTGTGACATAATGAGGCAAATAGTTGTTTACACTTTATTTTAACATCAAACAAAATTGACTTTTTTTAGTATACTGCTCTGTGAGTTTTGACATGCGTAAGTTCATTCAGCCCCCGCCACAATCGGGACATACAACAGCTCTGTCTCCCCCGCAAGAAACTCCCACATGCTGGGGGCCTTTGCCATCTCACCCGCCTTACACCTGAACTCTATAATTTGGTCTTTTCAAGAATAACATATGATTGAAGTCTATAGCGCGTTATCTTTTAGGACTGGCTTCTCTTAGCCAGCGTGATACCCTTTATACCTCTCCGTGTTGTTACGTGTGCCAATAGTTCTATTTATCGCTGAGTCATACTCTGTGGAATGAACCTGTCACAGTGTGTGCGTTCCTTCGCTTAACGAGAGTTTTCCCACTTTGGGACTATTGCTAAAGCTGCCACGAACGTTGTGCGTAGGTGTTCATGTGAGCGCAAGTTTTCATTTCTCTAGGGGATCCTTTATCTAGGAGAGGACTGTCGGCTCGTGTGCTACGTGTGTGTTTCGAAGAAACTGCGAACCTTTTCTAGGGTGGCCGTGCCATTTCGCATTGCGGTCGGCCGTGCAGGACGTTCTGGTCGCCACGTGTCGCTGCTGGCCTCTTTACACTGCAGTCGTTCTGACGGGCGGGCGAGGGCGTGGTGGTGTGCCTTTACTCCGCGTTTCCCCCGATAACCAGCGACGTGAGGGTCTTCTCGTGTGCTTCTCTGCCATCCGTACGTCTTCTTGGTGAAATATCCGTTCTGCTCTTCTGCCCATTTTTACAACAAGCTCTTTGTTTCTTACCGGCGAGCTCTGAGACACACTCTGTAGACATTTGCAGACACGCTGGGTGCAGTCTTTTGTCAGATGCGTGACTAGCGCATATCGTCTCCTAGTCTGTATCTTGTCACTTCAGCCTCTCGATAATACCGCGTGCAGAGCCAAAGTTTTGATTTTGATCGAGTTCATGCTACCAAGTTTTCCTTTTATGATTCATGCCTTTAGTGCCACCCCTGAGAGCACTGTGTCTCATTCCAGGCCACGACGATTTCGTCAGTGATTTCTTATCAAAGTTAATAGTGTATATTTCATGTTTGGATCAGTGATACATTTGGAGATAAGTTTTTGTGTATGGGTTAGTTTTTGTTCCAGTTTCTTTTGGTTTGGTTTGCCTCTGAGTTGTTGCCACACCATTTATTGAAAAGACCGTACATCCCCTACTGGATTTCCTTCTCATAATCCTTTGTGAGAAATAAATCTGCCGTATTTTTCAGGTCTATTTCTGGACTCTATATTCTGTTGCATTTATCTGTGTGTCTATCCTTCACCAAAACCATACTATCTTGATTACTGTTGCTTTATGTTAAGTCTTTTCTTTCAAAGATTTTTTTATTCTTTATTATTTTTTTAAAAGTTTATTTTACTTATTTTGAGAGAGATAGAGAGAGAGCATTGGAGGCAGAGAGAGAGAGACAGAGACAGAGAATCTTCACCAGGCTCCACACTGTCAGCATGGAGCCCGATGTGGCCCTTGAACTCACGAAATGTGAGATAGAGACCTGACCAGAAATCAGGAGTCGGTTGCTTAACTGGCTGAGCCACACCAGGTGTCCCAGTTTGTGTTAAGTCTTGAAATTAGATACTTCCCAAAGAATAAGAGAAATACTGCAAACCACGTGTCTGATAAGACACTGGTCCAAAATATTTTTTAAAAATCATACAATTCAACAATAAAAAGATAAAAGAATTTTTAATAGACATTTCTCTAAGGTATACAAATGATCAGTAAGTTCATGAAAAGATGCTCAACATCATTACTCATGAGGGAAATGCAAATCAAACCCAAAAACAGGTTCCACTTCACACCCCTGAGGATGGCTATGATCAGAAAGACGAAATGCCAAGTGTGGACCAGGATGTGGAATTGGGATCTTTACGTGCTGTTGGTAAGAATGTTCCCACATGACCAAACTGACTCTTCTACTCCGAGGTACATCCCCAAGAGAAATGAAAACATAAGATCACACAAGAGCTTGTATGTTCATAGCAACATCATTCGTAGTAGCCAAAAAGTGGCTCAGTTGGCTCCTGGGTGGCTCAGTCGGTTAGGTGACTGACTTCGGATTGGGTCATGATCTCGCAGTTTGTGGGTTCGGGCCCCGCGTCGGGCTCTGTGCTGACAGCTCAGAGCCTGGAGCCTGCTTCAGATTCTGTGTCTCCCTCTCTCTCTCCCCCTCCCCTAGGGGCTCATGCTCTGTGTCTCTGTGTCTGTCTCTCAGTAATAAATAAACGTTAAAAAATTTTTTTACAAGTGCGAACGACCCAAATGTCCATCAGCTGATGTGGGATAATCCACGTAAAGAAATAGCGTTCAGTCACAAAAGGGAATGAAGTACCGCTACGTGAACGAACCTTGAAAACACACAAGTTGTATGATTCCATTCATATGAAATGTCCAGAACAGGGATATCGATAGAGAAGGAAAGTAGCTTAGGTAGTTTAGACACAGGGAGTTGGAGGGTGTGGCTGCTAGGGTATGGAGTTTCTTTTGGGGTGATGAAAACATTCCAACATAGGAGCGCCTGGGTGGTTCGGTCGGTTAGATGTCTGACTTCGGCTCAGGTCATGATCTCACGGTTCGTGGATTCAAGCCCCGCGTGGGACTCTGTGCCGACAGCTCGGATACTGGAGCTGCTTCGGATTCTGTGTCTCCCTCTCTCTGCCCCTCCCCTGCTCATGCTCTGTCTCTCTCTCTCTCACTCTCTCAAAAATAAATCAGCATTAAAAAAATAATAAAATAAAATAGATCGTGGTAATGGTTGTGTAACTCCCTGAATCTAAAAACGCACGCTTTAAATAAGTGAAGTGCCTGCTGCGTAACTTGTACCTCGTTACAGCTGTGAAAGGGTCGCGTAATGTCGCTCCTCCCACTTTATCCTTCATTTCCAAAATGGTGTTAGTTATTCTAGTTCCTTTGCCTTTCCATATGAATTTTAGAGGCAGCCAAAGAGGTATCCGCACAAAATCTTGCTGGACTTTTTTTTATAGAATCAGAAACTCCTGTGTAGGGAGTTTTCGTCACGGATATTTTGCGAAACTATTCTTAGAGAAAATTTGGCTTGGACGAGCCCTTTGAAATGGAAAACAGGTACGCCAGGCACCGTGCTACCGTTTTATTCATGTCGCGGTGCTCATTTCTTCTATACCTGAGATGTGACATGATGAGAGAGTCAGGGGTTGAGGGTGGGAGCAGCATCTGATGGATGCCCCGTCAGCCCTGCAGACAAGGTAAGGCTCTCTCCCTGCGTGTGTCCCGGAGGGAGAGTCTGTCTTCCCAGACTGAAGTGTGGCCTTCTCCTTCCGGGTCTCTCCTTTATTTACATTTCACAGCTGCCCCCTCTTTTTTTAAATTAAGTTTATTTATTTGTTTTGCTAGAGAGAGACAGAAAGGGAGAGAGAGAGTCCCAAGCAGGCTCCTTGCTGTCAGCGTGGAGCCCCACAATGGGCTGGAACTCACGAATTGTGACATCATGACCTGAGTGGAAACCAAGAGTCGGATGCTCAACAGACTGAGCCACCCAGACGTCCCAGCTGCCCCTTCTTTTTACGAGACGGTGTTCCCCTGTCCTAGGGCTGTGCCCACCGTCCCTTGGCTTTATGATTGTTTGCTAACTGTCCTGAGAAGTGATGCTGCCAACCCCAGGGGGCCCCAGGATGTTTGTCTGGAGTGTGGCTGTGCCTCTCTGGGTTCATCCGAGACTGAGATGAGCCCAGCCATCCTTGGTCTTCACTTGCTGTCTCTTGATTCGGAAGGAAAGTCCAGCACCACCTCAGGCTCGCAGGCCTATATGAGGGTGTGTAAGGCTGTGCTGCTCCTTTCGGTTTCTAGAAAGGAGAGGCAGGGAGAGGCAGCGGGAGAGACGGAGGTGGACAGACAGACTGACAAACAAAAGAGAATGTGTGAGTGAGAAGAGGCTGAGGGTCAGAGGGAAGGTCAGGCAGAGGTAGGTAATCTGGAGTCCCCGGGGTGAAGCACTGAGAGGTGTCAGTGAGGAATGTGCCTGGGAGAATCTCTCCAGCTGTGGCGTCTGGGGAAACTGTGGCCAGAAGACCCTGGGGGGCTGCCCTGTCCCCTAACAGTAGGTAATGACCATGGATTCCAGGATCCCACTCCCAGGCAGCTGTCTCCCCTATGGCGGATGATCCTCACCTCCCTTCGGTCCTCCAGGGCCTCCTCTTTCCATCCTGGCAGAACCCCCACCCCGTCCTTCGCCTCTGCAAAGAGAGGGAGCCACAGGAGGCCTCTCTGTTCCTGAAACTTCCAAGCCCCACAAACCATCGTTGTGAGCAAACGTCCCGTTCTCTTTTCCTTTTTTTCATTGTGAACTATAGCACAGGGCACACAGTGGAGCTTCATGAGTTGTTACAAAGCAGATACCGAGCGCCCCAATCCTCCTGAAAGGTGATCCCACCCTGACTTACCTTCCTGCCTCTCAATCACTTTTTACCGCCCAAACAAACATGCACCCTTCAGCACTTCAGTTGTTTCTGCCTGCCTTTGGCCTTCAGATACATGGAACAATACCACGTGCCCTCTTTCACGTCTGCCTTCTTTCACCCGTGTCTGTGAGAGGCCAGCCACGTCGTGGGGAGGACCTTTTCATCGCTGTGCTGTATCTCCTTGTAGGAACAGACCTCAGGTCATCCACTGTGCTGGGGCTGGATGTTGCTTGTTAGGTCTTGGCTGTTAGGAATAACGCCATGAACATTCTTGCACGTGTCGCTGGATGGCCACGTGCCTGCCCTTCTGTGGGGTACGTTCCCAGGATTGCTGGTTCTAGGGGCATGCGTATTTTCAGCTGTAGCGGATAATGCCAGACTTCTCTCCAGGTAGCTACACCGCCTCGCAGCCCTGCCAGCGGTGCATGGGCTACCCTTCCAAGCATTTCCTGTGGTTGGTCTGCCGCTCTCCTTAGCTTTTGGCTTTTCTGATGGGTGTGTAGTAGTGTCTCATGTGGTCTTAACTTGCATTTTCCTGGTGACCAGTGAGGTTGGGCCCCTGTTCACACATTTGCAGTTCAATTGAATTTCCTCTTAAAAAAAAATTTTTTTTTTAATTTGAGTGTAGTTGACACACAATATTGCATTAGTTCCAGGCATAAGATTTCCCTGTTTTGTTTTGTTTTGTTTTTTGCAGTATCCAACTCATGCCTGTTTGTCTACTGTGTTGCTAGTTTTACTGATTTATAGGAATTTAAAATATATTCTGGATATAAGTTCCTGGTCAGTTTTCTGTCATTATCTTCCTCAACTCTGCTGTTTGCCTCCACTCTCTTAATACTGTTCTTGGTTGAACAGAAGGGTATCATTTAGTTATTTAGTTAGCAGTCAAATTTCGTTATTTTTTGGTCTATTTAAAAATGCTGGGGGCACCTGCGTGGCTCAGTCGATTGGGTGGCAGACCCACTCAGGTCATGATCTCACAGCTCCTGAGTTCGAACCCCACATTGGACTCTGTGCTGACAGCTCAGATCCTGGGCCTGCTTCAGATTCTGTATCTTCCCCCTCTCTCTGCCCCTTTCCTGTTTAGGCTCTGTCTCTCCCTCTCAAAAATAAATAAACATTTAAAATAAATAAATAAATAAATAAATAAATAAATAAATAAATAAATAAAAATGCTGTACCTAGGGCACCTGAGTGGCTCAGTCACTTAAGCATCTGACTCTTTTTTTTTTTTTTTAATTTTTTTTTTCAACGTTTATTTATTTTTGGGACAGAGAGAGACAGAGCATGAACGGGGGAGGGGCAGAGAGAGAGGGAGACACAGAATCGGAAACAGGCTCCAGGCTCTGAGCCATCAGCCCAGAGCCCGACGCGGGGCTCGAACTCACGGACCGCGAGATCGTGACCTGGCTGAAGTCGGACGCTTAACCGACTGCGCCACCCAGGCGCCCCAAGCATCTGACTCTTGATGTCGGCTTGGGTCATGATCTCACGGTTTGTGAGTCCAAGCCCCATGTTGGGCTCCCCGGCTGACGGTGCAGAGCCTTCTTGGGATTCTCTCTCGCCTTCTCTCTCTCTCTGCCCCTCCCTTCCTCATGCTCTCACCCTCTGCCTTTCAAAAGAAATGAATTCAGGGTGCCTGGCTAGCTCAGTCAGTTAGGCGTCTGACTTCAGCACCACGACCTTGTGGTTGGTGAGTTTGAACCCCAAATCGTGCTCTCTGCTGTCAGTGCAGAGCCAGCTTCGGATCTTCTGTGTGTGTGTGTGTGTGTGTGTGTGTGTGTGTGTGTGGGTGTGGGTGTCCCTTCCCCACTCATGTGCTCTATTTCAAAAATAAATAAACATTTAAATAAACAAACAAACTTTTAAAAAAATGTACCTTTCGGGGTACCTAGGTGGCTCAGTCGGTTAAGTGTCCAACTTCAGCTCAGGTCATGATCTCACGGTTCATGAGTTCGAGCCCCAAATTGGTCTCTGTGCTCACAGTGTGGAGCCTGCTTGAGATTCTCTCTCTCTCCCTCTCTCTCTCTGCCCCTCCCTGGCTCGTGCTTTCTCTCTCTCCCTCAAAATAAATAAATAAACTTAAAATAGAAGAGAGATTCTCTTGTAAAAGAAAAATGTTGTATCTTTCTATTTAGAAAAGCCAAGTGTCCATCAATGGATGAATGGGTAAACGAATTCTGATATTTCCATTCGATGAGATATTACTCAGCCATAAAAATGAGGCACTGACACCTGCTACAATGTGGGTGAACCTTGAAAACATGATACTCAGTGAAAAGCCAAACAGCAAAGACCACATGCTGTGTGATTCCATCTGGGTGGAATCCCAGGAAAGCAGATGAGCGGGTGCCAGGGGCTGGGGGGGGGGCAATTCATAAAGGGTACTAAGTTTCCTTTTGGGATAATGGACATACTCCAGAACCAGACAGTGATGATGGTCGCATGCCGTTGTGAACATACAAAATGGCACCAAATTGTTCACTGTGAGATGGTTAATTTTGCATTGTGTGAATTTTGCTCCAGTTTTCTACAAAGTGAAATAAGTGTTGGGCCAAGGTGAAGAGAAACTTCCGTGCTAGCTTTCTAAGAACTTCACCATTTAGTCTTTTAGGTCAGGCAACAGTCGACCTGGGACATGAGAAGTGCCGTGGTTGTCACTGACATTGATCACCTGCCTTCTGCGTTCTGGATACAGCACCAAACACTCTCCATGTGTGTTTGCCCTCACAGGTCTCTGTGGGAGAAGCTTTCTTTTATTATCGTTACATCTTTTAAGATAAGGAAATTGAGGCACAGGAGAGTTACGAAATGTTAAAGTTTCAGTGAAGGAGGGAAACACCCCAGTGGGTAGACGAGACCTAAGTTTTGTGCGGGCCAGACTGCAGGTTCTTTGGGGCTCAGGCAAGTCTCTTCTGTCTCTGGGCCTCTGTTCCCCTGCCTGTGACACAAGGAGCCCGAGCTTGGGCAGTGCTCCTGCTGGACGCTGAGATCTGCTGGAATTGGCTGAACTCCAAGCCCTGAGCTCACTCAGAGCTTGTGTAGTTGGGGCTGAGCTCAGAGGATCCTGGTCACTCAGCAGAAGGCCGCGATGGGGTCCACAGACCCTTCCCGAGAGTAGCCCCTGGCTGGCCCTGAGCAGGGTAATTAACCTTGTAAACCCCAGTTCTACATTTGCAACCTCTCAGGTGGGGTATGAATAGCCCCCACCTCACTGCTAGGAGGGATAATCTGTCACCATAGGACCGCAGAACGCGGCAGCGTGAATTCAAGGTTATCGTAGCTACTACTGTGAGTGGGTGATTCTTTCTGGGCAGGAACACTGCTGCCGAGAAGGTGGAGGGGTCGAGGCGGGTCCGAGATAGGGTGTGTGAGCCCTGCCTGGCCCTCTGACAGACAGTGGCGGCTCCACTGGGCCCAGAACAAGTGGCAGGACTGATAAGGCCTCCTGGCCCTGGCCAGAGGGGACCCAGGTTGGGTGTACGGGTTTGGAATTTTCATTTCCAAGAATCGAGTTGTCTTCAAAAATTAGGTTACTAAACAGAGTTATTTATTTATTTATTTATTTAAAAAAATTTTTTTTTCAACGTTTATTTATTTTTGGGACAGAGAGAGACAGAGCATGAACGGGGGAGGGGCAGAGAGAGAGGGAGACACAGAATCGGAAACAGGCTCCAGGCTCTGAGCCATCAGCCCAGAGCCCGACGCGGGGCTCGAACTCACGGACCGCGAGATCGTGACCTGGCTGAAGTCGGACGCTTAACCGACTGCGCCACCCAGGCGCCCCTAAACAGAATTAGTTAAATGTATAATGAGGGCACAGAGGTGTGGGGTGTTAGCAGGGAAGAGTTGGAAGATGTGAGCAAAGGTTGGCCCTGGGCACATCATTGTCCAGGAAACTGTGAGGGCTTTGAGGTAGGACCACACTTAGAGACTACCTGCTCCCAATCCTGTTACAGGTGCGGAGGCCCAAAGCAGGGCCAGCCTACCCCCGGGTCCCTCCAACTGCTGGCACCTGCCGGATTGTCCAGGAAGTGACCGTGAGCTCTGATTTCTGTAACAGCCCAATGAGGCAGGCCATTGTGGACTCTGAGATGCTGCCAGTGAGGGTGGTGTGCGATTCGGACCTCTGCTCTCTCCAGTCCAGCCCTGGATAGCCTTGCACCCGAGCCCTGCTAGGGCAGCCTGGGAAGGCATCCATGCAGGACCTCTGTGGCCTGGGTCCTAGTGGTCCCCCTTTACCTTTCATGGATCCCAGTACTCATTACTTGATAAGACACTAACTATATAGCCAGAAAAATAAACAACAAATGCTCTTGTGAAAGCTGCTAGCAGGAAGCAGGCCCCGAGGGGGTGATTGGAGAAGGGTAGTTTCCTCCAAATCTGGGACTTCCCCCAGACTTCTGGGGTCAAGAGACTGCCCAATGGGGGCAGCAACACGGCCAGGGAAATTGGAGGAAGGGGGCCTGCGACAGAGTCCTAGACCTCACATGTGAGTACTGGGCAGAGTCCCAGGGCCCCTGTGGACAGGCCCCCATGACCACAGCTGGCCACTCCCCCAGACACAAATGCCTTCCTTTTCCTCAGCCTCGCCTCCTGCTTCTGTGCCCTTATTCCCATTTCAGGGCCATTCCCGTGAACTGTGAGAGAACTCAGAAGCCTTTTTTTTTTTTTTTTTTTTTTGAGAGAGAGAGAGAGAGAGAGAGAGAGAGAGAGAGAGACTGTGAGCAGGAGAGGTGTGCAGTTTTCGTATATTCAGAGGATTGTGCAACCGTGCAATCAATTTTAGAATGTTTTCATCACCCCAAAAGAAACTCCATACCCTAGCAGCCACACCCTCCAACTCCCTGTGTCTAAACTACCTAAGCTATTTTCCTCCTCTATCGATATCCCTGTTCTGGACATTTCATATGAATGGAATCATGCAACTTGTGTGTTTTCAAGGTTCGTTCACGTAGCGGTACTTCATTCCCTTTTGTGACTGAACGCTATTTCTTTGCGTGGATTATCCCACATCAGCTGATGGACATTTGGGTCGTTCGCACTTCTAAAAAAATTTTTTAACGTTTATTTATTACTGAGAGACAGACACAGAGACACAGAGCGTGAGCCCCTAGGGGAGGGGTAGAGAGAGAGAGACACAGAATCTGAAGCAGGCTCCAGGCTCTGAGCTGTCAGCACAGAGCCCGACGCGGGGCCCGAACCCACAAACTGCGAGATCATGACCCAATCCGAAGTCAGTCACCTAACCGACTGAGCCACCCAGGAGCCAACTGAGCCACTTTTTGGCTACTACGAATGATGTTGCTATGAACATACAAGCTCTTGTGTGACCTTATGTTTTCATTTCTCTTGGGGATGTACCTCGGAGTAGAAGAGTCAGTTTGGTCATGCGGGAACCCTAGGTTCAACCTTTTGAGGAACTTCCTGTTTGCCACCGTGGCTGCACCATTTTACATTCTTACCAACAGCACGTAAAGATCCCAATTCCACATCCTGGTCCACACTTGGCATTTCGTCTTTCTGATCATAGCCATCCTCGGGGGTGTGAAGTGGAACCTGTTTTTGGGTTTGATTTGCATTTGCCTCATGAGTAATGATGCTGAGCATCTTTTCATGAATTCACTGGCCATTTTTCTGTATTCTTTGGATAAATGTCCTTTCACATCCTTTGCCCATTTTTCTTAAGTTTATTTAATTTTAGTAATATCTACACCCAGCATGGGTCTCAAACTCAGGACTCTGGAGATCAAGTCACACACTACCTGCTGAGCCAGCCGGGCACCTCTCTGCCCATTTTTCAGGTGGTTGTCTTTATTTCGAGTTGTAAGTTTTTTGTTTGTTTTTTTTTTTTAACATTCTGGATACAATTCCCTTATATGATTTGCAAATATTTTCTCTCATTCTGTGGGTGCTCTTTTTACTTTCTTTGGTGGTGCTCTTTGAGGCATAAACGTTTTTAATTTGCTAACTCCAATTAATTTTTTCTTTAGCCGCTTGTGCATTTGGTGTCTTATCTAAGAAACCCTTGCCAGTCCAAGGACAAGAGGGTTTACTCCTATGTTTTCTGGTAAGAGTTTTATGCTGTTAGCTCTTAACTTAGGTCTATGATCCTTGTGAGAGATTTTTTTACTTTCGGACTTTACAAGTCTTAAGTCTGAACTTTGTCCAAAGCAAGTGTTAGAGTGAAGAAAGCAACATTTTAGGGGCCTGGGTGGCTCAATCCGTTGAGCATCCGACTCTAATTATCACTTCAGGTGTGGTCTCCCTGTGGTCAGAGGAGCCACTCTCAGCATAGAGCCTGCTTGGGAATTCTCTCTGCCTCCCTCTGCCCTTTTCCCCCTCACGTGCTCTCTCTCTAAACAAACAAACAAACAAACAAACATTAAAAAAAAAGAATGCAACATTTTGATACAGCCTGCTTGAACCCCAAAGGCACACCCCAGCCACACCTTCCCTTTCACGCTGGTGGGCGGACCCCGTCCGCACTCTGGATAAACAGGCGGCCTGCAGGGTGCGCCCTGCTTCCCTAGAAGGCCTCGCGCCTGCGCAAAGGTCGCCTGCGCCTGCGCACTCAGCACCCATCTGCGCGCAGGCTCCTTTTGAGCTGTTCCTTGGCCCTGACACCGAGGCCTTTGCGAGCTTCGGAAGACGCGCCGGGTGGTTCGTGGGTTTGGAAGCTCCCGGCGCCCCGCATTTCTGCGACCTCGGGCGCGTCCAGCTCAAGCCCCCTCAGCCCCGTCCTGGGAGCCTCCTCCTCAAGCACCCTTATCTGGTCCCAGCCGGTCCTCCTGGGAGCACCCACCTCGCCTCTGCCCTGGGCCCTGTGGCCCCTCCCCCACCCCGGCCTCCATCCCGGGCCCGGCCCGTCCTCCTCGGAGCCCGCTCCCCGCCTCCGCCCCGGGCCCTCTGGCCCCTCCCCCACCCCGGCCCCCATCCCGGTCCCAGCCTGTCCTCCTCGGAGCCCCCACCCCGTCTCCGCCCACCGCAGGATGGGCGACAACACCAGCCCCATCAGCGTGATTCTGGTGAGCTCGGGCAGCAGGGGCAATAAACTGCTGTTCAGGTATCCCTTCCAGAGAAGCCAGGAGCACCCGGCGTCCCAGACAAGTAAGTGAGCGCCGGCAAAGGGACTGGCGCTCCCGGGCGTGCGCCCGGCGGCAGGATCGGAGCAGCGCACGGAGGCGGCTCCCTTCCCTCCCCGCCTCGCACGTTGAAACTGAAGTCGTTGACCTTTTTGTTTTCCTGATCATGTATTCAGTGCCTACTCATTAGAGTATTTGAAAAGTACGGAAGAGTAAAAGCAGAGAAAACTCACTCAGTTCAACATGCCAAAGGCATTATTGCTAACGTTCGTCAGTACCTCCAGCCTTTTAAGAATATGTAGAAGTACTGTATGAATGTATTCAGCTTGGAACAAACACGAAATGACAGGTACATCTGAAGTTTCCCCAGTTCTCCTTCCCTATCGCAGGGATAACCACCTGCCGTTTTGGCGGTTGTCCCTCCTGTACAGATATGTATGCAGAGAAAAACAGTGCCTTGTCTTGGGGTTTTTCCCCCCGCATGATACATTGTTCTGCGTTGGTCTTTTTTCCATTAAACGATCTTCCTTGGAGCACTTTTCCAGTTTATAAAGAGATCACCCTCACTCATAGAGCTGCACATAAGAACATAATAGACATTTAGGTTACTTGCAGTTTTTCACTATCATGAATGTGCAGTTCCTGATTTATATTTTGTTTTAAATTTACTTTTAAATTTGTTAACATGGTACACAGTTTTAAAGGTACAAAGGGGTATAGATGATGAAAAGAAAGTTCTTTCCCACCATCGATCCCTAGCCACTCATTTCCCCTTATAGGGGCAGCTGCTATTTCCATTTTCCTGTGTATTTTTCCAGAACTTTCTGTGTGAATATAAGCATATATACACATTTTCTTTTCTTTGTTTTATTTATTTATTTTTTGTAGTAATCTTTAAACCCAATGTTGGGCTGGAACTCAGGACGCCGAGATCGAGAGTCCCATGTTCTTCAGAGTGAGCCAGCCAGGTGCACCCACACATTTTGTTTTATTTTATTTCATTTTTATCTTATTTTATTTTTTAAAGTTGATATTATTTTATTTTTGAGAGAGAGGGACAGAGAGGGAGAGTGAGAATCCCAAGCAGGCTCTGCACTGTCAGCATGGAGCCTGGTGTGGGGCTTGATCTCTTGAACCATGAGATCATGACCTGAGCCGAAAGCAAGCGATGGGTGCTTAACTGACTCAGCCACCCGGGTGCTCCTACATGTTGTATTTTCTAAGCAGAAGTGAACACACTGTGCACACTTTTCTGCCATGTTGTTTTCATGTTCACTTTACATCTTGGATTTAGGTTCAGAATGATCAGAATCATGGGATGAACACACTGATTTATTCATTTAGGCCTCTGTTGATAGGCTTTTGGCTAATACAAACAGTGTAAATGTCTTTTCTGTATACATTATCATTTTTCAGAATATAGGGTCAATTCCCCACAGTGGGATGGTTGGATCTAGGGAGAAATGAACATATTGATCTTCAATAGATCAGATTTTTCTGTCTTTGTTAGTGAGATGGGTGAAGCGTCTGATCGTGATTTACATGTGCGTTTGTCTTAATGACAGAGAGCATGTTTTCCTCTTTTCACAGCCATTTGGATTTCCTTTTTAGTGAATGACTTACTCATAACCTTTGCCTAATTTCATCTTGGGTTTATTTTTTCCTTATAGATTTGAAGGAGCTCTTTAAATATTTAGGATAAAATAGGCCTTTTTCTGCGACAAAGCCACACATTCGTAGCCCGTTTGCTTCTGTGTGGTTCTTGCTGTATAGAATTTTGATTTTTATGGAGTCAGGTTTTCAGTCTGTTCTTTTGGAGTTTCTGAGTTTTGTTAAATGTAGAAAGGCGTTCTGTTCCTCAAGGTTAATGGAAAGAAACAAGACCTGTCTCGTGTTTTCCTATCTCATATTTACTATATATGTATTTTTTAATGTGTTTCTCTTGGTGTAAGTTGGACGCTCCTGGTAGGAGTTGGTGTCTTCTGCACACTTGCCGAGAGTGAGTTGTGTGTGCACCTCCCGGAGCCTTCTGAAGCAGGTGCTATGATGGGTGAGGAAGGATGTGGGAACATGGGGCTGCAGAGTGGTTGCTTCAAGAGCCAGCATGATTGTCTCTTCTCTCAGTGACTGGTTCTGCTGCCTTTCTCGCATACTGAATTCCCTGTTTATTTTTGACCTTTCATCTTTCCCAGCGATGTGGGTTCCACACTGCTGAATTACTGTAACTTTACACTGTGTTATACTTTCAGGTAGGATTAGTCGCTTATCATTACTTCTCTTTTTCAGCACTATCCTGGTTGTTCTTGCTTACTGTTCCCGGTGAACATGAGTACTGAATATTCTGGGCCCTTCTCCCAGACTGTTGGTGGTGTAGTGGGAATCGTGTCAAATGTATGGGCTAACTGCAAAAAAATGACATCTTTGTGTTGAGCCCCCTACTCAAGAGCATAGCATGTTTGCTTTCATTCTTGTCTCCCTTGCTAGCATTTCTGATTTCCTCATGGACCACTTGCCCGTAATGAACTTAAAAAAAATTTTTTTAGAGGGAGGGGAGGGTAGGTGATGGGCATTGAAGAGGGCATCTTTTGGGATGAGCACTGGGTGTTGTATGGAAACTAATTTGACAATTTCATATATTAAAAAAAATAATTAAAAAAATGCAAAAAAAAAAAACACCCTAAAGGTCCACATTCAAATAAAAAAAATTTTTTTAATGTTTATTTTATTTTAGAGAGAGAGACAGACAGACAGAGTGTGAGCAGGAGAGGGCCAGAGAGAGAGGGAGACACAGAATCCGAAGCAGGCTTCAGGCTCTGAGCTGTCATCACAGAGCCCAACACGGGGCTCGAACTCGCAAACCAGGAAATCATGACCTGAGCTTAACCCATTGAGCCACCCAGGTGCCCTGCCTATAAGGAACTTCTTAAGTTCATCCCAAGTTCTTTAAACTGTATTACTCTGGTAAGGTATGTGAAGGATTTTGGTATATGGACATTGAAAAATTTTTTCTTTAGCCTGTGCTTTTTCCAACCTAGCTGTCATCGTATACTGAGAGGGTGTGTGTGTGTGTGTGAGATTCTTTTTTTTTTTTTTTAAACTAAACGTAGTGGTAGCAAAAACATTTCCTATGTTATAATTCCTTGGAAACCGTAACTTTTGGGGAAAAAAATGTTTGTTATGGTAAAAAATATATATGTGGGGCGCCTGGATGGCTCAGTTGGTTAAGCATCCGACTCTTGATTTTGGCTCAGGTCATGATCTCAGGGTTTGTGAGATCAAGCCCCACAGTTGGCTCTGCACTGATAGCATGGAGCCTGCTTGGGATTCTCTGTCCCTGCCCCTGCTCACACTGTCTCTCTCTTTCTCAAAATAAATAAATAAACACACACACACAAAAGGGGTGATATATTAAAATACAAGTGTATATACATATTATAAAAGTTGCCATTTTAACCATTTTTAAGTTTACAGTTTGGTGGCATTAGTTTCATTCACCATGATTAATTCACTGCATTATGCACCTATCACCACTGTGTATTTCCAGAATTTTCCTCACCTCAAACTGAAATATGTAACCATTTAGCAATAACCCAATTTCCTCTGCCCTCAGCCTCTGGTAATCTCTAAACTACTTTCTGTCTCTCTTGAGTTTTGCCCACTGTAGGTATTTCATATAAGTGTAGTATTTGTCCTTTTGTGTCTGATTTCTTTTACTTAGCATAATGTTTTCAAGTTCTTCCATGTTTTAACATGTATCAAAACTCCATTCCTTTTTATGGCCATTGTGTGTATATATGCCACGTTTTTGAAGCCATCGCTTTTTTTTTTACTTGTTTTATTTTTTATTTTCTTAAATTTACATCCAAATTAGTTAGCATTTAGTGCAACAGTGATTTCAGAGTAGATTCCTTAGTGCCCCTTCCCCATTTAGCCCATCCCCCTGCCTCAACTCCTCCAGTAACCCTCAGTTTGTTCTCCACATTTATGAGTCTCTTCTGTTTTGTCCCCCTCCCTGTTTCTATATTATTTTTGTCTCCCTTACCTATGTTCATCTGTTTTGTCTCTTAAAGTCCTCATAGGAGTGAAGTCATATGATTTTTGTCTTTCTCTGACTAATTTCACTTAACATAATACCCTCCAGTTCCATTCACGTAGTTGCAAATAGCCAGATTTCATTCTTTTTGATTGCCGAGTAATATTCCATTGTGTGTGTATGTATATATATATATATATATATATATATATATATATATATAGCACATCTTCTTTATCCATTCATCCATCGTTGGACATTTGGGCTCTTTCCATACTTTGGCTGTTGTTGATAGTGCTGCTATAAACATGGGGGTGCATGTGTCCCTTTGAAACAGCACACCTGTATCCCTTGGATAAATGCCTAGCAGTGCCATTGCTGGGTCGTAGGGTAGTTCTGTTTTTAGTTTTTTGAGGAACCTCCATACTGTTTTCCAGAGTGGCTGCACCAGCTTGCATTCCCACCAGCAGTGCAAAAGAGATCCTCTTTCTCCGCATCCTCGCCAACATCTGTTGTTGCCTGAGTTGTTCATGTTAGCCATTCTGACAGGTGTGAGGTGGTATCTCATTGTGGTTTTGATTTGTATTTCCCTGATGATGAGCAATGTTGAGCATTTTTTCATGTGTCACTTGGCCATCTGGATGTCTTCTTTGGAGAAGTGCCTGTTCATGTCTTTTGCTCTTTTCTTCACTGGATTATTTGTTTTTTGGCTGTTGAGTTTGATAAGTTCTTTATAGATTTTGGATACTAACCCTTCATCTGATACGTCATTTGCAAATATCTTTTCCCATTCTGTCGGTTGCCTTTTAGTTTTGCTGATTGTTTCCTTCGCTGTGCAGTTTTTTATTTTGATGAGGTCCCAGTAGTTAGAGACCATTACTTTTAATGTATCCACAAACCTGCGTGTGGATGGATCCTCTTTTCTTAGCCACTCTCCCCCCTTTGCCCTCAGATAAGCCTCGTAGCAGATACGCCGTCAACAACACTGGAGACCATGCCGACGACCAGGATGGTGATTCCAGGTAAGGGCTTTACAGTCACTCCGTGATGGGGCTGTCGTGCCCCTTGGCCTGGGCAAAGCCCTACCTCCTGTTGACCCAGGGGTTTTCTTCTGTGACAAACCTGGTGTCCTTTTATTCCATTTGCGGGGGTTTCAGGTTGTGCAGAACTGGGATTGTGTTGCCAGTCTCGGCCTTGCTGCATAGTTTGTTCCATGTTCCAGCTGTGGACTGGTTGGTTGCTCAAGGAGATTGGAAAACAGATGAGGCTAGAGGGAACTTTATCTACCATGAGAGGAAGATGGAGAAAATCAGTCCCCAGTGCTGTGCTCAGACTTGACTTCTCAAGCATGTGCCCAGAGGGCACATGTAGGTGCTTGGGGCCGCCCAGCCTGCTCATGGGGTGATGTGGGCTGAGAGCCAGGGCTGATGTGACCCTTGCTCTTTTAGGGCACGGATGAAAGGCAGGTCCTGGTCCTTCCTGTGTGTGCTCCCCTGCTTGTCCTGGGAGATGCCGTCAGGGTGGCAAACATAAGAAATGACCACGTCTGCTTTACATTCATTTTAAGGCTTAGTAAATGGTACTACCAGCTAAAGGAGGGTTATGAATTGCCTGCCCTCGGTGCCTCTAAACACAGCTGGGGCCTGCCTGCAGTAAAGGACTCAGCCTCAACTGTTCCATGGCAGAATAGCTGAGGTCCCTTCCTGGGCCTTTGCCATGGAGTGAGCTAGCGCTATCTCCCTCAGGCCTCTTGCCAAGACACCATATCCGCCATGGTGTTGTGCAGTTCCACAATTGTGGTTTTTACCCTTTTTTGTGAGGGTATATGGGGCCTCTGGCGTGGCCAGTGACTGTCTCTGAGGGGAGCAAGCTTTGGAAGAGAGACCGGCAGGAGAGGGCAGGGGGTGTGGGGGATTATTGGACATCCCATGTTCTGCTTGATGTAGAAGGCTGTGGTCTTCTTGTCCTCTGAGGTCGGCCACTTGGAACAAACTCTGGTTTGTTACAGGTGCGTAGAAAGCACTTTGCTCCTTCTCGTGGGGTGGGTGCATTTTGTCTTCTGCCTGCAGCATAGATTCATTTAGAGCAGGGCTGGCCTGCCCTTCTCCCTCCAAGCTCCATAGGTTTGAGGGTCGGGCTGCTGAAGCAGGAAGTGCCATTGGAGCAGTCTGTGTGGCTTTCCTAGGAGGCTGGCAGCCCCTGAGCCCTGGAGTTAGCTCTCGGAGGCCTGTAATAAAAGACTAAGAAGATGTTTTTTAGGGAATTATTTTCATATGTAGCATACAGAAGGGGAAAAACCGTAGGAAGGGAGTGAGGCATTGTGGGTCTATCAGAATTCTCTGATAAGCTTGTTCAGTAAGAAGAGCTGGTTCCTTATACTCTGTCTGATTAAACTTAAGAATTACTTCATTTGGTAATTTTAGCACATGACAGCACTCCCCACCTGCTGTGTTTTCAGAGATACGGGTTAATACCCAGCTTTTTTTTGTCCCATTGGCCTGCCAAAGCCTCTGACACCTGGGGGAACCCTGCTGTGGCTCAGACATCTTCCAAAGCAGTACAGTTAAGGTGCATCGTACCTTTTGTCTGTGTTCTCCTTGATTGTCTTCTTGAAGGGGCTTTTCTTGTGAAACCAGGAGAATGGCCCTGAGCATTGTTTTGTTAGATTGAAACGATGTTAACAGGCCACTTGTGTAATGTGTGCGTGTGGTGGAAGACGTCCACGGCCTCAGAGGAGTGAGAATGTAGACCTTTGGTGCCCTGTGTTAAAGTCATCATTTAAATTGAAATGAAATGAAATTTAGTTCCTCCATTATACTAGCTGCATTTTAATTCTCCGGGGCCACAGGCAACTCATGGCTACTGTACTGAATGGTTCAGATTTAGAGTATCTCCACCACTGTAGAAACTTCTGTTGGACCGCACTGGCTTAGAGCGTGTGCTGGTTTTATAAGGTGAATCGTTAAGATGATGTGTTTCAGGGGCGCCTGGGTGGCTCAGAGTCAGTTGAGTGTCTGACTTCAGCTCAGGTCATGATCTCACAGTTTGTGAGTTCAAGCCCCGCATTGGGCTCTGTGCTGACAGCTCAGAGCCTGGAGCCTGCTTCAGATTCTGTGTCTCCCTCCCTCTGCCCTTCCCTGCTCATGCTCTCTCTCTGTCTCTCAAAAATGAATAAACGTTAAGAAAAAATTAAAAAAAAAAAAAAGATGTGTTTCAGGATATAAAAATTGTCAGGTTAACAAAAACTTATATAGAGTTCAGTAGGAAGAGAAGAATAAAATGGATATGGTTCATTATCTTTAAGGTTTGAAATTCAGATTTAGAAACGTTGTAGTGTTTCTGTTGGATGAGAGTTAGGGACCACGGAGGTCATGCTTCATAGCATTATGCAGCCCCGACACTGGCAGGGCAAAAACCATCAAGAGAGGTCTTGGAGAAAGCCTGGAGTCTGTCACAAAGGCACGATCCCTCCCAACGTGCAGTGTTCTGGGCACCGTCTTAGAAGGAGAAGCTGGTAGCTTGGAGAAGAGTTGACTTTATTTCAGAACACTCAGAAATCATTTTACTTTAAAATGTTTGTGTGTGTGTGTGTGTGTGTTTTTGTGTGTGAGAGAGAGACAGAGCGTGAGCAGGGGAGGGGCAGAGCGAGAGGAAGACACAGAATCTGAGGCAGGTTCCAGGCTCTGAGCTGTCAGCACAGAGCCCGACGCGGGGCTCACACTCACAAACCATGAGATCATGACCTGAGCCGAAGTCGGACGCCCAACCGATGGAGCCACCCAGGCGCCCCAGAAATCATTTTACTTTAGACATCATCCAGAAGACCTCGGAACTGTAAAACCTTTTGATTTTCGGTTGGCCTTGAGGGAGTGGTGGGATCGGATGGCACTGCTGCCCTCCTCAGCCTTGGCCACCTTTCTCTAAGCAGTGGGTCCAGCTTTTTGGCATGTTCACACCCTCAGCTGATGAGAACCTCAGCCAGGCAAGCTGGGTCCTCTACACCAGGTGCACACGGGGCTCTACCAGGCCTCTCTCGACAGCTTTGCTTCTACTAGTGTGCAGCTGGACATGTGTTAGAGCACTGCTGACGCTTGGAAGCCCCTTGTGCAGGTGGACTGGCGGCTCAGTCGGTTAACCGTCCGGCTCTTGATTTCGGCTCAGATCATGGTCTTATGTTTTATGGGTTCGAGTCCCGCGTTGGGCTCTGGTGCTGGCAGTACAGAGCCTGCTTGGGATTCTCCCTCCCTGTCTCTCTCTCTGTCCTCCCTTGTTCATGCTTTCTCTCTCTCCCTGCCCCCCCCGCCCCCCAGAAATAAATAAATAAGTAAGTAAGTAAGTAAAAAAGGTGCCCCTCTTTCCTAGAGCTGAGGTCAGTGTACGGAATGTGGATAAGCAGTGTTGTCCCCAAGCTTGGGCATCCCCCACCCCTTTCCTGACCCAGTCACTGAGTTACACTGGTGTGTCCACACTGGCACATGCCTGCAGGCAACGTGGTGGGACAAGTGCAGGTTCAGGGTTCCAGGTGTGACTCCCATTTTGCATCCTATGGTATGATCTTGGGCATGTTTCTTAGACCAGGAGCCTCAGTTTTGCCTCTTTGTAAGATGCTGAGGGTGGCAGGGCACCTCTGCCTCCCCCTCCCAGGTCTGGGTATCATGGGAACATCTGTGCCTTGGGGAGAGTACTTGTTGGTGGCTCTGCCTCCCTCAGAGGTGCAGACACAAGTTCATAAGATACGCCACTGAAGCGGGGAGGCCGGGGGGGGGGGCGGCACCTGGCTGGCTCAGTTTGAGTGTCTGACTCTTGATTTCGGCACAAGTCATGATCTCACAGTTTGTGGGATCGAGCCCCACGTCGGGCTCTGTATTGAGTGTGGAGCCTGCTTGGGATTCTCTCTCCCTCTCTCTCTGCCCCTTCCCTGGTCACGTTCCTTTCTCTCTCAAAGATAAATAAATGAACTTAAAAACAAAACAAAACGAAACATGCCAGCGGGGTCTGACCTGTCACCTCCACAGCCCAGGGTGGAAATAGAGCACTGCTGACCCTTGGAAGCCCCAGATGCTTCTTCTCTTTTGAAACTAGAGGGATTTCGTTGGGACCTGTTTGATCGTCGAAGATAAAGGTGGTAGGAGTTGCAGTAGGGCTTCTAGGGATTCTGACTTGCTGGGTGATCTTGGAAAGTCCACAAAACAGCTTACCCCTTTCTTATTGTGTAAACTGATGAGCTGAAGTTTGGGAGCTGTTGAAAAAAGGGGCTCTTGGTTGTGTGTTTCTGTGGTGTGGGTCTTAGGCGTTTCTCAGTGAGAGCCGTGGGGAGCAGCAGGCCCAGCAGGGTGGCACAGCGCCGTGGCAGGCTCTTGTCCCTCCAGTGTTGTCTCCACTCTGGGGTCTGGCCTACTGTCTGTTTGCAGGGTACTGGGAAAGCAGCATGTCCCAGAACACAGGCCTCTGCAGACGAACTTGACTCTCTCGAACATACTGTCTGAAAAACGAAAGTTCATAGCACAGAGGCCTCATCCATCACGTACAGATTTGCTGCCGAAGGGCCTGCCGTCCTGTGCTGTGCAGAGGCACGCTGAGTTTGGTTTTGCAGACCGTTACGGCATCTCAAGACGTGGGGCTGCGATGTTCACTGCATTCTACAGTGTTTATAAGGCTTTTCCCTGTGGCGATCTCCCTGGATCTTACTGAGATGGTTTCATCAGAAAGATGAAATGCTCGTGCATGGGTGTCAAGTGAATACGTGTGGTGTTGGGCTCTGACCCGGGTCTTCCAGCCTTGCTCTTGCTTCTGAAGACAGACACTCACTTGTGCCCAGGCTCTGTTTACACGTGGGAGTTTGAGCTTTTGTGAGGAAACTGTGGTAAGTCTTCAACGTGGCGAGTGTCTGTGTCTTTTTTCTTGTCCGGTAAGTTGCTTAGCCTTGCCCTCAGCAGTTAATGCTTACGGTGGTACTTTTGCTAGACTTTAACACTTGTTTTAATAAAACAGCCTTGTAACTATTCATGATTTTTAAAATCAGTGTGTTTGTTTGGTCTTGATGGTCCTGTTCCCATTCCAGCGAGCCATGTCCTCCAACCGATGAGCGATTGGTTGCAGGGTAAGCCCAAGACTTCTCCGCCACCTTTCTGTCTTGATTCTTGCTGCCTTCTCTTCTTACAATTGTGCTTAACTGATTGCCCTCAGTGTTGAAAAATGACTAACGAGGCACACAGGCTCTGGCTTGGACCTCACTGCCTGATCCCCCACGAGTGCCCCTGCCCTTTCTCCACCTGGAGTTACTTAGCTATTCCACATTACCTGAGAGGCCAAGGCGAGTTTGGCTGGTACCAGGGAGACTTCTGGGACCAGGCATGCACGTAGACCTCCCCTCCTCCAGGCAGGCACCAGTGGCCCCATGAAGGTGGTAGGCAAGCAGGAACAGGCTCCTCCTCTCCCTAGCCAGCCTCCAAGAGAGACCTCTGATCGTTGCTTCTTCCCTTCATTTCTCAGAGGAGTTACAGGAGGCCTCTCTCAAGGGCTGGGTGCTAAATGTGGTCCTTGGGCTTAGATGCTGTTGTGTGTGCCCATTAGAGGCAAGAATGTTCCTGTGGAGTTTATATGGCACTTCTCCAGGAGGGTGTGGGTAAGTGGGTCCCTCTGTCCCCTTGATGGGGCATCCCCCTGGGTGTTGGAGATGCATAGGATATCCGTGAGCCCCCCAAAACAGGAGGGGGCAGAGTTGAGTTCCCTTCTATGCTGCCTCTCCCTCTCCCCGGCCCTTTTTCTTTTTCTCTTTTTTTTTTTTTTTTTTCTTTTTGCCAAGGCAGAGAAAAAGTCCTGTTCCTGAATATTCCGGCAGAAATAGAAGGTTTTCCCTGTTTTCCAGCTGGGCTAATTCACGTTAAGTGCTTTTATTTTTGGAAACAAATATTGTCACTTGTTTTTGTTTTACTTTGCTATTTATGTCAGTTGTGTCCCCTTCCCCTAAATCTCATGACAGACTCTGTGACTTTGGGCATGTTATGTCAGCACACACAGTACAGAAAGTATAAGCCCCTCAAGCATTTGCTAAAATCATAAATGTGTAATGTTAGGCTGCAGTGAGTGGATCCTTGTGTGGTCCAGACCAGCTCAGTCAGGCAGAGCAGCCTAACACCCTCCCACTCGCCACCCTAGAGAGGCCTCCTCAAAGGGCCACTCAGCGCAGTGTGGCTTTTAACTTCAGCAGTACATGGCTCTCCAGTTGGTTCCCTCTGTTCTGTCCTTTCTGAATCTAGAGGGGGAAGTGCTTTTTATTTGGCTCCTGGAAAGACACATTTTGGATTTGGATATTTATAAATGTGAACTGGGCCACTACTGTTTGCCTCTGAATCTCGGGACTCACCTCACAGCCAAACTTAGGTTCCTGGTTTGGTGGCTGAAGGCCAGGGCTGAGGCCTGTCTATGGCTCTTTGTGACAGAGCAGAGGTTTTTAGTGGAGATTGTGGGTATCACAAGAAAAAGCGAACCTTCTGGAATGGTAGGAAGTTGTTTTCCTATCCGTTATCACTGTCCGTGGAGGGGTAGTGTTTGTTCACATAGGGTGTGCAATGTTGGCATTGAATCAGTTACGAGAGCAGAAGTATTTGTTAGGGGTTTATCATTCTGAAGCCCTCCCTCACCGTCACTGTAACCCTCAGATGGGAGTTACAGGGCAGAGTGAACCATTTAGAGTTTTTGAAGAAAGCATGTAATAATGCCTTTGGTCTAATGCTCTGGAATCTGCCGCCGTCTCTGGTTTATTCACTCCAGAGAGCGGTATTCCTGGGAAGGAGCGACGCACGCTGGGCAGCCAAGGGCTTGGGCTGTGGGTTCCAAGTTTGCCAGAATGTTTCTGACAACATTGGTGTCAGGAGGTCCAACTGCAGTCCTGACTGTGCAAGAGGCAAGGCAGCCCGTTCTGACCAACCCCCCTGCATCTGGTTTGTGTGGATACCTGGAGGACCGTGTTGGTCCTGGAGGAAGGCTGGAAGCCACCGTGACCAGCCCCCCTTGGTAGTGCTAGGCCCGGCCTGCCTGCTGCGGAGGTGCTGCCTGTCTTGCTTTTGTCCGCGTGGTGGTTGAGCACCACAAGGTTCTTGCTCCAGGCTGGTTCCAAGTTAGCCTCTAGTGTTAGACTTTGAGGCCTGCCGAGTGTAAGGAGCCCGAAGCAGCGACCCCCCCCTTCCTAGATCATTTTATATCAAAGTCATTTGCTCTTTCAGGGCTGAACTGCAGCAGCAGTCCACAGCAGACCTTCCCCTTTGGAGTGTTAAGGTGTTAGTCTCTTCCCCCCATTGTGGTTCCTCCAGGAGAGAGACATCTGGTGCAGTCCCTGATTCACTGGAGCTCCTCAGTGAAGGTCCAGGATGCACATTGCATGTCTGTCCTCGTTGCCCTATTCGGGAGTTTAGGGGTCTCCCTGCCCAGGGGTAGAGTGTGGCCTTGGGGGAGGTGGAGCCTCCTTCCCCAACACAGTGTGCCCTTCTGACCTGGATGTTAGAAATGCTTTTTCCAGGTGGAGAAATGAGCACCAGTCTTGTCTCCCTTCTGGCTCCAGATCATATATGGTTCGTCACTGTTTCTAGAGTGCAGGCCCCTGGAGCCTGGGCTCTGAGATAAGACTCGACACTGCACCCCCCAGCAGTCTCCTCCCTGTGGTGCCTTTCCCTTATCTGGACCGCTTTGGGCAGGAAGGAACAGGGCCGCTGGTGGGGAGACACGAGGGTGCAGATGCATCTTGAAAAGGAGCGAGCTCTGCAGTTTTACAGAGATTGTATCCAGAGCTGCTGTCGCACTGCAGCCATTCCTCCTTTTCCATGGCCTCCAGTCCCGTGTGCCCCCACATTTCTATCATATCGTTGGTTCTGCATATTTTGCATATCTTAGAAGTTTCATCCCTAGTAAGAACTCAGATGAGGAAACAGCCAGACAGCCGTGCTGTGAGGAAGGTAATTAACACACTGCAGTTAGTGTTGTCCCCTCGCCCTTCACACACCTGGGGATGGGAGGTCCTGGGGGTTGTGGGGTGCAGCCTGGCAAACCTGGGCCAGTTGGGGGAACCCCCCAATACGTCTGTGAGCCTCAGTGAGTGGCTTCTCAGGGCAGTGCCAGCTCCAGCTGTTGTCCTCCCTTTAAAAGCAAACTGCAACTCGTTTCTGTCCTGAATTTCATAGAGCATGCCGAGAAATGACAGCATGTGCCTTCAGCCTATGCTTCTCATGCCTTTTACCTTGTAATTCTGGTGATTTTATGTCCCTGATCTTGGGGATTGCTTCAAAAGGGAAACTGATAGAAATCTCCAAGTCAGCAGTGGGGGTTGACCACTCCACGCACGAAGCTGCCATGTCCTGAGACCTTTCCTCTCTGAGGGCAGGTGGGTGTGGTGCTGTGACGCTTTGTTTACTTATTTCCACTCTACCCTTTTATAATTTTAAGGTTTTCGGATGTCATTCTCGCAACAATTTTGGCAACCAAGTCTGAAATGTGTGGCCAAAAATTTGAACTGAAGATTGATAACGTGCGGTTTGTTGGGCACCCGACACTGCTGCAGCATGCTCTGGGGCAGGTATGGCCCTCCCTGGGCAGGTAGGGTTCTCCCCGGGCAGGTATGGCCCTCCCCGGGCAGGTAGGGTTCTCCCCCGGCAGGTGTCGCCCTCCCCGGGCAGGTAGGGTTCTCCCCGGGCAGGTATGGCCCTCCCCGGGCAGGTAGGGTTCTCCCCCGGCAGGTGTCGCCCTCCCTGGGCAGGTAGGGTTCTCCCCCGGCAGGTGTCGCCCTCCCTGGGCAGGTAGGGTTCTCTCTGTGCAGGTATGGCTCTCCCCGGGCAGGTAGGGTTCTTCCCGGGCAGGTGTGGCCCTCCCCCGGCAGGTAGGGTTCTCCCCGGGAAGGTATGGTCCTTCCTGGGCAGGTAGGGTTCTCCCCGGGCAGGTATGGCTCTCCCTGGATAGGTAGGGTTCTTCCCAGGCAGATATGGCCCTCCCTGGGCAGGTAGGGTTCTCCCCCGGCAGGTGTCGCCCTCCCTGGGCAGGTAGGGTTCTCTCTGTGCAGGTATGGCTCTCCCTGGGCAGGTAGGGTTCTCCCCGGACAGGTGTGGCCCTCCCCAGGCAGGTAGGGTTCTCCCCGGGCAGGTGTCGCCCTCCCTGGGCAGGTAGGGTTCTCTCCCGGCAGGTGTCGCCCTCCCTGGGCAGGTAGGGTTCTCTCTGTGCAGGTATGGCTCTCCCCGGGCAGGTAGGGTTCTCCCCGGGCAGGTGTGGCCCTCCCCGGGCAGGTAGGGTTCTCCCCGGTCAGGTGTGGCCCCCCCCCCCGGACAGGTATGGCCTTCCTAGGCAGGTATGGCCCTACCTGGGCAGGTAAGGTTCTCCCCGGGCAGACATGGCCCACACTGTTTCTGAGGCCCTTGTGGAGCCTGTGGCCCACGCTGGCTCCGGTGAAGGCAGCCTTTGTGCGGCAGACCTGACCTGGTGCTTGCTGTCCGCTGCACACTCTCACAGGCCTCCTGTGGTTTCAGTTCTTGCCCCATTCCGGGTCTCTCCTGAATGTGGCCTTCCCTTTTATATCTCAGATGTCTGTTTCTAAAGTGGTGCAAGTATTTTTTCTTACTCTTAGATGATACCATAGCAAATATTATTAGTTTAGTTCTTTCTCTTGTGCTAAACCCTCTATGTGCATTCTGTGATGAATGAAATGGTACAGTACTGAGGGGTTTTAACAAGATCCAATGTACCATCACCCAAGGGAATTTGCACACCAGAACCTGCCAGTCAGTCCTTTGCACTCAGGCAGAATCAGGTCTTTGATAAGACAGTATAAGATTTAGCTCCATTTATATGACCCAGAAATTGCAGTCCTCAAATCTTTTCCATGAATCAGCCCATGGAAGGAGCTTCTGAGGCAGTTGGGGGTGCCGGGATGTGGGGCCATGCACCAGGCCCCACGGGTGGGTGGCATCCTTCCTCTTTACCGAGGCCCCTGGAGACAGGGCTCAGTCCCCACTGATGACCTGTGAGTGACAGAGGGGAGATCTGACAGCTTGTCAGGAGTTATACCCTACAGAACTGGAGTGGCAAGCAGGGATGAAGAGCCCATTTGGGATGACCCAGGGAGATGTGCACTCCCTCCCCTCCCCCGCCCCCCCCCACCCGAACTCCTATGCCCCCTGGTGGCAACACTGGTATTCACCTTGGTGTTTGTGAACTGGGCTGGCTGGCTGGATGACAGAGCGGCAGCTTGGTCTTTGCTGGCTCTGAGCATTATCTTGTCTCTTAATTGTCCTGAGTGGTTGCCATACCGGGCCGAGACAGCCTGGGAGGACCCAGGTTGACACTGGAAACACCACTGAGTGACGGAGAGCCTTGGCAGAGAACACCCCGTTTGCTTGAGCCTCTCCCCATCTTGTCTCGTGTGGACACCTCAGCTCACCTCCGTTGACTGGGGTGGTCTTGTCACTTTGGGTCATAGCACTGACCTTCCCACTCTTGTCTCACCTGTGTCTCGTCTGTCTGTGGCGCCAGTGCTTGCCTCTACAGGGCTGCTGATCACTTCTCCAAGACCCTAGGGCTCTGTTTTTCTCAGGGTTGGGTATATTCTGGAACCTTTTCCCATGCCTGAAGAATAGCACTAAACAAGATATTTCTTGGAACATGGTAACTCTCATTCATTAGAATTACGTTTCTTCTACAGGTCTCAAAAACAGATCCATCTCCAAAGAGGGAAGCTCCCACCATGATTCTTTTTAATGTGGTGTTTGCACTGAGGGTGAGTGAGTGTGCAAATGGCTGAAGAGCACAGGTGGGTAGATCAGGGAGGAGGGTCAGGGAAGAGTAGCAGCAGCTCACTTCTGGTGAGTGGTTGGCTCCGAGCTCAGACTGCTGAGCTGACCCAGCTACTGCCAAGCTCCTCCTGAGCTGCTGGAAGAGTTTACCCTTAGTATGCTCCCCCCCCCCCTTTTTTTTTTCCTGGATAAAATACACATAACAAAAATTTACCATTTTGACCATTTTAAAGTGTGGTTTGGTGGCATCTAGTAACCACGTTTTGTAACCACTGTCAGTTCCAGCACGTTTTCATTGCCCTAAAAGGAGAACACTTATATCTCATTTTCTCTCCTCTCTCAGCCCCTAGAAACCACCAGTTTACTTTCTGTCTGTGGATTTACCTATTCTGCATTTTCATATAAATTGGGTCCTATACTACGTGACCTTTGGTATCTGGCTTCTTTGACTTAGCATAATGATTTTGAGGTTCACCCATGTGGTACCATGTATCAGGACTTTCTTCCTTTTTATGGCCAAATCGTATGGTGTTATATGGATGAACCACAGTTTATCCATTCATCTGTTGATGCATGCTTATGTTGTCTCTGCTTTTTAGCCAGTAAGAACAATATATGTTCAGGGTGCCTGGGTGGCTCAGTTGATAAGCATCTGACTTCAGCTCAGGTCATGATCTCATGGTCTGTGAATTCGAGCCCCGCATTGGACTTTCTGTTGTCAGCACAGAGCCCACTTCATATCCTCTGTCCCTCTCTCTCTCTGCACCTTCCCCGCTCGTTCTCTCTCTTTTTCTCTTTCTTTCTCTCTCTCTGTGTCTCTCAAGTAAGTAAATAAAAGAATAATATATGTTCAACAATACAATATTGTGAACAGTGCTGTTATAGACATTTGTATCCAAATGTTTGCGTGGACACGTTTTCATTTCTCCTCGGTATACCGTGCACACCTGGGAGTGGGATTCCAGGGTCATATGATAGCCTTTGGAGGAAGCACCAGACTGTTTTCCACCGGGGTGGTCCTGTTTTACATCCCACCAGCAATGTGTGAGCATTCCAACTTCTCGACCTCCTCACCAACATTGTTATTTTCCTTTACGTGTATATATGTTTGTGTGTGTGTGTGTATATATATATATGTGTGTGTGTGTATGTATGTGTATATGTATACACATATGTATATGTATATATATGTATCTGTATATATGTATTTGTGTATATATATATATATATATGTAAGCTGATAGTTTCTTTAAAAAAATTGTTTTTAATGTTTATTTATTTATTTTTTTTAATTTTTTTTTTTTCCAACGTTTATTTATTTTTGGGACAGAGAGAGACAGAGCATGAACGGGGGAGGGGCAGAGAGAGAAGGAGACACAGAATCGGAAACAGGCTCCAGGCTCTGAGCCATCAGCCCAGAGCCTGACGCGGGGCTCGAACTCACAGACCGCGAGATCGTGACCTGGCTGAAGTCGGACGCTTAACCGACTGCGCCACCCAGGCGCCCCTTAATGTTTATTTTTGAGAGAGAAAGCACGAGCAGGGTAGGGGCAGAGAGAGAGGGAGACACAGAATCTGAAGCAGGCTCCAGGCTCTGAGCTGTCAGCACAGAGCCTGATGCGGGGCTCGAACTCACAGACTGCGAGATCATGACCTGAGCCGAAGTCGGATGCTTAACCGACTGAGCCACCCAGGCACCCCTTTAATTAACGTTTTAGTAAACATCTTCAGTTTACCAAGATCAGCTTTTCAGAGGTCCATCTATAACTTCACATGTAACATAAGAACCTTACAACAGTATTCACACGTTTCTCCTCTCTGCTCTCTGTGCTACCTTGTCCTGCGTTTTACTTTGCCCGTATCGTAAACCGCACAGGATGCTGGCATTAACTGTTGAGAGACATACGTAATAAGAAAGAGAATCACGTGTTCACCCATGCAGTCACTATTTGCGCTGCTCATTCGCTTCCAGATCCACATTTCCATTTGCTGTCATTTTCCTTCTGCCCGAAAGACTGTACTTCCTGCAGTGGCGGTCTGCTGGTGATGAGTTCCTTCACCATTTGTGAGTCCTCGTCTGGCACTTGTGCGGGGGCTGGTGGACCCTGTGGTGAGGACATCTCATCACAAGATGCAGGACCTTTCCTTTAGTCCTTGTGTGCTGCCCCCAGCTCGCCTCCCATCCAGGTGAGCTTGCCCCCAGGTAACCATCCTGTACGGCTTCTGTCTGCTTCCTCCCTCTCTTGCCTTGCTCCCTTCTTTCTACCTTTCCGTCTTCCTTTGTCCCATGTAGTTGCTTCCCCTTTGCAGAGTGGATGGGGAGAAGGGAAGGGGAAGGCCTGAGACCGCTGGTCTTGTGCATTAGTGCCTCTCCTCGCCCTGCTGGTGCCTCCTTAACCTGCTGTTCTTTGGGTTCACTGTGATGGAGGGAGGGATGGCCAGTCGGCTCACCCAAGCGGTCAGCTTCACCTGAACAGAAGAACCTAGAAGTTCTTCCCAACTGAATCCCTGGGCTGTGGTGTTTGGGTTTCCTCCCCTGCCAGGGTACAGCTCCTGACGTGGGAGCTCGAACCCGTGAACCGTGAGATCGTAACCTGAGCCAAAGTCAGATGCTCAACTGACTGAGCCCCCCAGGCGCCCCGAAACTGATAGTTTCTTAAGGCAGTTGCCAGTGCTGTCTGAAGTTGTGTCAGAGGAAATTTCTTTTCAATAAAGCTGTCAAAATATAAGGGATCCAAATAAGCATAAAAAGCATTCCTGGGTAGAAACTGGCTAATATTATGAAAGGACTTTGAATTACCTAGAAAATTTATTTATATTTAGTAACTGTTAGATAATGGAATTTCTCTGAAATATCTCACTATCAGTTTTCACCAAAATATTCAGTGGTTCTTTCTGTCTGGGCCCGTGTAATCTGCATGATGGCTTTTTACAGAAGTGTCCCAGACCAAAGTGACTGGATCTCAGTGACAAAGAAAACAGAAAACCTTCAGAGTGGCAGAAATGAGGCTGAGCAGAGAGGGCACCTGTAAAATTGGGTATCACTCTAAGTCTCAAGGTGCTTTTTTATGTTGAGAGTTTTTGTGTGTGTAGCCCATACCACATTCACTGCATGAATGGCTCAAAACCAAAAATAATGTCAGAGAAAAGCTCCTTTATAATGGAGCTTAATTAAAAAAATTTTTTTTGTTAACATTTATTTATTATTGAGAAACAGAGACAGAGCATGAGCATGGGAGGGGCAGAGAAAGGGGAGACACGGAATCTGAAGCAGGCTCCAGGCTCCGAGCTGTCTGCACAGAACCCGATGCGGGGCTCGAACCCACAAACCACGAGATCATGACCTGAGCCGAAGTCGACACTTAACCGGCTGAGCCACCCAGGTGTCCCGGAGCTTAATTTTTAAAACAGGCCTTCTGGGGCGCCTGGGTGGCTCAGTTGGTTAAGCATCCGAATTTGGCTCAGGTCATGATTTCACCACTTGTGAGTTTGAGCCCTGCATGGGGCTCTGCGCTGACAGCTCAGAGCCTGGAGCCTGCTTCAGATTCTGTGTCTCCCTCTCTCTCTGCCCCTCCCCCACTTGCTCGCTCTCTCTCTCTCTCTCTCTCTCTCTCTCTCTCTCTCTTCAAAATAAAACACTAAAAAAAGAAAAAAAAAAACCTGCATGTTAAGACAAAATGATTGCTTAACAGTGGCTGTCCCTGAGGTGTGAGGTGCTAAGAGGAGACTTTCATTTTTATAGTTTTGGCATTTTCACAGTGTAAGTAGTACAAGGGTCTGCCTTGCGAAATGACATAATGCAGACGTCCAGAGAGAGAATTCAAGTAAGAAACCAAAGACCAAAAATCCTGGCGAATGCTCTGCACATGTCAGTACCGGCAGCCTCTGTGAGATGGGTGGTGAGAAGCAGCCACGGCCCCGCCCTGGACATGGGCAGGTGGGCCCTCTTCTCTGGGGAGCAGCCCGTGATAGCAGGATGTGTGACACCCTTGGATATAGCAGTCAAGAAAACAAGCCGGTTTTAAAGTTGTGTGAAGGCTTTTGTAATAAAAATGAGGCCGGAGGTTCATTCTGATGTCCAGTAGTTGGGGAAGGGTTCGACAAAGTGGCGATTATTTTCCTGGCAATGCTGGGCTGTTAGAGTTGAGGAGTAGGGGAGGCCAGAGCCTGGAGGAGTAGAGAGGACTACTGCCGGGTAGAAGCAGCAGGAAACGAGGTGGTGCAGGGCTTCATGTAGCCTAGGCCATGATGTCGAAGAATGGGAGGAAGTTTCAGTAATGTAAAGGTTTGGTATTTTAGGGTAGACAGGTTTTTTTCCTCCTTTTTAGTAGTCTTATAAAAATGTATACTTTTGTTTTTTACTTTGAAAAGTTTTAAACAAACCCCAGATCAGTGACAGTAGTTTGATAACCCTCTTACACCCGTCTGTGCTGTCCCACAGCCGTCACCTGGCCACCCTGGCTTCTCTACCCCACCTGTTGCTCATGTGTTTCAAGTCCTAGACCTCATGTCTGTTCACTTCTATGTACTTCGGACAACATCTCTGTAAAGTACGGACGTTTATTTTATAACACGATACCCTCTCACACCTGACAAAATTGGCCATCGTTTGTTGTCACCTGGTGCCTAGCTGATCGAAACTTTCTTCAGTTGCCATATTTTTCCAGTGGGCCTGGACCAGGATGAGAACCTGTAGGTCTCTGCCAGCCTAGGACTCGCCTCTCACATTGTCCCACTGAATGTTCCATGTTGGGATTCATCTCATCCTGCTTCCTCTTCATTTCATGTATTGCTTGCAAATTGGACATTTGCTCCGAAGGCCTCATTACATTTGGGTACATGTTTTGGGGAGCAAGAAAGTCTCACAGGCGATACCCTAAATTTCCTGCCGTTTCACATCACCTGTGGGGCAAATGTGGCATTTCTCAGAGCTCCCGCTCAAGACCGGGCAATTCCGAGGTGCTAGCTTTCCCATTGTGGCCACATAGCCTTGGGCTGTGCAGGTACCTGGGGTGGTACCCGGCCTGTGAAGCCAAACAGGACCCCCCAGCACACGCTGTCAGTGTAGGTCGTCCGGCCTCGCCTGGGTGAACACACCCCCTTGCACGCCTGGGAATATGGCACAGGTGGGCTTGGACATCTGACTTAAAACCCGGTCCTGTCCCAGCCGGTGGGATCTTGAGCATAGGGTCAGGCTCTCAAGTGTGAGTTGATTACTGTTCAAGGGAACAGCCGTGTGCACAGGATCATTCCCCTTCTTCTCTTGTGCCGCTGAGAGTATTTTGACATGGATTTTTCTAAAAGCGTATGTTGGTTTAAAGCATGTGTACATACTTTATAACCCAGGCCCTCCAGTTCCGTAATCTTGTGGGGGAACATTGTTGAGGGGCTGTCCTTGACACGAAGGGGCAGGGCTTCTGCCCAGCACTGAAAGCAGTGTCCAGTCCTCTCTCCAGCACAGGTGTGCTGCCAGGTGTGAGTTCTCTTTGTGAGCGTGAAATCGGCCAGGAGTTTCGAAAATCTCTCCAAGTGCAGGTGGTGCGTCTGGGTTGGGTTTTGGTCCAGAAGGCAGGCTGTGAACACCCTGAGGGCAGGGCCCTGCCGGCCAGATAAACAGGAGGGGAGGCAGTTCCAGAGGTTTTAATCAGCGGTGCCACGCGTCCCTTCTCCCACCTCCACCCCTAAGATGACTCGGCCGCCCTCTCGGCCTCCTGAGACACTGAGTCATGGTTGGCCAGTTATCTGCTCTGTGGAGCGTCTTCGGAGACCCTGCAGCTGCCTGCTCCACCCCTGGCCCGGGTGGGTGTGCCTGCCCGGCCTGGCTGCGGTGTCTGATAGGTTCCAGAGTGAGCACAGGGGTGCCAGGGGAGCTTGTGGGGATGGCCTGGGTGGCCTGGATCCTGCCGACGACTTCTGTCAGCCATGCTTATTTCTGCTGGAAAGAGCCTCTTTTCCTGCAGACAGCGTGGTTAGTGAACAGTCGGTGTAGTGCTTCTGTTTAGTGCACCCCATGTCACCTGTGTGATCACGTAGCCTGGTCCTGTCTACCAACGGTCAGCAGCACACTGGTGACCCCACACGCTGCCAGGGCTCGTGCTCTGGGTAGGCTCTATCAAACTAACTGGAGAGGGAGGTACCGCTGTCGGGCATGGTCTCTAACCCGAGAGAATCCCACTCGAGAGAATCCCGCAGCAGGTGGGTAGTGGATCTGTGCCTTCCGCTGCCCCAGTGGGCTACCTCTGTCCGGCCTGGAGTGGATGCCTGATCCGTACCGTGCCATCCTGGATGGCCCTGGTGTGGGGCCCTGTAGCACGGGAGCCTTTCTCTGCTTATAGGAAATGCCTGCGTTCCCCCGCCCCACCAGCCGGGGGACCCCACAGAACCGTCTCTGCGTTACCATCCGGGCATCGATTCCCAGGATAGGGTGCTCAGAGCACTGGTGTTTCTGGGGACAGACCCTAGAGGGGACACGGGAAACCGGGGACAGCAGTGAACCTGGACAGAGTTCTTACACGGTTTGAGTCGGCTGTGCACGTGTGCTACGAGTATGTGTGCTACGTTTGAGTCACGTGTGCCCCTCTCTTGCAGGCCAACGCGGACCCGTCAGTGATAAACTGCCTGCACAACCTTTCCCGACGCATCGCCACCGTGCTGCAGCACGAGGAGCGCCGCTGCCAGTATCTCACAAGAGAGGCCAAGCTGATCCTGGCGCTGCAGGATGAGGTGTCCGCGGTAGCTGATGGTGAGTGTGACAAGAGTCTCTCCCCCACACAACAGAGCAGGCAGCCTTCCGAGGCAGGGACCCTGATCCAGGTTTGCGGATGTGGAAACCGAGGCACCAGGAGGTTATGTGACCTTCACGTGATCTTCCTGGGGTGCACAGGAGGGTGCCCCAAGGATCACAGTTGGAAAGCAGCTCTCCTGACCTGATGCACTTAAATGGATTTCCCAGCCTCCACTGCCTCCCTCCCTTGCCCCAGCTGCTGCAGGATGGCTCTTCGTGCAGACTGGGCCTTGCCCACCCAGCCCTGCTCTCGCTGGCCATGTTCGCCTGTGGTGGGAGGACATGCAGAGGGGCCAGCGGGATCATCGAGCTGGCAAAGAGGGTGGTTTCCAGTTCTTTGCTTTCAACTAAATTGATGAAGGACCTGATTGAGTTATCAGCTGACCAATTAAAAATAATAATTGCCAGGGGCTTCTGGCTGGCTCAGTTGGTAGAGCACGTGAATCTTGATCTCGGGGTTGTGACTTTGAGCCCCACATTGGGGTTCAAAAGAAAAATCTTTAAAAAATTCGAAAAAATTTTTTTTTGCCAGTAGATCTTTTTGTGGATTTTGGTATTTTGTAAATACCTCAAAGCACAGAGAAAGGCCTACCTGTTACACATGCCACGTCCATCTCAGGTCAGCGCCTATATAAAGAGAGAAAGTAGAAATAGATTTGAAGGTGAACCCAGTCTAATTTTAGCAATAAGTAAAAGTAACGATCACCATACGTGAAGTGTCCAACTCACATGCATTTTCAGTGAAAATTTGCTTTTTTTATTTGATAGCTATCAAAATATATAATTATGTTTTGGCAGTTATGTGTTAATAACAATCCAGAAGGGTTTTTTTTTTTTTAGTTTACTTATTTATTTTGAGAGGGAGAGAGAGAGCGAGCAAGCATGAGTGGGGAAGGGGCAAGAGAGAAGGAGAGAGAATCCCAAGCAGGCTCTGCACTAACAGTGTGGAGCTCACCTCAGGGCTCAAACTCTCAAACCATGAGATCATGAGGTGATCCAAAATCAGGAGTTGGATGCTTAACTGACTGGGCCTCCCACACGCTCCTAGAAGTTCTGTTTTTAAAAGAACATTCTCTTTAGGGTCTGTGACTTTATCACAGGAAATTTTAACGTTTATTCATTTTTGAGAGACAAAGCATGAGTGGGGAGGGGCAGAGAGAGAGGGAGACACAGAATCCGAAGCAGCCTCCAGGCTCTGTCAGCACAGAGCCCAACGCGGGGCTCGAACTCACAAACTGTGAGATCATGACCTGAGCCAAAGTCGGACACTTAACCAATTCAGCCACCTAGACGTCCCTATCACAAGAAATTTTGTAAAAATTCAATTTAACTACGTATTTTTAAGGCATTTATGAGAAAGGATTAATGACAGACTTCTGATCATAAAAATAAATTGCATTAGGGGTGCGTGGGTTGCTCAGTTGGTTAAATGTCTGACTCTTGATTTCAGCTCAGGTCATGGTCTCACGATTTGTGAGATCGAGCCCCATGTCGGGCTCTGCACGTAGCCTGAAAGCAAGTTGGGATTCTCTCTCTCCTTCTCTGGCCCCTCCAAAATAAGTAAACTTTAAAAAATTGCATTAGTGTGAGTGAGTAGGATGAGGTGTGGCAGCACCCACTCACCAAGTGGAAGGTGGCTCTGGTGGTCTCAGGGGACGCTTTGGGGGCTGCCAGTGACCTGGACTGTTCCAGTGCTGCAGGCTCAGGGGGCACCAGTGGTGATGTTTAAACACAAAAGTTCCATATAAAGACTGCAAACAAAGCAGCCTGAGTCTCATCTTCATTCAACTGGATGCACAGATTTTATAAAAAGCAGTAGGGAATGGTGTGATATTTGGTTTAAATTGACTTACAATTTATTTTCAGTTAAATTTGTTTTTAAAGGTATTTTCCATTCCAACCTTGGCAAGTTTTCTTGCTTTGGAGTCTCTAAATTCTCCGTGTTACGATTTTTGCAGCAAATGATGGTCCTCAGTCCCCGTTCCATCACATTCTGCCCAAGTGCAAGCTGGCCAGGGACCTTAAGGAAGCTTATGACAGGTAAGACAGGTGGGTGGCATGCTTGGTGCATCTCCCTGTGGGCCTTGTTGCCTGAGCCGTTGTCCTGTGGTGCCACTGAGATGGGGGTGAGAGAGCCCTTCTGCTGGGACAGTCCCTCCCAGAACTGAACCTGAAGTCACATGGGAGAGCCTGAAAGTGTTTTGCATCATTAGATGCAGGGTCAGCATGACACAGTGCCAAGTTCTGGGTCTGTCCTCTAAGACGGTGTCACTGTCACCTCCTCATCCACGAGGAAACTGAAGGTCAGAGGGTGCTCCTCCTGGCTCTGAGGGACTTGGGGCTTGGGGCCTGAGTGTAGGAGAGCAGCAGACATTTGCAGACACAGCAGAAGTTAACAGTTCCAATTATATTGGTGTTCCCAGCACTCTCTTTGTGGACAAGCAAAGAACCTCTTTTTAACGAGGGTCCACCACTCCTTGACCCTGGGTCTGCAATGCAGGTGGGAGGTGGAGAGTGGGGGTTGGGCAGGTGTCCAAGTGACAGTTCCCCTGAAAGCTTTGCCTTCCCCCTCTACTCCAGGACTGTTGGTTCATGAGGAGCCATCACTCACACCCGAGGGGACCGCTTAGTGCCAGGCATGTTGCTGCACAGACGGCATGGAGGTGCAGGCTTCTCTGGGCCGTGTCCTTGCATGCAGCCCAGTGCCCTCTCCTGGCCTTCTTGGGGCTTCGTTCCATCCTGGTAGGCTGCATGCCACCCACTGGAGGTGTGCTGGATCTAAGAGTGCGGCCGGCGATACCACATGTTATTGGAGCGCAGCAAAGGTGGCTTGTCCAGCATCCTCTCCTTTTTTTTGATGTTAATAATTTTCCCGATCTTACCAATAATACGTGTTCATTGTAGATACTTAGGAAATATAGAAAAATAAAGAGAGGGGCGCCTGGGTGGCGCAGTCGGTTAAGCGTCCGACTTCAGCCAGGTCACGATCTCGCGGTCCGTGAGTTCGAGCCCCGCGTCAGGCTCTGGGCTGATGGCTCAGAGCCTGGAGCCTGTTTCCGATTCTGTGTCTCCCTCTCTCTCTGCCCCTCCCCTGTTCATGCTCTGTCTCTCTCTGTCCCAAAAATAAATAAACGTTGAAAAAAAAAAAATTAAAAAAAAAAAAAAAAAAAGAAAAATAAAGAGAAAACAAAGCCCGTCTGTAGTCCCATACCCAATGATACTTGTTATGAGCATTTTGGAAATTTTCATTCTTTTTGCCGTTTTAACTAAAGCTTTTGAAAGGCCACCTATCCATCAAGTTTGAAAATCAGAGTGTTGAGTTTCTTTCCTGCTGTACCACCACCAGTTCCCATTCTGGTGGCAGGATGCATTTAAGCAGACAGCCGTGTGTCCTGTGCCGTCCCTCACAGGTGGGCCTGAGGCACACACAGGTGGGCACAGACAGCCTTTCTCCTTTTACGCTGTACATGCGGCCTGCCTTTTGCCTTCGTAGTTGAACCATGTAGCTTAGACTCTCTCTGTATTGGCAAATAAGGACTTTTTCATTTTTCTTTTTTTTAATTTAATTTTTTTATTTTAGAGAGGGAGAGAGCGAGCGCAAGCGAGCATACGCATGAGTCGGGGAGGGGCGGAGGGAGAGGGAGAGAGAATCCCAAGCAGGCTCCGTGTTCAGCGTGGAGCCTGGTGTGGGGCTCGATCCCACGACTCTGGGATCGTGACCTGAGCTGAAATCAATAGTCAGACGCTCTGCCGACTGACTGAGTCACTCAGGGACTCTTTTTTTTTTTTTTTTTTTCTGCATAGCCAGCCAGCCCTTCCCTTGGGCATTTAGTTGGTACCAGCCTCTGGTGCTATAAGACCTGCTGGTCGGCTCCGTGCCCATGTCACTGTGTACGTGTGCCTATGTATCTACAAGGTAAATTCCCAAGAGTGGAATGGCCGGGCTGAAGAGGTAAAATGCACTTGTAATTTTGGTGTATTTCCCCGTTGGGGCTTGTGCCTCAGGCTGTACCCTCCCCCCACTAGCAACACAGGAGATACCTCTTCTTTGGCTTTGCTGGCACAGAGTCTTGGTGAACTTTTGGACCGTACCGGCGTAGTGGGTGGAGAATGGTGTCCTGGCACAGCTGTCTGCATCTTCACAAGTTCACACATCTCCCTTTTCTTTCTGAGCTCTGCCCAGATCCCAGCTCATCTCTCTCTTGGGAGGAAGGGTGCCCTCATAAAGGAGGCAGAGCTGTCCTCTGTGACACAGTCAGTTCCTTTGTCCTGATTTTGGTGACCGCTGGGTGTGGGCCTCTGGGCGTTAGGAAGTGGGGTCTCTAGTGTCGTAGCCACCCCGTCCGTTTCTCTCATGACACCGCTTGTGATCACGTTGAAGCTGTCTCTGCAGTAGGAGAAGTGCTGCTCTCTGGCCTTGGGTTGGCTGGTGCCAGAAACCCCTTCTGTGAGAAGTGTTGCCTGCTTCTGAGTGGGACTCTGTACACCTCAGCTAGGGTTAGACCACAAGCAAAATTCAGCCTAACCTGGAGATAAAGTAAACGTCAAACCAGAACCACACTTACTATGTCTAAAGAAAGAACGGACTGCAATTTCTGATGTTTAAACCGCAAGTTGGAGGGAATGAAGTCCTGGGTAGTTGGCCTGCCTGTAGCGACTCAGAGCTTGAGGTGGCACAGTGCCCCCTGGTGGACATTACTTTAAAGGAGAAGGACCCTTTAAAGGTCCTTCTGGACCGGATTCCCTTTAAAGGAATCTGTTCTGGGGAAGAAAAGGCTCCCAGGGTCCCACTGTTGAGCCGTTGCCCTCCTTTCTCTAGCGCAGGCACCCTGGTGTGTTAGTGTTCAGGATCTTGTTTTCTCAGGGTGAACCCCCATGTACCCTTCCTGTTCTCAGACCCCACCCTGCTCAGGTTGTGGGTCCTGGGGCCCACCTCACGTAAGCTGGCAACAGTGCCTGTCTGGAGGGAGTCCCAGGGACAGTGGTGCACTCCCCCTGCACCCTGTCCCAGCCTGGCAACAGCAGTGGCTCTGTGACTACCCAGGAGCCCCCCTGGCCTGCGGCCTTCCCTTTGCCTTGAGGTATGGCCTGGCCTGTTGCTGTAGGGTAGGCTTGCTTTGGAGCTAAGAAAGGGAGACTTGAGTTTACATGACTGATCTGGTAGAACAGATCACAGAGCCACCTTCTCCTATTGTCAACTTCCCAACAGGTTTCCAGAAAACCCCAGGGAGGGTTTTCTCCAAGCAGAAGTGAAAGGCTGGAAGATGTGAGATGTGGAGGCTAGAGGTTGGGGTGAAACTTCTCAAAGGAGTGGTTCTGGATTTGCTGTTTTCATTAAAATCCAGGGTTGTGGTGTGGCCGACTAGCCTGGTGGCCTTGTGCCCTGGGACCCAAGTATCCATGAGTATAGGCTGGCAGCATAAATCCCTCAGGAGCCTACCCTGACTGTTCTAGCACCTGTGTCTCTCCATGGAGCTTGGTGATCTCAGTGACAGTGTCCCACTCTTTTGTGTGACTGTTAGGTGGTGTGTCCCATGACATGAGGTCAGGGATACCCCTTCACTTTCTGTAACACAGACCTTGTGGTTGGCACGTGGGGAAGCACGGCTTGTCCACTGGTGGTCAAAGGAATGAACAAACCGGAGTCGTGTGATTGTGGATTCCGTGCTTTGATGAAGTGTTTGTTGCACCGTTTTCAGAGTTAATGGGGCCTGTGGTGGGGCCAAGAGTCCTCAGAGCTTGGGGGAGCTGTCCGGGCCCTGGCCAGGCAGGTGGCACTGGGGACTCTGCGTTTGTTCCTTGCTGCCTCCCACTGCTGCCCCTCCAGAGCAGAGATTGGCCCCCAGACACCTCTGCTAATGTCCCGGGAGTTTTACTCCCTTTGCCCGTAAAAAGCACATACATAGAAACTTCTGTTTGAAGGGTCACGGCGGGCCACTTGGTGCCTGCCTGCACCTCTTGGATTGTGAGCAGCGTCCGCTCCATGGACTAGGAAGCCTGGCCGTGTCTGGGACCAGAGTGGCCAGCAGGTGCTGGGCTGGCAGGGTGAAGGTTGCCTGCGAGACCAAACAAGGGCGCTTTGGCTGAAGTTCGTCCTCGGGCGGTGAGGTGTGAGGGTAATGGAGCAAGCTTGTACACAGTACATTTCCACCTGGGATAGGAAAGATAAGAGCGTGCCTTAAAGGATATGCACAGTCATCGCTTTAGGCCTCGGGGCTCTGGTAAGAGCATCTATCTCGCGTGGCAGATGGGGCTAGGCGACCCTATCTGGCCCAGAGCTGTGGGACGGGCTGGATAAGCCTTGCTTGGGTGGGGGGGGGGGGGGGAGTGCTTTTTGCGCGGTGTTTCCCGACCAAACGTGACTGCCCTGGAAATAGAAGTACAAGCATAGCAGGAACCCAGACCCCTGCTCTGCTAAACACTTGTCTTGAAATTGTACTTTATACAGCCTAGGAAATATACTCGTTAATAATGGAATCATGTTATTTGGTGACAGACGGTGGTGACTGCTCTTGTGCTGGTGAACACTGAGTGATAAAGAGAACCGTCAAACACCTGAACCTGATATGGCAATGTGCGTCAACTCTATTTCAAAGTCAAGAAATAAATAAATGAACTGTAGCCTCAGAGATTTTCAGAGGGTGGGCTCCCTCTACCCTGGAGGCTTTAGGAAAAAAACAAAGGGTACTTTGAAAACAGAGCCCGACCTTCTCTTCCCTCCTCTTGGCAGACTTCAGTGCCGCTCCTGGCTCTTGTCTTGCTCCAGGGGCACTTGCGGGGCTTCCCTGGGGGCTCCGGGTGGGTGGGTGTGCTCCTCCTCCCGACTCGTTCCAGGGATTCTTCACACTGCGTCCCAGTGCGAAGTACTCCATGGATGGAAGTTGCCAGTGCGTGAACAGATGCCTGGAAAAGTGGAGTAAAATCCACATGAAAACCAGGGAACCAACACGGGAGCGTCTCTCCCACCCGGAGAAGAGGACCCCACGCCAGTGTGCGCGTGTACATGGCCTTGCCAAGCTCCTGGGGGAGCAAAAACAGCTGCCTTTGAAATGGTAGGAATCTCAGTGTTGAATTCTGATTCTGTGGTGTTCCAACTGCTACTTTGAGCCACATCCTAAAGAGGACAGCTCAGAAATAAAAAGACTATTTTCAGTCCACCAGCCTTTTTGTCCAGGTACATAGTGAAACGGAGGAGGGGTCTGCACATGTAGCTTTGTCAGTTCGTTCTCCCTGCAAGCCCTGCTTTTCCTCACTCTTCTCTTCCCTTTTGTTCACGGACGCTGAGACTCTCATCCACTGGAGCGCTCTCTCATCGTGTGAACTTGCATTCTGTAAGAGGCTGTTTTTCAGAGGTTGATGGGAGCTGTCCACCTGCAAAGACCCTTGCCCAAAACTTGGTGAGGCTCTGGGAGTCTCCATCTGCTCATATTTACTTATTAGCACTCCGTTCTCGAAGAACCCAAGAGTAGTATCCTCCTCTGGGGCCTTGGGGAAGGACCCTGGGTCTCTTCCCTAGATCCTGACACTCACAGGGTTCACCCTGAGGGAGTGTGGCATCAGCCGTGACCCAACCTTCACCTTCCACACTCAGCCACAGCCTGTGGCCCCCACCCCTGCTGCCAGGGGTGCTCTGACCCTCCCTCCAGGGACCACTCGGTGGCGCAGGTGTCCTGGGAGTGTGGCGTGGGTCTTCCTGACACCTCCAGGCAGGGCAAGCAGAGGGTGTTCCGGATCTCTGGGGTGGTTGGCAGTGAGCAGACCGTGGTGTTGGCAGGAATCCTAGGGGTTGTGGAGGTCACAGATGTGCTCTGCATTCTTCACACTTTTTTCTCACTGCACATTCCCTGTTTGAGAAACCTGATGGCCACGATGCTCCCGGCTCTTTGGGCGGACCCACGGGGAAGCTCGCGGTAGTTGGTCTGCTGCTTGAGTTTCGGGGAAGAGATGGTAAGAACAGCCTGTGGGTGCGGGCAGTGAGGGCCATAGCGCCTCCTGCCGGCACTGTGCGTTTGGTGCCCCCGAGGGAGGTGTAAGACCAGGCAGGGCTCCCCCTGAGCCACGGCCTCCCCACACTGGGCCAGATGTGGGCATCTTGGCCTCTCCGGCCAGTTGGGAATGGCAGGGTGGGGTTGGAATGTGATGGGAAGAGCTGGGTCAGAACAGTACGGGCCTTGGCAGTGGGCGCATATCCCCTCTCTTGTCCACCTGCCAGGAGCGTGGTGAGCACCAGCCACGGGGGCTTTGCCCAAGCAGCCACTTTCTCTCTGTGTCAGACACCGAGTGCTGTTGGCACTTAGCCCCGGGGCTGTGCACTGGGCTGTGGGCGCATTCCGGCTGGCTTCTCGCTGGAGGGTTTCAGAAACCCCTGCTGAAAACAAGTCTTCTGTGTGTGGTTCTCCGGTGCAGGGCGTATGGGGCCACGTGCCCGCCGTGGGGCCCCCATGAGCGTGTTCTCCCGGCAGGGGCTCACTGAGAGATAGTCCACCCAGAGTCAGTAGCATGTTCCTTGGGCCCCTTTCCTTTCTCCATTCACGAAATGGTTCTCAGTGCCCCCCAAGTACCCCACACTTTGCCAGCCGTGTGAGGAGCAGTTAGTGCAACACAGGAGCACACCTGGTGACTGAATTCTGGTCGGGGAAACTGCATCCTGTGGTCAGGTGCTCAAGACACACGAATCTGGGGCTAGGGCCGGGACAGAGCTCACCTCCCGGAGAAGGTAGTGCTTGAGTTGAAACCTGAGACAGGGAAGGAGCCGGGTCACCTGGAGGGAGCGCTTGAGTCAGAGAAAGGCAGAGTTGTGGGGACGGTTGCAGGGCGGGGGACCAGATGGCCTCGGGTAGGAGAGGGCATCAGAGAAAAGTGAGCAGGTCACGTGGGGCTTCAGGCTGGGACTGCTGAGATGGGATGGGAGCCGTGGGGGGCTGAGTGCTGAGTGCGGAGGGCAGATGGGGGCTGGTGCAGGGAAGGTCTGGACTTTGTACCTCCCTGCAGGTGGGATGGTTGAGGCGGGATATACGAGAAAGGAGGAGTCAGGGACAGGGTTGCGGTGTTGGGCCCTGGAAGAACCAGATTGCATCACTGGTGAGGTGAGGCCGAGGCCAGCTCGGGCCATTGCCGCGGTACACCTGGGCGGTGCTGGCATCCACAGCAAGGTGGGCGCCGTGTGCTCCTCCCGAACAAGACGCCTGGAGGGACTTGGCACCCCCTGCCCTTCCTGTCCTGCCTCCCTCTCCTTTTTGGAGACAGGCCTTGCCCTGCCTGGCTGCTCATGTGTGGTGGGGCCTTCGGCAGGTGTGCAGGGGGCCTGGCTGTCTCCCCTCTGCACAGGAGGCCTTCACAGAGCCCTGGCACTCTGTTTGGACTGCAGATTCCGGGGCTACCCAGGGATACAGTTCTGCGTTCCTAATGCATTTTCTTCTCTTGAACATACTGAGATGTGCAAAGGTGATTGCTTGCCCCGAGGGCTTCGCTTGCAGTTTCCTCTGACTGGCAGTGTGCCTGGAGGAAGCACCCTCAGGGGTTTTTGTGTGATCTGTGTGTCTGGTCACAAGTTACCGTGTGGATTCCCAGTAGCACCTGACAGTCGCCGCGCCTGCTCTCTGCAGCCTCTGCACGTCCGGCGTGGTGCGGCTCCACATCAACAGCTGGCTGGAGGTGGGCTTCTGCCTGCCGCACAAGATCCACTACGCCGCCGCGAGCCTCATCCCCCCCGAGGCCATCGAGCGGAGCCTGAAAGCCATCCGGTGAGCACCTGCCCCTGCACACGCCCCTCCCCCCTCGCCCCTCGGGGGCTCTTCTCTTTGGCTTCTGTCTGAGGTTTTACCGATTACTTCTTCCCAAGAACCGTGTTTTCCTCTTCCTGCTACAGGAACTGGCAGGTAAGGCTCTACTGTTGACAGAAGTAAAAACACACATTTTGGGGTCTGGTTTGGTCCAGAAATTACCAACCCCAGGATTCCCCTGGGCCTTCTCGGGCACGGCCTGGGGTCCTGCGCCAAGGGTCTTCACCTCAGGCCTGGGCAGGGCTGTAGGGGTCAGACATCCTGGCGGGAAGCCAGGGCACGGGAGGGACTTTGTCTTTATTTACAGTGTTTGTTCACCGGACCTCCTGCATTTGAATCAGAGCTTGTGGGAACTCAGTTACTTAACTGATTTCCTGCAAGGAAAGAGCTAAGCTCAGTTTTCACACACACATCCCACCAAGTCTCCCGTTTCCCTAGAGACTTTTATAACTAAAAAAAGAAATGTGGGCACATGACAGCAAATTTGGGGGTGAGAGAAAGCAAGGCACCCCCCGGCCCGCCCTCCCTCCCTCGCCTAGTCCATGCCTTCAAGTCCTCGTCCTTCCTCCTGGGTTTCCTTGCTGAGTACGTTTTAATGTGGTTCTGTTCATAGTCTGTGGTGAGGATTTTGCTTTTCCCGCATTTGGGACTCTTTCCTTGGAAAAGAGTCACGCATTTTTTCAGTCAACAAACATTTGCGGGGCAATCCCAGAGGTGGGGATGGAGTCGGGTCCTTGGGCCTTCTTCAGCTTTGTTCTAATTAGTTTCTTCTGAAGGTGACTGCAATCCTGGTGGCTTCTTAAAGTCCCCTGGGCCTCTCTCATCCTTCCGGCGGCCTCTTCTCCGGGGTTCGGTGTCTGTGTGCTCGAGGCGTGTGCCTGGTCGGGGAGGCCTGTGGCTCGCATGCTCTGGTGACCCGTGACTCTACTCCGCAGCCCCTACCATGCCCTGCTGCTTCTCAGTGATGAGAAGTCCCTGCTGGGCGAGCTCCCGCTCGACTGCTCCCCGGCCCTGGTGCGCGTGATCAAGACCACGTCTGCCGTGAAGAACCTGCAGCAGCTGGCCCAGGATGCAGATCTGGCCTTGCTTCAGGTAACCCCGGGGGGCCTGGGGCGACACCCCAAATAGGGGGGAATGGGGGAGGGAGGGGTGGGCACGTCAAAGCAGGCCGCCCTTGGCTGAAGGTGGGAGGTCAGGGTGTCAGGAAAGCAGGCTGCCTGTGTGCCATGTACCCAGGTCCGCTACGTGGCCTGCCGTGGTGGGATGGGTAGTCCCTGGGTCGGCTCCAAGTTCTGGAATCCGAGTCAGGCCTGGCTTCGGGGCGGGCTTCGTGAACTGGCTTTGGGACTAACGTTGTACTAACCCCTGTGTCCAAGGATTGTGAGGCATGAGGCCCTCCAGGTGCTGGGTTACTGGGCTCTGAAGGATGGGGTGGCAGGGCTAGGGGCTTGCAGGGGCCCGCAGAGTGTCGTCGTGTGAGCAGCCAGTACCACAGCTCCGCTTTGCCAATGTGGGAGGTGAGGGCAGGAAGTTGGGTTGAGAGCCTGCCTGTGTGCGGAACCAGCACCTAGCTTCGTGGCCTTGACCTCGACCTTGTATGTGCACCCAGGCCTATGTTCTGTGTGAGGTGCCATCCTCTTGCCAAGCCACGTGCTTGTGGGCTGCAGTTTCTGATGGGGTGGAGATGATCTAAGATGATCATCTCTGAGATGAGATGATCTCAGCCCTGGCTGCGATCTGGTTGGAGTCTGGGTGGGGGCCAGGGAGTGAAGAGAAGCATAAAGAGGAGTTGGAGGCCCTGGGGCAGGGTGCCTTCCAGGTGACAGCCCCAGGGCGAGAACGGCGGGCACCATGTGGCCACCAGGGGGCAGCAGGACCTGGCTACAGAGCAGCGGCTTTCTCAGACGGGCTGAGGAAGAGGATCCCAGGTGTGACGCGAGCCTACCTGGGCCCTCTGGGAGGCACGTCTTTGGCCTGTGGTCCTTGGCAAGGTGCGGGAGCTTGACTCTGAGGCCTCTGTTTCCCAAAGCCGCCGTTTCAGATTCTGCCATCCAGGATAAGTCCTTCCCCATGACCCTCATTTACCTGGCCAGAGAGTTTATCCGATTCTGCCTTTGTGTGTCATATGGGCTCACGGACTAGATGGGACCCAGTGAGGACCACATCCTAGTCACCTTCGTAGCAGCCACAAGACAGAACCTTAAATGTTCTGGCTGTTTTGTACACACTGCAGAGCTTGTGTTCTGATCAATACAGGCTGAGCTGTCAAAGCTTTCAAGTTTCTCGGTCTCTTTGGGCAAAGACAAAGCTTTGATGATAACCCCTTCACGCCCCCCGCCCCCCACCTTGCCATGGGGAGGCTGTTATTTCCTTCCATAACCCTCCCCACTGAGCTCACTTCAAATCAGGGTTTCCTGCTGGCATGGCCAGCCTCCCTGGCCTCTGGGACTGCTGCTGCCTGTGGCAGGTCAGGTGGCCCAGTGGAGGCCCCTGGGAGAGCAGGGGAGCAGAGGCTGGCTGAGCCTAGTTGGACCCTCAAGCGTGGATGGCCCCACTAGAGAGAAGATGTCAGCTTACCTCATGTTCCTGAGGCGCCTGGCTGGCTCAGCCAGAAGAGCGTGTGAGTCTTGATCTTGGGGTCATGAGTGTGAGCCCCGTGTTGGGTATAGAGATTACTGAAGAAAAAATAAAATCTTAAATAACTCCTGTTCCATTCCAGGCAAAGTAAATATTTTGGGCCTTGTTTAATTTATTTCTTATTTTTTATTAAAAAAAATTTTTTTTAGATTTATTTTTGATAGAGACAGAGCACAAGTGGGGGAGGGGCAGAGAGGGAAGGAGACACAGAATCGGAAGCACGCTCCAGGCTCCGAGCTGTCACCTCACAAACCGTGAGATCTTGACCTGAGCCAAAGTCGGTCGCTTAACCGACTGAGCCATCCAGGCGCCCCGGGCTTTGTTTTAATCTAATCTATTTTTATTTAATTTATTTATTTTGAGAGAGGGCGAGCGGGGGAGGGGCAGAGAGAGAGGGAGACAGAGAATCCTGAGCAGGCTCCACTCTTGTCAGCGCAGAGCCAGACGTGGCGTTCGATCTCAGGAACCGTGAGATCATGACCTGAGCTGAAATCGAGTCAGATGGTTAACGGACTGAGCCCCCCGGCCCCCTTTGTTTTTATAAGTAAGACACAGCGACAGTTTCAGGCGTGCTGTATACGGAGTCAGCAGTTCCGTATCAAGATAAGTGTAGTTTGGATCTCCTTCACTATTTCACCCCACCTACCTCCCCTATTTGGGGCTTTTTTTGTCATGATAAAGTCGATATGCTCTTTCATATACAAATTGATATGTGTCACAAATTATAGGCACAGAGAGTGCCTGCAATCCTGTATTTCAGAGGTAAACACAGTAGATTCCTCCAGATTTTCTGTATGTATAAATTAGGACAGTATCTTTGATCACACTGTCCGTTCCTTATGATTGGCTTAGTAATGGCTCCACAGACCTTCGCATCCTAACCCTCAGGTCCTGTGGATGCAACCTCCCGTGGGACTTTGCAGAGGCGATAAAGGATCTTGAGATGGGCAAGATGACCCTGGATTGTCCTTGTAAGAAGTGGGCAGGGGATGTGACCCTGGAGGCAGAGACTGGAGGGATGTGGCCACACGCACAGGCCAAGGAAGGCTGCTGCTACAGGAGGCGGAGACTCTGGAGAGAGTCGTCCTGCTGACAGACACTGCAGCCTGGGATCCGAGTTCAGACCTCTGGTCCCCAGAACGGCGCTCGGGCTGCAGGGAGTGGTGGGGGGTGGACGCCACGGGTGAGGGTGATGACAGGTGGAGGAAAGTGGGTGTGTCCTTGCTTTGGAGTGAGCTTCAGTAGGACTTGGGATGAGAGAGAAGAGCGGCAGTGAAGGAACTGAAGTTGCTGCCACGTTGGCACTGGTGGTGCCACTGGAGGTCCTGTTTGCCGAGATGAGGTGGAGGTGGACTCAGCAGTGTTCCTGGCCTTGCATGTGGGTCGGGGTGTCTTGCCCACTTGGGGACACATAGTGATGGCACGGAGGGGCAGCAGGCTCACCTGGGTGATGCAGAATTAGAAATGCCCAGTGCCAGGGCGCCTGGGTGGCTCAGTCGGTTAGGCGTCCGACTTTGGCTCGGGTCACGATCTCACAGTTCGTGAGTTCAAGCCCCACATCGGGCTCTGTCAGCTCAGAGCCTGGAGCCTGCTTTGGATTCTGTGTCTCCCCTTCTCGCTGCCTCTCCCCTACTGTGTGTGTCTCTCTCTAGGTCTCAAAAATAAGTAGACCTTAAAAAAAACTAAAACAAAACCAAAAAAAAGAAGTGTCCGGTGCCGTACCCTCAGACCTGGGCTCCCCTCTTGAAGTTGGAAGGAATTTCTGGCATCTTAGTCTGTCTCTGGCCCGTCTTGTCTGAGCGTCCAGGAGAGCCGGGCAGTGGAACGTGGTCCCGGGATACTGGGACACACAGGGATGAGTGCAGGAGGTGTAGGACAGGTTCGTTTGACCCACATCCAATACCATGCGGAAACCCATCCCCATGCTGGGCTCCTGGTGGGAGCAGGGTGCTGGCCTCTGCCAGCTTGTTCAGACAAGGCCCTTGTTCAGCTGGGCTGACCCCATGGTCCTGAGCACCTCACATGTCCCCATGCTCGTGGGACTTTTCCTTACTGCCAGCCTGGACAACACCGGGTCCCGTGGGAAGTGACTGTCCCAAACCACACAGCGACTGGTGATACAAAGGCTTGTGTGCTTGCCGTGCCAAGCCCCTGGGTGGGGGGTTGCCGTCAGCTCCCTCTGCCTACAGGTTTTCCAGCTCGCGGCTCACCTGGTGTACTGGGGCAAGGCCATCATCATCTACCCGCTGTGTGAGAACAACGTCTACATGCTTTCTCCCAACGCCAGCGTGTGTCTGTGAGTACCTCTGGCGGCCGTGCTCCTCTGCTCAGCCAGGACCTCACTTGGAGCTGGTTACTGGCCTCTGCTGTGTCCAGGTTCTTACTCTGGCCTGGTCCAGGACCACGTGGCCTGCCCTGGGCGTGTGCTCTTCTGGCATTCAGAGCTTCCACGCAGGGTCTGTGCTCCCCCGTGTCTGCTGGCCAGTGGGGTCTGGACGGGGTGCCTGGTGGGGGTTGGGAGCCTTGGTCTTGACTTGGGGGCTCAGAGGGGCTGTGGCCTGTGCCCATCGTTCCTTCTGCCCCTCGAGGGAGAGCATCTGGGCTCTGTCCTCATTGCACCCATCCTAGGCCACCAGCTATGCTGAGCCTTCCTGCTGCCCACCCTGGGCTCATGGTGAGGGCACAGATGTCATGAGATGACAGAGAAGCCTGCTGAGCTCACGGGCACGCCCACCTTACCCATCCCCAGGTACTCTCCACTGGCTGAGCAGTTCTCCCGTCAGTTTCCAGCTCACGACCTGCCATCTGTCCTTGCTAAGTTCTCCTTGCCCGTCTCCTTGTCAGAATTCAGAAACCCCCTCGCCCCCCCGGTGCAGGAGGTAAGTCGCAGGAGTCTTGGGGAGCCCAGGAACCACTCCTCTGGTGTCAGTTTCTCATCCCAGAGCCCTCAGTGCTGCACCCTTAGCCTTGGTTTTGGGGAGGAGGGGGCTTCCTTTGGGGAGCAGGTGGCACATGTGCCAAGGTGATCAAAAGCTGGCTCCCCAGCCAGGCCACCTGCAGACACTTGGGCAGTCCCAAGTCCCCCCACCCCCACTCCAGTGGAGCCCACCCTGGCTATGGTGAGTGGTTCTTGGGGTAGAACGGAGTTAAGAGGCCCAGATGGCAGGAGAGTGGTGCCCTTTCCTGGGTTTGGGTGTGTGTGTGTGTGTGTGTGTGTGTGTGTGTGTAGAATCGGCTTTGTTTTCACTGAACTTGGGCCCTGCCCTCCTGCTCTCTCCCCCTCCACAGTTCAGGTGGCCACAGGGTATATAGGTCTAAGTTCTGGGCTCACTGGTCCCCAGAATCTCCTCACCCAAGAGGATTTGGAGAGGACAGGCCTGGAACAGGCCCCACTGGGCCTGGGGCAAAGTGAGGGCCAGGTGGGATTGCTGGGTGTGGCAAGGGCTCATCCAGGGAGGTATGGGGCTTGTGGTCCAGGTGCTGCCTCGACCCAAGAACAAGGCTCTGCCTGCCTCCTCTCCGCTGAATGCCTGGAGCTTTGGAATTCTGGGCAGGGACCCAGCACAGGGCCAAGATGGGGCAGGTGTTGGAGATGGGGCTGGGTGTTCTCAAGGCTTTGTCTTCCAAAGTATTTGTTTTAATAAGCGACAGATCTGTTAAACCAGTCCTTAAAAGCAAATTCTTTCCCTTCTCAAGTTGTGAATGAGATGGAGATCCAGGTTCTTGAGTTCATTTAGATGCTGAGTGTGACAGTTCTAAAGGCCGCCTTTCATGGGGCCTTTGGTTTCCGGGAACTGTGCCAGGCCATGCCAGCCGAATAAAAGACACGCTTTGCATCTGTACCCAGCAGAAGCTTCCTAATGGTCTGAATGGTGGGTGGGTTTTCCAAGCCATGCCTGGGGGGGCCACCCTGTCCCTTGTCAAGGGCCCGGATGGAGCTGGGTTTGGTCCTGCACAGTCCCGGGCTGAGGCCTTTTTCTTCTCCTTCTGCTTCTCCTTCTGCTTCTCCTTCTCCTTCTGCTTCTGCTGCTTCTTCTCCTCCTCCCCCTCTTCTTCCTCCTCCTCCCCCTCCTCTTCCTCCTTCTTCTGTTGCTTCTTTTTATTGTTGTTTATTTATGTTTTAGAGAGGGAGGGAGGGAGACAAAAGTGTGAGCAGGGGAGGGGCAGAGAGAGAGGGAAACACAGAATGTGAAGCAGGCTCCAGGCCCCGAGCTGTCAGCATAGAGCCCCATACGGGGCTCGAACTCGCAGACCGTGAGATCACGACCTGACTCAAAGTTGGATGCTTAACCGCCTGAGCCACCAGGTGCCCCTGAGTCCGCCTTCTTGTCACACCTCCTGTTTCGGGGCCTGGAGTGTGTTCTTGAGGTCTTAAGAAGCCTCTTTGTTTTACTTGTTAATTTTAAGTTTAGTTATATTACAGTCCTTTTCAATTTTATTTGGTCTGACCAGGTCGTAACACGCCCATGGTACATGCCTATTTTCATGCCTGGGCAGCCATCCCCCTCCCAGGAGGGGACCCCCGCAGACCTGATCAGGCAGATGTGTGTGTCTGAGAACATGCACCTTCCTGCTCAGGCATGCGCAAGCCATGCCTGCACAGGCCTCCTCCCTGCCCCCCGGTCAGGTGGCAGCCCCCGAGGGAGGGGCGGACTCCACGCCCTAGGACTGCACACCGCATTACAGCTCCCCGTCCCTGGGCAGGCTTCCAGGTTGACCCAAGGAGAGGACTTCCTGCTCTCAGAGCAGCAGCCGTCTTGTGAACGGTGTCCAGGCCACAGTGGGCCCGGCTCTGTGCGGTGGGGGGCTTGGGCGACAGGGCTGAGTGGCCTGGGGGAGACAAGGCAGAGCAAGGGCCTCCGTGTAATCAGTCCTGTTCCTCGGCTCTGGGCACGAAAGCCCGGGTGTGTGGTGGGAGCAGTGCAGGTGTAAGCCCAGTGCCCTTGTGGCCCTGCCGCCTTCCCTGGAGCAGGGAGTTGGGCTTGCAGGCCGGCCAGCAGCCAAGAGCTCCTTTTCTGAGATGTGGAGCCTTGTATCCTAGGGTTGGGCCCCTGAAGCTCGTGTGGCCCTTACGCCTGGGATGACTTGTGGGGACCGTGTCTCGGGCCGTGGCTCCCGGGTCCTCCCCAGAGGGGAGCAGGGTGGTGGTGGGGGACCAGCCTTCCCCCCACCCCGCCTACCACCCGGGCCTCAACTGTCTCTTGTGCAGACCCAGCTCATTCAGATGGTCGTGTGGATGCTGCAGCGCAGGCTCCTCGTCCAGCTGCACACATACGTGTGCCTGATGGCCTCGCCCAGTGAGGATGAGCCCCACCCTCGAGAGGACGATGTCCCCTTCACCACCAGGGTCAGCGGCCGCAGCCTCAGCACACCCAACGCCCTCAGCTTTGGTTCCCCAAGTAGGAGCCCCCTGCCCAGGGCACGTGTCTGGTGGGTGGGGGCAGCCTTTGGGAGGGTGCTTGGGAGTGGCGGCCAGGATCCCGACACAGGCACGGCTGGGAGCGACTGGAGCACCTTCGCATGGCCACACGTGCGCGCGCACACCCACACCTTGTGTGGGCAATTGGGTCCTCGCACGGAGAGCCCCTGCCCCCTGCTGAGCGGCTCTCCCTTGAAGGAGGACGGGAGACCTCTCTCCCTGACCTCCCTGTACTTCTGTGGCTCTGAGGAGAAAGCCGTGCCTCTGGGCTCCTGAGCTCGAGTCAAGAGCAGCCTGGGATCAGAGCAGATTTCACACCATCGCTGGAAGGTCACAGTTGAGACTGCTGTGTCCAGGGCCTGTGAAGAGAAAGTGACTGTCACAGCCCCTTCTTTAAAGAGCCATTGTGGCCACGGCATGCCCCAGGTTCCCAGGCTCGGGGCAGATGAAGGGCTGGAAGGCTCCCTCGACTGAGGCCTGACCTTGGTCTTCAGGTCCAGTCCGAGAACCCTGTCCATGTCGGGTAGGAGGGGCGGGATGGGCAGGCCTGCCTTGTGCTGTGGGGGGGGGCCCTGACCAGAGGGCGTGGCAGTGGATTCCCGGTGGGCACAGATGGCGCAACAGGGGCATGTGTGGGGGCTTGGCTGCTTCCTGACCTGTGGCCACCCACAGCCAGCAGTGACGACATGACCCTCACGAGCCCCAGCATGGACAACTCCAGTGCAGAGCTTCTCCCCAGTGGGGACTCCCCGCTGAACAAGAGGATGACGGAGAACCTGCTGGCCAGCCTTTCGGAGCACGAGCGGGCGGCCATCCTCAGCGTGCCTGCGGCCCAGAACCCCGAGGACCTCCGCATGTTTGCTAGGTGGGGGCGCGGTGACCAGTGGGGCTGGCTCAGTTCTAGGGTCAGAACAGAAAGTGGATGGGGACTTAACCAACACAATCCCAACTGAAATCCATCAATGACAAATGGCAGTTGCTGGTTGAGGTGGCGTCTCAGGCACCGTGGTGTCCCCACCTGGGGTGCCTCTGACGTTGGGGTCCCTCCAGGACTTCCTGGGTGTCTCTTGTCACCTCTCTGGAAGCAGCAGCACGTTCTCCTCCTCACGGGGGTTGGCAGGGATTTTTCCCACGTGGGAAAGCTCTTGGCCCAGGCAGTGCGGGGAAGGGGTTCCAGGCCTCCCTAGATCATTGGTGACACACTTCGTCAGACCCGGCTTTGACTTGGGATGGGTGGGGGGCCCTGCAGGTGTATGGTTTTCTGGGTGAGGTGAGGAAACCCTCAGTCACGAACCGCATGCCAGGCAACTCTTTGAAGCAGCCACGTCCAGGCCTCCTACGCCAGCCCTGCCACAGATGGCCCCCTAGAGCCCTGATCCTCTTTGGGTCCGTAGCCATATGGGACTTCCCCACCCACGTCAGGATGCCGAGGGCGGGAATGGCCCTCAGGCTCGCGTGGCTCCAGGGTTTGAGTAGCCGTGTGTCCTCACGGACCCACTTGAGGGGACCTTTCCTGCCTCTGCTGGGGATGGAGGTGTGGGTGGCTGCCTCCCCGAGACCCTGAGATCCCCACCAGCGGCTGTGAGGCCAAAGGCCACCTGGGCTCATGCTGTCCTTCCCCCACCCCCCAGGCTCCTGCACTACTTCCGGGGCCGCCACCACCTGGAGGAGATCATGTACAATGAGAACACGCGGCGCTCCCAGCTGCTCATGCTCTTTGACAAGTTCCGCAGTGTGCTGGTGGTGACCACCCATGAGGACCCAGTCATCGCGGTGTTCCAGGCACTGCTCCCTTGAGACCAGACCGAAGACGAGGAGGCGGAGAGAGGGTGCTGCCCGCGGCGGGGCTGCTGGGCTCTCCCCAGCCCTGGGCTTCCCACCCCTACACCGGGCGGAGCCCTCTGGTGCCTGAAGCCGGACTACAGTCCAGCGGCAGCCTTGGGCCTGCTGTACTCCAGGTTCTCGGTCTCGTCTGGTCCTGGAGGCAGCCTCAGTATCTGAGCTGAGGTGAGGCTTCCAGCTGGAGGGAGTGTGCAGGACTCATGCCTCAGAGGGAGGCCTGCTGCGTCCGTTCCACACGCAAATTCGGGCCGTGCGTTTCTGTCAGACCCTCCTCCCAACCCCGTCCTCATCCCCTGACCCCCTCCACTGCTGCCTTCCCTTGGTCACCCTGGGGGATACACGGAAACACGTCTGCCCCCACCCCTCCGCCCTTCCGGGGGCCAGGAACACCTGAGTGGCCCTGCCCTCACCACAGCCCTTGCGTTAACCGCCAGCAGGCTCATGACCAAGCTGTCACTCCCTCTCTGACACCTGGTGATACACAAGGGACTGGGCTGATCCCCATCCTCAAGGTGAGTCTGCGCTGGTACACGCTCCCCTCCCTCGTGCAGGCCTGAGGAGTGATGCGTTCAGCCTCCTGCCCACACACGGCCCCCAGTGTCCCGTCCTGGAGGAAGAAGGACTGTAAGCTTATGCCGGCTACCGAGAGGAGCTCTGGCAGAGATACAAGCAGTACCCTTTTCCAGACATAAAGCATTTATTTGGTCTTTGAACAATTAAAAAGCCTTGTCCGAGCAGGCCTGTGAGTTCTGTTCGGCCGCTCGGTCTACCACACTGACCCAGGGGCTGCCCTGGACGTAGAAGCGCAGGGGCTTCTGGGCCCACTCTCCTGCTTGGCCAATGCCCACTCGGGCTGCTGCCACCACAGCCGGCTCCCTGGAGCCCGGGGGGCTGCGCTCCAGCCACACAGCCTCGTCCTTGGCCAGGTCCCGCTGGTCGAAGCTCTTGTCGATGGCCATGGCCTGGCACAGCTTGGAGGGGCCGCTGCACAGCTCACGGTCTCTGAGGGCTCGGCCCGCGGCGCCCTTGCGGAGGGTGCTGCGAAGCTGCCGCATGGTCTCCAGGCCCCCCAGGGGCTCCAGCGCTCGCAGCAGGACACATGCCCCATCCCCTGTGGGACGGACAGACAGCCTAGAAAGCCAGGTCTCCCCAGGCCGGTTGCCCTCCTTACCCCAGGGTGCGTGCAGCGCTATGGGTGTGACGCAGCTGCCTTCCTGGGCGCCCCTGCACTCGGTGTCCAGACTCGGCTGCCTCCACCTTCTGCGCACACGACCTGTGTCACCAGGTGGGGGCTTCCCCCATGCAGCCTGAATGCCTGAGCACCAGCTAGGGAGAACCTATCTCAAAAAACCTGGAGGGTGTTGGTAGTCAGCCTCCTCTCTGGCTTCCTCTGGCTTGGTGATTGGCAGCAATTGTGAGGCTGGCAAAGGAAACCGCAGAGAGCCAGGTGTCTGTGAGCATGGCCAACCCACCAGGAAGCAGGAAGCCTCAGACTTGGCAGATTCTGACCAGGTCCCAGGGCACCCCATTCACCTCACCTACCTTGGAATCTCTTGGGCAAGCTGAAAGGTTGGCTCAGAGCAGCCACCAGTGTGCTCGTGATGTTGGGGGAGCCCCACCCGGCGACACAGGAGACCATGTGGGAAGAGATGCCAACATAGCCCCTCACCTCCTTCCAGCCCTGGCTCTTCATGTAGCAGTCCAAGCTACTTGAAGATTTATTATTTTTTTTTAATTTTTAAGTAATCTCTATATCCAACGTGGGACTCAAAACTCACAACCCTGAGAGCAAGAGTCAAATGCTCCAGCCAGCGAGGTGCTCAGGCGAAGCTACTTTAGAGACCGGAGACCGCAAATGGATACCCTGGGCCCAGGGGCTCACTCGGGAAGATGCATCTCCCCAAATTCCTTCGGTCCTGCATGGCTGGGGACAGTGATGACCCTGGCCAGAGGAGCCCTGACCCTCCAGCAAGGCTGTTCTAGCGACTTGGCCCACCCCCACCACCAGGGGGTCTGAAGAGGCTCAGGTGGCCAGGCCAGTTTCCACTCTTGGACCTTGGCCACAAGGTTCTCCCCATCGGCACCTGGGAGCCCTGAGTGGTTACAGCAGCCATGGTCTCCCTTGTAGCCGGCACCTGGCAAGTGTTGGGGGTTTTGTGACCAGATGTCCCTTAACCAACCAATTTTTTAAAGTATCTCAAAATATAGTCGGGAGCAAGCGAAACCTCAAGTTCCTGAGCCTCTGTTTTTCCTGGGCCCTTCTTAGCCCACCATCCTCAGGGTGCCCCGTGGGTGCCACACATGTCCCTCAGTGTCTCAATGAGCCCCTGCACATGCGGCGAAGGAGGAGCCTATCCCTCTGTCCCCACACCCCTTTCCTGGAATGCATCTGAGTCCCACGTCCTGATGAAAGCATGACCTCTTCCCACCAAGTCTACCCGTCCTCACCCGCTAGTCCTCTGTCTATACCACCTGCCTTCCTGGTCATTTCTGTGGCACCTCCACACCGATGGCAGGCAGGCAACGACCATGTCCTTGGCCTCCCCTCTTCCTCCCTCTAGCTGGATGACCCTTGGCCCTGTCTGCACCCATGTGGTTTCCTGCCCCCCTGACCTGGATGTTTCCGGGGCATCTTGGTCATGTGTCCAGAAAGTAATGTGCTACCTCCCGTGTCTGCCCTGTCCGCTGTACCCACCCTCCCCCTGCCCCCCGACCCTAGAAATTCCAGGCTTCTCCCCTTCTTTTTTGACCATAGCCCCAGGCATCACCAGACTCATTCCCTCTCCTTGTCCGAGTTCAGTCCCACTTCACGAGAGGGGGTTGGTTCTATTGCCAAAGAAAAGCCAGACAACCAAGATAAGTTTTCCAGGGTGGTAAGAGGACCGACCCTCTGGGGTGGTCCCCACCTTCCTCTCATCTCCAGTCACTCAGCTTCGCTCAACACCTGCTTTGTGCCGGGCATGGGACCAATCTTGGGGCCCATGTGGCTCTGACAGTGGACAGGCCCAGCTGTCCACTCCGCGCAATCACAACTTCCAGGCCACTGGAATCATGTGTGACACACAGCATACCAGACCCCACGCCTGTCTGTGGTCTCCTCAAGCATTTGCTTTCTTGGGATGGTCAGGGAGGAAGCTCAACACGCATACAGATGTGGAGACTGGCTAGTCAGAGTGGGCCAGGCAGACCCTGCTCCTGGTCAGTGGTGCCTCTGACAGGACGACGCTGTGGGTTCTTCCTTCAGAGCACAGGCCTTCCAGAAAGCAGCCACCTGCTCAGGAAAACAGAAGCCGCCCCAGAGCAGGTCCCACAGGGTGAATGGGTTCTCCTGGGTGCTCTAGACCAGCATCTCTGGGCACTACTGATGTTTGGGGCCAGGTGATTCTGTGTGACGGGGGCCAACGTGTGCCTGTGAGCTATCCAGCATCATGCCTGGCCTCACCCGCTAGACGCCAGTAGCACGTTGAGAACGACAGGTTCAGACCCTGTAACTGACCTCTGGCAAGGCTCTGGCCTGAGCCCAACTCGACCCAAATTGATCTCACCCTTGTTTGCCCACAACCGGCCCCCCGCAGGTCTACTCTGGGCCACAGGGGACGCCACCTTTGAGCTCTGTGACCATGGGCGGCCTTGTGGAACCTGTCTGCTCTGTGTTCAGGTCAACCCATGACCTCTATCCCGTGGGGGCCTCTGGCACCTATAACCGCCCTGTCAGTGTAGCCAGGATTCCTAAAACTGCAACCTAGTTTAGCACTGACACCTCCTTGCTCAGGTACCTGCCCCAGCCTGGTGTTCCCATGGGTCTCCCAGCTGCCAGCTAAGGGGACTCTGCTCACCTCGGCTGGAGACGTTCATGCAGAAGTACATGCCATAGATGATGTACACGTACAGGGTTCCTGGCTTCATGAACATGCCACGGTTGCGGGGGGTCTGCCGGCCACCCCTCGAATGAGCAGCTGCATCCTCGGGCCCCAAGTATGCCTCCGTCTCCACAATGCGGCCGCGGAGCTCTGTGCCATCATCAAGTCGCCGAACCAAGACCTGTGGGCAGTCAGTCTGCTTAGGGCAGCAAGCAGTAGAGACTCAACTGTGATAGCTCACAGCCTGGGCCTCATCGCCCCGGTTCAGGATGCACCAGGGCACCCAGGTCCAGCCGGGTCCCCTGCTGTCCCCTCTGTCCTGCTCAACCCCCCGGACCACAGGCCCTGCTCACTAAGTGTCCTGGCCACAGCTAGCTGCAATCTCAAGCTCCGGAAAGTCGGCACCACTGCAACCACACACTTCCAAGTCTTCTTGGTAAGGCCTCCATCTCTTTGCCTCCTCCCCCACCAAGTCCCCCTTGGACTGAAATGCTTAGCCTAGTGCAGGGCAGCGTGGGGGGCACAGGGCCCCCATGCTCTTCCCACACAGCTGGACCCCCAGAGCCTGTGTAGCCCCCTCCACCTGGACTAACCCACAAAGGACCACCCTACTTAGCTCCCACCCACCTAGCTCTGATAGGCATTTCTGAGCAGCAAGACAGGTGCCCGTAGCACCCCTGGCCTGGACCACAGCCCTGGGTGTAGTCAGCTCCACAAGGAGGGGGTCAGTGTAGGCGTTATGCCAGGAAGATGCGCTGGCTGTGGTGGGCTCAGACAGTACCCTGGGCCAGGGGTGGCACCCAGAGGGGACAGGGGCGCCGGCTGAGGACAGGGCAGGGGGCAGTTTCCAGGGGCTATCACTGGAGGGGCGGTGCTTTCAGGTCAACAGAGCACCTAGGAGAGGAGCTCAGGCCGCAGTGGAACCAGGGAGGGCCTGTGAAGTGCTGAATGTGCCAGGGAACGGAGTTCTCAGCCTGAAGACTTTCCACCTATTCCTTGGCCACATTATATTACCTGTCCCAGAAATGCCCGAGCCAGAGGGACTGCAGGCTGGTCGAAAAACTCAGATCCCAGTTGTGCAGAGTGGCTTTTGGGGCTTGAAAAATAGATGCTGCGCTGGGGTCCCAGGGGTGCAGGTGGCCCCAAGCAGGGCTCCATGGTGGAAGGCATCTGGGCTCCGTCTGTTAGGCTCTGATGCCGTCGTGCCTCCAACAGTCGCTGCTTTTTTTGCCCCATTCTTCGGGAAAGCTGTGATGAAAACAGACAAAATAAATACTCTGAATAGCTTCTGTGGTGAAGTCAGGCTGGTGGGGTTCAAGGACCAGATTTGACTGCCTGCTTCATCTGCAAAATGGAGGCAGGCAGCCACCTGGTGGGTTGTTGCAAGGTGCAAGCAGAATGCTATACTCAGCCCCATGCTGGGCCCCAGGAAGCCTTGGGAAATGGGGACAGGCGGTCGGTGGCAGGGTCAGGGTAGCCATTCTAATCCACACACCCTCCACACGCTGCGGACGCACAGCCTGGTGGCAAAGGGCTGCAGGGCCTGGGGAGGGGAGAGTGGGCATCTGAGCCTAGGACAGGAGGGCTGGTACCCTTATTCCCACTCATCATGTGGACCCCAAACTTTTTTTTAATTTTTATTTATTTTTGAGAAAAGGAGAGAGGGCGAACGGAGGCAGAACAGAGAGAGAGGAAGACACAGAATCCGAAGCAGGCTCCGGGCTCCAAGCTGTTAAGCACAGAGCCTGACACGGGCTCGATCTCGAGGACCGTGAGATCATGACCTGAGCTGAAGTCCGACGCCTAACCGACTGAGCCACCCAGGCGCCCCCCCCCGCCGCCCCTGCCAAACGAACTTTTGATCTTATTTCTTGAACCCAGCCCTTTGCACTGACCCTAACCAGTTTAAAAGCACAGCCATGACCTTGATGGGGCCTGGCCAAGGAATGGGTTTTGTGTTGCTGTGTCATCCACACTCCCCTCCCACCCTGTTGACACGTTGGCAGGGCTCCCGCTGTACCATCCCCTCCTCAGAAGGGCTCAGAAGGCCACACACAGGTGGATGCGCACCTGCTGACTGTCTTCTCTGCTCCACCCCAAGGGCTCAGGCATGACCCCTGGTGAGTCCCCGACTATCCCCTCTCATGACCCTGGATATCATAATGATAAGGAGCAAGCGGGGCAAAGGTGAGGTCTCTCAAGGGACGAGACCCAGCCCTCCCACCTGCCGCCACACAGCCTGAGAAACCCGACCACACATGCTCAGCTGTTCTGAGACCAGCTGCTCTCCAGCAAGTGGGATAAGATGAAGGGAGCAGGTGAGCACGGGGGCTGGGAAACACCCCGCTCAAGGGCTGGTCTTCAGTAGTACCCACAATCTCCTTGGCATGTGACAGACCCATTATTTTTAACATAAGTGCTGACGCTCCACGGCAAAAGGAGACCGCCAGTCTACTGAGAGTGGACGCTGACGTGACCGTCTTTGCAGCCCAGCCATCTGCCAATACCGCCATGGGCTCAGGCGCTGGGACGCTGCCACTTGGGAGTTTGGCCCCCTGCCTGCCTCATGGCACTTGGGTCATTCTGGGTCAGCACTGGTCCACCCTGGGTGGGGAGGGACTCATAAAGCTGCACAGGGACAGAGGCTGAGAGAGAAGGCCTCGGTTTCCCGTCAGAGACCTAGAACCTGAACCTGCCTCACAGGCGTTGTGGTGATGGACTGGCCCAGGGCTAAGTAGCGGGGTTGCCCCTGCTGTTGCACCCAAGAGTGAGCACTGCTCAAAACTCTGTAAGTGGGCACTACATGCTTCCCTGGCACCGGTTAGAAATGACGGTTCCCTGAACAAGGGGCCCAGAAAATCACCTAAAGTGGCTGTGCTTCTGTTTCCTCTCTGTAGAAAAGTAACCAATATCTGCCACACAAAGTTACGAGGATAAAATGAGAGAAGTCAGGTATGCAGTCGGCCGGCATACAGCAAGCACTCAAAGAATGTTAGGAAGAAACGCCCTCGGGCGCCTGGGTGGCTCAGGTCAGGATCTCACGGTTCCATGAGATCGAGACCCCCCCCCCCCCCCCCCGCCGCCGGCTCAGAGCTGACCCCTGGAGCCTGCTTGCATGCCTCCCTCTCCTTCTCTCCGCCCCTCCCGGCTCGCTCTCACTCTCTCTCTCTCAAAATAAATAAATCTACTTTAAAAGATTAAAAAGGAAACCACCCTCCACCTGGGATGTCTCCAGGCAAAACCTGGGGACAAGGGTCTCTTGTCAGAGTAGGCCCGCCCGGCGGAGGGCAGGAAACAGCCTGGCCTGGATGTGGGTGCCCACCAGCCCTCCATCACAACGTGGGCAAACACGAGGTTAGGAAGTATAGAGAGACCATTTATCCGGCTGGGACGGGCACTGAGGCGAGGAGCGTGAGAAAGTGGCCCCCTGGGCCAAGCCAGGGTTCATTTCTGTAGCAGGCCGGCCCCTGGGGAGGGAATGCCTGAGCTGGGTCTGAGTGCACATTTAACCAAGAAACCGGTGTCGGGGTCTCCAACCAGACTTCACTGGCGACCTCGGCCGGGCCTCAGCTTTTCCTACTGGCAGATGGAGCAGCCAAGCCAGGGCCAACACTCCGGTGGGCGCCTGTCTGGGAAGTGAGGCCCCGCGTTACTGGTTTCCCCCCCGGGTTCTCGCTCAGCGGTCCGCGGCTGAACGACTCCGGGGGCGGGGGGGGGGGGGTGATCGCCCCGGAGGACCGTTGCTCGGCCGTAGCGCGGGGCGGCCCGCGCGCGGAGCGAGAAGCGCGCTCACGTGGGCGCACACTCACCTGGCCCGCCCCGCGCGCGGGCATCCCGCGGCTGGGGCCGGGGTTCCGGGCGTGGGGACCCCCAGCGCGTGGAGCCCACCCGCCCCGCCGAGGCGACCCCGGAAGTGCCGCCGGCGCCTGCGCGCGGGAGGACGGAAGCCCGGCGCGGTGGCGGCGAGCGCGGCGCGGATCCGCCCGCGGAGGAGGAGCCAGGGGGCCTCCGCCCATCCTGGACGTAGGCCCGGGGCGGCTGGGACTCTCGTGGCGTGAGACCCGGGAGAAGGCGTCTGGGGTTGGGGCGAGCACCCCCGCAGCCTGGTGCCTCCCCCAGTGACCGGCCTCCCGCCCCCGTGTGCACCGTGGTCCGTGCGCGGCCGCCAGCCAGTAGTCAGACTCCCAAGAGGACTGGTCCGTCCTGTGTCTTCCTGGCCCTCGAGGGGCCCCGGTTGGGGGGTGGGGTGATGCGGCGTGCGCCTTAGGGAGGTGGTGGCTGAGTCCCGGTCCTCGGAATGCGCTTCCTGGACGGGGGAGGGGTGTTACTTGCTCCAGACCTCCGGGGGGGCATTTGTGGGGAGAGGACATGGGGAGTGGGCCAGGAAGACTGTCCAGGAAGCGGACGCCAGGCGTATCCGGAAGCCCCTGCCGGGGTCATCATCGCTAGCGGGTCTGAGAATACTGTCTGCAGTGTAGCCTCCAACCCTTCTGCCGCCCAAAGATGCCCAGAGGAGCCTGCCCACGCCCTGGAACGGGCTTGCTGGATCACGGCCAGTCTCCTCTAGAGGCTGAGGCCGGGACTAGGACTTTGGGGACCCGGGAACACCCGGCTTGCGCTTGCAGCCTGCAGCCGGGAAGGGCGGCGGCTGGGGGCCGTATGGGGAACGTGCGGCCCTCCACCTCTGATGTGGCTCACCCTGCCTGTAACCTTTCAAGTCGGATTGGAGTCCAGAAGAGGAGGGGAGGGGAATCTGGGGAGGGCAGTGCCTGATCCAGAGGAAGGAAGGGCCATGAGTGGGAAGTGTTCAAGCACAGGGGCTGTTGGCTGGGGACAACCATGGCGGGGAGGGGCACACTGCCGGCTCCTGTGGCTCAGTGGACCAGGAGGGTACGGGCCTCGACACCCAGCAGAATACCCCCCCCACACACACACACACACTCTGTAGCTCTAGGGTCTCTTCCCCTGCAGGTCCCCTTTGCTGTGGCTGGCACAGTCCCACCCTCCTGTACCACCCACTCTGGAAAAACCCTTGAGGAGCGCCGTCTACGCTTTGATTTCTGTGACCCTGGCCCTGCAAGGGGGTACCTGTGGGGCCTCAGCGACTGGGCATAGGATGATGTCAGGTGGGAAGTGCCCGGATGGGCCATGTGAATGTGAATAGGCCTCAGATGAGCACAGGGTCGGTCCAGCTGGGAGGACTCTGGTCTCCAGCTAGGCCCCTCCTCTGAACAGCCCAGGAGCTGAACTTCAGCCTGGGCCCTGGGCCAGCAGTACTGCTGGCCCCTCCCCTCAGGGCTCCCATCAGGACTTCCTGGGGAGGGAAGGGCTGCAGCCTTCCAGCTGCCTGCTGGAAGCCACCCAGCTGTTTGTGGCACTATGTGCCGCTTCCTTCCGGGGGTGGGCAATGTGTCATAAATCCATGCTTGTAAGGCAGGCTTAGATGTGACTCCCACCCGTTTCTTTCCTCCTTACCCCCTGCAGCCATTCTGCCCAAACAATGACTCCCCCTTCCTGCCCTCCTTTGTGTCCAGTCCCCCTTCTCTCCTCCCTTTCCAACTCCCTCTCTCAGGAGGGAAAGTGAGGCCTCAGTTGGGCCCCCTCCTCCTGGTGAGGGCCGGGGCAGGGTGGATGCCATTTGTATTAATTTTTATTCTCATTTGACAAATGGCTCATGGTCCTTATAGAAATCGGGGAGGAGCCTGCTTGTTCCCACCTTGAGGATGAGGAGAGAGAGGCTGGAGCGCAGCCCTGGCCCCCAGGAGGAGGAGGCAGGGCCGGTGCCAGCAGTGTACTTCTCCAGATGTTTCAGCCTGAGTGCAGGGGCTTGCGAAACCTCTCCAGGGTGGGCCCTCCACCGGCCCGCCCCCATTTCCTGGTTAGCGGTCTGAGGCCCCACCGCAGGCTGGAAGTGGTGGGCTGAGCATTCCCACTGTGGCCTGCCGGGCAGGCTGGCTGGGGGTCAGAGAAGGTGGTCCCGGTGGGAGGAGGGTCCTAGGGCCTTCTCTGTCCTCAGTGTGCCTTGCTGCTGGGCCGGTAGACGTGCTGGAGGCTGGCTGTCAGTGCGAGATGGAGTCGAGGACACCCTCCATGCTTTGAAAGGAGTCGGTGCTGGGGCTGGGTCCGCCCACGGAGGGGCCATGACTAAAGCCCTGAAGGGACAGCACAGAGGCCACAGTCCCAGCAGCAGCACTCTTGCAGAGCACCCAGCACACTAGCTCAGTGTCCTTTTCTCTGATGGAGGGATGCTGACACTGTTGAAGGGAGAGTTGGGTCAGGGCCCAGTGGACTCCACGGCAGATAGCAGAGGGCCAGCCCTCTGGCAGCTTCTTAGCGGTTCTGGCAACCCAAGTGGCCTCCAAGGCGCTCTGAATCTGACGGGTTCTGGGCAGGGCAGGGGGATCAGAGCCCCCTTGGGAAGAGAAGGCAGCCCAAGGAGACGTATGGGGGCTGCATCCTCCCTTTCTGGGGCTGTGCCGCCAATGCTGCTGAGCCTTGGCCCGAGGCACTTACGGGACCCCTTGCCATGCACTGAGACACAGGGACAGGCAGCTGCCTTGGAAATAGCTAGTGACTTCAGGCCCCCCGCTGGCCTGGCCCACTTCCCTCTCCTCCCCAAATAGCCAGGGGCTGGTGCCAGGCCCATCCAGGCTCCCCAAAGCCCAGGAACTGGCCTGCTGACTTGAGGATTCCAGGGTAGCTGATGGGGACTCCTGCTGCTGGTCAGGATCTTACCCCCTCAGGTCCTAGAGTGAGGTCCACAGCCATGGGGGTGGTCCAGATATCCATCCACACCTAGTCACCTGCCCACAGTTGCAGTTGATTTCCATTTCTCTAGGGCTCGGACGAGGAGGAAAGAGAAGGACTGGCAGCCGGCTTTCCCTGGAGGGGCTCCTTCCCCAGAGCACAGGGCAGTGGGACAGACGTGAAGCAGAACATACAGATGTGAATACATGTGTCCCTGTGGACTAGGTCCAGGCCTGAGCGCTCATGTGTCCAGGCCTCTGCTCGCACCACCCTTTGATCCCAAGGTCCTTGTTCAGGATGCTGAGCTGGGTTGAGAACATGGGGGTCCTGGATTTGCCTGCCAGGGTATACTGAGACATGCCTTGGGATCAACACCTGTGAGGGGCAAGGGTTTGCAACAGAGACTGCTGGGGCTCCCACTGAAGCCCAGTGCTGAGAGGGCCCTTCGGAGATAGCTTAAATGAACGCAGGGGGAGGCCATTTACCTGTCACTGAACACACAGACCACCCTCTCTGGGGAAAGAGTATGATTTTTGGCAAGGCGGCTCTTGTCCACTGAAGGTGACTCCTTGGAGGGGGACTTCAGCTGTGGGCCAGCCATGGCCAGTACTCCTGGCAGCTGGGAATGAGTGTCTGGGTCACGGAGCGGGTCATGGAGTGGCACCCTGAAGCATCCACTGCAGGAGGGGGACCTGCCAACACCGGATGCCCAGCCGTGGCATGCTTTGGACGTGAGCCCGGGCCCCGGCCTCCAGAACTGACACCACTGCTGGCCCTGCCAGCCCAGTCTGGGCATCCAGGTGGGCGGGGCCTGCTTACCCCTGGCAGGGGTCGAGAATGCCTGGTATGGAGAGACTGTCCTGTTTGGCTGAGAGCCTGGCATGAGAGGAGTGGCACGTGTAGGCTGCAGGAGCCATGAGCGTCAGCACCAGGCAGGCTCCCTCCTGCCTTGTGTCCCCAGTGCACCTGTAGTCACCCCCACCCCCAACCCTCACCCCATGGAGGAGTCCTCTGTAGCCCTTCCAAAGCTTTCATTGTCTCCCTCTACTAGGAATTGTGTTGACGTGCCTGTGTTCGTAGAGGTCCCAGTATGTGCCGGCACCACTTTGTTCCCTGGTACAGGTGAGGCCATGATCAAGGGGTTCTGTCCCTTGCCCAGTTTCCAGAGCCCGTACATTGGTTGCCGCCTCAAGCTGCCAACTCTCTTTCTGTGTGGTCAGGAACCAAGTCTGCGGTCAGGCCCAGCACGGTTGGCCACCGGTGGCAGCAGCTCTGTTTGGGGCAGGCCAGTGCCACCTGGTCCCAGACCAGCAAAGGGCCTGAGGACGTATTTGTAGGACACTGCGAGGCTTGATGTGCTGGGCCAGATGTGCCCCAAGGTGTTCTGGCATCTGGTGAAAGGGTCCTTAGGAGACCTGTGGTCCCAGTTATGTCTTCTCTGAGGCAGTAAGAGAGACCACCCCAAGGAAGCCTAGGCTCGTCCACCATCACAGGACCTGGTCAGCCCTATCTATGCCCTGCTGTTGGAACTCCCCTCCCCCATTTCCAGGTCTTTCTCGACCCCACATACTCCTGGGATGTCGAGAGAGAGGGACTCTGGGAAATTCCCATCAGCCTCAAGCAGATGGGTCATTTTGTATCCAACTCAGACAATGCAGGGATGAGCCTATCAGGGGCAGTGGGCAGGCTCTGAAAGAGGGAAGAGCGAGGAGTGGATGCCACAGTGTCGCCTCTGCTCTGAATGTTTCTGGGGTCGTAGGCCCAGCCTGGCCTGGGAGTGCCTGCTGGAGAGCACAGGGGTCCAGGGAGGGGGTAACTGCTCTAATCCTTTGTTGTGAGGGTGTGCATCAGCGTGTAAACACACAGATGGGAGTGTACAATTGTGGTTGTGGGCATGTGTACAATATGTGCAAGTTGATATGGTGTGTACAGTTTGTTTTTGTGTGTGTGTGTGTAGGTGTGTGTGTGAGTCTGTAAACAGTGTGTGTGAATATGTGAGTCAGGGAGAGTGGTTAGAGCGTGGGTGTGTACGTGCTTGAATGCACGAGCGGGAACGTGGGTAAGTGTGAGTGCTCACATGGGTCTGGGTGAAGGTAGAGGGATTTAGTGTGGGCCTTTGGAGGAGGTTGGTGGTTCGCTTTACAGGAGACCCAGGGACACTGTCCCACACGCCCCTTCCCCCCTTTCTCAAGCACAAGTCAAGGAGGAATAAGGTCAGGATTCACTCTAGAGTCTGGGGGAGGCTGAGGAACACAGGACTGCCCTTGACGCTGAGGCTCTGTCCGGTTGGGCCCCTAGGCCCTCCCTCCCGGCCGAGGCGTCCAAACCCATCCCCCCCTCCGGCCCTCCCCCCAGCCACAGGTGTCCGAGCGGCCGGACTCGGAGAGAGCGGAGCCCAGGGGCCTTCCCGGAGGAGGTGACTCGAGCCGGGCGGGCCGCGCGCATTCCTGAGCCCTTAGTCAGCGCGGCCCCCTCCGGCCGGGCCCGCCCCCGGCGCGCACGCCCCTCGCTCCATGGCATTCCCGGGCGGGCGGGCCGGACAGGCGCGCGGGCGGGGACTCGGCGCGGGCGCCCTCGGGCCGGCGGTGGCAGCCCCTCCCCGGAGCCCTCAGGACCCCCGAGGACCCTCGGTGCCAGCGGCGGCTGCGGTGAGTGAGCGCGCCGGGAGCGGGGCGCAGGGCTCCGCGGGCCGGGCGGGTTCCGGGGCTCGCGTCCGCCGCCCCCGGGGCCCGTCCTCAGCCAGCCGTGGCCGGAGCCGCCGGGAGCTACCGGAGTCGGGCTGGCTGAGGGCTCCAGGTCTGGGTCCCGGGTCCGGCGAGTACCCGCCCCGGTCGGCCGGACTTCCCTTCCCGGAGTTTTCCGACTCACCCGCGGAGGCGGCCCAGCCCGGGATTCCTAACCCGGCGCGGCGCAAAAATAGCCCATGGCCGGATTAGCACGTCCCAGCGGCCTGATCGGGCCGGACAGCGCGGCTCCAGCCCCCGCCCAACAGCTGAGGGTCCTGGGGAGGGCTCGGAGTCTGGGGGTGTCCCCAGGCTCCTCCAAGCTGTAACCCTCCCCCCCTGACGTTTTCCTTCCCGGCCGCCACCGGTGGGTGGTGCTCCAAGTCGAAACTCCAGCTCCGAGGGTGGGACTCCTCGGGAATCATCCCTGTCGCAGCCGTCGTCACTGTGGATGGGAATAATATCACCAATAATAGCAGTAGCTGGGGAGGTGGGGGCGGGGGACTGACCCTACTTCCCGCTTCACAACCTTTGTCTCCCTAATCTGTAAATACTGGAGCTGCGGGGCCCCTGGGATCTACTCCCAAAGACACCCCCTATCTTGTGCTTAGTGACCAAGAGCAGCAGGGGGTGGGGTGGGGGAGTGGGGGCGTGCCTAGAGGCTGGCTTTCTATTGCAGGGAAGATGGTAGGACCCCAGGGGCTCAGGGGACTGGAGGAGGGCCTGGCTGTCTGTCCTGCTGGGGGCAAGTCTGTGGGGCTGGGTGGGGATTGGGCAGGGGATCCCACAGTCATGCCTGCCCAAGGCTCAGCTGGTTCCTGAGCAGAGTTCCTTCTGTGCAGCTTGGGTCCTGTGTCTCTGTGTCTGTTTGGGTGGGCGGGGGTCCTGGGTCTGAAGGCCCTAGCCTTGTGCTGGGAGCCCCCCTCCCCAACCCTGGGACTTCCCAGCTGAGAAGATTCAAGGATGAAACCAGCTTTTCAGGTTTGGCCCAGCTAGAAGCTGGATCCCCCACCCCCCCCCCCCCCCCCCACCGGGAGCCAGTCCCAGGCCCCTAGAGAGTCCCCAGAGATTAGGAGGAAGGTGAGGAACCCGCCACCTGGCTGGGGTCCCAGAGGTCCCTAAGGCTACACCCCCCCTGTCACCAGGGGTCATTCTGGGCAAGCTGGGTCCTTTACCCTGAGAACGGGACAGAGGCTAGTAGGTGGGCACAACAGTTGATTGGCCCTAAATTGAAGGTACCAGGCCCCAGGCCCCTTTCCAACCCTTCCAAGCAGCCACCCAGCCTCCCGCTGTGCAGACGGCCCAAGTGAGGGCAGCAGAGCTGGAGCATTGCTGTGACCAACGTTCCTCATCCAGCATTAGTGGCCAAGTTGCTGCCCTTGGGAAGTCATATCCTTTGTTCAGAGGGGATCAGCCAGTTCTCCCCTGCCTTTTGGGGCCCTCCCTCAGGGTCTTCTCAGCTCCCAGCTACTGCTCGGGGCACACCCCTCTGCTCCTCTCTCTGGATGAGGTGCTCCCCTTGCCAGCCCCAGCTCCCCCACCTCGGTGTCTGTGACAGGATCCACTTTCCGCCCAAGGATCATATTCCTTGGCTCCTGCCTATTTTCTGGGTTGGATGTGTTTGAAGGTGAACCCCTTCTCCCTGAACGGAGATGCTCCGGGTCAGGATAGCGTGAAGTTGGGGGATGGGTTTGACAGCACTCCACAGCCTGAGGGACCCACATGGTCTGTCCCTAGCCCTGGGGGACTTTGGCCAGGGCCAGCTAGGCAGGCACACAGGTCTCTTGCACCCCAGCTCCTGGGCAGACGTTGCCCAAGGCTTCGAACGCCCTTGGAGGCTCAGTGACCTCAGGTGGTGACCGGCCTCTCTGAGCCTCAGTTTTCTTATCTGTAAGATGAATACAGAGGACCCTTTCCTACGGGTTGTGATAGGTCAGCAGGTGTGCCAGGCTTCTGATGACAGGCCATTTCTGCTCTTCGAACAGACTTTGGGACTTGGTTTCCCCTCCTGGGGCCTCTCTAGTACTATCCAGCAGTTGGCCTGTCCTGGGAGGAGGTCACTAAGCCCGAGGGTGTCAAGGCACCAGGGAGCGCCTGCGTCTCAGGGGGGGAGCTTCTGGGGGCTCTGATCGGTGGCCAGGCGATGCTCATCTGCCCTAGAGCCAGGCAGGTTGGTAGGATGTGGGCCTTTCCCCTCTTGCAGGTTGAGGGATGCTTTCACCTAAGTCTCAGCCAGGATCTGCTATAGCTCAGTCTGTTCCCTTGCGCCCTTGCTGACTGACTGTGTGGCATGGACCTTCAACCCTCTGAGCCTTGGGGCTCCCCAGCCCGGGGTGTATCCACCCTGTCAGCCCTTGTCAGAGCCAGTGGGGTCAGAGGCTTTGGCTTTGGTTGTCATATGTGCCTGCTGAAACTTTGGGCAGTACTCTCCCCAGGGCTGGTGCCCTGTGCACCACGCTCCCTGGTTAGGTCCCAGAGTGTGATTATTACTGGGGATTCCTGTGCCTTTGGGGGCCTCCTGTAGCAGGGAGCCTTCTGTTGTTCTGTTACGGGCCCTCCACATACATGTCTGGGGTGACATCTGCCCGGTGATGGGTGACAAGGGGAAGGAGGGATTGATGTATCCTCCTGGGGATGGGCAGAGAGCACTGTGCAGGCTATTAGCTTCCTCTCTGACCTTATTTCCTGCACAGAAAAGTGGTGAGATTTGGGAGGGTTGAGGAGGGGGGCGGGCCTGGCCATTACCATTACTTAGCATTATGCCATTTATACAGGAGGCAAAGAGGCACAGAGAGGCCAGGTGAATTCTGCTTTGCCACACAGTAGCCTGTTTGAAGGACTGGATTCTGGCATGGATGCCAGACAGCTGGTGATCCCTGTTCCCAAGGGATTTCTGGGGATGAGCATCAGATTAGGAGTCAAACAGAAGACCGAGGGTCAGAGATCAGGGCACTAGTGTGGAGGTTGGAGGATCTGGCCCCTCCTGGGATCATGCTCAGGTGAGCTGGGGACACGTCTGGGCAGGTGTCCTGGGGTGGGGCCCATTGCTCCAGCTGACCTTGGCAGTGGGCGGTCCCCTGGGCAGGGTGGGGCCAGGGCTTGGCGGGTCTTGTCCTGGGGCTGGGCCATTCGGGCTATCCACTAGGCCTCCAGCCGCCCCTGTTGGCATCGTCCTGCCATGTGGGGCTGAGCGGGCCTGAGTGGATTGGTGGCTGCTGCTCGCACCTGAGGATCCAGCCTCACAATGGCTCTGGCCACTGCCCAGGCCAGGGCAGGCCAGAACTGCTCCCCAGTCTCCTCCTGCCTCTTGGTTACACCTTACCAAATTGGGCATCTCTGAAGGGTCCTATCCCCAGGTGCCCCCCCCCCCCCCCGCCCCATGCCCCGCACTGCTGTTCTGGTGGTGCATGCTCTGTGGCCCTCCTACTCCACCCTCCCCCCTTCCTTTGGCTGTCCTCAGGGGGCTCCGCAGAGCCAGCAGGCAGCTCCTCCTCCCAGACTCAATTGCAGGGTCTTTTTCAGCCTGGTGTTTGCGTTAGCTGCTGCTTCTCAAGCACCAACTGTGTGCCGGGCACTGCTGCAGCCCCTGATTTTCAGATGAAAAAACTGATGCTTGCAGAGGGTTGCAGGTGGTGAAGGTGAGAAGGGTCTGTCCAGTGTCTCAGGCCAGGCTCTCCCCCACGGGCCTCCCTCCATTGGCTTCCTGGCCCCTCTTGTACCTGTGCGCCGTGATGAGGGTCCCCACTCATCCCCAGAGCAGGAACCTGCTTCAGTAGGACCTGGCCTGGCTCCCTACCCAGCCCTCTGCCATGAGGCTGCAGCTACTCCCACCCCTCTCCCTGCACTTAAAGCAGCCCCAGTGGTAACTTAAAAAAAAAAAAAAAGAAGAAGACTTTCCCTCCCTGTCTCTCTAAAATAGATAAATAAACTTAAAAAAAAAAGAAAAAAGAAACAGCCCTAGTGGTCCTGTGACCCTGTGGGGCCTTTGTGCCTCAGCCCCATCTCGGGCCCTCATCACGGGCCCTGCACTTGTCCTGCGCTGCCTGGAGGTGTAGCACCTGATGTGCACCCCTGTTTCGTGTCCCCTTGCTGGGCTCGGCCCCCATCCTTAGCATTTGGTAAGCCATTGCCAGCACTTTCTACTCCACTTCTGGATGCCCATTTGGGGGTCTCCTGGTGGGCTGGGCCCCGGGTGGGCAGTCTTGATTGTTGCCAGAGTGACTCAGAAATATGTGGCCCCATGCAATCAGGCCCTCCCTGGGCTGCGGTCTCTTCCTGCACTGAGGGGGTCAGCAGAGCAGAGATGCTGTCGGGATTCCCCCCCTGAGGGGCTGTCTGGGAACAAGAGCCCACTGTGTGCCTGGGGGAGGCCTGGACACAGAACCACTGTGTCCTCTGCGTAGGCACTGTGCCCCTCCCCAGCCCAGACTCTTTGTCTTCTGGGCCTGCCTCTCCTCCACACCCCTGGGGCCCACTATGGAGCACTGCCCCCTTGTGAATCCCACCCACTTGAGGCCCAGATGGGGAACTGTGCACAGAGGGGTGGGGCAGACCAGGAACCCACAGCACTGGGGGCAGGGTGGGGATCCTGGAACCCTGTGGGTTACAGAGCACCCTCCAGGTTCTGCCCCAAACACAGGAGGGGTTTGTGTGGAGGTGAGGGACACTGGGAGATCCGGGCGTACCGGCAGGGCCCTGGTACCTCCCTCATGAACTTAACGGCTGTTGTGTTCCTGGGGCTGACTGTCCGCCCAGGCTAGCAGCGGCTGGGGAATGCCAGATTTCCTGTGTACCTTACCACCCTTTTCCCACTTCTTTCCTTGTGCTATCCTTGCCCTGACCCGGCCTTGTGGTCAGCTCCTCCTCCCAGACGCAGTTGAAGGGTCTTTCTCAGGAGCCCCTCCTCCCTCCGGATCATGAGGATGGGCCCTTGCCAGTCCTTGCTCAGAAATGGCCAGTGTTGACTGAGCAGTGGCTCTGGAGCTGGCCTGTCTTGCCAATGCAGACCCGGTGGTAACAGGACAGCATACACGTGGGTGAACTCCTGAGCCGTGCCAGGGGAATCCAGGTCTGGGAGCACCTCTCAGGGGTGGGGCCAGCCTGACTAAGGCCGTGGGTCCTTGAACACGTGGGGATTGGGGCAGAATGCATGTGCAAGGCTGGGGCATGACTAGAGTGCTGAGATGGGAGGCCGCCGGGTGTGAGGAGAGGCCATGGGGGCAGTGGGAGCTGGGAGGGTCACGGATGTGTGTGGTGGTGTAAGCCAACCCGCTGGCAGAGGTTCCTTGTGCTCCTAAGTGGAGAACCGGCTCATATCACCTGGAGGTGCTGGCAAGGTATAGGGAGGCTCCTGGAGAGGCCTGTGGATTCCCAGCGGTTGGTCCGGGGCCACAAGGATCTGTGAGCAGTACCTGGGGCTACCCCTGTTTTGCAGAGGGGCAGGAGGGGCAGTGCTCAGCATCCCATGCCCTTCCCGGTCTGTGTAGGGGTGAGAACAACATCCTTCGACTTTCCCGGGTCGGTATACAGCTGGGAGTTGCTCTGAACAGAGTTCCTACCTTCCGTGTTCTGTGTGAGTCCGGTGGGAGCTGTGGGCAGCATCCTGGGGCTGTCTGTAGTTACGCTCCCTGAATATGTGACCTTGGGCAAGTCAAGCCCCTGTTCCCCAGGGCTCAGTCTTCCTATTTGTAAAGTACAGGCGGGGCTTTCTCTAGATCTCCTTCAGGGGATTGCAAGGGAGGCTATTTCTAGAGGCGTTCGTGGGTGGATTCCCACGCCCAAATTTCAGAGTCTGTTTGGGTCCGAAGCTCTTTGATGTAGCGGAGGGAGTTTGGAGTCTCCGCCCTCTCAGTATTGCTTGGCCACTCGCCTGCTATCCATGCCCCACGGTGTGCTTGGGGAACCCTTCCAAACTTGGATGTCCTGCTTCCAGACACCTTGTGGTCCTTTGGGGAGGGACAACCAGATCTGCCCTGAAATTGGCCTATTTTGTAAGGGGGGAATAGAGTGCCCAAGAGGCCAATGGTCACATGGTCGTTGCCTCACTGTCACCTGGCCACGCAGCGGAGACCCTGATCAAGCCGTGGCCTCTGCTCTGGGTCCTCCCTACTCTGCTTGGGCCCTCGTGCTGTGGCAGGGTCTCCTATGCTGAGGGAAGTCCTCGGCACTGCAGTGCATCTGTTTTTTGGGCGCATAGCGGCCCCTGGTGGTCATGGCAGCATCCGCATGCCAGTGGTTTTCAGTAGGTCCCCTGCTGGTGGGGGCATCCGTGGCCCGCTGCAAGCCATGTGGCCGTTCCTCTTTGAGATGGAGGGATCACGCACCCCTGTTGTGGAAGCAGTGGGCCCTTTGTCTTTGTAGCAGATGGTAGGACGGTGAGGTATGGGTCAGGCAGACGTGAGACGTGCCCTGCGTACAGACTGGAGTGAGCCCCCAGCCTGGCTGTTCCCTGTGTGAGGAACAACCTTGCCCGCCAACCACTGGCCTCGTTCACCTCATCGCAACCTTCACGTCTTTGGCAGATGTCACCTTACAGGGAGGCATCAGTGCCCCGGCGACTGGAATGTGCTGTTTTCCCTATCGTACTTCCCATGTTTTAACACAGCGTATCTATAGGTTTATTGTTTGTCTGGACTCTAAGCTCCAGGAAGTCAGGGATTTTGTCCGTGTTTGTTTCCTTGTTTCTCCACCAGTGTGTCCCTGAGCACCTAGGAGTGACTCATAGTAGATGCTCAAATATCTTTCGACATGAATGAATGTATATTGTCTGAGGACCTAGTTCATGCCTGCAACGTCTCTAGGGATGAATGAAGCAGGCACTCAGCAGATTAGTGCTGAGCGTGGAGTAGGGCTTCAGCATCAGGGGCCAGGGCCATCCCTGGGCCCAGCGATGCTTCAGAGTCCTGTCGGCACCGTTACTGAGTAACACATGACGCCCCCCAGGCCTGCCTTGCCCCACCTGGAACCATGAGTGAGGCCCGCAGGGACAGCACGAGCAGCCTGCAGCGCAAGAAGCCACCCTGGCTGAAGCTGGACATACCAGCTGTAGCGCCCCCAGTGACCGAGGAACCCAGCCCCTTACAGGTAGGCCCTGGCCAGGAGAGGCTGTGGCTCTCCTCCATCCAGCCTCCTCACCGTGACCCCACTGTCCAGCCCCTGAGACGCCAGGCCTTCTTGCGGAGTGTGAGTATGCCGGCTGAGACAGCCCACATCCCCTCGCCCCACCATGAGGTCCGGCGGCCAGTTTTGCAGCGCCAGACGTCCATCACCCAGACCATCCGCAGGTACTGTATTGCCTCGGCTGCTCCGCTGGTGGGGGGCTGGGGGCTGGGGGGCCAGAGGCGATCATACAGCGTCCCCTCTGGATACTAGTGCTGGGAACGGAGCGAGGGTCCTTCCTGTCTCGGCTTTCTCCTCGATCTTGTTCCCCACATCACCCTGTCCTCCTCCCGCTCTGGGGACCAACTGCTCTCACCTACTGCCTTCTCTGCTCCCCTCCAGCACTCGCTCTCTCCTTCTCTGTCTCCCCCATCCCAATGCTCTGGCCCCTGAACAGCCGACAGGTGCGCTTTGGGCGTGTCCACACTCTGCCCCTCTTGGGTCCCCCTGGTGCCCGCAGGGCCCTCCCACAGCGCCGGTCTCTCTCTCGGTCCCTGCTCAGGTACCTGGGGCAGGGCATGAGTATGTTGACATTAGCTGGCGTGTGCATGGCTTGTGGCCTCTCGGGAGTTGCCAGTGCAGTTGGTGTTCCCTGGGGCTCCTAACAGCAGGTGCCGGTAGTGTTTTTCCTTGCATGTCTAAGAGCTATGGGCAGCTTTCCTGGGCTTGCAGTGCCCACTGCCTGAGTTCTGTGGTGTCCAAGGTCAGGCTGCTGCCTGGGGCCGAGCTCTGTGGCTAAGGGCTGAGCTCTGAGTGCCATCTGTGGACTCGATGTCTCCCCCATGGACCACCCCCCCCCCATGACGGGTTGAGGATCTGTGTAAAATACTCACTTGGGCAAGGCCTACCGTCTGCGGTTCTAGTAGGAATTTGGAGTTGGCTAATTGTTTAGGGGTGGCCAGGGCTGGAACCCACTCACCCCCTTAATTACACCAAGCCCACCTGGACCCTGGACCCTAGAGTGATTGGAGGCTTGGGTTGGGGCATGCTGCACAAGAGGAGAGCCTCTGAGGCCCCTGCTGGGTGGGCGGAAGATCTGGCGTTACCCTGCTGAGACCCTCCTATGGCAGGGGCACAGCTGACTGGTTCGGAGTGAGCAAGGACAGCGACAGCACCCAGAAATGGCAGCGCAAGAGCATCCGCCACTGCAGCCAGCGCTATGGAAAGCTGAAGCCGCAGGTCATCCGGGAGCTAGACCTGCCTAGCCAGGACAACGTGTCTCTGACCAGCACTGAGACGCCCCCGCCACTGTACGTGGGGCCATGCCAGCTGGGCATGCAGAAGGTATGCCCACCTTCTGCCTCGTACCAGCTTCTCACTACTGCTCCCTGGACTGGGACTGGGGACACAGCCAGCCTGAGCAGAGGAGGTTCCTCAGAGCTCATGGTGTGGGAGGGTGGTCAGATGGTTCCATAGAGGCACCCAAGATACTCTGGGAATGGGGGCCAGGGGCAAGGGACAAGGTCCTGGGATTGAACCATGGGCCAGTCACTAGGTGGGAGAGTATCGCAGGGTGAACAGCAGTGTGAAGGTACTACAGGCGAGGATGGGGGCCTCTTTGGGCACCCACACAGCTGTCCAGGGACCCACTGGGGAGTGGGAAGACCAGCAGCTGTGTTCTCTACAGTGGAGTATAGGGTGGAAAAGGATCCCCCCGCCGTAGTGATGACCCAGTCCCTGACTCTTACATCTCCTTCCCTCTGCCAGATCATAGATCCCCTGGCCCGGGGCCGGGCCTTCCGAGTGGCAGATGACACGGCTGACGGCCTGAGTGCCCCACACACACCTGTCACGCCTGGTGCTGCTTCCCTCTGCTCCTTCTCCAGCTCCCGCTCGGGCTTCAACCGGCTCCCGCGGCGACGCAAGCGTGAATCGGTGGCCAAGATGAGCTTCCGGGCAGCTGCAGCCCTGGTGAAGGTGGGTGCGGGGGCTGGGGTGAGGTGGGAACTAAGCCGGCCACCACACCGCACGCTCACCTCCTCGCTGGTAGGGCCGCTCTGTTAGGGATGGCACATTGCGCCGGGTGCAGCGCCGAAGCTTCACTCCCGCCAGCTTCCTGGAGGAGGACACAGCTGATTTCCCCGACGAGTTGGACACGTCCTTCTTTGCCCGGGTAAGAGCACAGGGGCATCACCTGAGACCCCTCCGCCTACGTATCCCACCCTGACCGTGCGTATTTGCTCAGGAAGGAGTCCTCCACGAGGAGCTGTCCACGTACCCAGACGAGGTGTTTGAGTCCCCTTCGGAGGCAGCACTCAAAGACTGGGAGAAAGCCACAGAGCAGGCAGACCTCACGGGTGGGGCCCTGGACCGCAGTGAGCTGGAGCGCAGCCACCTGATGCTGTGAGTGCCACCAGTCAGTGGGGACGGGGGAGGGCAGGATCTACGGCTGTCCGGAGCATCTGGGCCCTAGGGCACTGATGCCATGGAGGGCCGGGGGAAGGAGTCATCTTGTGGATTGTGAGCCCAGCCTGGTCACTATGGCTGTGGGACCCAGGGCTGGGCACCATTCAGGTCTTGGCTGCCCACCTGTGGGACAGGAACGGAATCCCAGGGTCCACAGGCTGGACAGAATCTAGCGGGGAGATGGAGGGTGTTGTAATGCATACTTGTAGATCGTCCAGGGAGCCTCACATAGGTCAGGTTCCACCTCTGCAATCCCCAGGGGGGGCTCAGGATTGCTCTTTCTCTGGTGAGGAGGAGGCTGATGGTGGATGCCTGCACAGTGCTTTCGGTGTTAGATGGGAGCCAGAGAGGAGAGGCCATCCTGGTCCTGCTGGGAGGGATTGAGGCAGGCTGGGAGTCTAGGGCGGGAGGTGACTGTGCCCCTTCCCCCAGGCCCCTGGAACGAGGCTGGAGGAAGCAGAAGGAGGGTGGCGCAGCGGCCCCACAGCCCAAGGTGCGGCTGCGGCAGGAGGTAGTGAGCACGGCGGGTCAGCGGCGGGGCCAGCGCATCGCGATGCCCGTGCGCAAGTTCTTTGCCAGGGAGAAGCGGCCGTATGGGCTGGGCATGGTGGGCCGGCTGACCAACCGCACTTACCGCAAGCGTATCGACAGTTATGTCAAGCGCCAGATTGAGGACATGGACGACCACAGGTAGGCATGGGGTGGGAGTGTGGGGGGATGCAGCTTCCAGCAGGCAAGGCTCCAGGTTGGGGGTGGGTCCTCTGGGTTGGAGACGCGGTCTCTGCTGACGCTCTGCCCTGCAGGCCCTTCTTCACCTACTGGCTCACCTTCGTGCACTCACTCGTCACCATTCTAGCCGTGTGCATCTACGGCATCGCGCCTGTGGGCTTCTCGCAGCATGAGACTGTGGACTCGGTGAGCCCTGGCACCCTGCCCGGCCCGGATCTGTGGAGTCTGGGCTCTGGACTCCGTCTTTCCTCACTCTGTGAGGAGAGGGCTGGAGCGGGTTCTGTCTGATCTCTCTCCCCAACCTTGCAGGTACTGCGGAACCGCGGGGTCTATGAGAACGTCAAGTACGTGCAGCAGGAGAACTTCTGGATCGGGCCCAGCTCGGTGAGGGCAGGGCCTTGTGGGTGCCGGAGGGTGGGAACCCTGGGCTCGCAGGGGGCCGGATTCTGCAGCTGCACCTCCCGATCCTCCGCAGGAGGCTCTCATTCACCTGGGTGCCAAGTTCTCGCCCTGCATGCGCCAGGACCCGCAGGTACACAGTTTCATCCGCGCTGCGCGTGAGCGTGAGAAGCACTCGGCCTGCTGCGTGCGCAATGACCGGTCGGGCTGCGTGCAGACCTCGGAGGAGGAGTGCTCGGTTTGTGCCCCTACCACCGTGTGCTTGCGGTTACCTTGGGACTTCAGATAGAGCCGGTTGAGTCATCACTACCCCAGTTCCGTGCACATTACGGCGTCCCTCCGTGCGAGGGCCCTCCGCTCACATTTAGTCCTTGTATCCCCTGCTCCCCCCATTTCCTGGTCCTCCTGTCACAGAGGACAGTTGTAGCAAGTCTTTGATTTGGGTGTGCTCTTTTTGCACGTCGGTCCTGTTTTTGTGCACACGTCCTAAGTTTACACAAGTGGTGTTGCCTTATTCTTTCCACCAAACAATTCAAGAAAAAACCAAAAAAGATTCATGCAAGTTTATATTACATCATCTCATGTGGAGGTGCTGTCGTTTATACCAGTTCTGATTTTGGACACGGGTTGTTTCTATTGTTAAACTAACAGGAATTATGCTGCTGAGCTCCTTTTAGTAGTCTCCCAACACGCCTGCACATTTGTGGAGTGTAATTTCATTGAAATTGCATCGTGGGTCAGTGTCAGGGACTCAGTGACTTTACTTTTGATTCCTGCCTCCTGGAGACTGCACTGGCTAAGGGGTGGGCTCTGACCAGGGCCTGACCCTGTGTCCTCCCACAGTCCACGCTGGCAGTGTGGGTGAAGTGGCCCTTCCACCCCAGTGCCCCAGATCTTGCGGGCCGCAAGAGGCAGTTTGGCTCTGTCTGCCACCAGGACCCCAGGTCAGTCCTGCCAGCCCCTCCCTTACTTCGTCAATGGCTCCATGGGGTGTGTGTGGGGGGGAGAGGGTATAGCTGCCCCACATGTCGTTGAGTTGGACGGGAAGGCATGGATACCAAGGGTGCAAGGCAGGGTCTGACCACATCCTGGGTTCATGCAGGGTGTGTGATGAGCCTTCCTCCGAGGACCCCCACGAGTGGCCAGATGACATCACCAAGTGGCCGGTGAGCCAGAGTGGAGGGGTTGTTTGTGAGTCGCCCTGTTTTGTGAAGGAGGAACCCACATTCCACCCATTAGTGATGCCAGAGATCCCCATCATGGGACCACCCTGGGTGTTCAGACGCTGTGCCTCTGGCCTTTGCTCAGCCTGTCTACCTACCAAACACCTGCCTCTCTGAGCAGGTAGCCAGAACAGGAGAACCAGGTGGAAGCCTAGGGGGTCAAGTGACATTACTCCAACCTGACAGAGGGCTCATCTGTGTCTCGGGGTGTGGTAGCCAGCTTGAAGTCCAGGGAGGCTGGCTTCCTACCTTAGGAGCCTGTCCATCCTTGCCCCATTCTCCAAGCATGGTTGTGGGTCCCAGGGTTGGGGGAGGCCTTGACCCAACTCACCCCCATTTGTGACCCAGATCTGCACCAAAAACAGCGCCGGGAACCACACCAACCACCCTCACATGGACTGTGTCATCACGGGCCGGCCCTGCTGCATCGGCACAAAGGGCAGTGGGTGTGCCTGTGCTTGTGTGTGCAGCCAGTCCTGGGTGCAGATTGCCCTGGGGCTGTGCCCTTCTCCCTCCCCAAGTTCCAAAATAACCCAAGATTCCGAGGGGCCTGGGGTGAGAAGGGGTCTGCCTGGACTTGTCCAGAGCCAACAATGGTGGGCAAGTAGGGCTGAAAGCTGGGCCTGGCTGGCATAGTCAGGTGCCTCTGCCCTTGGGCCACTCTACAAGTCCTTGCAATCCTGGCCTGACCTTCCAGGTGTGAGATTACCTCCCGGGAGTACTGTGACTTCATGAGGGGCTACTTCCACGAGGAGGCCACACTGTGCTCCCAGGTAGGCCTCCAGGGTGAGCGTCCCTCCCCTCTCCCCCCAGCCACTGTGGGTGCTGACGGGCCACTCTGCACAGGTGCACTGCATGGATGACGTGTGTGGGCTCCTGCCCTTTCTCAACCCTGAGGTGCCTGACCAGTTCTACCGCCTGGGCTGTCCCTCTTCTTGCACGCTGGGCAAGTGATACCACGTGGGCTGAGCGGGGGGCTGGTCCCAGGTTCCCCAGGATGGCCAGAGATGGTGAAGGGGGCGGCCTCCTTGCTGAGTACCCCCTCACCCCCCCACCCCACAGGATCCTGCACTGCCTGGTGTCGGTCTGCTTCCAGATGACCGTCCTGCGGGACCTGGAGAAGTTGGCAGGCTGGCACCGAATAGCCATCATCTACCTGCTGAGCGGGGTCACCGGTAACCTGGCCAGTGCCATCTTCCTGCCGTACCGGGCAGAGGTAAGACTGTCACCCAGAGTGGGGACGCCCCCATGTGCACCCCCAGCACGGGGTCTGGGGCCCTGGAGAGTCCAGACTGGGAGCACCTCCTTTTGGCTCCTTAGTCTCAGTGTGCTGCAGGCCACGGGAGGCAGGACGGGGAGACGCGGCCCTGGGTTGGGGCGGGCGGGCCTGCTCAGCCCCACCAGCTCACAGCCACCCGCACTGCCGCCAGGTGGGCCCGGCCGGCTCGCAGTTTGGCATCCTGGCCTGCCTGTTCGTGGAGCTCTTCCAGAGCTGGCAGGTCCTGGCAAGGCCCTGGCGTGCCTTCTTCAAGCTGTCGGCTGTGGTCCTCTTCCTGTTCACCTTTGGGCTGCTGCCCTGGATCGACAACTTCGCTCACATCTCGGGCTTCATCAGCGGCCTCTTCTCCTTTGCCTTCCTGCCCTACATCAGCTTCGGCAAGTTTGACCTGTACCGCAAGCGCTGCCAGATCATCGTCTTTCAGGTGGTCTTCCTGGGCCTCCTGGCCGGCCTGGTGGTCCTCTTCTACTTCTACCCCGTCCGCTGTGAGTGGTGTGAGTTCCTCACCTGCATCCCCTTCACTGACAAGTTCTGCGAGAAGTACGAGCTGGACGCCCAGCTCCACTGAGGCTGGGGGCGGGGCCACGCGCTCCAGCAGGCCGGAGCCGGGCACGTGGTCTCCCCCAAGCCTCACAGGCCACGGGACGCGAGTCTCGAGCCCTGGGTGCTGTCCTGCCTGTTTCCTGAACACTGGCCTCTTGTGCCTTGTTCACCAGCGGTGAACCTCTCGTACTTCAGGGCATTTATTACACTAGTTCCCGGGATTACCTTCTAACTAGTCTCTTGACGACCACCTCACGTGGCCAATAAATGGGCTGGGAGCGTTTTAGCTGCCACTAACTTACCGGAGCTGCCTCGTCTTTCTGGCTTCTGGCTGGGGGCTGTGGAGGGAGATCCTTCAGGCCACTGGCCACCTTGCTTACAATTCCTCACAACAGGGAACTAAGTGTCAAATATACCTTGCAGTGAAGTCTCTCAGTCAGATGGATGGGAGTACACTGTCCCCCTTCCTTACAGTAACTGGCAGCTGATAATGAAAGAAGAACCCATAGCTGTGCGGTCACCCCTGCCCTCCCCCGCACCCCCCCCCCCCGCCCCCGAACCAATGAGAAGCATCTCCGACCCCAACACCACGTACCTAGCCGGCAGCTCAAAGTTCAGCCCCAGGCTACCTCCCTTTCCGGAAGCCAAAGGGTGAAGGTGTTGCTATAGGTGAACCCTGTGAGCTGAGGCTGGGGGCCCCATCCACATACTCTTGATCCCAGGCCCTGTTTCCCCATAAGCACAAACAGAAAGCCAGCCACTCTGCCTTTATTTCCCCTTGCTGTAGAGATCACAGTAAAAGGGTCTTATGGCCAGGGGGTGGCCACAGGGCTCAGGTGAAGCCTCCTCCACCTTAGCACTCACTTGCACTATTCTCTGCCCTTGCTTCCCCTCGGGGACTGGGCAGCACCAGTCCCTCCTGCCCCGAGTACTGTGGCTTTTTTACTTTTCAAACTAAGAAGCAAATGGATGAATCCTGTACAGAGGGCCAGGCCCATCTGCCACATGATTAGGGTGTTCCAGCTAGGTGCAGGCCACCTCAACACTCTTCTGCAAAAAGGGAACAGTTGTCGAAGGCTTCCTCCTGGGGGTGGGGGGAGCCTGGCCAGTAGCACAGTTGTCCTTGTCTGGAGGTTCATTTTTGCCTCAGCTTTTTGATGAAGGACACCTCATCCCGATTCCGGATACCGTAACTGAAAGAGGAGGGCTGTAGTGTGAGGTCTGTTTGTGACTCCTCACCAGAGACTCATGTCAGGGACCAAGAAAGGACAAATAGGAAGAGCACTGTGTCCAGGAAGGTGAGGAAGTGGCAGTGGCCATCGCCCCATAGCCCACACTGTGCCAGCGGGCAGCCTTTCTCCTGCACACATGCTCTCACTGGCCTCCTCTGGCTGTGGGAAGCCCCACCCTGCCACTAGTGAGCAGTGCTCACACCGTGCTTATGCCTCCCGTTCCGGTAGGAAGGGCCCCCAGGAAGCTCCTTGCAGGAAGGAGTCAGTCCATCCAGGGACTGTGCTGGTCTTGGTTATTCCCCGGTAAGTGATTTCAGACTCCTCCTCCGGGGAAGAGGCCCCGGCCCTCTGGCAGGGCTTGGGGAACAAGAGGGCAACACACTAGATGCAGCTCAAAATGTGGCCCCAACTTACTCTCGAAGCTTCTTCCTGTCCTCAGTGAGCTTCTCTCCTGCAGAGGTCAGGTAGTATGTCCTCCACACATAGGACCTGCAAGATTCAGATGGGGATTCAGGTAGACCACAAGCACGGTGACTGGCCAGCTGGGATGCAGGGGCTGTGTGTGAGATGAGCTCAAGGTGCTCAGTCCTGGGGGCCCAGGGCAGGTGGCCTCTTCTTGGCCTTTCCTGCACCACGTATGCACCGGGCATGAGGTAGCTCTAAGGAAGCACTGCTCTCAACGGGCTGTGTGGGGTGGCAGGGAGCCAAACACACCTTCTTAACAAAACAGGCGGCAATACCAACACACAGGCAACAAGACATCTGACCTAGTGGGAGTGAGGAGAGCACCCACGTAAAGATGGGGTGGGGCTGCTGAAAGCTGCCCCATCCGGAACCAGGGAGACCACTTCCGGCCACTGGAAATGCTATCTAGGTGAGGTGAAAGAGCATGAAAGAGCAGCTGAGGCAGGACTCCCAGGCATGGAGGCAGCCACCACGTCTCCATGCTTGGGACAGGGAGCTCAGACCGCGTCGGCACTTTGCAGCATACAGGCAGCAGGTGCTCGTGCGGCACCAGCCCTTCCTGTGGCTCCACTTACCAGCTGATGTGCTGAATGCCTCCTTCCCGCTCCTGCCTGAGCTGCACGTATCTCTGAATGGCCTTCTTCAGGTCCAGGACCGTAGCATTCTGTACCACAACCACAGCTGCAAACAAAAGGAGAACAGCCATGGCGGGGAGCCACGGCCTCGGATGGCAGGAAAGGAACCCAGAAGCTCTGTCCAGATGGTTTTGGATGGAGATTCAGATCTGGGTAGGGTAGGCTTGTGCTTGCCCCAGTATCCTCGGACGTGGCCCTTGAGTTTCCCACCGAGCAGCCATGTTAGCATCTTGCCTGTGTGAAAACTCAGACTGCATGGTCCAAAAGGGGAAGGGAGCACTTACGCATTATTTCTCCATCCATCTTGCACACTCGGACTGTCATTGCTTGGCCATATTCTAGTGCTATTTGTGAATTGACCTCTTCTAAAGTAACCTACAAAAAGACCAAGGGTGGAAGTGGGATCCCTGCCTCTCTTTACCATCCCAAACAACAACAAAAGAAAGCAAGCTGATGGTGTCCAAAAAGCAGTACCATATTTTTTTTTTTAATGTTTATTTATTTTTGAGACAGAGACAGAGCACGAATGGGGGAGGGGCAGAGAGAGAGGGAGACACAGAATCGGAAGCAGGCTCCAGGCTCTGAGCCATCATCAGCCCGGAGCCCGACGCGGGGCTCGAACTCACGGACCGCGAGATCGTGACCTGAGCTGAAGTCGGACGCTCAACCGACTGAGCCACCCAGGCGCCCCAGCAGTACCATATTTTATGAAGAACAAGAAACAAAATTTCTTGCTTGTATGGTAGGGTTTTCCCCAGTTCCACCCACATGTTTGTATTGAATGTGCAAAGTGGATGGGATCTCGGGAGAAAGAGGAGTGCAGAAACAGGAGGATGAGGATCAGATCTGGGTTCTGGGGCTCGGTAGCAGGAAGAACAATGTCAGTTGAGTCTGAGAGCCCCTAATTACCAGGATTCAGGCCAGGGCCCAGGACAACGTAGACGTGAGTCTACCTTTACCTTTAGCATCCTTGTTATTTTGCTCATACTGGAGTTTTTTTTTAATTGTATTATTCTTTAGTTGTATTACAATGTTTTATTATTACCGTGTTGTGGTGTCCTGGTAAATCCTGCACACTTGACCCATGTCTACATTGCCCTGGGCCCTGGCCTGAATCCTGGTAATTAGGGGCTCTCAGACTGAACTGACATTTTTCTTCCTGCTACAAGGATTTAAAGACAGGACCGTCCTGAGGCACACTGAAGGCTGATAAGTGAAAAACCATCAATGCTGATCTGGTCTTTGCGTAAAATTTCACTGTTTTGTTTATCACAGACTCATTCACATGACCTTCGAGTTTTTGAAACAGTGTATTAAAAGGTCATATAGCCTGACTTTTTTTTTTTTTTTAATTTTGTTGTGGTTTGTTTTGACCCCTTTAAATTCTGCTCGCCAGGTGAGAGCCTCGTTCGCCCACCCAACCCCCACCTCCATCCCCGCCCCGGTTAAGACCTTCGTTTGAGCCCAGAGGCGCCTTCCCCTAGCTCCCCATCAGGGCCTCCGGTCCGTCAGCGGGAGCACCGCCCGGCGGGCAACGACCCCCGGCGGCTCCCCGCCCGCGCGCACCTGGATCGGTAGATCGATAGCAGCGGGTCCTGCACGACCATGGCGAGACCCTCCTGGAACACGTCTACCGCCTCGGAGTGTGGCAGCGCCTCCTCTTCGTCCTCATCGTCCTCGGGCGTCTCGGGCCGCACAGCCACCTCCTCCTCCGCCTGCTCCAGGGCGCCTCTTAGTCCCCAGGCACGGCCCGCACTACCTGTTGGGGTACGCGACGGAGGCGGGGCGCGCACCGCGGGGACAGCAGCCCAGTCACGGGGTTTGCGAGGGGCGGGGCCGCCACGAGGACCAATGAGAAGCGCGAGGCGGCCTGCCGCAGTGCTCACTGGGAACGCGAAATCGGCGTTTCCATTGGTAGGCCGGGGGGTGGGGCGGATTCCCGAACCAATGTGAGCTGGAGACGGGCCTGGTGTCTGTGCCCCGCGGCCGGCCGCGGGGGTTGCCGGTAGCTTGCGGGACCCAGGCGGCCGCCATGCTGCTCTTCTGCCCTGGTTGCGGGAATGGGTTAATCGTGGAAGAGGGACAGCGCTGCCACCGCTTCGCCTGCAACACCTGCCCCTACGTGCACAACATCACCCGCAAGGTGGGGCCCAGAGGCCGGCGCCGAGCCGGGAGCCTCCCGTTTCCCCTCCCACCAGCCCCGAGTCCGCCTTCATGCGCCCTTGCTCTCGCAGCCACTTCCCGTCGGATGCAGATCCTGTGGTCCCTACCTTGATCCGGCTGTTTGTCCCGCCCCACTGCCGTCACCTTGGGCTCCGTCCAGTCATCTCCTGGCGTTGCAGTCCTAACCTCGCCCTCGGGCTTCAGGCCCGCGCGCGCGTTCCCGTCACTGTATTCACGGCAGCTGCCCGAGTGATCCTGTCAACGTTTAAGTCAGAGTCCGTCCTGTGCTCGAAAAGTCTCAGTATCTCCGCACATTCCCAGGGCCGGGTAGGCTCTGACGCCAGCACCTCCCCGCGACCTTCCAAGTCTGATGGCACGTCCTAATGTACTCTTCGTCCCCAGCAACAGCAGCCTCTTGGAGGAGCCCCCATTGCGCACGTGCTACCCGGCTTTTGCACATGCCTTCTGCTCGGCTTACTTTTTCCCTAGATAACCATGCCACTCGTTGGTCGTGTCTTAAGTGACTGCTGCGTTTAAAACTTCAGCTCCCCCCCATTTCGTCCGCCTTCCCTTTTTTATTTTAATCCATCGGACTCCTTGCCTTCTAATATACTTTGTAACTTAGGTGCTTTATCACTACTAGGACATAAGGTGTAAGGAAAGCAGTGATGTTTGTTTTGTACCCTGTTATGCTCTGGTGTGAACCTGGAATGTAGTGAAATAATGCACTCTCTATTATAAGTTGTTATTTTGCCTTGATGATAGCATCCTTATTTATTAGCACGCTTTTATTTTTTAGAAGCAGAGCCCTCCCTCCTAATGTTTGTGTATTACTCTACCGCAGGGCTGTGTTGTGGGAGTTTAGGATCTGAAACTGGGAAGAGTGAACTCTTAGGTAACCCTGAAATTTCAGGATGCGTGGTAAAACTTGGGAAGGAAGCCCAATGTGACCTGCTTTGAAAGCTCTCTGGCTGGGCCAGCCAAGTGGTACGCTTTGGCTTTAGTTGTGTTTCTCTCATTTTGGGTTATGTAGTACCGTAGAAGTGTGAGATCCCACCTGTGCTGTTTTCCTTCCTGCTCTGGCGTGTCATCCAGTCCTCGCAGAGATTTTTTTTCTCACCGGTGACTCTTTCTCTTCTTTTGGGGGGTATCCCAAGCCTGGATCCTCTAAATCCCAATGGCAAGTCCTGCTCTGTGAGAGTAGAAACTGTTTTCTTTTAGTAACCCTCTCGTCTGCCTTGAAGGAAGTCTGGCGAGACACTTGAGGACAGGTGTGGTTTGGTGACCCAGGTTTGTAATGTTCCCTTACTTGGAGCCTGAAGACTTGCTGTTGTTTGTTAGGTAACAAATCGGAAATACCCAAAGCTGAAAGAAGTGGATGATGTGCTTGGTGGAGCAGCTGCCTGGGAGAATGTTGACTCTACTGCAGGTGAGAAGGAACCTTTTCTGGTACAGAGCTGTGGAGAGAGATGAGGCTGCTGAGGCTGCTTACGGTGACACTTCGCATGTCCGAGTCAGTGATGTACTTGGAGGAAGTGAGCTTCTAAAAATAGAAAGTGTTAATGTTTTCCTTTAATGATTCGTTACTAAGACAGACAGTATAGGCACAGACCTAGACTAGAGTCTCAGAGTGACCTCTTCATGTTTGATGACCTTGCTGGGCTCTCTTGACCTTTCTGGGGCTATTCCACATTCCCTGATTATGAGAGCGTGAAGTGAGTCAATCCAACACACTCCATAGCTGTGATGATAGCCACAGTGACAGGACTGAAAGAAGTCAGAGCCTAAGGGAAAAAAATTCTGGTGTCGATTTTTAAAAGTTAGTGCCCGGGGCGCCTGGGTGGCGCAGTCGGTTAAGCGTCCGACTTCAGCCAGGTCACGATCTCGCGGTCCGGGAGTTCGAGCCCCGCGTCAGGCTCTGGGCTGATGGCTCGGAGCCTGGAGCCTGTTTCCGATTCTGTGTCTCCCTCTCTCTCTGCCCCTCCCCCGTTCATGCTCTGTCTCTCTCTGTCCCAAAAATAAATAAACGTTGAAAAAAAAAAAAAATTTAAAAAAATAGAAGTTAGTGCCCGAGAGCTTTAAAGTGCTTTTTTTTTTTTTTTCAATATGTGAACTTTATTGTCAAATTGGTTTCCATACGACACCCAGTGCTCATCCCAAAAGGTGCCCTCCTCAATGCCCATCACCCACCCTCCCCTCCCTCCCACACCCCATCAACCCTCAGTTCTCAGTTTTGTTTTTTGGTTTTTTTTTTCTCAGTTTTTAAGAGTCTCTTATGCTTTGGCTCTCTCCCACTCTAACCTCTTTTTTTTTTCCTTCCCCTCCCCCATGGGTTTCTGTTAAGTTTCTCAGGATCCACATAAGAGTGAAAACATATGGTATCTGTCTTTCTCTGTATGGCTGATTTCACTTAGCATCACACTCTCCAGTTCCATCCACGTTGCTACAAAGGGCCATATTTCGTTCTTTCTCATTGCCACATAGTACTCCATTGTGTATATAAACCACAATTTCTTTATCCATTCATCAGTTGATGGACATTTAGGCTCTTTCCATAATTCGGCTATTGTTGAGAGTGCTGCTATAAACATTGGGGTACAAGTGCCCCCATGCATCAGTACTCCTGTATCCCTTGGATAAATTCCCAGCAGTGCTATTGCTGGGTCATAGGGTAGGTCTATTTTTAATTTTCTGAGGAACCTCCACACTGCTTTCCAGAGCGGCTGCACCAACTTGCATTCCCACCAACAGTGCAAGAGGGTTCCCGTAAAGTGCTTTTTTTAAGTCTTGTTTCATATCTGATAGAGGTAAACATGAGCAAGGAAGGAAAGAGGAGAGCCCTAGACGCGCCTGTACTTAGTGGAGGAAGAGCCAACTCCTGCCTAGTACCGTCTTTTTTTCCCCCTGGAAGAACATCCAAATTTGATAGGGTAACATTAGCATTGGCAGAATTTGTCAAAAGGAGATGAATTATGTACCTAGTGTTCAAAATGGTGTTTGAGAGTGTTTGAAGGTGTTATGAAGAGTACGGTCAGTTTCTCAAAGTGAAATAGCTTTGCCTTGAGGCACTTTGCAAAGGTGTGGGGTGTGTGGTGAGATCTTCATAAGAATAGCCTGAGGAACTGTTGCCAAAAGGGATCCCTAAATTGTCTTTTTTTTTTTTTTTAAGTTTATTTATTTGTTTTGAGAGAGAGAGAGAGAGAGTGTGTGTGTGAATAGGGGAGGGACAGACAGAGAAGGAGAGAGAGAATCCCAAGCAGGCTCTGTGTTGTCAGCACAGAGCCCCACACAGGGCTCAAACTCACGAACCGTGAGATCAGGACCTGAGGCGCCCCTGGATCCCTAAATGTAAGGGGAAGTGGACTCATCATACACTGGGGGCTCCTCTGGGAAGATGAGAAGGCGCTGGTGATGGAAACGCACTCAGAAGATTCTTCAGGGAGTGGACCTCATAATGCACATGGTGGCCATGAGTCAATTTTCATGTTACATTTCCAACCAGTCTTCAGCCAGATTAGAAAAGAAAAATGGGACCCCCGGAAGGATGCAGGAGTGTTTTCCGAGTCGTAGGTATCCTCAGTTCCCTCAGTGTGAGAGCATAGGGGGAATGTTGCCACTAACTGTAGCCTTAAATCATGGTACAAGGTAGCCTAGGGAAGGGGTCCCAGATGAATGCAGTGGGAGGAGGGTCTTTGCTGCCTTTCCACAACACCTCCTCTTAAGCGGTGTGTTTTGGTCATTAACATCATTTTTTTTTAATAATGTGAGTCGCTTGTTTTTTCTTGTTGCCAGAGTCCTGCCCGAAATGCGAGCATCCTCGTGCCTATTTCATGCAGCTTCAGACCCGCTCTGCAGATGAGCCAATGACCACTTTCTACAAATGCTGCAATGCTCAGTGTGGACACCGCTGGAGGGACTAGGGCCAGGCTGGCCCAGCGGTGTCAGTGTCTGCTCACCTTGTTCTCCAGGGTAAATTCCCAGTCGGGAGTGTGAACTGGGTCCTGAGTTTTTGCTGGCGTGGCAGAAAGCTAACCCTTTTAGGGTAGCTGCCCAGGATGTCAGCAAATTAGCCTATCTGCCGATGAGCAGGTGAGCTCATTTATGTCCAGGGAGATTTTGTTTGTGGGGGGAAGCGTACCCATAACGTAGTGTACTCTATCTGTGGTCCTGTTGGTTTATCTCTTACGTGAATTGGGTAATTGGTATTCTCTCACCACCAGCTCTCTGAGATACGTACCCTGTTTGCACAACTGATAAAGTTTTACAATTTAGTCCATTAGATGTCCCTAAGTACCTAACTGTTCATTGCAAACTTAATCACAATCTGTTGTGAATATTAATTAAAATGGAAAACCCAATACTGCTTTTTCAGTGTTTTAAATGCCTTGAGAAGTAGACATCTAACAGCTGCCATACTTAGGGCTTTCCTGGTCACAAAATTGCTCATAACATGGATTTCAATGTATCATTTCTGTTCTTGTTTCCTAGGATTGCAGTAAATGTATTAGATAGAGTGTTTTTATTTTTCTTTCATCTTTCCAGTTGCAAAAGAAAAAGGACACCTCAGACTAGATGGGGACAGGATGGCAGTTTGTGGATGGGCAAGTTTCTTTCTCAGGACCTCAGACTTAATTATTTTTCCAAATCTCTCTCTTTTTTTTTTCTTTTGTTAAAGTTTATTCATTTATTTAGAGAGAGAGAGAGAGGAGAGCAAGCGAGCACATGCGCATGAACTGGGGAGGGGCAGAGAGAGGATCCCCAGCAGGGAACCTGACGTGGGGCTCAATCTCACAAACCATGATCATGACCTTGAGCCAAAATTAAGAGTTGGATGTTCAACTGAGTCACCCAGGCACCCCTTCCAAATCTCTTAATAATAAAGTCTCACTTGTGAAATCATGAGCTATAAATTTATGCCTCTAAGACAGATTTGTACTTTTTTTGAGACTTGGTATCTTCCCAGAATTGATTAATCTTTAAGTTTGACACGATGTTTTCTTTTGCCATGACACATAGGCCAGGTCCTGAGGCCCATATCTCTGATTGGTTAGATTCTAAATTTTTTTTTTTTTTCAACGTTTATTTATTTTTGGGACAAGAGAGAGACAGAGCATGGAACGGGGGAGGGGCAGAGAGAAGGAGACACAGAATCGGAAACAGGCTCCAGGCTCTGAGCCATCAGCCCAGAGCCCGACGCGGGGCTCGAACTCACGGACCGCGAGATCGTGACCTGGCTGAAGTCGGACGCTTAACCGACTGCGCCACCCAGGGTGCCCCTGGTTAGATTCTAAAACAGCTTGTTCTGGTTGTACCAATGTGATTTTATAACGTGGGTGGTACCTTTAGTATCTCCTCCGCATGCCATCAGTTTTTATTTCCTCAGATCTTCGCTGTGGTTTGCTGTTGGGTCAGTGGTGAATATCGTGTGCGCTGATGTTAGCCTGCATGTCCGCTTAGCTGGGAGACCTCAGTCAAATCGCTGAACCTCTGCCTTTATTTTGTCATGTGCAAAATGGTGGTAATGATTGTCAATTTCAGGGGTTTACAGACTCTTGTCTGTAGAGGCCAGATAGTAAATACACTTATGGGGCAAGAATCAAAATCTAGGAAAAGAACTTCCGTAACTTTTTATAGACTAAATTCAAAATGTAACCGTAGTAATTGTGTACAGCATTTTATGATGGTGGTCTACTGATGAAAGAATGGATATCATTTTGCTTGACTGGGGTTCAAAGGTAGCGTTTCTTGTCATCAAAGTAGATTACAAATATGCATCTGGTAAAGCTAGTTAAGTGCCTGAGAGCAAATGAAGTTAACTGTTGACGTTACCAGTAGATTGAATAGAGTCAATACTGATGAGAGACACAATTTCCACAAAGGATTTGCGTATTACGCTTTAGCAGGTTCTAATCCGTGTTCTACTGAATTAGTGTTTTCTCAACTTTGAAAATATTCGTGTTTGCAGTTGTTGGGCTGTTCCACAGACCATGCATACAGGCTAATTCTTCAGTTGCTTCTCAGCTCAGTGCTGAGGCATTGACTCGGGAAGAAACAGTTGAGCAGAATCAGTAACATCTGTGGATTCATCATGATCCAGGAAAATTACTTCAAATCATTTTCCTCATTAAAAAATTTTTTTTTAAGTTATTGATTTTGAGAGAGAGCGTGGTGAGCGGGAGAGGGGCAGAGAGGGAGGGAGGGAGAGAATCCCAAGCAGGCCCTGCGCTGCCAGTGTCAAGCCCGACGTGGGGCTTGATCTCATGATGGTGAGATCCTGACCCAAGCCGAGATCAAAGGTCCGATGTTTAACTGACTGAGCTACCTTGGTGCCCCTCATTTGCCTCATTTTGTTTGACTATTGCTGTTGCTTTCAGTGTCTTTAGGTTTTAGAACAACTGTTTTCCAAAATGCCTGTAGTCTTACATTCATTTTCTCTGGACCTGAATTCTTCAGCTGCTGCAATTAAATGCAAGTCATTGTCAGAAAGTAGTTTTCCTGGCTTGGTTAACAAAAGAGGCATTAAGTAATTTAATATGGTTGCTTCATTTTTGTATTTAGTTTTTTGAAGAAATTTTGTGGTGTATGGAGAATAGTGCCAGTGACTTAGTGCTTAGGCTGATAATGTTGACCGGCTGAGGTGTCATTGCATCATAAACAGCCCTTTGCCATCCAATTGATGATGAAATAATCTACACTGTGCCTTGAAAATGTGACATTCATCGTCCGCTTTTCTTGTTTTGTAATGATGGAGATGCACTGCTACTAGGTTAAGGAAAAAAAAGAATATATAGGGCTGCTTCATACTTAGGACTCTGACTAATCCTAGTGATTTTCCAGAACTCTCCTTGGCTCCCTTCTATCATCCAGGAAGGGCACTGTGTTGACTTTCACTGATGTCCTCTCTTACCTGTTTTCCTAGTACTTTGCACTGTTACGATGCATTCTTTTAATTTAAGTTACTGTGTTTGGGGCACCTGGATGACTCAGTTGGCTGAGTGTCTGATTCTTGATTTCAGCTGAGGTCATGATCCCAGGGTCATGGGATTGAGCCCCAAGTCAGGCTCCATGCCAGCGTGGAGCCTGCTTAAGATTCTCTCTTTCCCTCTGCCCCTCTCCCCTGCTCATGAACTTGCATTCTCTCTTGAAAATAAAATAAGTAAATAATAGATAGATAGATAGATAATAATAATACAAAATGAGAGGGGCATATGGGTGGCTCAGTCGGTTGAGCGTCCAACCTCGGCTCATTCATGATCTCACCGCTTGTGAGTTCGAGCCCCGCGTCGGACTCTGTGCTGACAGCTTGGAGCCTGGAGCCCCCCTTCCGATTCTGTGTCTCCCTCTGTCTCTGCCCCTCCCCTGCTCGTGCTGTGTCTCTCTCTCAAAAACAAATAAATGTCATAAAAAAAAATGAGATACTGTATTTTTCTCATATACTTTCCTTGTGGTTCTTTTTTTATAGCGTGTGTTTCTCCTCCCATATTTCCTGTTTATCCGTTGGAACCATATTTTCCTTTACATCTTCGAGCATAGTTAGAGTAGCTGCTTTAAAACCTGTGCTGTTTCCAACAACTTAGTCCTGGGAGTCTGTGTGAATTGATTACCTTTCTTAAGTGTGGATCACGTAATTCTGTTCTTATGTCTAATGCTCTTGGATTCATCTTGGAAATATGAATGATATAGACCATAGATACTAGATTCTGTTACGTTTCTCTGGAGAGTGTTGATTTTTTAATTATATATAAAGCAGAGCGTAAACTTTTGTGTCTCTGACGTAGGCAGCCGCTGAAACTTCTGTTCAGGCTGTTAACCTTAGCTGGGCTGTTTAGAGTTGGCCTGTATACATACAGTTCAGAGGGTCATCCAGAGATTTTGGTATAGGTGTATATATGTCTGTCTGTCTGTCTGTCTGTACATATGTAGAGTTTAGATGTAGAATTTGGTGCTCTCCTCTCTAGCTTTTTTTCCTTCCAGGATTTCCTCCCTTTCCAGCTTTTGTGGTCTCTACCTTAGGGGTCATGGTGTGGATGGTGTGGTCTGCTGGACTTAAGGTAGCAAATCCTAGTTTCAACAAGGTGAGAGAGGGACCCTGACAGAGAGAAGGAAGCTCTCTTTCTAAGGATACTAGAGAAGCTTCAGTCAATATACACATATGTGCTTGTCGTAGGGAAGATGTGGGCCAAGCTGATTAAATTTTAAAGTGGAAAGATGTATGATTTATGTTTCTGGCCATTCCTAAGGTGCTGTGTGAGCTGGAGCCTTTGAGTTCATCTCTCTGTGGGTCCTGGTGACCTCAGACCCAGAGCTGTAGCTCTGGGGTATCTGAAACTTGCCCAAGATGTTTTTTTTTTTAACTTTTTTTTTTTTTTTTTTTCCAACGTTTATTTATTTTTTGGGACAGAGAGAGACAGAGCATGAACGGGGGAGGGGGCAGAGAGAGAGGAGACACAGAATCGGAAACAGGCTCCAGGCTCCGAGCCATCAGCCCAGAGCCTGACGCGGGGCTCGAACTCACGGACCGTGAGATCGTGACCTGGCTGAAGTCGGACGCTTAACCGACTGCGCCACCCAGGCGCCCCGCCCAAGATGTTTTGATGCACAGAGCACACACATGCACGTTGAACTGTGACCTTATTTGGTACCCCAAGAAGCACAGACCCGATAAGTAAATGAAAAGATGCATATCTTCACTAATAATCAGTGAAGTGTAAATGAAAGCAACCTGAGGTATCTTTGCCTATCAGACAGGCAATTGATAATGTACACGGCTGGCGACAGGCATTCTTACATTTCTGTTGGAGTAGAAGTTGGTATGTTTTTGGAATGTCACTTGGCAAGGATCAGTATTTTAAATGCTGAACCTAAACCCCACAGTTCCACCTCTAGCAATTATTATTTTTTTTTTAGTGTTCATTTATTTTTGAGGAGAGAGAGAGAGAGAGAGAGGAGAATGTGCGGGGGAAGGTAGAGAGAGAGGGACACAACAGAATCCAAGCGAGCTCCAGGCTCTGGGCTGTCAGCACAGAGCCTGACGTGGCGTTTGAACCCACAAACCGTGAGATCATGACCTGAGCTGAAGTCAGACGCTTAACCAATTGAGCCACCAGGCACCCCTTACTCTAGCAATGATTTGTATAGAATTACTCATTCTGATGAGTTAAGGTCCATGCCCAGACTTGTTCACTGCCTTGTTTAAAGTTGCATATGTGCACTGGAAATTAATATAATGGTATATATCTCAAGAAACAAAAAACATATAGGCAGCAATCCACAGGTCCATCAGCGGGATTATTGAGCCATGGCATGTGCTACCCTTAAAGGCATATGAAAGGCTTTTATGTGCTGACCTAGAAGGATGTTGAGAACAGCCAGAGGAACAAAGAGCCTGCAAAGCTCAGACACAGTGTGAATCCATTAAAAATGTCCTGGGTGGCTCAGTCGGTTAAGCATCCATCTTGGCTCGGGTCATGATCTCTCAGTTCGTGGGTTCGAGCCCCATGTCGGGCTCTGTGCTGACAGCTCAGAGCCTGGATCCTGCTTCGGATTCTGTGTCTCCCTCTCTCTCTGCCCCTCCCCTGCTCACGCTCCCTCTCTCTCTCTCTCTCTCTCTCTCTCAAAAATAAATAAACATTGAAAATAAAAAATCTTTAAAAATGTCCATTTGTGGGGCGCCTGGGTGGCGCAGTCGGTTAAGCGTCCGACTTCAGCCAGGTCACGATCTCGCGGTCCGGGAGTTCGGAGCCCCGCGTCGGGCTCTGGGCTGATGGCTCAGAGCCTGGAGCCTGTTTCCGATTCTGTGTCTCCCTCTCTCTCTGCCCCTCCCCCGTTCATGCTCTGTCTCTCTCTGTCCCAAAAATAAATAAACGTTGAAAAAAAAAAATTTAAAAAAAAAAAAAAAAAAAAAAAAAAAAAAAATGTCCATTTGTTTGAGCTTCAGCTTTGTCTGGAAGGACTTGTGCCTAACGTCTCGCAGAGGCTCCGTCTGGGGTGAAAAAAGGGGAGTCTGTTCTTACTTTTCTTTTGTATCATTTGTTTTTCTTTAACTGAGAAGATATTAATTTTGTGTGTTTAACAATCTCTCCAGTGGTGTTTCTTGGGAGGAATGCAGCAGGCACTCCACCAGTCAAAGGTCGAATCACCAAAGCCTACCTTTGGTGTCATGGGGAAAGAAGGATCATCCCACCTTCTAGTTCCCGGGTTTATGATTAGTGGTAGCAGTTGTCTCTCAACCCCACTTGTGACAGCTGCTCTGATCTGCATCGTGGTTTCAGATGTGGGCGGGCCTGTGTCAGCCTGCCGTGGGAGGCTCACGTCACTGCTCACTGCATTTATATCCTGAATCAGGCAGAGAGACTTCGCTGCAAACGCAGGAGCGGTCACCTCCAGGTCTGGAGGTTGGTGGGGGGGGGGGGGCCCTCCGACTTGCCATGGGACCCAGCAGATGCATCTGGGAAGGTGAGTCTGTGATTTGGACTTCTCAACACTCAAGTCAGCATGAGTGGATGGCAGAGAGTGGCAGACAGCAGGCCATCCCTGGGCCCTGGGAGGAGCCTGTGGATGGACTTTGAAGCGGTTGGGAGCATCGCCCTAGTTTTACCTCCTCGGGTGTCCTGGTCTGGGATGTCTCCAGGAGACAGCATGTTGGCGGTATTTGCTGAAGAATGACAGGCTATCACTACCTGGCCTGAGTACCATTGGGCAGAGGGAAGGATCTGAGTTTGTCACGTTGAGTTTTAGGTATGGAAGACTTTGCTTCCTCAATAACTGAGCGAGGGGTGGTTCTGGGGCCAGATGGTCTGAGATGCGATGGCCATGAGTGGAGATGAAGGACCAGGCCCCTGCGTCTGGCAAAACCTCTTCAAACCCCCATGCCCTTGGGGGGCCTTCGGGCAGAAGAGAAGCCAGAGTCTTGGGATCGCCCCTTTGGAGCTATGGGTGGCAGCACATGAGGGTGGGGTTCCAGAAGGAGGATCAACTCTGCCAAGCAGAAAGAAGGGGAGATGAGGATCTGTGCTCAGTAACATCCAGAGTCCTGCTCCCAGGGGCCCAAAGCATCAACACCATTTCAAGGCAAGGTCAGTGTCTGTAGGGAGATTCGGGATGCATTTCTTACCCTGTTGGGGCTAGGTGCAGGGGCACAACATAAATCAGACAGTGTCTCACCCTGGAAGAGCCTTGTGTAAAGGGCAGCTTAGCAGTGGGCTTGCTGACATGGCCGCAAAGGTGCTATGAGGGAGTTTCTGGGCAGAGGAGGTCAGTTAACACGTGCAGGGAGAGAAGGTGCATCGTTTTTCTCCATTTAACCCCCAGGCCCCCCAAAGAGAACTGTATCAACACCCTTATTCTGTGCTGCTCCTACAGCACTACCTGCTACCCTGCTTCTGTCACGAGCTGACTGGCTTTGCTTTGTCATGTCTGGTCTGGCCAGAGAGACCCTAGGGAGCTTGGGGAGTGCTTCATGAAGGAGGGGGCATGTGATACGCAAGGAAGTCGGGCAGAGGAGACAGTGTGAGGTGGATTAGACCAGCAGGAGACCTAGAGTGAGTTCCATTTTTAAAAAAAAAAAAAAAAATATATATATATAGTCTGGGAGCCTGGATGGCTCAGTTGGTTAAGCATCTGACTGTTGGTTTTATCTCAGGTAATGATCTCACAGTTGATACACGGAGCCCCATGTTGGGGCCTGTACTGGGTGTGGAGTCTGCTCGGGATTCTCTCTCTCGCTCCCTCTCTCTGCCCCTCCCTTGCTCACTCGCATGCTCTCTCGCTCGCTCTCTCTCTCCCCCCTCCCTCCCCCCAAATAAATAAATAAGTAAACTTAAAAAAATAAAAATATAGACTGTTTAAGAGGGGACAGTAAGTGGATGCAGTAATCTGCATGAAGCCAACTTGGAGGATGGCCTCCAGGCACCCTGATCTGGCAGGGATTCCTTCCTCTGGCATCAGGTGAGTGCTCGGGGTGTGAGGGCCAGGGAAGGTGAGGGTCTGAGTCTGTCTGGAACCCTTTCCCTGCAGCATACTTCCTTGTGGCAGTGTGTGAAGGTTCTGATGCAGGAGTCCAGCTATAAGGCAGCCCTTAACTTGGTGGCGGGCCAGGAAACCAGGGCAGGAAATCTGGGAGGCCCTAGTGGTCAGACCTCATGGACTTGACCCTGAGGAGGGTCCTGGAGGAGATGTGTCCTGAGAGGGGACCAGAGTGCTTGTGGGCTGAAGGCGGTGGCCGCAGACCTGATGGGGGAGGGGCAGGGCTGGGGGCTGGCGTCAGCCGCGCTCCCTGGCAAGACTGTCTCGAGGGGCAGACACTGGCTTCCCTCCTCCTGCTCTGACAGCCATCCTGTGAGATGGTCCGGGGTTGTCTGAGCTGTGATTAGATCTCCCTCGTGTCATCCCAGTGCCTGTTCCAGGACCACGGAGTATGCGGATGGGGGTTTCTACGCTGCCTGGCCCAGTTTCTGTTGTCAAGGACGTGGGTAGCCCAGAGGAGACAGAGGCCAGTGGTGCCCAGGCTTTCGTGGCAACTGGCTGGACACATGCTAAGAACAGAGGTGCCAGGTGCCAGGTGTGGGGCGGCACGCCACCCTGCCCAGCTCACTTTGTAGAGACAGAAGCATTCTCTGTGGGAAGAGTTCTCGGAGGAGAAGCAGGGACCATCCCCCCAGGTGGCCCTGCATAGGTCTCCGCTGCTCCCACAGGGTGGGTCCTGGCCCTGGTAGCTCTCAGCTGTCCCTGCTCTGGGGCCTGTTGAGCTTGGAGCCACCCCACCCTGTGCTCTCGAGCCATCTGGGACGGTCTGGCCCAGCCGGCCCAATTCTGCGTAGACGGAGGGCTCCTTCCACTGGGGCCCGGGTTAGCTCTTCAGCTTGAAGTGGCTGCTGTGCCTCAGGCCCCCCGACCTGATGCTCGCTCTGATCCTGTCACTGCACACCCTGACCGTGGGCAGTTGTCCGGCTGCTCCCCCGTCTCCACCCAATCACTGTGCAGGAGGGGACAGACGCTGGGGGGCGGGGGTAAACTCGCTACAGCCTCCCATGCTGTGGCTGGTGCTGCTAGGTGACGCTGCTTGCTAGGAAAGGGTGCAGTCTTCCTGAGCATGGATCTTAACAGGGGTCAGTCCTGTGGGTACATGGCTAGGCTGCTGGGGTGTTGGGTGGTGTCTGCCCCCCTGCGTGTGTGCAGGCTCCTTCAACGTTTACGTGCTGTGGTCTGTGCTGCTTTTTTGCCTCCTTATCACCCATCAGGCTTGCATAACCAGGCTGGCCCTGCTTCCTGCTTAGGACCTATCAGCGCACCATCTGGAGCTACAAATAGGGTGATAGGAAGTCAACAGCCTCCCAGCACCCAGGCACTTGTGAACACCCAGTCCCTTCGTCTCCAGCTTACCCCTGGTCCCCCCAGGGATCCTGTTGCTCAGGCTGGCACTCCTCTCTTGGGGTGCTCTCCTTCGCGGGACCGGCACCTTCTAAACGGGGATGCGATCCACAGAGCTTAGGGAGCGCAGTTTTGTTGCAAGGACACGCCGCTGCGATCCTCCTACCTAATCCTGGGTCAGAACATTGGGATGGGTCTTTGTTTAAGGAGACAGGCTGTGTAGACGTTGGCTGTGTGACCCTGGGCAAGGCATTTCCCCTCCTTGGGACTCAGCTTGCTTGTCTGTGTGTAGGGACGGTCTTTCTACCTCACAGGGCTGCTGTGGGAACTCAAGTGTATGAGGCAAGCTACGCAGTCTGCACAAAGTTACCCTTACCCTGCCTTCCTTGCACGACAGGACCTGGGCCCAGCAACAGGGGCTGTATTGGCAGAGGATGCCTGTCCCAGAGAAGAAACGTGTAGGCAGACTCAGACACATAGCTGGTTCAGAGTCCAGAACCCACCAGAAGATCTGGGTTGGAGGGCACCGTGCTATATGCTGTAGCCACGAATCTTTGGTCTGGCCGATGTATCTTTCTGAGCTTCAGTTTCTTATGGGAGCAGCTCAGGCAGTGGTGTCCAATCCCTGTCATGGGACATGGTGAGGGTATTGGTGGTGACCCACTCAGAGCTGTCAGTGAGGGGCACACTCCATAGGGAGTGGACCTCATGGGGAGCATGCCTCACAGGGGGAGCCCTCACGGTGAGCACCTATCGGGGGGTTCTCCCCACAGAGAGCAGCCCTCATGGTGAGTGTCCCCAGGGGGGTGCTCTCAGCCCGGTTCCTTGCAGGGTGGACCTTGGAGACTGAGGCCCTGATGCGGGAGCTGAGTACCTGGCTCCTGATCTGCACGTGCATCAGCCCTTGGGTTGGCTTGGGAGTCTCCATCCACGGGGAAGGAGGAGGTGAGGGCTGGGCACTGGTGTCTGTGTGAGGCCAGGGGGTGGAGGGCTTGGGGGGCAGGGCTGTCATCTGTCTCACTCCCCAGGGAAGGCTTTGCCTCGAGCTGTGCTTGGGGCTGTCGTCCAGGGACCAGCCTGGACTTCATTCCCACCCATGCACCATGGCTCAGAGCCCATCACCTCCCAGCCCTGCCCTCGATGCATTGTCCTGGGATCATTCTCAGGGGACTGCCCCGTCAGAGTGTCAGCTGCTAGGTACTAATCCTGCCCTGAAGCAGCCGTCGTGAGCTCCCAAACGTCACCGTTCCCAGGGCTCGGGGCTGGATCTCTCATCTGCCTCAACAACAACATCCTAAGGATCGACTGCCACTGGTCGGCTGTAGAGCTGGGTCAGGGCCCCAGTCCCTGGCTCCTCTTTACCAGGTGAGGCTGGAGGGCCAGGCCCACCTGGGCAGGGGCCAGGGGCCAGTGGTGAGAATGGGTCCCCATGATAGCAGCAGTAGGGGCTGGGCTGGTGCAGCGGCCCCTTGGTGGCGACACGTACCCTTTCCAGCAACCACGCCGTGGGCAGCAATCACAGATGTGTCTTCCGGGCCAGCGAGTGCACTCTGGTGCTGCCGCCTGAGGAGGTGCTTGTGCCTTCTGACAACTTCACCATCACTTTCCACCGTTACGTCTCTGGGAAGGAGCAGGTCAGCCTGGTGGACCCGCAGTACCTGCCCCGGAGACATGGTGAGGCCTGGGGTAGGGTGCTTTGGTGGGGAACATCCTGGCTTCATGGGGATTGGGGGCAGGGTCCCATTGCCCTTAACCTCCACGGCTCAGCGGGTGCTCTCTGTCCCTGCTAAGAGACACCCAGGGCTATGAGCGAGCAGGGCCCCTGGGAGGGAGGGGCCCACTGGTTAGTGGAGAGGTAGGGTTCAGGAGGAGGACGAAGACTCAGGGCTGTAAGTCAGGGCAAGGGTACAACTTGAGTCACTTGAAATACACTTCAGTCACAGTAGGAAGAAGTCCGGTAAGACCCTGGGAAGCTTATGGCTGCAGGGGCCGTAGGAACTCACTGTCATCTCGTCCCACCTGAGGCCTCACTGGGAGACAGCAGCAGGGAGGAGACGGAGACCTGCCTCCCAGTGAGGCCCCTTGTCTGGAAGGGCCTTGACCATTCCCTGCCCCCAGCATTTTTCGGACCCCCGGTGCTGGGCACGCTGACACGCACACCCTCACGTGGCCTCATTCTGTTTCAGTGAAGCTGGACCCTCCCTCTGATTTGCAGAGCAATGTCAGCTCTGACTACTGTGTCCTGACCTGGAGCGTCAGTCCTGCTTTGGAGCCTCTGATCTCCATGCTCACCTATGAGCTGGCCTTCAAGAGGCAGGGGGAGACCTGGGAGGTAACGCTGGGCTGACTACTCCAGGGGCCTCTCTCTTCTGGGAGCAGCAGCCAAGGGCCACTCGGGAGATGCCAACTTGGAATAATGAGGAGGGGAGGTGGCCAGAGTCAGGAGTGTGACTGTGCACGTGTGCATTTGTACGTGAGTGTACCTGTGTGTACGTGAATATGTGTCTTTATGTGTGTGATGAGCACCGGCTATGCCTATATATATGAGTGTGAGTGTAGTGAGCGTGTTTGTGTGTGCAAGCGCACATAGGGGTAGATGAGTGTCAGTGTGTGTACGTGTGCCTGCGTGTGTGCCTGCGTGTGTGGTTGTGTGTGTGCATGTGTGTTCTTGAGGGCTGATGGACCCTGTCACCCTCAGCAAATGATAACTGTTCTCTACCCCACAGCAGGCCCAGCACAGGGATCACATTTTTGGGGTGACCTGGCTCAGGCTTGAAGCCATCGAGTTGGACCCTGGTTCCAGCTACGAGGCCAGGCTGCGCGTCCGGATGGCCTCGCCGGAGGATGACCTGGCGGAGGAACAGCGCTATGCGGGCCAGTGGAGTGACTGGAGCCAGCCTGTGTGCTTTCCCTCTCCCCAGACCTCTGCCCGAGGTGGGGGTCTCCCTCCCAGAGCGCCTCCCTTCCCATGCTTGTCACACCCTCCCACCTTTTCAGCCCCCTGGAACTTCCTCCCTGAGGCAGTTATACCCCGGTTGACCACCTTCCCCTGCAAATCTGAGATTTTTAACTCGCCAAGCATTGGGCTTCTTGGAAACTATAGTTACTGTCTGTCACTGGGAGTGAGTGTGGCCCACCAGGCCTATGCTTCTGGCTCTGGAGGCTGGACATGGTCTCATCTCCCTAGGAAGGGCTGGGCTGACCTTTGTAACCTGCTAGGAAGGGTGGCTGACACTGATGACCTTGCAGATGGAGGAGGTGAGACCCAGGGGTAGGTGATCCATTAGCAGGCATGACGCAAACCTCTGTGGCCTATGAGAAAATTTCCACTGTGGCCCGGGGCGCTCCCAGGGGTGCTTTGCCATGTGGACTGGGAGGAACATCCTGGTGCCAAGGAGGCTCACGACCCTGGGCCCTTCCTACCCACAGACCCCCTGTTATCACCTCGGGGGCAGCCTGACGGCACCCTTGTCGCTGTACCTGTCTTTCTGCTACTGACCAGCCTGACCTGCCTCCTGTTCAAGCTTTCACCCAGGTCGGTAGCCAAGGGGTGTGTGTGTGTGTGTGTGTGTGTGTGTGTGTGTGCGCGCGCACGCGTGTGTGTGTGAATGTGTTCATGTGACTCTGGGTGAGTTTCCGTGTGCATGTCAATGTGTGTGCATGTGAGTCAGTATGTCTGTGTGTAGGTGTGTGGTAGGTGGGGCATCTCGGGCCAAACCTCTGGCCCTGGATGGGGTGGGGGGTTTTTAACCCTCTGCCCTGGACCTGTGGGGGAGTTCCTCAGTTGCCAGGTGAGGAAGCGGGTGCTTGGTGGGGCTGTGAAGGCCAGGCTCGACCTGGGAGCTTAAGAAAATGCCTGAAGTGCGTGAAACCGTGTGCGACGAGATCTGGTTTATATTTTGAGAATACATTTTGGGGGTACAAGGATATGGAGAGGACCTGCTGGGAGGCCAGTGGTGGCGTCCGGAAGGAGGAGAGAGAAGCAGAGGGGGAGCAAAGTGGAGGCAATTGCCAGGTCTTAGGAAGAGAAACCTAGGGGTCAGATGAGGTGGGACTGGGGACTCTTGAGGTGGGGAGCTGGAGAGAGGCCACTTCCTCCCCTGGGAGGCTGGTGAGGCTGCTGGGGACCTGTTGTGTTGGAGCCCTGTGCCACATCCTCGTGGCAGGGCCAGTGGGTCTGTTGCTCAGTGAGGAGTCAGGTGGGGTAGGAAGCTGCCCCCTGTCTGCCAGGAGCACAAGTGTGGTTCCCGAAGGTGCCAGCTCCCTCTGTGGGCTGTGGACACAAGTGGTCACCTTGTAGCCCTGAACCCACCATGACAGCTCACCCTGTAAAGGACACGTGTCTTGGTATAAGTCAGTTCTATGGGGCCCTAAGCCAGGGAGGCCACGGGGGCAAGTGTCGGGTCTTGGAGCCAACAAGAGGTAAGAATGGCAGCAGCCCAGGTGAAGCAGGGCCACCTCTGGCTGGAAGGGAGCAAAGCTCCTGCGGGGACATCATGCCTCCTGGAGCTGGGCCTCCAAGGGCCCCTCCTTGGGCGTGCATAGGCCTCCAGGTGTCCTCTCTTGGCCCCAGGGTGAAGAGAAGCTTCTACCAGAACGTGCCGTCTCCAGTGGCCTTCTTCCAGTCCCTGTACAGTGTGCACAATGGGGACTTCCAGGTGCGTGCACAGTTCACGGCAGGGGTTGAGGGAGAGTCTGGGCTTGCCTACATTCTGACCCGACAAAGATGTGGACTTCTGGTGAGAGTTGGGGGCTAGCATGGGGGCCTTTGTCAGTGCTTTGAGCTTTTTTTGGTGTATGTAGTCGGTTTACATTTACACGCCGTGTCTCAAATGCATCAGAACAATTAGCTTTATTCTCTGTTGTGGGTTTCTTTTCATTTCTGAGTAGCAGCCCCTGTGAGGTGTATGGTCAGTTTAAGGTGCAAACAGTGGTGCTGTCTGCAGCTGCCACATGTCTCGTCCCCGCTTCTTCTCTGAAGGTTTCTGCGGGGAGGGTCTGGTGCTTATACTATCCCTGGGGCCTTCGGTGGTCTATGGGCGACCGCTCTGGTGGCCACTGTGGAGTGCCTGGCCTCTCCTGTTCCCCTGAGTAGCATGCTGGCACCATGAGCACTGAGTACACTCCACACGTGTCTCTTTGTGGTGCCACGGTGAGTACTACCTGGAGGGTCGCGTCAGACACCTCCCCCTCCCCCCCCAGCCCCCCACTGGCCTGGAGGCTCCTGCCCCTCGCTGGGCAGGAGGGGGGCAGGGAGCAGCCCCAGCAGGTGGTCTCAGGTTCCCCACTGTGGGTGGTGGATGGGAGGTGATGCTTCCTGGTGCCCTCGGACCTGCTCTTCCCTGATGCCCTTGCCGTTGCCGGGTTTCCCTCTGCCTAGTCCTTGTGTTTCTCAAAAGGGAGCCCAGAAAATAAAAAAAAAAAATTAAAGAGGGAGCCCAGTTCTCAAGATTGTTGCCCAAAAGTATAACTCAAAGCTTAAAGCTGAGCATTTTGTCCTTGGTGGAGGCCACCCCCTTTTCTCAGGCAGTGGCCATCACTGTCAAGACCCCTGGGGTGTCTGGGGACGAAGGCAGATTCCATCACCCTGGAATGTATCTTCTGGGTCGCGGGCACCCAGCCCTCCTCTGTAGACCCATGTCACCAGCCAGGGTACTTAGACCCCTCCAGTGGTGATATGGAGCCATGGGTCGGCTGTCCAGGGAGCAGGGCAGTAACAGAGGGTGAGGTATGTGTGGTCCATTTGGTGGTGATTCCTGGTCCCGCATAGGAAATACTTTCCTGTAGGAGGTGGGGGCCTCCTGTGGCTCCACGGATGGGTCCAGGTCTGCTGCCCTTAGCCCGAAGGTGCTGGTTCCAACAGCGTCTCCGTGTGTGTGTGATGGGGGTTCAAGAGGGGGTGCCCAGTCTCTGTAGCTGATGGAAGTGCCTAGAGCAGCGGCCAGGGGTTCTCTCTGTCCTCGACACCTGTCACCAGCACGGATTACTGAGGGTCCTGAAGAGACTCAGGGTCCTGTGCTGAGGCTGGGCTGGCACACGGAGGGTGAGACAACATGTTCCAAGCACAGTCGTTGCTTGGACTCTGGGTGAGGATGTCTGGAGAGCTTCTTGGAGGAGCGGGGGAAGCTCCTTCCAGGGAGAGTCCTGAACATGCTGCCTGAGCCCTTCCCCCCACCCCCCATGCTCTGTTCTAGACCTGGGTAGGGGCCCACAGAACCGGTCTGCTGCCGAGCCAGGACTGTGTCGGTTCCCCGAGAAGAGCCTCGGAGTCTAGTGGCCAGGAGGCCATTGCGTGGCTGACCTGTGGCCCAGTGGATCCTGCCTGGCAGTCAGTGGTCCTGGAGGAAGAGGAGAAAGGCCCACGTCCTGGCCTCCCAGAGGCTGTGTTGTTAGCAGGTCGTGTGGCACAGGGAGAGCAGCCACCTGCCTACCTGCCACAGGAGGACTGGGTCCCTGGGAGCCCCACCAGGCCAGCTCTCCCACAGGCAGAGGGCAGCAGTGGTGACTACTGTGCCTTGGGCTGTCCCGGGGCGTGCCACCCCTCGACCTTCCCAGGACGCATGCAGAGCTCTGGGCCCAGCCTGGCTTTGGCCTGTGGCCTTTCCCGTGACCAGCAGAGCCTGGATGCCACGCAAGGAGGGACCTGTGTGGGAGTCGGTCACAGAGAGGAGCAAGACCCTGGTGAATGTGTCGCATGAGGCCCTCAGGGCACTTTCTTCGCTCCTACCCTTGGCAGACGCTGGCTTTGATTTAGAACCCTGACGGGGCCAGCTGCATAATGTCCATCATGTGGAAAATGGACTACAGTCTCTGAGAATGAAGCCCCTGCACAGATACCCTGTCCAGATGGAGGCCGAAAACCCCTCCTCCCTCCCCTCCCCTCAGCATCCTACCACGCAGCTCCCACTCCCGGGCTCGCCACTTCCCTCCCTGCTTTCGGGCTCCACCCTGGTCCCTCACAGAAGTGGGGGTGTTGGCTCCACAGCCTGTTCTGCCCTCACTCCCTTAAAGGGCCAGCCGGCACCCAACGACGCAGATGAGGTGCTGGGACCAGGCGGAGTGTTGTCTTTCTGTGCCTCCCTGAGGTACCTCTGCTACTGAGATTAAAGGGGATTCAGTGGTTGTTTCAAACTGCTGCTGCTGACTGGGAGAGGGGCCCACAGGAAGTGCAGGGGGTGGGTGTCTGTCTCTTCTCGGGTTTTCTGGGGTTGGAGATGCTGACATTTTGAAGTTAGCATCCAAATGGAGACCTGTCCCTCTCTGGGCGACCAACCAGAGAGGGCACCTCTGCATGAGTCTCTGGTGTCCCCTGAGGCCTGTACAGAAAAAAAAACCAAAAAAAAAAGCACACTTGTGGACCCAGGCTCCCAAAGGCAAAGGCTTCCTCTGCCTCAGACAGGCATCCCCCTCCCCTCTGCGTGCCTGCGGAGGCCCCTGGGGTTTTGTGGGGAGCCTCAGCTGAGCCAGATCATGGTCAGAAGGGGTGAGGCAGGACCCAGAATGTATTTTTAGCGTGTAGAGAGAGGAGGGGTGTGGACGGAAGTGAGGTGTAGGCATGTTCAGCTCTAACCAAGGATAGAAAAAATAGCATGAGTCACCCGCCCCTTGGGGAGCCCTGGCCTGGGGTGTTATTATAGCAGCATCCGCGTGGCTTCTGTGGCTTCACAGGGAACCTGGGCCACCTGCATATGACGAGTGACCCCCACAGCGGGGATGCCTCTTGTGCGTGGCCGGAGACATTGTTCCTGTGAGTCACACATCTTCTCTCGGTGGCGCCCGGAGACCTGGCTTTGGGAGTGTGCAGCCTTAGAGGCTGTGTGATGGGACGTGAGACACGCCTGCCCCTTCAGCCTGTGGGACTAACAGTACCTCGGAAGTGTTGCTGTGAGTTCACCTGAGCAAGCTGCCTGCATGTCTTGGTGCCCAGAAAACGCGTTTCCCTTTTTTGTGATGAGATGACCCTTGGACGCTTGTGCTGTGATCCGGTTTCCAGCAGAGCAAGGTTTGAAGACCTTGGGATGAGGAAGTCGCCGAGCGCTGGGCACTGAAGGAGTCAGAGGGCAGGCGGCTGGCGGCTGGAGCCCTCACACAGCTGGTGGCTTGAGGGATTGGCCGCACGGCATGGGCTGGAGCTCAGATGTCCAAAACTTGGCCGGCTGGGCTGCAGAGGGTCTGGAAGGCCAGTCTGAGAGCAGTGAGGGAAGGGGACTCTCCCTGGCGAGGGAGGATGCACAGTGGCTTCCCTTTCTTTCTTTCTTCTTCTTCTTTCTTTCTGTCTTTCTTTCTTTCTTTCTCTTTCTTTCTTCTCTTTCTTTCTTTCTTCTTCTCTCTCTCTCTCTTTCTCTCTCTCTTTCTTTCTCTTTCTTCTCCTTTTCTTCTTTCTTTCTTTCTTTCTTCCTCTTCTCTTTTCTCTCTCTCTCTTTCTCTTTCTTTCTCCTTTTCTTTTCTTCTTTCTTTCTTTCTTTCTTTCTTTCTTTCTTTCTTTCTTTCGATTTTTTATTTTTAAGTAATCTCTGCACCCAACGTAGGGCTAGAACCCTTAACTCCAAGATCAAGATTCGCATGCTCCAGAGACTGAGCCAGCCAGGTGGCCCTCTTTCTTTAATTTTCAATGTGGTGAAATTCACATAATCTAAACATAACTCTTCTAAAGTGTTCAATTCAGTGACAGTTAGTACATGCATAATATTGTCCAACTGTCATCACTCTCAAAGGAAATCCCCTTCCCATTAAGCGGTCCCCCCGCACCCCCCACACTGTGCCCTGTGCAGCTCTTTGCCTGCTTCCCGTCTCTGTGGCTTTGCCTATTCTGGACACTTTGTATAAATACAGTCATATAATATGTGACTTTCTGCACAGTTTTCCCTCAGCATAGTGTTTTTGAGGTTTATCCACTTTAGAGAATGGGCGCCTCAGTCCTTATTGTGGCCAAATATTACTCCATTGTGTGGGTAGACCACATGTAGTTCATTCATCCTTCCGGAGGGTATTTGGGTGGTTTCCACTCTTTCACTGTCGTGAACAGTACTGCTGTGAACATCCGTGTACAAGTTTTTGTTCCTATACCCGTTGTCTATGTTTTTGTGTATATTTCTTGGAGTGGCATTGCTAGATCGTGTTAACTATGTTTAGACTTTTTGAGGAATCACTGAACCGTTCTCCACAGTGACTTCAACATTTTACATCGGTAATGTACTCCAGTTCCAATTTCTGCATATCCTCACCAACTATTGGTAGTGTCCTTTTTTTTTTTTTAAGTTGCTCTTCTGATGGATACAAAGTGGTACCTCTGCATGATTTTGACTTGCATTTCCTTGATGGCTGGTGATGTTGAGTATCTTTTCATGTGCTACTTGTGTATTTTCTTTGGAGACAAGCTTGTTCAAGTCCTTTGCCTATTTTTTAATCGGGTTGCTTGTCCCTGTGCTGTTGTAGGAGCTCTTTCTTTATTCTGGACACTAAACTCATATCAGATATTCCATTTGCAAATATTTTCTTACATTCTGCATGTTATTTGGTGTCATATACAATAGATTATTGCCTAATCCAACCCCAGTAAACACATAAAATTATGCTTAACATGTTTAGACATCAGAAAAACGAAAATGAAAACCACACTGAGTTGCCACTTCATACCCATTAGAATGGCTATTATCTAAAAATTGGAAGCTAGTTTCGGTGAGGATGTGAAGAAGTGAGAACTGTCGTGCATTGTCATTGGAAATGAAAAATGATAGTGGTGATGGTTATACACCATTATGAATATTCATTTAAAAATGGTGAAAATTGGCCACCCGGGTGATTCAGTCGGTTAAATACCTGACTCTTGATTTCGGCTCAGATCATGGCACTGGGCAGGGAGCCTGCTTGGGGCTCTCTCTCTTTCTCTCTCTCTCCCTCTGCCCATCTCCCTCACTCCCCCACACTCTCTCTCTCAAGATGAATAAAGAAACATTAAAAAAGTGGTGAAGGGCTCCTGGATGGCTCAGTCAGTTGAGCGTCTGACTCTTGATTTCTGCTCAGGTCGTGATCCCAGAGTCACGCCCAGAGATCGAGCCCTGTGTTGGGCTCCGAGCTTCGTGTGGAGCCTGCTTGGGATTCTCTCTCTCTCTCTCTTCCTCTGCCCCTCTCCCCCACTCATACACTCTCTCTAAAATAGAAAGAAATAAGAAAAATAAATTAAAAATGGTGAAAGTGGTAAATTTTATGTCATGTATATTTTACTATGTTTAAAAATAAAAAGTAATGAAAGGAAATTTTATGTTATTTTTTGTTATCACACCCCCAAAGAAATTTCCCTAAGAACTGGTCCTGAAATAGTGACACTTGTGATGGAGGAAGACCTTTGTCCCCTGGAGCGAGAAGGACTTTTCTTATGGACACTGCTACTTCAGACCAGATTTGCTCACACGCACCAAGCAGATCTCACCAAGCAGAGGCGAACACTCCCACCTGGCCCTTCGGCACCTCTTTTCATCAACCCATTCTCCTGGTCAACTTGCCCCCAAAAGACGCTCAATCACTGTTGTCTACTATGTCTGTAATTTTTCCTTTCCCACATGTCATACAAGTGGGATCGTAGAGTGTGTCGTTTATTCAGATTGTCTTCTGTTCCTCAGTAGCATGCATGTAAGCCTCATCCTTGTCTTGGCCTTGCTCGATAGATCATTCCTTTCTGTTGATGACTAATATTCCATTGCATGCATGCATCTCTCTTGGTTATTCACTCACCTATTGAAAGGTATCCTGTTTTGTTAAAATACTTGGCCCTTTTGAAGAAAGATGCTGTACATAACTGCAGGCTGGTTTTTGCTTGAACATGTTTTCAGAGCACTTGTCCAGATACCCATGAATGTGACTATTGGCTTATATGGTGAGACTATGTTTAGTTTGGGAAATAACCGCCAAAGTGTCTTCCAAAATGGCTGTACCAGTATACATTCCATCAGCAACGAATTCAAGTTCCTGTTGCTATCGCTATTAGTTTTTCTTAAGACCTTAGCCTCTTCTTTTTTTATTTTTAAGTTTATTTATTTTGAGAGATTTAGAGAGCACGAGCAGGGGAGGGGCAGAGAGGGTGAGAACCAAGCAGGCTCTGCACTGTCAGAGTGGAGCCCAGCGTGGGGCTCGAACTCACGAACCTCGAGACCATGACCTGAGCCGAAACCAAGAGGCCGACGCTTAACCGACTGAGACACCCAGGCGCCCCAAAACTTTAGGCACTTCTATAGATATGCAGCGCTTGCTTGTTGTTTTAACTTGCTTTTCCCTCATGACTAGTAATGTTGAGCAACATTCTGTATGCTTATTTTTCATCTGTGCATCCTTTAAAAAATTTTTATTATTGCTTTTATTTGAGACAGAGAGAAAGAGAGAGGTAGTGTGCAAGAGGTGAGGGGGAGAGGAGCAAAGGGAGAGGGAGAGAAGGAATCTTAAGCAGGCTCCGTGCATAGTGTGGAGCCCAAGGCAGGGCTCCATCCCACAACCCTGAGATCATGACATGAGCTGAAATTAAGAGTTGGACGCTCAACCAACTGAGCGTCCCTCATCTGTATATCTGGTTTGCTTTGGTGTGTTTAGATCTTTACTCATATTTATGGGTTGTTGGTCATTTTTCGATTTTGGAGTTTCTTTGTATATTTTGCATAAACGTCCTTTTTTAGATGTGTTTTGCAAACATTTTCTCCCCATCTGTGGCTTTTCTTTTTGTTCTCTTTAGTGGATCTTTCACAGAGCAGATAGTTTACATTCTACTTTGGTAAACGTCAGCAATTTTTCCTTTCATGGACTGGCTTTTCGTGTTCCCTTTAAAAACTCATCGCTGAATCCAAGGTTATGTAGATCTTTAATTTTCACAGGTTTGCATTTGAAAATATGTGTGTGTACCTTTCTAAAATGTTTGTTCATTAATTTTGAGATAGAGACAGAGATAGAGAGAGAGGGAGGGAGGGAGGGAGGGGGAGAGAGAGAGAGAGTATGGGAGGGGGAGAGCGAAGGTTGTGGTTCTTGGAGAGGAGCAGCACCTGGAGCATGTAATTGCAGGTGTGTTCGGGGCACCTGGTTGGCTCGGTCGGGTAAGGGTTGCACTTGTGATTTCGGCTGAGGTCAGGATCTCATGGTTCCCGAGTTTGAGCCTTGCATCGGGCTCTGGGCTGACATCACAGAGCCTGCCTGGGATTCTCTCTTTCCCTCTCTTTCTGCCCCTCCCCTGCTTACGTGCTCTCTCTTTCAAAATAAAGAAACTTAAAAAAAAAACCCGCATTATTTAAGTTTAAATACATTATTTATGCCAAAACTGAATTAAAATTATTAACTTTTAAAAATTAAAAATTTCTGGCTTTAATGGAAGTAAACTCATCAATCACTTTATTTTCCTTTTGTTGGGAAACTCACAGTTGAATTGGCAGCACATTTGTGATGGTACATAAAATGTTTATTTTGAGTCCCCGGGGCCCCCGGGTGGCTCAGTCGGTCGGGCGTCCGACTTCGGCTCAGGTCACGATCTCACAGTCCGTGAGTTCGAGCCCCACGTCGGGCTCTGTGCTGACAGCTCAGAGCCTGGAGCCTGTTTCGGATTCTGTGTCTCCCTCTCTCTCTGACGCTCCCCCGTTCATACTCTGTCTCTCTCTGTCTCAAAGATAAATAACCATTAAAAAAAAAATTAAAATGTTTATTTTGGAATCACTGGCATCCTACATTAGATGAACTATGAAAATATGTCAATAGTGTACTATTATATTTATGTCTTTAATATTAAAATCAGAATTTGTTAAAGGTTGGTTAACACTCAGGTGTTTACTATGAGCCCATCGGTTCCTAGGGAATTTTCCAGTGGGAGATGTCTAAACGTTACTGTGATCTTTGCTCATTCGTCCGTTTCTATGTTTCATTATTTCAAAGTCCATTTTGTTAATGTGCATTTGTAATTGGAAATCACCCATTTCTTCCAGTCTTTCAGTTTTCTCTCTTTTGATTTTTTGAAAAAGTGCATTTATTTATATTGAGCATGCATGTGACAGAGAGAGAGAGAGAGAGAGAGCATGAGCTGGGGAGGAGCAGAAAGGGAGAGGGAGAGTGAGGGAACCCAATCAGGCTCTGTGCTGACAGTGCAGAGCTCCACACTGGGCTTGATCCCATGAACCATGAGATCATGACCTGAGCTGACGTCAAGAGTTGGATGCTCAACTGATTGTGCCAGCCAGGCACCCCGCTGTCTTATTTGACCTTTAATTTCTATTCTCTTTCTGGTTCTTTTCAGAGTTGTTACAGTTAATGAGCCAATATTGATATTATTTATTATTATTTTTTAGACACAGAGAGAGCATGGGCAGGGGATAGTGGGGGGGGGGAGAGAGAGAGAGAGAGAGAGAGAGAGAGAGAGAGAGAGAGAGAATCTTAGTGGGCCCCACGCTCAGTGCAGAGCCCAATATGGGGCTCCATCTCACAACCCTGGGATCACGACCTGAGCCAAAATCAAGAGTTGGGTGCCTGATGGACTGAGCCACCCCAGGTGCCCCTTGGTATCTTATGATTAACTGAAGTCCAGATTGTATCTAGTTTCTTTCTGTTCTACCTTCAGTGCTCTAGGATCCCATGCAGGTTTCAGTGACCTTGACAGTGTTGAGGAAGAATGGTCAGGTGTTTTGTAGAGTTAGTTCCACCTCTGTGATGGACGGCTGAGTGTCTACATCAAGCATTTGGAATTCTTGTACATTGCTTTCTACTAATTACAAAAAGAAATGTATGTAATAAGTTCTTTTTACCAGTGTGGACACCTGAGTAGTTAATGTAGTGTTTGGTTTTATTCCAGCAGTAGGGCGTTTGGTTGATCAGTTTATTCCTGTCGTGGCTCTATCTGTGGCCCTCTGTTTCCACTGACATAATTTCAACTTGGGTGGGATTTTTATTATTGGCACTCACTTCCTTTCTGATACTTCAGGGTTATCCCGGCTCTTGTATTCATTGTCTCAGCCCTTAGTGCCAGATATCTCTTCTTTTTTTTTATTTTTTTATTTTTTTGAACGTTTATTTATTTTTTTGGGGACAGAGAGAGACAGAGCATGAGCGGGGGAGGGGCAGAGAGAGACGGAGACACAGAATCGGAAGCAGGCTCCAGGCTCTGAGCCATCAGCCCAGAGCCTGATGCGGGGCTCGAACTCACGGACCGCGAGATCGTGACCTGGCTGAAGTCGGACGCTTAACCGACTGCGCCACCCAGGCGCCCCCAGATATCTCTTCTAAGAGCCCCTTTTTATAGAGAATGGCACAAAAAACTTATACCCTGTGGGAACTCAATCTGCTCAGTTGACAATGCCAGGAAATATATGTATGTATTCCAGCTTATGTCTACACATGTAATTTAAAATATTTTTTGTATAATAAAGAAAAGAATCCTTCCTTAAAATGGAGCCAGGAAGCCCGAAGGGGGAGGTCTCACACACGTAACATCAGTTGGTATACAACTATAATAGGAAGATAGGATTTAGTAGGCAGAGAGGGAAAGGTTACAACCTGAGGTCCCTGGGTGGGGAAAAACACATGTTTTGGAACAATGCTGGGAGCGTCTGACCACAGCAAACTCCTTTGGGTGTAAGGTTCCCGTTAAGAATGTAACAGACCCCACCTACTCCTCCTCAGGTTTCCCTCAGGAATTTGACAAAAGGCCTAACTAGAAATAAGTAGTAGACCATAAAACCTATTACCCACAAGGAACGGTAGGGCCATAGACCACCCCTCATGCAATGGAAATGAGCCAATCAAAAAGGAATGACTGGGCATTTAGAGTTACCTAGACAATAAGGGTAGAACCTGAGAAGAAACAAGAGAGAAGGAACAAGGGAGAAGAGAAGGAGGGGCCAACCAAACCTTCTACAACAAAGACCCTTGCCTATAGTCCTGGGCATTCACTTTTGAATGCCCCTTGTCTGCCAAGAGAGCTTTCATACTATTCTTACTTTGTAACCTTATACTCTAATAGAGCTTTGCCTGCTGCTCATTTTATTTCTGTGTCCACCTCTTTATTTGAGGCAACAAAACCCGGGTATTGAGGTAAAGAATCCAGCAACACAGCCAGCAGAAAGAACTTGGTCAAAGTGACATCATTTTGGGCCTCTGGTTTTCTTTTCTTCTTTTTTTTAAATCACAAGTGATGTTTATTCTAATGATGTATTCATTTTTTAATGTTTTATTTATTTTTGAGAGAGAGCAAGCGTGTGAGTGGGGGAGGGGCAGAGAGAAAGGGGGACAGAGGGTCTGAAGCAGGTTCTATGCTGATAGCAACGAGCCCAATGTGGGGCTCAAACTCATGAACCCTGAGATCATGATCTGAGTTGAAGTCAGATGCTCAACCCACTGAGTCACCCAGGTGCCACCCCTCCTCCCCAGGGGTTTCTTTTTAACAGTTCATAACGATACTCTGAAATTTCCTAATCAGTTAATTATTATTTTTAAATATTTATTATTTATTATTTTAATTAAAATTATTATGTTTACTTATTAAAAATTGTTTTAACGTTTATTTATTTTTGAGACGGAGAGAGACAGCACATGAACGGGAGAGGGAGACACAGAATCCGAAACAGGCTCCAGGCTCTGAGCTGTCAGCACAGAGCCCGATGCAGGGCTCGAACTCATGGACCGTGAGATCCTGACCTGAGCCGAGGTTGGCCGCTCAACCAACTGAGCCACCAAGGCGCCCCTGTTTACTTATTTTGAGTGAGAGAGGGAGAGTGTGAGAGGGGGAGGGGGAGAGAGAGAATCCCAAGCAGGCTCTGCGCTATCAGCCCAGAGAGAGACACAGGGCTCCATCCCACGATCTGTGAGATCATGACCTGAACCATAACCGACTGAGCCACCAAGATGCCCCCCTCCCCACCCCCACCCCCACTTCCTCTACAAACCCAACACAAACTGACCTTTCCTTTGTCTTTTTGGAGTTGTCTGTGGTTTGCCATAGTTTTCTTGTCCTGAATTGCGATTCCTCAGGCGTTCCCAAAGAAACTCATGTTGCTGGTAAAGTAAATGGCAATTCTATTCTTTTTTTTTTTGAAAGAGCAAGAGAGAGCTCAAGCAGGGGAGACGGACAGAGGGAGAGAGAGAGGCAGGCCTCACGCTCAACACAGAGCTCCGCACGTAGATTGATCCCCAACTGGGTTCATGACCTGAGCTGAAATCAAGAGTCAGATGCCCAAGGGACTGAGCCACCCAGGCGCCCCATGTCAGTTTCCATATTAAGCTAAAGATGAGTTTATGCTGATGTCTCCAATTGCATCCACTATCACATGGATATGGTAACCTTGATCCTCTTACTTATTTATAACTTCCCACTCCAAGGGTGATAAACCTGTCATTAAGAAACAAAATCCACCTGGGGCACCTGGGCAGCTCCAACGGTTAAGCCTCTGACTTTGGCTCAGGTTGTAAGGGTTAAATTGTAGTAGGGCTAACCTGTAGTCTTGAGAAATAATAGCTTTGTTTTGACACTGTGGGTTAAGAGATAACAGCCTTGTCCTATCAATCAAGGGAACAAAAGTTCAAGGAAAATCAACTGGATTGGTGATTGGTTGGATTGGGGCAAGGGCGCATTGAGAACTTTGAAAAAGTGGCGCCAGAGGCAGGGTCAAGGAGGTCAACTGGTTGCTGCTTAGCGGCAGAAGGTCTGAACTGTTTCCACCCCCATCTGGGAACTATTTCTTTGTTCTGTTCCCAGGTGATGATAAGACGATGTGGTCGGCTATAAAAACTCCGTACCCCAGCTGTTCGAGGCCGCACTCTGATCAAGAGTGTCGGTCCCCAAAGGTCGGCCTTGCCTCTCGTTGCAATAAACTTTGCTGTGACTGTCACTGGTGCCCGTAGCATTCTGTTTCAGGAGTCGTGTGGATGCAACAAGGTCATGATCTCACAGTTTGTGGGTTCGAGCCCTGCAGGGGGCTCTGAGCTGACAGCTCGGAGCTTGGAGCCTGCTTCAGATTCTGTCTCCCTCTGTCTCTCTGTCCCACCCCTGCTTGTGCGCGCTCTCTCTCTCTCTCTCAAAGTTAAACAGTTAACAAATAAATAAAAAAAGAGAAACAAAATCCATCTGTGTACACTTAAAGATCCAATGGGCTTTATTTAAATTTATTTATTTTTGCGAGAGAGAGAGAGAGAGAGAGAGAGAGAGAGAGAACGAGCAGGGGAGGGGAGGGGCAGAGAGAGAGGGAGACTCAGAATCTGAAGCAGGCTTCAGGCTCTGAGCTGTCAGCACAGAGACCGACGAGGGGCTTGAACTCACAAAATGTGAGATCATGACCTAAGCCAAAGTTGGATGCCTGACTGAACCACCCAGGTGCCCCCAATTGGCTTTATTTAATGATTCATGAATCTGGCAGCCTCTGACCTAGCAAATAAAAAACATCTCCATCAAACTGTAGAAAAGGAAAGGCTTTTAAAGTGTAAGGGTTAAATTGTAGTGTAGGGCTAAGGCTTAGCTTGAAAAATAACAGCTTTGTTCTGACACTGAAGGTCAAAAGATAACAGCCTTGCTTTTGCTCTGGTAAATCAGGCTTTACCAATGAAGGAAACAAAAGTTCAAAGAAAAGAGCATCAAAGACAAGGTCAAGGAGATCCACTGGTTGCAACTTAGAGGCAGAAAGTCTAAAATAAACACCTCATTAGGCAACTGTTTCTAACTCATCTGGCAACTGTTTCTAACTCATCTGGGAACGGTTTCTCTGTTCTGTTCCCAGGAATTAATAAAACGATGTGATTGGGTTTAAAAACTCTGTACCCTGGCTGTTCGGGGCCGCACTCTTATCAAGAGTGTTGGTCCTGATCGGTCGGCCTTGCCTCTCATTGTAATAAACTTTGTTGTGACTGTCACTGGTGCCTGTAGCATTCTGCTTCAGGAGTCGTGTGGATGCAACAAAAGGAAGGGAAAGCATGGAAAAAAAGAAATTATTGGCAACGAATGTGTTTTAGGCAAGATAGTCTTCCTAAGGAAAATAGAGGGGTATATTCATAAATCTCCTGGTCAGTCCATTTTTGTCCTGTGGTTTTCTTTTTCACCCTTGGCTCCCACCTTTTTTCGTTTATTTAATTCATTGCTCCATTCTAGATTGCAGATGTAATGGTTTCGGAATTGTTAGCTACTATCCCCAGCGGAAAGAACTTTGTAAAATAGAGTCCATTGTTTATGTATGCTATATTTTTTGTATTTGTTTATTTTTTATTTTTATTTATTTATTTTTAATGTTTATTTATTTTTGAGAGAGAGAGAAACAGAGCGTGAGTGGAGGAGGGGCAGAGAGAGAGACACACACGGAATCTGAAGCAGGCTCCAGGCTCCTAGCTTGTCAGCACAGAGCCCGACGCTGGCTTGAACTCATGAACCACGGGATCATGACCTGAGCCAAAGTAGGATGCTTAACCGACTGAGCCACCCAGGTGCCCCTACATTTTTTGTATTTAGTCTATAGATGCCCTTTATTTCCAAAGTTTCTCAGGTCAGATTGATGTCAAATATTGGGTTACAGGGGTTTATTGAGACGTGTTTGGTGCAGAAAAGTTGGTTTTAAAGTATGGGGACAGATCTTGTGGGCAGAAAGAGCTGCAGTGAGATTGTGAGGAGTGACTGGGTATATATTTTCAAGTTGGGAGGGGGTTAGGGTTAGTGTAAGTCTGTAAGGAATTTGGAAACAAGGTTTCCAGGAACCTGTGTGGTCATTTACTACTGTCTAGTAAAACCTTGAGACCCTCTATATGTATATCAGCGGGCCATATATTTGGAGGATGATTGCTAATACATATCTTGGTGGTGAGGAAGTAGAGATAAAAGAAGTTTCCAAAGAGATTTTTATATGTTAAAGGAGACTTACAGGATCCTGGAGGTTGGACTAATGTTAAGATGAGGTTGCCTTTTGCCCCTACCAAAGTATTAACATTGAGGCAGCTGAGCTCCCAGAAGAAGGTCATTCTGCCTGTCTCAAGGACCTGTCAATGGGCTGCAAGTGGTAAGGAAATTTAGTTTTTTCCCCCCTTTTCCTTTGTTCTCCACATCATTAAGTACTTGTCAATGGTCTGCAAAGAAAATTTAATTTTTTATTTCTTTTGCCTTTGTTCTCCACATCAAGATCAGCACTTTTGCCCAGCAGCTACAGTCAGGTCCCCTCCCCCCCCCCCATACATTTCTACTACAGTTAGGTTATTTGTCACAATCTATTCCATACTGTGACAATCACACATTTTAGATTACTGTATTTGAATAGAATATGATTTACTCTTTGGGCTATAGAAATCTATGAGTTTTGACAAATGCACAGAGGCAGGTATCCATCATTAAAGTATTCGATGCAAAACTTTGAACCTCAATCTCATAATCTGTTTATCATCTGTTTAGTTTGCTTTTTCCATAATGTCATATAAATGGGTTCATGCTTTATGTAGCCTCTTCAGACTGATTTTTTTTTTTTTTTCACTTAGCAAAATCCACGTAAAATTTATCCATGCTTTTGCATGGGTTGGTCATTCATTCTTTTATATTATTTAATAGTATTGCTTTACATGTGCAGGTGAGCACAAATAATTTTCCCTGTACTCTTCTAGGTTCTTGGCTGAGACACCCCACCCCCCCAACAAATAAAAGATTAAAAGGAGAAGAACAAACGAAAGTTTAATAACATGTATACATCCTGTGCATGTGGGAGATACCTAGGAAAATGGAATAACTCTCCTATATGGCTCAAGTCATCACTTTATTTTATTTTTTTAGTGTGAAATTTATTGTCAAATTGGTTTCCAGACAACACCCAGTGCTCATCCCAATCAAGCCGTCACTTTAAGTATCATCTTCAGGTAAAGACAAAAGAAAGATCTTGGGTAATGGGAAAGCCAGTTAAGGGACATTACCAGGCCAAGCACAGTAAATGAGGTATGGTTGTTATGCAGGTTTAAGTCTGTGCCTTCTCTTTTGATATGGATTTCTTGAGATATAGTCATTCTGTTCCTGGTACTGAGAGACAAATGGAGCTTCCCTTTATAGGTGTAAATTTCTCTCACCAAGGGACAACTTCTGCCGGGTTGTCAGAGATTCTCCTGTGTCTGTTGTTACTTAAAATTAATCAGCCCAAGTAATCCTTGTTGCAAATGGGCATATCTGGGGGTGGCATATTCTGCTTCCTTCACACGGATGTACCTGTTTGCTTATGGATCCATCTACTGAAGGATATCTACTGATTTCTTCAGATTTGTAACTATTATGAATAGAGCTGCTGTGCATAACCACTTGCTAGTGTTTGTTTGGAAATAATTTTTCAAAGCAGTTGTCTAAATACCAGAAACACAATCGTTGGATGCTGAGGTGGGACCTATAAGCGTTGGAAAAAAAAAAGCAAAACTGTCTTCCAATGTGTCGCTATTGATAGGGAAAGATAGGATTCAGTAGGCGGAAAGGGAGAGAGGTGAGGCCTTGAAGGTCCCTGGATGGGGAAGAACACATATTTTCAAAGACATTTTTCTGGGAACGTGTGACCTTGAGCAAACTCCTTCAGGCGTAAAGTTCCTCTTAAGAATGTAACAGAGCGGCACCTGGGTGGCTCAGCTGGCTAGACGGTGGGCTCTTGGTTTTCGCTCAGGTCATGATCTCTGGGTTTGTGCGTTCAAGCTCCATCTTGGGCTCCATGCCGATGGTGTGGATACTGCTTGGGATTTTTTTCTCTTTCTCTCTCGCTCTTTCTCAAAATAAATAACTATACTTAAAAAAATTAAAAAAGAATGTAACAAACACCACATACTCCCCCCCAGTTTCCTTCCGGAATTTGACAAAAGACCTGAGTAAAGGTAAGTAGATCGTAAAACATATGACCCCCAGGGCCATAGACCATCCCTCATACAATGGAAATGAGTCATTCAAAAAGGAATGGCCAGGCATTTAGAGTTACCTAGCCAATAAGGTAGAACCTGAGAAGGAACAAAGGGGAAGGAAAGGGGCTGACCCAAACCCTCTAAAACAAAGTCCCTTGCCTGTAGTTGAGGGTATTCACTTTAGAATGCCCCCTCTCTGCTGTAAAGAGATTCCATACTATTCTTACTTTCTAATCTTATACTCTAATAAACTTTGGCCTGCTGCTCGTTTAGTTCTGTGACCACTTCTTCATTCTTCGAGGAGGCGAGACAACGAACCCCTGTCATTGAGGTAAAGAATCCTGCCACGGTATTTGCATCCCCCAGAGGGTGAAGGAGCATTCCTGTCATTCCCCACCCTTCACCAGGGGGTGTTCTCATCTTTTGGAATTTAGCTTTTCTAATAGGTGTGCAGTAGTATTTCACTGTTGTTTACATTTCTAACTTTCTAATGATACAGGATGTGGAGCATATTTTTGAATGCTTATGTGTATACCTTCTTTGTCCAGGTGTCTGTTCAGATATTTGCCCATTATCAATTAGGTTTTTTTTTTTTATTGTTGACTTCTGAGAGGTTTTTGTATGTTTTGAATACAAAAGCTTGATCACATGTGTGTGTTGCAGAAATTTTCTTGCAGTTTGTAGGTTGTCTTTTAGTTCTCTGAGCAAGGTCTGTCAGAGTAGAAGTTTTAATTTCATAAACCTCACATTATCATTTAGTTTTCTTTGTGGATGGGCGTTTGGTGTTGTGTGTTAAAACTCATCACCAAACCCAAGGCCATGTAGATTTCTTTCATGTTTTCTTTTTGATATTTTGACAGTTGTATTTTATTTTTTTAAAGTTTATGTATTGAGAGAGAGAGAGAGAGAGAGAGAGAGAGAGAGAGGGAGAGAGAGCATGTGGAGGGGCAGAGACAGAGGGAGAGAGAGAATTCCAAGCAGGCTCCTTGCTGTCAGCGCAGGGCCGAACTCACCAACGGTGAGATCATGACCTGAGTCAAAACCAAGAGGCCAACGCTCAACCGAATGAGTCACCCAGGTGCCTGGTAGTTGTGTATTTTGAATGTATATAAAAGTTTGAGTGAATTGTGGTGTAAGTTATAAAGTTCTTGTCCACGTTGCATTTTATGTGTTTTCCAATTATTTATATTATATTTATAAATATAATATATATGTATATATATATTATATTGTATTTCTGGAGAAGTCAGCATTTGACTGGAGACTCCATTCATTTGAAAATTTCCAAAATGTGGGGCTCAGTCCGTTAAGCCCCCGACTTCAGCTCAGGGTTCCCGAGTTCAAGCGCCTTGTCTGGTCGTACGCTGACAGCACGGAGCCCGCTTCAAATCCTCTGTCTCCCGCTCTTTCTGCCCCTCCCACCACCCGCTCTCACTCTCTTTCTCTCAAAAATAGAGAAATATTAATTTTTTTTTCTCTAATGTAATGGGGGGGGGGCGCCTGGGTAGCTCAGTGGGTTAAGCGTCCTACTTCAGCTCAGGTCATGATCTCAATGTGTGTGGTCGAGTCCCGTGTAGGGCTTTATGCTGACAGCTTAGAGCCTGGAGCCTGCTTTGCGTTCTCTCTCTCTCTCTCTCTCTCTCTCTCTCTCTCTCTCTCTCCCCCCCCTCCCCCTCTCCCCCTCTCCCCCGCTTGTGCTCTGTCTTTCAAAAATAAATAAATGTAAAAAAAAAAAAAAAGAAAAATGTAATGGGGCCGTGGATGTGTCAGTGTCTCCGTGGAACCGAGGGCACCGCATCCTGCACTGCCTCCACCGCCCGCAGGGGGCGCCCAAGTCCGGCTCCAGGACTCACGCCGGGCATGCGCGCTCTGCCGGCGTCTTCTGCCTGCGTTCGCAGGACTCCGGCCTCCTCAGGACCAGCTGTGGAGGCTCTGGGAGGATGTCGGGCCGTGTTCACGCTGACAGAAATTCAGTCTTCCTTAGGACCCCTGTGGAAGGTTGGGGGGACGGAGAGCCGCGTCCACGCTGACGGGAGCCCGGACTCCTCATGACCCTCTGTGGGGGATTTGGAGGGACATGGGCCCGCGCCCACGCTGAGGGGAGCATGGGCTCCTCACGACCCGCGCTGGTGACTTTGGGAGGACATGGGGCCCCGTCCACGCCGACAAGAACCCGGTCTCCTCAGGACCCGCTGTGGAGGCTTCGGGAGGACGTGGGGCCGCGTCCACGCCGACAAGAACCCGTCTCCTCAGGACCCGCCGCGGGAGGAGCAGGTGAGGAGAAAGCGAGGCCCGGTGAGGAGGAGCTTCCGAAGCGGGGAAGCTGAGCGGGTCGGTGTTCAGGGGACGCGGCGGGGAAGGGCCCGGCATGGCTTCGTGCGCGGTGACGCTCTGTCCCCCGCGGGGCTGTGCTCGCGGCCGTCGGGTCTTCCCGCTCCGGGCTCCGGGGCCGCGGGGCCGCGCGTGCGTGTTCCTGCTCCGCGCCGACTCGGTTCCCGCCGCGGCCTCCCGCTGTTCGCGGTCCGGGAGCAGGTGTCGGGGCGGTGCTCGCGCTCCCGCCACTCTGGCCGCGCGGGGTCCGTCCCGCCTCCGCGCGCGGCTCGGGGTGTCGGCCCTGTGTCTGCGACGGCGTCGTGGGGAGTTCGGTGCGACGGCCCCGGATCGGCAGATCGCTCCGGGCGGGGCGGACGCGGTCACAGGGTCGATTCCTCCACGTCCGGGAGCACAGATTGGCTTTTCATCCCTGTGCGTCTTCCTCCGTTTCTGTCCCCAGTGTCCTGTCCTCGGAGAGCAGGTCTGTCACCTGCTTGCTTAGACTCCCAACCCCCCAACCCCCGCCCCCCGCCGGCACGTCGTTCCTTCTGATGCGGTTGTAAATGGGACCGTCTCTTCACTTCTGTTTCTGACGGGTCGTCGGGAGTGTGTCGATGTGCACGTGGTGTTTGTGTGTTGATCTCGTGTCCTGCGGGTGCGCTTACTTATTAGTTCCGTTTACCTTAAATAGAACGCCGCCGGTTCCCACCAGCAAAAATGGGTTGATTTGGGAAGAAGAGAGCATTTCCCCCCCTGTGACTGGCGTATTTCCCTCGGCACGACCACTGCAAGGTTCAGTCCGTGTCGTGGCAGGTGTCAGAACTCCCGCCCTTGGTGAGGCCGAGGCTATTCCGTCGCGTAGAGACCGCATCGTGTTTATTTATTCGTCTGGCCGCGGTCGCTCGGGTTGCTTCCTCTTCACAAAGAGGCTGCAATGAACACGGAACAGGAATGTCGGCTCAGGGCTTCGCTTTCAGTTTCCGGGCGTGTGTGCAGAGGTGGAGTCTGTGTTAGTTTCCTGAGGAGCCACGTGCTGTTCTCTGCGGCCTCGCCACGTTGCTTCATTCCTTTCTAGGACAGAATAATATTGCTGTTCGTGGGTCTGTCCCAGTTTGTCTATCCCTTCGCCCCCAAGGGTCATTTGCATACTTTCTACCATTCGGCAACTGTGAGCAGTGCTGCTGTGTATGTTTGTGCACGTGCTCTTTTTTCAAACTACTGTTTTCAATTCATCCGGATACACATCTAGGAGTAGAGTTGTTGAGTCACGTGGTAATTAATTCTACGTCTTCATCTTTTTGAGGAAATGCCAAACTATTTTACACATAGGCTCCACCCTGTTACGTTTCCACAAGTTCGGTTTAAGGGTTCCAGTTTGTCAACATCTTTGCCAACATTTGTTATTTTGTAGTTTTCCTGATTATAGCAATTTAGTGTGTGTAAAAGAGGAACTGGTTTAAATCTTCATTTCCATAAGGATTAATGATGTTTAACATATTTTCATGTCTAATCACTATTCCTATGATCTCCCTGGAGAAAGGTATATCCAAGTGCTTTGTCCATTCTAAAAATTGGGTGTTTTGTTGTGGTGGTTGATGATGATGAGTTGTACAAACTATTTACGTATCCTATAAAACAGACTCTTACCAGACAAATAATGTGCATGTATTTTCTTCCATTCTAGACATTGTCTTTTCACTTTTGGGATAGCACCTTTTGCTGTCCAGAGGTTTATAATTTGGGGGAAATTAAATTCATCTATTTTTCTTTCCTTGATTGTGCTTTGGTGTCAGCTCTAAGAGCATTGTTAAAATCAATGGTCATGAACATGTATCTCCATTTATTTCTTGCAGAGTTTATGTAAGTTTACCTCTTACATTCAAGCTTTTGGTCCACTTTGGGTTAATGTTTTTATGTGGTGTGAGGGTAAGGGTCCAATTTCATTCCTCTGCGCATGGATAGCCAGTTGTCTAGCACCCTTTGTTGCAAAGACCATTGTTTCCCCAACATCATGTTGTCCACCCTTGTCAAAATTCGGTTGATGATTGATGAAACGGTATATTTCTGGGTTTTCATTTAAATCCCACTGATCTGTATGTATATCTTTATGACAGTATCACACTGTTTATTTATTGTTGCTTTGTTTTGAAGATCTGAAATGGGGAAGTATGCGCTTCTACCTTTGATTTTTTCGATTAGAGTTAGGGTTTTGGGGATTAGGGGTTAGGGGTTAGGGTGAGCGGTTAGGGTTCGGGGTTTGGGGTTCAGGGTTAGCGGGTTACGGTGTTAGGGTGTTAAGGTTTGGGGTTTGGGTTCAGGTTCAGTGTTCGGGTTCGGATTTCGGGTTTGGGTTCGGGGTTCAGGTTCGGGTTAGGATCGGGTTCGGGTTTAGGGTTAGGGTTTAGTGTTAGGTTTAGGGTTAAGGTTAGGGTTTAGAGATAGGGTTTAGGTTTCGGGTCCCACTTAGGATTCGGGTTAGGGTTAGGGTTAGGGCTTACGGTTTAGGTTTAGGGTTAGGGTTAGGGTTTAGGGTTAGGTTTAGGTTAGTGTTTAGGGTTAGGGTTAGGGTTATTGTTAGAGTCTTAGGGTTGGAGGGTTATGGTTAGTGATAGGTGTTAGGGTTAGAAGGTAGGGTTAGAGGGTTCGTGGTTAGGGTTCGGGTTTGGATTTAGGGTTAGGGTTATGGTTAGGGGTAGGTGTAATTTCAGGGTTTTGTGATTTTCTGAATCAGGGGTCTCGGGGTTAGTGTGAGGGGTCAGTGTTAGGGTTTAAGATTAGTGGTTAGTGTTAGGGTTAGTGGTGAGTCAGGTTGATGGTTCGGTTTAGGGATTAGGGCTTAGTGTTAGTATTTATGGTTTAGATTTTATGGTGTAAGATTACATTAGAGGTTCATGTTAGGGATACCTCCCTTGAGTTTCCAGGCCCTGAATCCATAGCAGTACAGTTGTCTCCCCAAAGGGCTGAGTGGAGGTTACATGTGATGGTTTAGGTCAGGAATAGTATTTTGATTGCAAGTGAGGTCAAATATTTTGGACACTGGTCTGGTAGCTCCCAGGAATCCTTTCGGGCAGCTGCAGGATGGCCTGGGAAACGACATAGTTATGTTCCAGGTTCAATGCCGAGTGACCCTGTACCACTTCTGGACCCCAGGCGCGTGGTATTGTCAGACTTTGGTATTGGGTCCCCATGGGAGAGAGCCTTAAATAGGGCTAGTTTTCGTTCCAGGGATGTTACCAGGGCTGAATCGACTCCAGTCTCGTGATCTCCCTCGAGGTCTGAAGTGAGTGTCCATGCTACGGTGCAGGTCAAGTGTAGGGTTAGGGTTCGAGGGTTAGGTTTTGGTTGAGGGTTGTGGTTACTGTTAGGGCTAGGGTTAGGGTTAGTTCCCAGTAGGGTTAGGGTTAGGTCCCAGGAGGCTCCAGGCGATGAACCCACAGCAGTGCAGTGGTCTCTCCGCAGGGCTGAGTTAAGAGCACAAGGGAGGGCGCCGATCAGGATTAGTTTGGGTTCCAAGGTAAGACAACTCTATGGGCCACTGGTCGGGTAGGCCTCAGGATTGCTCTGGTGCAGCTTTAGTCGTGCTTTGGAAATGACATGGTGATGTTCCAAGTTCCATGCTGAATATATCTGCACCAATTCTTGAACCCGTGTGCGTGCTGTTGTCAGATGTTGAAACTGGGTCCCCATGGGGAAGGAATCATAGCTGGGGTTAGGGTTTGTTCCAGGGAAGTCGACAGGGCCGAGCAACTGCAGTATCTTGATGTCCCTCAAGTTCTGAATTGAGGGCCCATTTGAGGGTGTGGGTCAAGGGATAGAGATAGGGTTAGGTGTAGGGTGAGGGTTATGGTTATGGTTAGGGTTAGGGTTAGGGTTATGTCCAGGTTTAGGTTCCAGGATGCTCCAGGCACTGACCCCACAGCAGAACAGTTGTATCCCTGAACTGTTTATTGGAGGACCCAAGGGAGGGTGCCTGTCAGGAGTAGTCTTTGGGTTCCTAGGCCAGACAAAAGTGTGGGCCACCCTGTGGTGAGGCCTCAGGAATCCTCTCGTGCAGCTGCAGTTGCGCTTTGAAAGAGACAGGGTGATGTTCCACGTTCCATGCCACGTATTTCTGACTGATTTTCGAACCCATGTACGTGCTGTTGTCAGGCTTTGGAATAGGGTCCCCATGGGGAGATAGTCTTAGCTAGGGTTAGGGTTCATTCCTGGGATGTTGCCAGGGCTGAAGCGACACCACTGTTGTGAATTCCATGGAGGGCTGAAGTGAGGGCACATTTGTGGCTGTGGGTCTGGTGTAGATTTCGTGAGACAGATAGGGTTAGATGTAGGCTGATGGTTATGTTTAGGGTTATGTTTAGGGTCAGGGTTAGGTACCAGGCGTCACCAGGCACTGAAACCACAGCAGAGTTTTCTCCCTGAAGGGCTCAGTGGAGGACAAAAGGGAGGGTGCCGGTCAGGGTTAGTCTTTGGGTTCCAAGGCCACACAAACGTATGGGCCACCCTTCATTTAGGCCTCAGGAATCCTCTCGTGCAGCTGCAGTCGCGCTTTGGAAATGACATGGGGATGTTCCACGTTCCTTGCTGTGTATTTCTGCACTGATTCACGAACCCGTGTGAGTGCTGTTTTCAGACTTTTGAATTGGGTCCACATGGGGAGAGAGCCTTAGCTAGGGTTAGGGTTCGGTCCTAGGAAGTCCCTGGGCCGAAGCGACTCAAGTTTCGTGATTTTCCTCATGGGCTCAATTGAGGGGCCATGCCATTGTGTGGGTCATGTGTAGGTTAAGGGTTAGAGATAGGGTTAGGTGTAGGTTGAGGGATAAGGTTTAGGGTTAAGGTTAGGGTTAGGGTTAGGGTTAGGTCCCACTAGGCTCCAGGCACTGAACCCACAGCCGAGCAGTTGTCTCCATGAAGTGCTGAGTGGAGGACCCAACGAGGGTGCCTGTCAGGAGTAGTCTTTGGGTTCCTAGGCCAGACAAATGTATGGGCCACCCTTCAGGTAGGCTTCAGGAATCCTCTCGTGCCGCTGCAGTCACGCTTCGCAACTTACATGATGATGTTCCATGTTCCATGCCAAGTATTCCTGCACTGATTCTCGAACCCATGTGCGTGTTGTTTTCAGACTCTGGAATTGGGTCCTCATGGGGGAGAGAGCCTATACTAGGGTTAGGGTTTGGTCCTGGGACGTCGCCAGAGCTAAAGCGACCCCAGTTTCGTGATGTCCCTTGAGGGCTGAACTGAGGGCCCATGCGAGGGTACGGTTCAAGTGTATGGTTGGGATTAGAGATAGCGTTAGGTGTAGGATGAGGTTTATGGTTAGGGTTACGGTTAGGGTTATTGGTCGGTCCCATGAGGCTCCAGGCACTGACCCCACAGCAGAGCAGTTGTCTATTTGAAGGGCTAAGTTGACTACAGGAGGAGGGTGCCGGTAAGGGTTAGTCTTTCGGTTCCAAGGCCAGACAAATATATGGGCCACCCTTTGGGTAGGCCTCAGGAATCCACTTGTGCAGCTGCAGTCATGCTTTGCAAATGACTTGGTGATGTTCCACGTTCCATGCCAAGTATTTCTGCACCGAGTCTCGAACCGGTGATCGTGTGGTTGTCAGACTTTGGAATTGGGTCCTCATGGGGAGAGAGCCTATACTAGGGTTAGGGTTTGGTCCATGGACGTAGCCAGTGCTGAAGCGACATCAGTGGTGTGAATTCCATGGCAGGCTGATGTGAGGGCCCATGAGCGGTTGTGGGTCTGGTTTAGTTATAGTGTGATAGATAGGGTTAGGTGTAGGTTGAGGGTCACAGTTAGGGTTATGGTTAGGGTTAGGGCTAGGTCCCAGGAGCTCCAGGCACTGAACCCACAGCAGAGCAGTTGTCTCTCCAAAGAGCTGAGTGGAGTACACTAGGGAGGGTGCTGGTCAGGATTAGACTTTGGGTTCTAAGGCCAGACAAATGCATGGGCCACCCTTGGGGTAGGCCTCAGGAATCCTCTCGTGCAACTGCAGTCATGCTTTGGAAATGGCATGGAGATGTTCCATGTTCCGTGCAGAGTATTTCCTCACCGATTCTCTTACCCTTGTGAGTGCTGTTGTCAGACTTTGGAATTGGGTCCCCATGGGAGATAGCCTTTAGCTAGGGTTAGGGTTCGGTTCCAGGAAGTCAGTAGGGCCAAAGTGACTCCAGATTCGTGATCTCCCTCACGGGTGAATTGAGGGCCCATGGGAGAGTGCGGGTCAATTGTAGGGTTAGGTTTAGAGACAGGATTAGGTATACGTTCAGGGTTATGGTTAGGGTTATGGTTAGGTTTAGGTGTAGGTCCCAGGAGGCTCCAGGCACTGAACCCACAACAATGCCGTTGTCTCCACGAAGGTCTGCGTTGAGTGCACTAGGAAGGGTTCCAGTCAGGATTAGTCTTTGGGTTCCAAGGCCAGAGAACTTTTTGGTACGCTCTTCGGTTAGTCCTCAGAAATCCTCTCTTGTAGCTGCAGTTGTGCTTTGGAAATGACATGGTGATTTTCCAAGTTCCATGCTGAGTTATTCTGCACTGATTCTCGAACATGTGTGCGTGCTCTTGTCAGAGTTTGGGATTGGGTCCCCATGAGGAGAGATCCTTAGCTAGGATTAGGGTTCGGTCCAGGGACATCTCCAAGTTTGTATTGTCATCAGTGTTGTGAAATCAATGGAGGGCTGAAGTAAGTGCACATGCTCAGATGTGGGTCTGGTGTAGAGTTAGTGTGATAGATAGTGTTAGGTGTAGGGTGAGTGTTCTGGTTAGGGTTATGGTTAGGTCCCAGGAGGCTCCAGGCAATTACCCCACAGCAGAGCCATTTTCTCCCCGAAGGGCTGAGTGGAGTACACAAGGGAGGGTGCTGGTCAGGATTAATCTCTGGGTTCCAAGCCCAGACACGTGTATGGGCCACCCTTTGGGTAAGCTTCAGGAATCCTCTCGTGCAGCTGCAGTTGTGCTTTGGAAATGACCTGTTGATATTCCACATTCTGTGCCGAGTATTTCTTCACCGATTCTCTAAACCATGTGTGTGCTGTTGGTGGAAAATATACAAATGTATATTTTCTAACGGAATGATATCTACATTGATGTCATTTGTGTGTTAGAGTGCACTAGTATGATTGTATGACTATCAAGTCTTTAAGTTTTTACTTTTTTGTGTATTGGATGCTCTCAAGTTGAGCGCATTTATGTTCACAATTGGATCTTTTTGTTGGATTGTACCTTTTATTATTATAGTGTCCTTCTTTGTCTCGTTGCAGTTTTATTTTTAAATCTATTTGTCTGATATAGGTATGGCTACTGCTGTTTTCTTTTGAGACTTTAGTTCTATAATTAGTCTCTTTTAGGTAGAAGATTGATGAGTCCTATATCTTATTCATTCTATCACCCAGTGCCTTTTATTATGAGGAGAGAGAGCACAGGCATGGGAGCGCAGGGTGGGGGAATGGGGGAAGATAGAAAGAGAATGAGAATGAGAATGTATCTTAAGCAGGTTCCATGCTCAGCGCAGAGCCCACTTGGGGCTCAATCCCATGATCCTGGCATCATAGCCTGAGCCGAAATCAAGAGTAGAAATCTCGGGGTGCCTGGGTGGCTCAGTCGGTTAAGTGTCCGACTTCAGCTCAGGTGATGATCTCGTGGTTCACGAGTTCGAGCCCCGCGTCAGGCTCTGTGCTGACAGCTCGGAGCCTGGAGCCTGCTTCCGATTCTGTGTCTCCCTCTCTCTCTGACCCTCCCCCTATTCATGCTCTGTCTCTCTCTGTCTCAAATAAATAAACGTTAAAAAAATTTTAAAAACAAAAAGAGTAGAAATCGCAAGCTATTGAGCCATCCAGGTACCCCTATTGGTCACCCAGTGCCTTTTATTTGAGCATTTATTCTGTTTCCATTCAAAGTAATTGATAGACATGTACTTGTCTTTTATTACTTGATGTTGGTTGTTTCTGAATCTTTCTGATCCTTTCTTCTTTTTTCTTTTTTATGGTTTGCTGGGTTTCTTTAGTAGCACAGTTGAAATTGCTTGTCTTTATACACTGCATATGTATTAGTGGTGTTTGATTTGTGGTTATTATTAGGTTTGTACCTAACCACTTCTGCATATAGAAGTCTATATTAAGTTGATAGTTGTTTAAGTTTGAACCAGTTCTTTACTCCTCTCCTCCCTGTGTAGTAGATATGTAGTGTCATATTTCAAAACCTTTCATATCGCGAATACCTTGGCTGATGTTTTATAGATATACTCATTTTTATTGCTTGTGCGTTTCGCATTTTAATACTGTCACTTTAGGTATTTCTTTTCCACTTAAAGAGTCCCCTTTAACATTTCTTGCAGGGGTGGTTTGTTGGTTATGAACTCGCTTAGTATTTATTTAGGAACATCTTGATCTCTCCTTCCATCTGAATGATATTGTGCTGGATAGACTCTCTTTGGCTGCAGATGTTTTCCATTTGGCACCTTTACCATACCGTGCTGCTCACTTACGGTTTCAAAGTTTCTTCTGAAAAACATCCAGTGATAGTCTTATGGGGTTTCCCTTGCAGGTAACTGTCATCTTTTGTTTTCCTGCTGTTAAAATTTTGCTTTATCATGACATTCTGCATTTTAATTACTATATGATTTGGTGTGGATATGCTTCTGTTGAATATATTGGGGGTTCTTTGTGCCTCCTGCTTCTGGATCTGTTTCCTTCCCCGCATTAGGGAAATTTTCATCTATTGTGTCTTCAAATAAATTTTTTGGTTCTATTTCTCAGAGTTCTGAGTATGAGAAATAGGACAGGAAAGACCTATTGAAGGTTCTCTGATGAATCACTAGATTTGCATGTGTGGAGGATAGATTTGGGACTCAAATGAATAACCTACCTTTAACTTCAAAGAACTAGAAAAAAACTACAATCTACGTCCAATGTTCTCAAAAGGGACAAAGTAATCCATATGAGAGTGGAAACCAATGAAACTGAGATCATGAAATCAATAGAAAATATGAAGAAGACCAAAAGTGGGTTTTCTGAAGAGTGAAACAAAATTGTCAATACTATACATAGACTATGCTAAGACAGAGGACCTTATTCAAAAGAATTATAAATAAAAGAGTAGACATTACACCTGATACCAAAGAAGCATAAAGGAGACAAAGAGGCGACTATGGCCAAATTAGATGCCAGCAAACCACCTACCTAGAAGAAATGGATAGATTCTTAGAAACACACAACCTACCAAGACTGTATCAGGAAGAAATAGAAGGTTTGCACAGACCCATTAAAGGAAGACTGCATCAATACAAGAAGATAACCAATGCAAGTAAATTGAATCAGTAATCGAAATTCTCTCAGGGAAGAAAAGCCCAGGACCAGGTGGATTCACTGGTGAATGTGACTAAACGTTTGTAGAAGAAACTAACAGCAGTCATCTCACTGATTCAAAAGGAATGAACACCACCAAACTCATTTCATGATACTGGAGTTACCCTGGTAGGAAGCCAGAAAAGGATACTACCTGAACAGAAAACTATAGGCCAGTATTCCCGTGATGAATATAGATGAATAATTCTCAATAATATACAGGCAAACCAAATTCAGCATCACATTAAAAGGATCATTGACCGGGGCGCCTGGGTGGCGCAGTCGGTTAAGCGTCCGATTTCAGCCAGGTCACGATCTCGCGGTCCGTGAGTTCGAGCCCCGCGTCGGGCTCTGGGCTGATGGCTCAGAGCCTGGAGCCTGTTTCCCATTCTGTGTCTCCCTCTCTCTCTGCCCCTCCCCCGTTCATGCTCTGTCTCTCTCTGTCCCAAAAATAAATAAACGTTGAAAAAAAAAATTAAAAAAAAAAAAAAAAAAAAAAAAGGATCATTGACCATGATGAAGGGCTTTTTCCCTGTAAAGGAAGGATGTTTCAGAAATGCAAATCAATAAATATGACCCCTCACATAATTGAATGAAAGAAAAATCAACCAGAAACCAGACTCTTAAGTATAAATAGCAAAGGGAGGGTAACTAGAAAGGAGGTGGGCAGGCGATGGGTTAAATCGGTGATGGGCTAAGGAGGGCGCTAGTAGTGAGGAACACTGGGTGTTGTATGTAAGTGATGGATGACTACATTCTATACCTGAAACTAACATTACACTGTATGTCAACCAACTGGAATTTAAATAAAAACTGGAAGAAATAAACACTAAAGAAATACATACATTTAAACTAAACTAAATAAATACATTAAAATTTTTTTAAATGTTTATTTTTGACAGAGAGAGAGATAGAGAGAGAGAGAGAGAGAGAGAAAGGGCATGAGCAGGGGAGGAGCAGAGAGAGAGTGAGACACAGAATCCGAAGCAGGCTTCAGGCTCTGAGCTGTCAGCACAGAGTCCAATGCGGGGCTCAAACCCACAGACTGCGAGATCATGACCTGGACCAAAGTCGGATGCTCAACTGACTGAGCCACCCAGGCACCCCATACATTTTAAAAATTAAAAAGAAAACTCATGTGATGATGTCAATAGACACAGAAAAAAAGTTCTCAGAAAATTTGGTATCCATTTGTGCTAAAAAACTCTTTAAAATTCAGTGTAGAAGGAACATATCTCCACATAAGAAAGGCCATGTATGTGAAGCCCACAGCTAACATCATACTAAGTAGTGAAATTGTGAAAGATTTTCCTCTAAGATCAGGCACAAGACAAGGATGCCCTAGATATGTGAAGGGGATTGGGTGATGCAGGCTTCTGGGTATGGAATGAATAAATCACAGATAGAAGGTATAGCATAGGGAACATTGAGAATGGTACTGGAATAGTGATGCATGGTGACAGGTGGCAGCTACACCGGTGTTAGCATAGCAGAATGTATACACTTGTCCAATCACTATGTTGTTCATCTGAAACTAATGTAACATAGTGTGTCAGCTATTCCCAAATAACATGATTTTTTAAAGTAAGGTAAAGGAATGAAATAAAAAGTTTAATGTAAAAGAACCTGTTAATATCTAATCAAGAAATGCAGTAAAGTTCCAAACTAGAAAGTCACCATATCAAATTCTATAGCATTCCTATACACTAACCAAATTATCTAAGAAGTAAAGAATCCCATTTACAATAGCATCAAAAACAATAAAACTTATAGGAATAAATTTAGCCAAGGAAGTGAAAGATCTCTCTACAGAAAACTATAACACCTGTGTACAGAAATGGAAGAAATTCAATTTGGATGAAAGAAACAGGAGAACACACAAGTCAGTGAAAAGCCATCCCACGTCCATCTTTTGCAGGAATTAATATAGATACAATGTCCATACTACCCAAAGCCATCTAGAGATTCAGTGCAATCTCTATTAAGACTCCGATGCAATTTGTATGCAATTAGAAAATCATATCCTAAAATGTATTTGGAACCACAAAAAGACCCCAAGTAGCCAACGCAAGAAAGAACAAAACAGGAGGCATCACACTTCTTGATTTCAAGTTGCATTCTAACACAAAGAAATCAGATATATCACTGGCATAAGCACACACACACAAGACAAGGGAACAGAAATTGAGAGCCCAAACTAAACCCATTCATGCACAGTCAACTAGTATTTGACAAGGGAGTCAAGAATACACAGTGGAGAAGAGTAGTCTCTTTTTAAAATTTTTTTTTAATGTTTATTTATTTTTGAGACAGAGAGAGAGAGAGCATGAACAGGGGAGGGTCAGAGAAAGAGGGAGACACAGAATCTGAAACAGGCTCCAGGCTCTGAGCTGTCAGCACAGAGCCTGATGTGGGGCTCAAACTCACGGACCGCAAGATCATGACCTGAGCCAAAGTCGGACGCTTAACCGACTGAGCCACCCAGGTGCCCCGGAGAAGAGTAGTCTCTTGAATAACTGGTGCTGGGAAAATGGATATTCACATGTGTAATGTGTAAAGCTTAGCACCTTATGTTATACCACTCCAAGAATTAACTAGAAATGGATTAAAGATGTAAATGAATGATACAGAAACAAAATTCCTCCTCATCATTTCAGCTCTTACTATGCCAACATGGAGCTGTTGAGGTGGTGAAGGGCTGGGTGGAGAGTAGTCCTGGAAATAGAAGACTGTGTGTGTAGAACAGGCTTTCTTTAGTAGTCTGGAGTTATCCCTCTGATCCTTTAAGACTAGCCACTTCCTTCCCTACATTTGCAGACACAGCTAGTACCATGCATGCTGCCAGCAATGCACTGCTTTGTCTCCTCCAACTCCTAAAAGCTCTAGGTGGGACCCAGTGGGAAGGGTGGAGTTTGATGGCACCAATGATGCCCTCTTGAAGCCAGATGGAGGGGAAGGAGACAGGTACCATCCAGCTTCATTGGGGTTCAGGTATGTTAGTATTGGTGTTGGATTTTTCACCTTTTACCCTAACATCTCAAAAGTTTAATTTCTGTCCTGCAGGTCCACGTGGTTTCCAGAACATTTCCTCCTTTCCCAGAACTGCCCTCCATGTCCTACTCCATGGGCTGCCCTTTATCACTATCTGTGGGCTTTGGGCCACCTCCACTTTCTCCAAATTGGGGTCCTCTGGGACCTTACCTTCCACCTCCACCATCTGGAAAGATGATATGACCAGTATGAGTTGACTTATAAAACACGTTTTGTCTTTTACTTGTTATGTGTTTGGAGAAGATGCAGTGATGGCACCACAGGGCTTTCAGGCCAGCCTGAGTGAGGATGTTGTAATGTGATTCAGGTTTCTCAGGACATGCATGAAATGGGCAGTCATTTCCACATAGTGAGCTGGGCAACACGTCTCTCTGATAGAGAAGGAAAGAGGCCTTATACATGCGACAGACACAGCACTCCCTAGGATGTCGCTTGTACAGAGACCATGTGCTGGGCTCTCTGAGGGATGAGACACACCACTAACTTAGTTTCTAGTGTTTGAGCTGTTCACAGCTGCTTGATTAGTTATAAAAACACCTGACCCAGCGTCCTGTAAACCTTCCTCAAGAGACAGGATCAGATCTCCCTCTTGTCCTCAAGGGTCACCCGAGACACCTGAAAAACCCTCTGCCCCTGGTAAGGGACGTGAGAGTGTGAATGAGTTGAATATAATGAAACATGTGGCGGATGGTTTCTTTTTCTTCCACACAGTCTATGCAGGTCAGAATCAACCTCCATCTACCTCCATCCTTTATGAGACCTAGGACGTGGTGCAGCTCCCATGGGGAATATCAGTTGTGTGTCTACCAGGGATGCAGAGAAAGACAAGGTAAATTCTGTTGCCCGTTTCAGTTGCAATGATTTCTGGAAAATTTTACCTGGCCTTGTCTGGTTGTCTATGTCCTCTAGTGTCTTTACTGCTTGATTTACATCCTCACAAGCCTCCAGGCTTCTCCAGTTTAAGATCATCATGTTAGCTAGAGCCTCTGGAAGCCACAAGTGCATGGAGGCTGAGGACCACGTGGCTCCCACTTTGTGTTTTTGGAAATAGCTTGAGGAGGATGACACTTCATTGCACCCTCAAGTCTTCTGGAGCATCTGACTCCTTCCGCACCTTCTTTACATGGGATTATCCTTATTATTTTCATTTTTTCCTATTTTAGTGTAGGCGATGAATTTGTTCAGAATGTCTGCTATGAGCCTCGTGACTGGAATAGATAAAAACTCTTTCCAACATTATATTGTGTGCTTTGTGCAGTGCTGAGGGTTTTTAGAAAAATTTCAGAATTCATTACTGGTCCTTCTGTGTTGGTAAATATACAATAGAGAATTTCTCCAGTTGTCCCCTTCGTGGAAATATTCTGAATTTTTAGAAGCGGCATGTGTAATCAAAAATGTATATGGAACTACAGTCATGAAGGGAGAGAATCAGTGATTACCTGCAGGGCCAGTATCTCACAGAGTTCTTCAGTTGTGTTTATATGAGCAGGTTCTCTTGTGTCCCGGGAGCAGTTGTAATTGGTACTTTGTCTCATGTTACCTTATGGGAGTTTTACACCTGAAATTGAGACACGTTTCTGTTCATTCTTTTATGTAGAATTTCTACCTCCCTTTTACAATGGGACAAAATAGCTCTGCAATTCATATTGTATTTAAAAGCTGAATTACCTGTGAATTAAGATAAACATACTGGAGACCAATGAATGCGCACAGGTAATGTGTTTCTCTCAGAAAACACATTTTCAGGCCCCCTGCAGGACTCCAGGAATCCCCATCTCCTCAGAGGACTCTGTGGCCTTGCACAGAAGATGTCTTTGTCAGGGAGGGAAGCAGAGTGAGGACAGGCATGGGATGGCAGGTTGAGCTTTGACCCTGGGGTGGCCCTGAATCTCTGTGTGGTGCTGGGCTTTTCTTTCATTCCTTCATGTTCTGTCTGTTCTCAGTGTGAAAATAAAAAGCCTGCATATCTGGTGGAAGAGGACACCAGAGGGGTCCTGGACACAGATGCCTGCCTCCTGGAATACGCTCCTTTATTAGACTGGCATTACTGCCATCAATCTTCTAGAATAGGACTCCTTGGCTTTCTGCATTTGTAGACATGGGCAGTGACGTGTGGCGACAGTAGCTTTTCCTTGTGCTATCTGGTACCTTCAGGTTGTAGGTGGGACCTTGTGGGAGGGTAGAGTTTTCTGGCACTGATGCTCCATTCTGCTAGAACCCGTGAATGAACAAGGGGCCAGGTGCTGACACCTGCTTCATTGTGTTTCAGCTCCTGTGGGCGTTCTGCTTCTGTCTGTCATACCAACATACCTGACACTTCTGTTCTGTAGGTCCTTATGGTTGCAAGAGGACCTCCTCTTTTCCCAGGTCCACCCTGCGGGCCCTTCCCCACAGATCCCCTTTATCACTGTTCAATGGCTCTATGAGCCCCCTCCAGCGCTTTGGTGTTCTCATGGACAGGACTCACCACTTCCACCTCGACTCTTTGTGAGATGATCTGAACAGTATGAGTTGACATGTTCAGCTTCTGTGTTGTTGAGTCTTTGAGAAGATGTAGAGATGGCCTCACAGGCTTTGTAATGCAAGGGTGCTGCTGGATGAGGACACTGTTAAAATTCCTCAAATTTCTCAGGACATGCATATGTTGGGCTGTGTCATTTTCCATTGCTGAGCTGGGCTATATATGTCTCTTGTGGAGAAGGAAAGAGTCTTTTAATAGAAAAGCAGGCATATCAGTTCTGCTTATGTGCCTTGTACACAGTCCATGTCCCTGGCTCTGTGAGAGATGAGGCAAACCCTTACCATCAGGGGCTTCAAGTGTCCTAATGGGGAGAGAGTCACATGCATTAAATGACATGGAGCTTCTGATCTACAATAGTGGAAGCTCCAGTAATGGGTCCTCAAGTACAAGAGACGGAGACATGAATCTCATGGGAAGGAATTGGAGGTTGTGCATGAGAAGGGAGAGCTGAGATGGTGCAGAGGGGAGGGTGTTGGACTCAGTGAGATGGAGTTGGAGGCCATTTCTGGCAGGGCCCACAACCTGGGCAGGGAGAGTGAGTGCAGCATGAAGTTCACACAGAGCTGCTGCATGGGTTCAAGGACAGTTCATGCAGGTATCATCTCTGAAATGTCATTGTGGCCAAAGTGCACCTAGTTCATTATCTAAATAAAGACTGTTGTTTCCCTTGGTTTTCTGAATGTTCTGGATCCGTGTGAAAGAATGCCCTGGAGAATTGTATTTTAACTTGGTTCTTATGGGATGCTTGTCTGCCTAAGTTTGTGTGCCTCTGTGAGACTAAGTGCGACGAAAGGTTGATCAGCTGTGTGGCTTCCTTGGCCTTCAGCCTGAGTCAGACTCTTAGCAGGGAATTCAGGGTTGATCAGGAAACTCCCCTGCTGGACTCTTGTCACCGCACCCCTGAACCTACTGTCCCCACCCTCCATGAAGGTTTGCATCTCTGAAACTTCCCTCACAATTTCCTGATGCATTGCCTGGGATCCTGCTGTCTCAGCCCTAATGCCACCTCTCAGTGGGGCCATCTCAGAGCCTCAGCTTTATAATCTGAGAAGCAGGGACAGTGTTGGTCTCTGAGGTCAGTGCGATGAAGAGGTGGTTAAGCACATAAGGAATTTGTAAAATCTATGGGATGAGTGGGCATTCACCCTTCTCAGGGTGGAAATGAATGTATCTGCACACAGAAGATCATCAGATGTTCATTCAGTTTCATGAAACTAAGGGTATAATGCCTAAGGCTAGGAGATTGGCAATTCCTGTTTCAAAAGATACAGCAAAGACCCCTGTGTTTTTTCTATTAAAATTCAGGTCCTACTTTACAAAGAAGGAAAAGATAAGTATGAGAATGTGTGCATTCAGGGATCTACATCTAAGATCTGAGGTAGACACACAAATGCAGCCACACAAATATGTGCTCATTCAAGGCCAAGATGTATTGTAGAAGAAAAATGTATAGAGGAGAAGAGAAGATCCCTTTGCAATAACTCAAAATCACTTTGACATAGAGGGCAATCAGTTTGAAATTTTTTTTTTTAAGTTTTTTTTTTTTAACGTTTATTTATTTTTGAGACAGAGAGAGACACAGCACAAACGGGGGAGGGTCAGAGAGAGAGGGAGTCACACAATCTGAAACAGGCTCCAGGCTCTGAGCTGTCAGCACAGAGCCCGACGTGGGGCTCAGACTCAACGGACTGCGAGATCGTGACCTGAGCCGAAGTTGGACACGTAACCGACTGAGCCACCCAGGCGCCCCTGAAATTTGAATAGGACACTGAACCATTACAAACCAGCTGTGGTTATTACATATTTAGAGATGGTGTCTAATCTGCCCCTTGGTCTGAATGCTTTCCTTGCCCATCCCGTCCCCTCCACTTTGTCCTTCCTAATGTCCCCTAATATACTTGTCACAGTTGTGTTTCTGTGTCAGCGTCTGCTTCCAGGAAAGTTGACACTCATTCCCCATCAAGTGTACACTTTGAGGTTCCTATATACGCAGTTGACCAACACATCGTATGTACAGTATTGGTGGAAGAAGACAGATCATTCTTTGGGGTTGTATTGCCTGGAAGGGACCTATAGTTCCATCTGAGGAGTTAGATGCATCCTTTAGGGAGCTCTGGTGGTGGTGGTTAATTCTGTAGATAGATACTCATGAGCACACGGCGTGTGTGCTAGTTGATGGGGTTTGTGCTGATGAGGAGGGCAGGTATCTGTCTCCAGGAAAGGGTCTATTTTGATGGTAAGGAATGGATTCAGGAGACCAGTAAGGAGGCCCTGCATTAATTCAGCTCTTGTCCCTTTGTGCACCTTACCAGCTGCCCCCAATAGCACCAATCCAGGTGGCCTCCAAGGGGGCAAATGGCGCAATTTTTGTGGTGAGTCACATGATGTCCCACAAAGCTTCCCCTGTTGCCTTATTGAGGGATGGGGAGGGCAGAGGTCCATGGTCTGAGTTAGGTTCCTTGGACACCACCCAGGAGAGCTGTGTGTAAGCCTATGGCTCCTTCTACATCGGCCAATCCAATCCACTTTGCCCCAGGGACCCTGAACCCTGTGAGCCCCTTTTTCCTCCCAGCTTAGGGAAGCAGCCAGCCCTCCAGAAGCTTTTGGGTCATGGCTGGGCCACCATGGGTAAATGTCTGGCTGTCCACATGCTGCCAGCATTGCTATAGCAAATGTCAACGTGAGCAACTGCTGTACAGAGGATTCTCCTCCATTGTGATCGGGGCCTGGGACAAAATATGACAGGAGAAAGGGAGAGACAGGAGTGCCCTGTGCTCCTGGACAGGGCTGCATGCACAGAGCAGATATCCTGAAGCCTGGGGAGAGGTGGAGAAAGAGGCAGGCAGGGAGAGAGACACTGAATAAGTGATAGGGGAACTGGGCAAGTCCTGGAGAGTGAAAGGAAGAAACAGAGAGATGTGGTTAGAGAGAAACAGAGACAAAGAGGAAGTACAAGGAGAAAGTAGAGACCTCGTCCAGGAATGTGGATGGGGTGAGGTGGGCCAGGAGAGAGGGGATGTATGAAGTGTCTCTGAGTGCTGGGGCAGAAATGGCTGGTATCACGGGCATCAGAGTTCTGTGAGTCCAAGACTCCAACATCCCTGGGGCCAAGCTTTGCAGAGGTCATTGCTTTTGAAAAGATGGGTATCCCTCATTTCTCCTGGAATTGTGGGGCTCATCCTCATGTTCTGTCATGGAGAGGGATGTCTTGAGGGAGAGTGTGCTGCTCTTTGGCAGGTAAACTCCAGAGCCTGCCCTGTGGGGAGAGGACCCAGACCCATTTCCCTCACTGCCCTAGGCCCTGTTGGATTTCCCCGCCGCTCCCTACCAGCTGGTCTTCCTCATGTTCTGAACCGAGGCATCAGGCATTGTGTTGCCCCTAGGTCCGGCAGTCTGGACCTGGCAGAGTTGAACTGCTGATATTGATAAAAAGTATTTGACAAGAAGGTCCATATTCTCCCTCTGGAACTAGCAGTGTGCATCAAGATCGTGGGTTTTTATCCTCCTGTCCACTGCCAAACTGAGGATGCCAGATGGTAGGTGAACACTTTAAAACACCATAGTCTTCTCTTAAATCAAATTCAAAGACATTTTCTTGTCCCAGCTCTAATTCTGAAGAGATGGCAACTAGTAATTGAAGGCATAATGGTCCTATAGGAATTTGACCTATATGACCAATGGACATTATTTCATCCATCTGTATCCATAAAGCACATTTCATTGGAAATATTAGCCAAGGATACATAGAGTAAATTCATAACAGATGTGTAGCTCCCTGTAAGTTGCATTCTGACCTTGTCACATATGTGTCATCAAAGATATCATTAGTGACTTTTCAGATAAGCTTTCAACATCAAGATGGTGATGTTAGAGAATCTGGTATAAGTGGAATTTCACAGATTCTAAATTAGGAATGATTTTTTAATATATAATGTTTCTGTTTTTCTTTTTTGGAGAGAGCCTGAGCGGGGAAGGGGTGGAGAGAGCAGGAGACACCAAATCTGAGGCAGGCTCCAGGTTCTGAGCTGTCAGTACAGAGCCTGACGCAGGGCTCAAACTCATGGACTGCAAGATCATGACCTGAGTGGAAGTCGGACGCTTAACTAAGCCACCCAAGCGCCCCAGGAATGATAGTTTATTGTTCACAAATTTGTTGTATTAGTTTCAGGCATACATTGTAGTCATTCCATATGTCTATAAATTATGTTGTACTTCAGCACAAGTGTAGCTATCATGTAGAAGCATGCAACAGTATTATTGCAGGATGGACTCTCTTCCATTGGGTGTCCCTTGTATCCCTAGGACTCATTCATTCCATAGCTGGAAGCTGGTATCTCTCTCTCAAAGGTGTTAATTCTTTATCTAACCTAAACACTTAGGTGGTAAACACAGTTACCTCTTGTTCAGCATGTGTAATTTGGCGGTCTGTTTTTCTGGGAACATTGCTGAAAGCATTACAAATGATGTCATTACGTTAATAAATTCGGTTTCATTCTTCACTCACAAGAAAAGAGAAGGAAAAGATTTCTTTGTGTCCCAGGCCCTGTCACTAAGACCCTTCCCAATGTGGAGAACAGGCTGGGTTGCTCAGAGCACCTTCCATCCCTCAGCTGAGCGACCAGGGCTTTCAACATTGCAGGAATTCCCATGGTGGCCAGCAGAGAGAGCTCGAGCACCACACACCCGGAGGGCGGTTTCCTCTGCTTGGGCAGTGATGGCCAGCAGAGGGCGTATCATCGGCTTTTCTGACCCAGGACACCTTAGAGCAGGAAGGGTTGCTGTTGCTCCCAGAGGACTCAGGGCCTCTGCCGCTGCCTCAGGACAGAGAGCAGAGCTGCGTTTCCAGCAGGTTCTGCCGCCCGCCACAGGGGAGACTTTGGGAGCTTTGCAGCAACTTGGCATCTCCTGAGTCCCACAGAGTATCTGCCTTGTTGTACTGAGTGCTGAGGAGGGGGCGCTGGGTGGCTTCCCTGGGCAAGCTGGTTGCTGAGCAGCACAGGCCCTTGCATTTTCTGGGCTGTCCCCATGTTTCATTCCTCCCCTTCCCAGACAGTATTTGAACAAGACATATTTTACTAAAGGACTCATGGATTGCGGGGTCCCACGACATCACCTCATCGATGCAGTCGATGGTTTGTTCCAGATTCAGGCTCGTTTCTGGGAAGACACCCTGACAGAAAGTCAGAAGAACGGGAGCTGCATTCCGTTAGGACGTGAATACATGAAATGCTCATCTCAGGACCTTCTAGAAGAATGAGCTGGGACCCACTTTCCGAGTCCTGCTGGAACCAGAGACTGAGGTAAGGGCCATCATGCATGCTTTTTAAAAAATTTCATGGTTATTTTTCCAACCTAGTGAAGTGATTGAAAACTATAGAAAACCTGGTAGGTACCTGTCATTAACCTTATGTTATCTTTTAATGTAAATGCCAGTGAGTAAAAACACAGTGTAATATTAGTTTAAGGTGTACAATATAGAGCAACACTTCAACACGTCACCCGGTGGTCATCCCAGGTGCATTCTTAATCCCCAGCAGCTGTTTCACCCATTCCCCATCTCGCTGTGGAAGCCCTCAGTTTGTTTCCCAGTTAAGAGTCTGTTTGTCACTGTCTCCCCCCCCCCCCCCCCCCCCCCCGCCCCCACCTTGTTTTGTTTCATTTCCACGTGTTAGTGACATCATCTGGTATTTGTCTTTCTCTGACAGGCTTATTTCACCCAGCATAACATTCTCTCTCTCCATCCACCTCGTGGCCAATGACAAGATTTCATGTTTTTACGGCTAAATAATATTACATTCCATACACTACATCTCAGTTTATTCATCAGTTGATGGATGCTCGGGCAGTTTCCGTAATTTGGCTGTTGTAGAAAATGCTGGTGTAAACATCAGGGTGCATGTATCCCTTTGAAGAATTATTTTTGTATTCTTTGTGGAAATACTTCGTAGTGAAATTGCTGGATCGTAAGGTAGTTCTATTTCCATTTTTTTTTTTTTAACGAATCTCCATGATGTTTTCCAGAGTGGCTCCACCTGTTTGCATTCCTACCCACAGTGCAAGAGGGTTTCTCTTTCCCCTTATCCTTGCAACACCTGCTGTTTCATCATTCATTGATTTTAGTCATGCTGACAGATGTCATGTGTTATCTCATTGCAGTTTTGAATTGTGTTTCCCTGAAGATGAGTAATGGTGAGCATCTTTACGTGTCTCTTGGCTATGTGTATATCTTCCTTGGGAAAATGTCCATTCATGTCGTCTGCCCATTTTTAATTGGATTTTTCATTTCTTGGGTGCTGTATAACTGTATATATTTTGGACACTAACCCTTTATCAGCTGTCGTTTACAAATATTATTCTTGTAGGTGTTTTAGTTTTGTTGACTATTTCCTTGGTGACAGAAGCTTTTTATTTTTATGAAGTCCCATTATTTTTGCTTGTTTTTCCCTTACCTCAGGAGATATATCTACAAAGACGTTTGCAGACAAAGTCAAATAAGATACTGCCTGTGTTAGGTATCCTCTGGGATTTTTATGGTTTCAGGTTTCACACATAGGTATTTATCCGTGTTGGATTTATTTTTGTGTATGTTGTAAGGAAGTGGTCTGTTGTTGTTTTTGTTTTGTTTTGCAGGTTGCTGTCTAGTTTTTACAAAACCATATGTTGAGGAGACTTTTTTAAAGTTTATTTTTGAGAGAGAGAGAGAGCAGGCAGAAGAGGGGCAGAGAGAAATGGAGAGAGAGAATCCCATGCATGCTCTGCACTGCCCTGAGATCATGATCTGAGCTGAATCCACAATCACATGATTGGAGCCACCCATGTGTCCCAAGACTATCTTTTTTTTTTTTCCATTGGCTATACTTTCCTGCTGTGTTGAGAATTAATTGACCATATAGGTGTGAATTCATTTCTGGGTTTCCATTCTATTGATCTCTGCATCTGTATTTTTGTTGTTTTTGTTTGCCGGTACCATATTGTTATGTTCAGTACAGCTTTGTAATGGAACCTAAAGTCTGGAAGTGTGATGTCTGCAGCTTTAGTTTTCTTCTTCAAGTTTGTTTTGGCTGTTTGGGGTCTTTGTCGTTCCATACAAATTTTGGGATTATTTGTTCTAGTTCTTTGACAAATGTTTTTGTTAGTGTGATAGGTATTTCATTACATGTGCAGATTGTTTTGAGGAGCGTAGACATTTTAACAGTGTTTTGTTTTTCCCATCCATGAACATGAAATGTATTTCCTCTTCTTTGTGTCCTCTTCCATTTCTTTCATCAGTGTTTCATAGGCTTTAGAGTACAGGTCTTTCACCTCTTTGGTTAAGTTTATTCCTGGTATCTTGTGGTATTTGTGCAACTGTCAATGGGATTGATCCCTTACTTTCTCTCTGTGTTAATTCATGATTCGTGTATAGAAATGCAATACATTTATGTACATTGATTTCTGAATATTGTGACTTGTCGAATTCATATATCAATTCTAGCAATTGTTAAGGGAGTCTTTCATGTTTCTTATAGAGAGCATCATGTCAGTTCCAAATAGTGAAAGTGCTACTTCTTCCTTGCCGATTTGGATGCCTCTTATTTCTTTTTGTTGTCTGATGGCTGTGGCTAGGACTTCTAGTACTATGTGGAATAACAGTGGTGAGAGGGGTCATCCCTGTCTTGTCCCTGACCTTGGAGGAAAAACTTTCAATTTTTCCCCACTGAGGATGCGATTTGTTGTGGGTTTTTCCTAGATGACCTTTATTATTTGCAGGTAGGTTGAGTCTCAATGTACTTTGCTGAGGGGTTTTATCATGAATGGATGTGACATTTTGTCAAATGGTTTTCCTGCATCTGTTGAAAGCATCATATTGTTCTTATCCTTTCTTCTACTGTGGTGCATCATGTTGATTGATCTGTGAATGTGGAACCACCCTTGCAGCCCAGGAATATATCCTCTTGATTATGGTAAATGATTCTATTAATGTATTGTTGACTTTAATTTGAAGGTATTTTAATGAGAAGTTGTGCATACATACTCATCAGGCTATTGGTCTGCAGTTTTATTAAAAATTTTTTTAACATTTTTTAAATGTTTATTTCTTTACTTAGAGTACATAAAAGTGAGGTAGGGGCAGAGAGACCGGGAGAGAGAGAATCCTGGCCATGCCCCACACTGTCATGGCAGGTCCATTGTGGGACTGGAACCTACACACTGCAAGATAATGTCCTATTCCGAAATTAAGAGTTGGACAGTAAACCAGCTGAGCCACACAGGTGCCGCTGCAGCTTTAAGTTTTAGTGGAGGCTTTATCTGGTTTTGGTATCAGGGTAATGATGGCCTCATAAGATGAATTTGTACGTTTTCCTTCTTTTTTATTTTTTGTAATAATTGAGGAGAATACATATTACCTCTTCTTTAAATGGATGGTAGAATTCATGAGTGAAGCCATCTAGCCCTGAACTCTTGTGTTTGGGGGGAGATTTTTTAAATTACTGATTTGATTTCTTTCTGTTTTCAGATTTTATGTATCTTCCTGTTTCAGTTTTGGTAGTTTGTATGTTTCTAGGAATTTGTTCTTTTTTCTCAGAGTGTCCAATTTGTTGCATATAGTTTTTCATAGTATTATCTTCTAATTATATTTTTGTGGTGTTGACTCTTATTTTTCCTTTCTTATTTGTGATTTTATTTACTTGAGTCCTTTCTCTCTTCTTTGTGAAAAGTCTGCCTAGGAGGTTTTCAAGTTGATTACTGCTTGCTAAGAACCAGCCCCTGGTTTCATTGATTTGGTCTAGTGTGTTTTTGGTTTTTATATTCCTTATTTCTGCCTTAATCTCTATTATTTCCTTCCTTCTGCCATTCTTCTTCTCATTCCTTTAATTGTAAGTTAGGATTGTTTGAGATTTTTCTTGCTCTTTAAGGTAGGCTTGTATTGCTATATACTTCCATTGTAGACTGCTTTTGCCATATTCCAAAGGTTTTTACCAGTGTATTTTCATTTTCATTTGTTTCAGTGTATTTTCTCAGTGATTTCCTGTTTGGCTCATTCATTTAGTAGCATGTTATTTAACCTCCCTTTATTTGTGGCCTTTCCCCCCCTAACCCTCTCCCCACCCTCTGCTTTTTTGTGGTGGACTTCAAGTTTCCTAGCTTTGTGGTCAGAAAAGATGCTTGGTCTGATCTCTGTCTTTGGGTACCTCTTGAGGCCTGATTTGTGACTTAGAATGTGATCAGTTCTGGAGAATGCCGAATGTGCGCTCGAAAAGAATGTGTACTCTGCCATTGTAGTATGGAGTGTTCTGAATATATCTGTTAAACCTGTCTGGTCCAGTGTGTCATTCAAAGCCATTGTTTCCTTGTTGATTTTCTGTTTACAGGTTCTGTCCATTGATGTGAGTGATGTGTTAAAGTCCTCTATTATCGTTATATTATTATAAATGAGTTCCTTTATGGTTGTTGTTAAATGTATTATGTACTTGGTGATCGCATGTTGGGTGCATCAAAATTTACAATGATTGGATATTCTTGTTTGGCCGTCCCCTTTAGTATGAGATAGTGTCCATCTTCATCTCTTATTATAGCTTTATTTATTTATTTATTTTTAAGTCTTAGTTGACATACAGTGCATTCTTGGATTCGAGAGTAGAATTCGGTGATTCATCCCTTACATACAACACCCCAGTGCTCATCACAACAAGTGCTCTCCTTAATACTCGTCCCACATCTAGCCCAGCGCTGACCCATCTCCCTCCATCAATCTTCAGTTTTTTTCTGTAACATTAAGAGACTCATGTGGTTTGTTACCACTCTTCTCTTTTCCTGCCCCCTTCCGATGTTTTCATCTGTTTTGTTTCTTACATTCCAGATGAGTGAAATCCTATATTTGTCTTTCTCTGATTGACATATTTCACTTAGCATAATACATTCTAGCTCCATCCACATCGTTGCCAATGGCAAGATTTCATTCTTCTTGAAGCTGAGTTATATTTCGTTGTATATATGTATATATGTATATATGAACATAGATACGCGTATACATATGTATACACACACACACACACACACACACACACACACACACACACACACCACAACTTTATACCTTCATCAATTGATGGATACTTGGGCTTTTCCATAGTTTGGCTACTGTTAATGCTGCTATAAACACTGGATGCATGCAATGTCACAATTAGGTATTTACCCAAAGGGTACCAAAATAGAGCCTGGTTTTAAAGTTTATTTTTCCTGATATAAGCATTGCTACTGGTTTTCTTTTGACATTATTGGCATAATAAATGTTTCTTCATTCCCTCTCTTTAAATCTGCAGGTGACTTAAGTCCAAATAAGGCTTTGTAGGCAGCATCTAGATAGGTGTTGTTTTTGTTTGTTTGTTTTGTCCATTTTGACGCCCTATCCAATGTCTTTTTATTGGAGCATTTAGTCCAAGAACATTCAGAATGATTATTGATAGGTATATATTTAGTCCCATTCTACTAGTTGTTTTGCCATTGTTTCTTGATGTTTTCTCTGATCCTTTCTTGTCTGTAACACTTTTAGTCTTTCATTTCCACTCAAAGAGCCCGATTTAAATATTCCTTTCTTTTGACTGGTAGTACATTTCTTTACTTCTTTTTAATATTTCTTCTTTTTTAAATTTAAGCCCAAGTTAGTTACCTTATAGTCGAATACAGTTTCAGCAGTAGAATTTAGTGATCCGTCAAGTACAAAATATACCCAAATACTCCTCCCAAGTGCTGCCCATAATGCCCATCACCCATTTAGCCCATACCCCTATTCAGTAACCCTCCTGAAACCCTGAGTTTCTTCTCTGTATTTAAGAGTCTCTTAGATCGTTTGACTCCCTCTCTGTATCTTATTTTTGCTTTCCTTTCACTACTTTCATCAGTTGTATTAAATTCCACAGAAGAGAGAAATCATATGATATGTGTCTTTCTCTGACATATTTTGCTTAGCATAATAAAGTAAGGTTCCATTCACGTTGTTGCAAATAGCAAGATTTCATTGTTTTTGATCGCCGAGTAATATTCCATTGTATGAATATACCACATCTTCTTTATCCATTCATCTATCAATGGACATTTGGGCTCTTTGCATAATTTAGCTATTGTTGATAATGCTGCTATAAACATTGGAGTGCATGTGCCACTTCGAGTCAGTTAGTGTATCCTTTGGATAAATACCTAGTAGTGCAATTGCTGGGTCCTAGTGTAGTTCTATTTTTAGTTTTTTGATGAATCTCCATACTATTTCCCAGAGTGGCTACACCACTTTGCATCCCATCAGCATTTCAAAAACATTTCCTTTCCCTGCATCCTTGCCAACATCTGTCCTTTCCTGAGATGTTAATTTTAGCCATTCTGATAGGTGTGAGGGGATATCTCATTGTGGTTTCGATGTGTATTTCAGTGATGATGAGTGAGATTGAGCATCTTTTCATGTGTGACCATTCTGGATGTCATCTTTGTTAAAGTGTCTCTTCATGTCTTTTGCCCATTTCTTCACTGGATTATTTGGTTTTTGGGTGTTGAGTGTGATAATTTTTTATAGATTGTGGATACTAACCCTTTATCTGATATGTCACCTGCAAATATCTTCTCCCATTTCATTCAGTTGCCTGTTAGTTTTGCTGATTGTGTCCTCTGCTGTGCAGAAGCTTTTTATCTTGATGTCTCAATGGTTCATTTTGTTTTTTATTGTCCTTGCTTCAGAGACATGACAAACAAGAAGTTGCTGTGGCCGGGATCAAGGAGGTAGATTGCCTCTTTTCTCCTCTAGGATTTTGATGGTTCCTTTCTTACATTTAGATCTTTCATCCATTTTGAGGTGTGTGTGTGTGTGTGTGTGTGTGGTTTAAGAACATAGTCCACGTTCATTCTTCTCACTGTCCAGTTTTCCCAGTACCATTTGCTGAAGAGACTTTTGTTTTTCCATTGGATATTCTTTCCTGCGTTATCAAAGATTACTCGGCCATATGTTTGAGGGCCCATTTCTGGGTTCCCTATTCTGTTCCATTGATGTCTGTGTCCATTTTTGTGCCTGTACCATACTGTCTTGATGATTGCGGCTTTCTAATACACCATAAAGTCCAGAATTGTAATGTCTCCAGCTTTGTTTTCTTTTTCAACATGACTTTGGCTATTTGGGGTCTTTTCTGGCTCCCTACAAATTTTAGGGTTGTTTGTTCTAGCTCTGTGAATAATGCTGTTGTTATTTTGATAAGGATTGCATTGAATGTGTCGAGTGCTTTGGATAGTATTGATATTTTAACAATATTTGTTCTTCTAATCCATGCACATGGAATGTTTTTCCATTTCTTTGTATTTCTTCAGTTTCTTTCGTAGATGTTGTATGGTTTGTTCCTTTATTTTATTAATGTTTATTTTTGAGACAGAGCGACAGAGAGAAAGAGAGCACATGAGCAGGGGAGGGACAGAGAGACACATACTCGGAAGCAGACTCCAGGCTCTGAGCTTCCAGCACAGAGCCCATTGCGGGACTCGAACCCACAAGTGAGGGATCATGACCTGAGCTGAAGTCAGCGCTTAACTGACTGAGCAACCCAGGCTTCCCTCTGTTGTTTTAAGTGTACTGATCTTTTACCTCTTTGGTTAGGTTTATCCCTGGGTATTTTATGTTTTTCAGTGCAGTTGTAAAGTATATCAATCCTAGATTTCTCTCTGCTGATTATTGGTGTATAGAAATACAATCAACTTCTGTATATTGATTTTATATCCTGAGACTTTCCTGAATTCCTGTATCAGTCCTAAGAGTTTTTCCATGGAGTCTTTGGATTTCCATGGAAAGTATCATGTCTGGGAAGAGGGGAACTTTGACTCCTTCTTGCCAGTTTGGACACCTTGTATTTCTTTTTGTTGTCTGATTGCTGAGGCTAGGACTTCCAACAGTTTGTTGAATAACAGTGGTGAGAGTGGACATTCCAGTCATGTTCCTGACCTTAGGGGGAAGGCTCTCAGTTTTTCCTCATTGAAGATGATATTAGCTGTGGGACTTTCGTATCTGGACATACTGATATTGAGGCAAGATCTTTCTATCCCTCCTTTCATGAGTGCTTTTTTTTTCATCAAGAAAGGATGCTGCATTTTGTCAAATGCTTTTTCTGCATCTATTGAGAGGATCATGTGGTTGTTATCCTTTCTTTTATCAATGTGATGTATCACATCAGTTGATTTGCAGATATTGAATCGGTTGTGCATCCCAGGAATAAATCCAATTCATTGTGGTGAATAATTATTTGTATGTATTGTTGGATCCGGTTTGCTAATTTTTGTTGAGAATTTTTACATTCAGGTTCATCAGGGAAATTGGTCTGTAGTTTTCCTTTTTGGTGGGGTCTTTGTCCAGTTTGGACTCAAGGCCGTGCTGGCCTCATAGAATGAGTTTGGAAGTGTTCCTTCCATTTCTCTGGCTATGACCTTATCTTGTTCTTTCATTTGGGATGCATTCCTCTTGTCTTGGAATTTTGGTTGAGTATTTGCTTCTCTGTGTTACAAAAGCTCATTATGTTACCTGCCTGTGAGATGAATGGCTTTATGAAGAGGAGGTCATCTAGTGTCCAGGGCCTGACATATCAGGGAGTGTCTGTGGTGTGTGTTGCATGCACTGTTTTGTGTTCTTGCTGCACTATTCTTCAGGCCAGTTGTATGGGCAATGTATGGTCCTTGGCCAGAATGTGCTGAGTTTTATCTAGGTCTGCTCCGATCTGCTCGTTAAATGAGACTTAAAACGACTGCCACTTGAAGTGAAGCCCTGCGGAACTGTCTGGTCAAGAGACGTGGTGTGGTCACGGGCTTCCACTGGTCTTCTGGTGAACCAGAAGGGGACACCTCCATTGGGACTGAGGCAAGCCTGATTGACCTAGAAGGCCAGTCTCACCAGAGCACAGGAATGTGAGGTTGGTGTAAACAGCTTAGGCAGCCAGTGTGGGGATGGAACTGTTTCCAGCAGATGGTTCTGTGTTTATGCCGTGGGGAAGAGGAGGAAAATGGCGCCACCCAGCTCCTCTGTCCTAGCTCCTTTGTCCCCTTGTTGTGAACACTGCCTCTCAGGGATGCTCTCAATGATCAGTGTATAATCTCCCCACTGTATGCACCAGGCAATGTACAGACCACTGTTTCCATGCCATCTGCCTGCAAGTAATTTGCTGCCTTCTCTCAAGGAGTAGGCCAGTGCTCCTAGGGCTATATCCCAGCCAAGCCTGCTAAATTTTGAAACTCCACATTCTCGGGGTGCCTGGATGGCTTGGTTAAGTGTCTGACTCTTGGTCCTGGCTCAGATCATGACCTCGTTGTCGTGGAATTCTCTCTCTCCCTCTATTCCTGCCCCTCCCTTGCACGTGCTGTCTCTCGCAAAATAAACTTAAATTTAGTGGCATTGAATATCTTATTTAGGCAAGATTTCCTCCCTGAAGGGAATGGCAGGGGTCTATCAGTTAAATTTCCAGCACTGACTAGGAAATTCTTTGCTGACCTGTTAAAGGTTACATTCCTGCAGGAATGAAATTAGGTTTAGTGACATGGGGCCTTAGCATAAGTAACTCCGTGATGGGCCTGTGATTTTTCTTAACATTCCAAACCCAAATGTTTACACATCCATTTTTTTAAATTAAAATATAGCCCTAAATAATATTTTAGCCATCTACTGCCAGCCCGATGATCATATCCTGTAAAACTGTGACCACCTCCTAATCATAGATGAAAATCAACTCTGTGGCTCTAAGGTCTTTGTGAGTCTGGGTTATTGCTGGCCTTCTGAAATCTTTGACCCAGGGACCCCCAGCCAGGTTGCTGAGCCATCACTTATGTACAGAAGCACCCTTTCCAAGTTACCTCTTCCTAAAGCGTTGTCGTTCCCTCTGGTACTTCTGGGTCTTACCCTTTTGTAGATCACATGCTGTGATGGACATCCCCTCCCGAAAACCTGTCAAAGTGGACCAGAGAAAGCTGCTTGCCTGTGACTGCCACTTCATGGTCACATCTTTTCCTTCTGAAACCCCTTGAACTCCGTATCATTCTTCCAGTCTTTGAATATCTCTTTGATGTGGAAATATTTCATTCTCTTGTATTCCTGCTAAAAATATGCATGAAAATATTAAAGCAAGGATTCTTTACAATAAGTGAGCCAGTCACAATGATCCATCTGGCCGTGTGTACATGTTTTTTTTTTTTTTTTTTGACAATGTTTAGGCATGATGTGAAGTACATCCTGTAAAATCTGAGTATCATTCATTATCTAGGATAACCACCTTTATGGAAAGCCTTTCAATGACATGCTTGTTCAAGATCAGAAAAAAACACTTAATTTACATACCACATAATACAGTGGTATATACATACGTTATCTTAAAATATGTCAAGTAGATGTTTCTATGAAGTGTATATCATGCATTCAGTTTTCTGTACCATGAATGATATTTAAATTACACAATAGTAAGAACAAAAATAGGTACATGGCCATCACTAGTAACTAATACTAGAACTAGTCATATATTATGTGTTGAAAACATAAAACCATGATTACTAATAATCTGTTCATTCGTGATGGGTTTCTAGTTACCAGAAAAATTGGGAAGACATTATTGAGTCTCCACATACATCAGACTGTTTTCTGACTATTGATGTCTTATGAGTTGATACATGATCACAATCAATATCCCGAAGAGATATGGTAGGATTAACTAAAGTTTATATTTGTATTCAGATTGCTTCGGTTTTAACCTCTTCTGTCCCAGACTCATCCCAGCTGGCACATTACAGTCATCCTGTCTCCTTAGGCTCCACTTGACTATGATGATGTTTAGATTTTTCCATATTTTTCATAATCTGCAAAGTTTTGAGGGTACATCTGTAGAATGTATTTTGTAGAATGATCCCTGGTTGGGATATGTCTAACGTTTGTTCAAATGCTTAGGCCAGAGTTACCGTGTTTTGGAGAAGATCCAGAGGCATAATGCCATCCATAATTATCACTTCACATAAAGGTTGTTTACACTGAAGATTGGGGTCTTTTGTGGTCCCATACAAATTTTAGGACTGTTCTAGTTCCATGAAAAATGTTGTTGCTATTTTGATGGCCATTGCATTAATTGTGTCAGTTGCTTTGGGAAGTGTAGACATTTTCATGAAATTTGTACTTCTGATCCATGAGTATGGAATATCCTTCATTTCTTTCATCACTGTTTTTACAGTTTTCAGAGTATAGGTCGCTCACCACTTTGGTTAGATTTATTCATAGATACCTTATTATTTGGTGTACAAGTGTAAATGGGACTGTTTTCTTCATTTCTCTTTCTACTGCTTCATTGTTGTTTAGAAATGCAACAGATTTCTGTACAACGCTTTTGTATCCTGTGACATTGCTGAATTCATTTATCAGTTCTAGCAGTTATTGGACTGTGAGATCATGACCTGAGCCGAAGTCGGACGTTCAACTGACTGAGCCACCCAGGCGCCCCCATCTTACTTTTTAGTAGGCACTTTTCTTTGTTCATAGAATTCTTCCAGGTTATGTGCTTTCTCCTTCAGCTGTTTGACTTTTGCTTCCTTTGTGGCTTTCACAGACCTCAATGCATCACACTTGTCTTCCAGGGCGTTTTTATTTTCTGGAAAAAGAAAAAGTGTTTTCTTGATAAATGTGCACATGACCTGAGTCTTGATTTTGGTGAGACAGAAAAAGGGCAAGAACCATGAAGGCATGAAAGTATTCTTTCCCTTACCAATGCAAAGTCATTGCCATCATATGGGGATTTCTCCCCAACAGAAAATATAACTTCTAGCTGACAGTTACTGGACCTCAAGGGTCTTAGCTCTACATCCTCGAATTCAACATTTGCATCTTGTGGTTAAGGCAGATATGAGGAAATACTTTCACGGAAAACTGACCACACAACAATTTGTACCTCACACAGCAAGATCGTGCATTGCAATGAACAAAGACCTTGAGGCATGAATATAACTAGAAGACAAAGATGGTGGAAAATAGTTCATGTCTAACAACTCATAAATGGCTTTCTTAGTGGTATACATATGTATGTGTGTGTGTTTATCCCCCCATTCACATTGAAAACTCACTATTCAGCCTTCAGAGAGAAAGAGACTATGGAGCACCTGGGTGGCTCAGTCATTTGAGCATCAGACTCGATTTTGGGTCAGGTCATGATTGTAGGATCATGTGGTCCAGACCTGTATTGGGCTCCACACTGAGCGTGAATCCTGCTTAAGATTCTCTCTCTTTCCCTCTGCCCCTCTCCCCCGCTTGCATGCCCCCCTCACTAAAATTAAAAACAAAATCATAAAGAATAATTTAAACATATTTTTTTTAAAAGGGAAAGGATTATATACTTTGGCTATCACCCTTTCTCTCTCAACTATATTTGGGTATTTTCTACATATCTTGGAGGGCATAGTTGAATGATGTGATAATTACCTAGTTGTGAAAATAAAAGATAACTCGTAGTCCCTGAAATAACAAAACTCATTTTGGCGGTCCCAGTAAAATTCCAACTCATTGGTTAGAAAGAGTTTTGGCTCCCAGAGGCCCACTCTCTACTGTGGTAAAGGGCAAGCAAATGTGCTGTGCTCACTTCACCCAATGAACAAAAAGCCTCCAAAGCCAAATTACGGTAAAACTCAGCAGCCAACCCTTACCACTTCCTGATTCTTCACATTTCTTTCTCTGAGTTTGCAAGGTAGCAAGTGCACTTTGAAGGGTATCATTTAAAATTTCATTAAAGTGGGTGCCTGGGGGCTCAGTCAGTTGAGCATCCAACTTCAGCTCAGGTCGTCAATTCGTGGTTTGAGCCCTGTGTCAGACTCTGTGCTGACAGCTCAGAGCCTGAGGCCTGCATCGGATTCTGTGTCTTCCTCTCTCTCTGCCCCTCCTCCACTCACGCTCTGTCTAAAATAAATAAACATAAATAATTTTATGTTTCCTTGTACTCAACAGGTACAAAAAGATAGAGATCATACCATGCATATTTTCAGACCCCAATGCTATGAAACTCAAAATCAACCACAAGAAAAAATTGGGAAAGATAACCAATACTTGTAGACTAAAGAACATCCCACTAAAAATTGAATGGTAGAATGCAAGCTGGTGCAGCCACTCTGGAAAACAGTATGGAGGCTCCTCAAAAAGCTAAAAAGAGAACTACCCTATGACGCAGCAATTGCAATACTAGGTATTTATCCGAGGGATACAGGTGTGCTGTTTAGAAGGGACACATGCACCCCCATGATTATAGCATCACTATCAACAATAGCCAGTTGGAATCTCATTGGTCAGAAAGAGGTTTGGCTCCCAGAGGCCCCCTCTCTACTGTGGTAAAGGGCAAGCAAATATGCTGTGCTCACTTCACCCAATGAACAAAAAGCCTCCAAAGCCAAATTACAGTAAAACTCAATATGGAAGAAGCCCAAATGTCCACTGATGGATGAATGGATAAAGAAGATGTGGTGTGTGTGTGTATAATGGAGTATTACTCAGCAATCAAAAAGAATGAAATCTTGCCATTTGCAACTACATGGATTGAACTGGAGGGTATTATGCTAAGTGAAATTAGTAGTCAGAGAAAGACAAAAATCATATGACTTCACTCATAGGAGGACTTTAAGAGACAAAACAGATGAACATAATGGAAGGGGAACAAAAATAATATAAAAACAGGGAGGGGTACAAAACAGAAGCGTACACATAAATATGGAGAACAAACAGAGGGTTACTGGAGGGTTTGTGGGGGGGGATGGGCTAAATGGGTAAGGGGCACTAAGGAATCTACTCAAGAAAGAACTATTGCACTATATGGTAACTAATTTGGATGTAAATTGTAAATAATAAAAACTAAAATTAAAAAAAATTAATGGGTGAAAGAAGAAGTTAAAGAGAAAATTAAAAAGTACATGGAAGCCAGTGAAACTGATAACACCACAGCCCAAAACCTCTGGGATGCAGCAAACGTAGTCATAAGAGGAAGTTTATAGCAATCCAGGCCTTCCTAAAGAGGGAAGAAAGGTCTCAGATACACAACCTAAACTTATACATTAAAGAGATGGAAAAAAGATCAACAAATAAAAACCAAATCCGGCAGAAGACAAGCAATGATAAAGATTACAGCAAAAATCAATGCTATCGAAGCTGAAAACAAAAACAAACAATAACCCCCCCCCCCCAACACACAGACAGTAGAAGAGATCAATGTAACCAGAAGCTGGTTCTTTGAAATAATTAATAAAACTGATAAACCACCAGCCAGTTGGATCAAAAAGAATAAGGACCCAAATAAATCAAGAATGAAAGAGGAGAGATCACAACCAACACAGCAGAAATACAATAAGAGAATATTATCAGCAATTATATACCAATAAAATGGGCAATGTGGAAGAAATGGACAAATTCCTAGAAATATATAAACTACGAAAACTGAAAGAGGAAGAAAGAAAATTTGAACAGACCCATAACCAGTAAAGAATTAGTAATCAAAAATCTCCCAGAAAAACAGGAGCCCAGGGCCAGATGTCTCTCCAGGGGAATTCTATCAAACATTTAAGGAAGAGTTAATACCTATTCTCTTGAAGCTGTCCCAAAAACAGAAATGGAAGGAAAACTTTCCAAACTCTTCCTATGAATCAGCATTACCTGGATTCCAAAACCAGACAAAGACCCCACTAAAAAGAGTACAGACCAATTTTCATGATGAACATGGACGCAAAAATCTTCTGTAAGATATTAGCCAACCAGATCCAACAATACATTTAAACTTTATTCACCACGACCAAGTGGGATTTATATGCCTGGAATGCAAGGCTGGATCCATATCAACAAAACAATCAATGTGATTAATCACATCAATAAAAGAAGGGACAAGAACCACATGATGCACTCAGTAGATGCAGAGAAAGCATTTGACAAAATACAACATCCTTTCTTGATAAAAGGATTCCACCAAAAAACTGCTAGAAATGATCCATGAATTCAGCAAAGTGGCAGGATATAAAATCAACGCACAGAAATTAGTTGCATTCTTGTACACAATGAAGCAACAGAAAGAGAAATCACAGAATCAATCCTGTCGACAATTGCACCAAAACCCATAAAACACCTAGGAATAAATCTAACCGAAGAGGTGAAAAATCTATACTGAAATCTATAGAAAGATTATGAAAGAAATGGAAGATGACAAACACACAAAAACGAAAAACATTCCATGCTCCTGGATAGCAAGAACAAATATTGTTAAAATGTCCATAGTACCAAGCAATCTACATATTCAATGCAATACTTCTCAAAATAAAACCAGCATTCTTCACAGAGCTACAACAAACAATCCTCCAATTTGTATGGAACCAGAGAAGACCCTCAATAGCCAAAGCAATCTTGAAAAAGAAAACCAAAGTAGGAGTTATCACAATCCTGGACTTCAAGCTGTATTACAAAGCTGTAATCATCAAGACAGTAAGGTAATGGCACAAGAACAGACACTCAGATCAGTGGAACAGAATAGGAACACAGAATTGGACCCACAGATATATGGCCAACTAATCTTTGAAAAAAAGAAAGAATATCAATGGAATCAAGACAGTCTCCTCAGCAAGTGTGCTGGGAAAACTGGACTGTGATATGCAGAAGAATGAGCCTGGACCACTTTCTCACACAAAAAGACACTCAAAACGGATGAAAGACCTAAATGTAAGATAGGAAGGCATCAAAATCCTCAAGGAGAAAGCAGGCAAAGCCTCTTAATGTTGGCTTCCACAACTGCTTAACACAACACGTCTCCAGAGGCAAGGGAAACAAAAGCAAAAATGAATGATTAGGACCTCATCAAAATAAAAAGGCTTCTGCACAGAGAAGGAAACCATCAACAAAACTAAAAGGCAACCAACAGAATGGGAGAAGATATTTGCAAACGACATATGAGATAAAGGATTAGTATTCAAAATCAATAAAGAACATACCAAACTCAACACCCCAAAAAAAGGTTATCCAGTGAAGAAATGGGCAAAGACATAAGCAAACACTCCTCCAAGGAAGACATCCAGATGGCCAACCGACACATGAAAAAATGCTCAACATCACTCATCATCAGGGAAATACAAACTAAACTACAATGAAACACCCCCTCACCCCTGTGAGAATGGCTAACATTAACAACTCAGGCAACAACAGATGTTGGCGAGGAAATGGAGAAAGAGGAACTCTTGAACTGCTGGTGGGAATGCAAACTGGTGCAGCCACTCTGGAAAACAGTATGTAGGTTCCTCAAAAAATGAAAAAGAGGACTATCCTACAACCCAGAAGTTGCACTACTAGGTCTTTATCCATGGGATACAGATATGCTATTTCAAATGGACACGTGAACCCCAAAGTTTATAGCAGTACTATCAGCAATAGGTAAAGTATGGAAAAAGCCCTAATCTCCATAAATGGATGAATGGATATAGATGTGGTATAGATACATACATATTATACAAATATACATATATATATGTACATACACATATACATAGTATAAATATGTAAATGTATATATATGTATATATGTATATGTGTGTATAAACATATATATATATATATATATATATATATATATATATATATATGTATATGTAGCCATCAAAAAGAATAAAATTTGTCCTTTGAAACTACGTGGATGGAGAGCCTCCTGGGACCTAACCCTAAACGTCACCATAACCCTAACCATAAGCCTCACCCTACACCTAACCCTATCTAGCACACTAACACTAAACCAGATCCACAGCCCCGCATGTGCCCTCACTTCAGCCCTACATGGAATTCACAACACTGGTGTCACTTTGGCCTTGGTGACTTCCTTATACCGAACCCTGACCCTAGCTGAGTGTCTATCCCCATGGGGACCCAATTCCAAAGTCTGACAACAGCATGCACAGGGGTTCAAGAATCGGTGAATACTGGGCATGGAACGTGGAACATCACCATGTCATTTGCAAAGTGCGTTTGCAGCTGCACGACAGGATTCCTGAGGCCTATTCCAAGGGTGGCCCATGTATCTCTCTGGCCTTGGATCCTAAGAACTGATACTGACCGGCACCCTCCCTATGTACTCCACTCAGCCCTTCAGGGAGGCAACTGCACTATTGTGGGTTCAGTGCCTGGAACCTCCTGGGACCTAACACTAACCTTAACCCTAACCATAACCATCAACTACACCTAACCCTATCTCTAACTGAACCCTATACTTGAACCCCACCCTTGCATTGGCCCTCACTCAGCCCTCGAGGGAGATCACGAGACTGAAGTTGCTTCGGCCCTGTCAGTGTCGCTTGACTGAACCCTAAGCTTGGCTAAAGCTCTCTCCCCATGGGGACCCAATTCCAAAATCTAACAACAGCACCCACATGGGTTTGAAAGTCGGTGCAACAATACTCAGCATGGAATGTGGAACATCACCATGTCATTTCCAAAGTGCGACTGCAGCTGCACGAGAGGATTCCTGAGGCCTACCAGAAGAGTAACCCATACATTTGTCTGGCCTTGGAACCCAAAGACTAATCCTGACCAGCACCCTCCTTTGTGTCCTCCACTCAGCCCTTCGGGGAGACAATATCTTTACTGGGGGTTCAGTGCCTGGAGCCTCCTGGGACCTGACACTAACCCAAACTGTAACCCAACCGTAAACCTCAACCTACACCTAACCCTATCTCTAATCCGAACACTACACTTGACCCGTACCTTCGCATGGGCACTCAATTCATCCCTCCAGCAAGATCACGAGACTAGAGTCTCTGGCCATGGCGACATCCCTGGAGTGAACGCTAACCCTGGCTAAGGCTCTCACCCCATGGGGACCCAATACCAAAGTCTGTATTGCTCGCTTCGGCAGCACATATACCAAAGTCTGTCAACACCACACACCTGGGCTCCAGAAGCAGTGCAGGAAAACTCGGCATAGAACCTGGAACATCACCATGTCTTTTCCAAAGCGTGACTGCAGCTGCACGAGAGGATTCCTGAGGCCTACCCAAAGGGTGGCCCATACATCTGGTTGGCCTTGGAACCCAAATACTAAGACTGACGGGCACCCTCCCGTGTGTACTACACCCAGCTTTTAGGTTAACACCTGCTCTGTTTGGGGTCAGTGCTTGAAGTCTCGTGGGACCTAACCCTAACAGTAACCCTAACCATAAAATCACCCTACACCGAACCCTATCTATCTCATTAAGTCTACACCAGACCCACAGCTGTGCATGTGCTCTCACTTCAGCCCTCCATGGAATTCACAAGACTGGTGCCGCTAAGGCCCTGGTGACGTCCGTGATCCAAAACTGTATCTAAGTCTCTCTCCCCATGGGGAACCAAACCCAAAGTTTGACAACAGCATGCACAAGGGTTCGAAAATAGGTGCAGAATTACTTGGCATGGGAACCCAATTCCAAATTTGACAAGAGCAGGCACACTGGTTCGAGAATCAGTGCAGAAATACCCGGCATGGAGTGTGGAACATCACCATGTCAATTCCAAAGTGCAAGTGCAGTTAGACGAGAGGATTCCTGAGGCCTATGGGAAGGGTGGCCCATACATGTGTCTGGCTTTGGACCCAAAGACTAATCCTGACCGGTACCCTACCTTGTATACTCCAGTCAGCCCTTCAGGGAGACATCTGCTTTGCTGTGGCCCTCAATTTAGACCTCGAGGAAGATCACGAAACTGGGGTCTCGTCAGCCCTGGGACTTCCCTGGACCAAACCCTAACCCTATCTAAGTGACTATCTCCATGGCGACCCCATTCCAAAGTCTGACAACAGCACGCACATGGGTTCGAGAATTGGTGCAGAAATATTCGGCATGGAATGTGGAAATTCACCATGTCATTTGAAAAGCGCGACAGCAGGTGCACGAGAGGATTCCTGAGGCCTAACTGAAGGGTGGCCCATACATTTGTCTGGCCTTGGACAAAAAAGACTAATGCTGACTGGCACCCTTTCTTCTACACCGCACTCAGCCCTTCAAGGAGACCAATGCTCTGCTGTGGGTTAGGTGCCTGAAGTCTCCTGGTACCTATCCAAACCCTAAACGTAACCCTACACATAACCTTCACCCTACACCAAACCCTATGTAGCACATTAAGTCCACACCAGACCCACAGCCACCCATGTACCCTCACTTCAGCCCTCCAAGGAATTCACAACACTGGTGTCACTTCATCCCTGGCGACTTCCCTGGACCGAACCCTAAACGTAGCTAAGACTCTCTGCCCAGGGGGACCCAATTCCAAAGTCTGACACCAGCACGCACACGGGTTCGAGAATCGGTGCAGAAATACTCGGCATGGAACGTGGAACATAACCATGTCATTTCCAAAGCGTGACTGCAGCTGCACGAGACAAATCCTTAGGCCTCCCTGAAGGGTGGCTGATACATTTCTCCAGCTTTGGAACCCAAAGCCTAATTCTGATGTGGACCCTCACTTGTGTACTCCACTAAGCCCTTTGGGGAGACAACTGCTCGGCTGTAGGATCCGTGCCTGGAACCTGCTGGGACCTAACCCTAACCATAAACCTAACCATAAACCTCACGCTACATCTAAACCTATCTCTAACCCAAATCCTATACTTGACCAGGACCCTCATATTGGCACTCAATAGAGCCCTCGAGAAAGATCACGAAACTGGAGTCGCTTTGGCCCTGGTGACTTCCCTGGACCGAACTGTAATCCTAGGTAAGTCTCTCTCCCCATTGGGACCCAATACCAATGTCTGACAACACTACATGCCTGGTGGCCAGAAGCGATGCAAGATCACTCAGCATAAAACCTGGAACATCACCATGTCGTTTTAAAGGCCCGGCTGCAGCTGCCCAAGAGGATTCCTCAGGCCTATCTGAACAGTGACCCAAAGAGTTGTCTGGCCTTGGAACACAAAGAATAATCCTGACCAGCAGCCTCCCTTGTGCCCTCCACTCAGGAGTTGGGGGAAAAAAACTGCACTGCTATGGGTTCACCGCATGGAGTCTCCTGGGACGTAACCTTAACCCTAACTTACCCCTAAGCAGAACCCTCAACCGAAACCAAACCCCATGTTGAACTATAACTCTCCACTTGACCTGCACCGTCAAATGGGCCCTCACTTCAGCCTTCGAGGGACATCACGAGACTGGAGTCTCTTGATGTCCCTGGACTGAACCCTAACCCTACTTAAGGTACTCTCCCCATGGGGACCCAATCCCAAAGTCTGACAACACCACACGCCTGGGGTCATGAAGCGGTGCAGGATTACTCAGCATAGACCTGGAACATCACCATGTTGTTTCCAAGGTGCGTCTGCAGCTGCCTGAGAGAATTCCTGAGGCCTACCGGACCAGTGGACCATAGAGTTCTGTGGCATTGGAAAACAAACATTAATCCTGAACAGAACCCTCCCTTGTACCCTCCACTGAGTCTTTCAGGGAGACAACTGCACTGCTGTGGGTTAAATGCCTAGAGCCTCCTGGGACCTAACCCTAACCATAATCTTAATCCTAACTAGAACACTCAACCGAAACTTAACCCAATATGGAACCATAACCCTGCATTTGACCCGCACCATCGCATGGGCCCTCATTTCATACCTCAAGGGAGACCATGAGACAGGAGTCAATTCAGCCCTGGCGACATCCCTGGACCGATCCCTAGGTAAAGCTCTCTCCCCATGGGTCCCAATAACAAAGTCTGACAAAACCATGGGCCTGGGGTCCAGAAGAGGTGCAGGATCACTCGGCATAGAACCTGGAACATAACCATGTGTTTCCAAGGCCCATCTGCACCTGCCCTTGAGGATACCTAAGACCTACAAAACCACTGGCCAATAGAGTTGTCTGGTCTGGGGATCCAAGACTAATCCTGACCGGCACACTCCGTTGTGCCCTCAACTCAAACCTTCGGGGAGACAACTGCACTCCTGTGGTTTCAGCACCTAGAGCCTTCTGGGACTTAACCATAAACCTACCCTAACACTAAACAGAACCCTCAACCGAAACCTAACCCCATCTCGAAAACTAACCCTACACTTGACCCGCACCTTCGCATGGTCCCTCACTTCAGCCCACAAGGGAGATCACGAGACTGGAGTCGGTTCGGCCCTGGGGACATACCTGTAAGGAACCCTAATCCTAGGTAAAGATGTCTCCCCATGGGGACCCAGTACCAAGGGCTGACAACACCACACTCCTGGGGTCATGAAAAGGTGCAGGATCACTCGGCATAGAACCTCGAACAACACCATGTCCTTTTCAAGGCCCAGCTGAAGCTGCCGGAGAGGATTCCTGACCCTACCCGACAACTGCCCATAGAGATGTCTTGCCTTGGAACCCAAAGGCTAATGGTAACCGGCACCCTACCTTGTTTGCTCCACTCAGCCCGTCTGGGAGACAACTACACTGCTGTGCGTTCAGTGCCTGGAGCCTCCTGGAACATAACCCTAACCCTAACCAGAACCCTCAACCAAACCCTAACATTATCGCGAAAACTATCCCTAAACTAGACCTGCACCGTCGCATGGGCCCTCACTTCAGACCTTGAGGGAGATCAAGAGACTGTGTTCGCTTTGGCCTTGGCGACGTCCCTGGACCGACACCTAAACCTAGCTAAGGTTTCAGCTGCCTGAGAGGGTCCTGAGGCCTGCCCGAAAATTGGCCCATAGATTTGTGTGCCTGGAAACCAAAGACTAATCCTGACCGACACCCTCATATTTGTCCTCCACTCAGCCTTTCAGGAAGACAACTGCACTGCTGTGGATTTAGTGCCTGGAGCCTCCTGGGACCTCACCCTAACCCTAACCATAACCCTAACCAGAATCCTCAACCGAATCGTAACCCTATCTCAAAACCTAATCCTAAACTAGACCCGCACCGTCACATGGGCCCTCACTTGAGGCCTCGAGGGATATCACGAGACTGAAGTCGCAGTGGCCTTGGTGAGGTCACTGGACCAAACCCTAATGCTAGATAAGGTTCTCTCCCCATGGGGAACAAATACCAATGTCTGACAACACCACACCCCTTGTGGTCCAGTGCAGGATTACTTGGCATGAACCTGAACATCACAATGTCGTTTCCAAGGCCCTGCTGCAGCTGCCCGAGAGGATTCCTGAGGCCTACCCTACCAGTGGCCCATATAGTTATTGGTTCGTGGAACCCAAAAACTGATCCTGACTGGCACACTCCATGTACTCTCCACTCAGCCCTTCAGGGAGACAAATGCACTGCTGTGGATTCAGCGTCTGGAGTCTCATGGGACCTAACACTAAACTTAACCCTAATCAGAACCCTCAACCAAACCCTAACACTATCTCAAAACATAACCCTACACTTGACCCACAATTTCACATGGGCCCTCACTTAAGCCCTGAAGGGACATCACGAGCCCGGTGTCGCTTCAGCCATGGCGACGTCCCTGGATAGAACCCCAACCATAGCTAAGGCTCTCTCCCCAGGCAGACCCAATACCAAAGTCTGACAACCCCACACTCCTGGGGTCCAGAAGCGGTGCAAGATCACTCGGCATAAAACCTGGAACATCACCATATCGTTCCAATGCACGTCTGCAGATGCCCCAGAGGATTCCTGAGGCCCACCCAACCATGGCCCATAGAGTTGTGTGGCCTTCAAACCCAAAGGCTAATCCTGACTCGCACCCTCCCTTGTACCCTCCACTCAGCCCTTTGGGGAGAAAACTGCACTGCTGAGGATTCAGGATCAGGAGCCTCTTGGGACTTAACCGTAACCCTACTCTAAGCCTACACAGAACCCTCAACCAAAACCTAACCCTATCTCCAATCCTAACCCTACACTTGACCCGCACCATCACATGGGCCCTCACTTCATCCCTCGAGGGAGATCACGAGACTGGAGTCCCTTCGGCCCTGGCAACGTCCCTGGACCGAATCCTAACCCTAGCTAAGGCTCTCTCCCCATGGGGACCCAATACCAAAGTCTGACAACACCACATGCCTGGTGTCATAAATCCATGCAGGATCACTCAGCATAGAACCTGGAACATCACCATGTCATTTCCAAGGCCCAGCTGCAGCAGCCCGAGGATTACTGAGGCCTACCCGACCAGTGGCCCATAGAGTTGTGTGGCCTTGGAACCCAAAGACTCATCTTGACCGGCACCCTCCCTTGTGCCCTCCACTCATCCCTTCGGGGAGACAAGTGCACTGCTGTGGGTTCAGCCGCTGGGCTTTCCTGGGACCTAACCCTAACCAGATCCCTCAACTGAACCCTAACCCTATCTCGAACGTTAACCCTACACTTGGTGTCCAGAAGAGGAGCAAGATTACTCAGCCTGGAACGTGGAATATCACCATGTAATATCCAAAGCCCAGATGTCCTTGCAGAAGGGGGCTGCCTGAGAGGCTTCCTGAGGCCCACCCGAAGGTTGGCCCATATATTTATCTGGCCTTGGAATCCAAAGACTATTGTCAACACTTTAGCACTTTATCTCATTTGGAAAAGACCTAGACGTCCAATGAATTCAATTTCAATTTTTCATCCTAGCAAAACTGATACATTTCAGGTTACCAAATACTTTGGAAGCTATCTTCACAATTATCCATGAAAATTTTGAGAAAGAATTAACCATCATTTTAAGTTACCTTTTTTCTAACAAATTGCAACACAGATAACATGAGCGTATTTGACCTTTATTAAACCTAGATAAAGTCTTGTATTTAATGCTCATAACTCTACTTTTAATTAAGCCAACAAACTTACATTTATATACCTAATTAAGTTTCTCTTGCATCCACTTAAAAGACACTCAATTGTTCCCTATTGTCAGTTTTTACCTGGGACACTGGTGGGGAGATCTGAATTGGGTGGCCTAAGGGAATGCTCTTCACTCCCTGACATTAGAAGGTCCAATGAAACCAATTGTTTCATTGAAGAAGGTCCATTAGAAACCAATGGTGCCTGAGGCACTGAGGATGGTATAGGAGCCAGTTATGCAGGCCTCACCGAAGGTGGTGCAGATACAGGAGGAGGGGGGGAAGGCAGAAGAGGCAAGATTCTGCCTAAAAGCCTGAGGCAGATAAAAGTCTAGAGGGCAGAGAGAGAGGTCTCCTCGTCCTCAAGTCTGTCAACTTGAACAGATGAGCAGATGTCAGGGTTTTTTCCACCAACAAGTGGAATTAGGCAGTCCGTGTAGGGCTAGAGAAGCCCGAGAACTTCCACCGATTAAAAGGAGTTTTGGCAGCGGCTTGGGAATATTCCTGAAAGCCTCCAATCTGAGGTAGACTAACTAGAGACAGTTGGCTCTAATCACCATAGTCATTGACCCAGGAGATGAATGAGCGAGAGGCCCCCACATACAGTAACTGGAATCTATTAGGAAAAACAGTGAAAGAGTGTTAGAGTCCTCTTTACTAGGGATGGCCTGTGTCTTTTTCTTCCCCCACACCCTGGGATAGGTTTGGAACACTTCTATATATTGATCAGGGTTGTCTGCACCTTTTCTCAGGTCTTTTTATTTGCTTAGGATACTCCAACGAAAATGGAACCTTCATGGGATCAAATTCACCATGAAGCATTTTAGTCAACAGACACATTGAATGTGTCTTCCTTTCGAGGGGAAGATTTTTCATCTCTGACAATCCTGGATAAGGAGGCCATGAGGGTCTCACAGGTGGCTTTTCCTGAGAAGAGTCCTCAGAGGGCAAGTCTGCAAGAACTTGCTTTTATCAGCCCCTTTATGGGCCAGAAGATTGGCACCTAACTTACAACGCTTACATAAGGAAATTTTGACCATTTACCCTCCCTTTAACAATACAGATTGAACTTTAAGACAGTACTGACTGAATGCCTGCCTCAGGAGACCAGGAATCTCCATTCTCCAGAAGGTATTTCAGGCATCTCTTAGCATTGGCAGGTCCAATATCAAGTCCTGACCCAGATAAGACTCCCGAGGAATTCTGACACGGCCTTAAGCCATATTGGTCACCAGAGAACCACGGATTGGGATTCAGCACTCGCTTTAGCTGCCTCATCAGGCCGGAAACTTTCCACTGTCCATCTCATTCACACACAGTCATAGAGTGACTCCAGCCTGTTGCCTGGTGCCCAGGGCCTTAGAGTTGCAGCTTCATTCCTTATTCGTTATGGAACTACTCGGGCATCTCTGGGAGGTGATCAGGCTCCCCTTCTGACTCTTAGGGGCAGGTCTACCAAACGAACCTGGGTTTTTACCAGTCTGACCACTCGCGCTCCCTGAGCTGATTCCTGGGCCTCACCAGGTTCTGTTGTGCATCTGGGGTCCTTGCCCCAGTGGGTCGGGAGGGGCAAGTGGTCTGCTGGCACCAGATGAGGTCACTTCTGGTGATTCAAGGTTCATACCCCAGTGATAAAGGAGGTGGAAACACACCATCCCCGAGTCCCGCAAGCAAGCCCCCAAGAAATATAGCAGGATTCTCGCACAGAGACAGGACACTGAGGCTTTCTTTGTCCCGGAAGCAATTTTTTGCGTCGTGCTTGCCCAGGCTCAGTGGGTTCATACTCAAAAAACTGAACCCCGAGTACAGCGGGGTGTAGCCTTTTATACAATTTCTACTTCTTTGTCTCCCATATGTGCTGACACATATAGTCTGATTGGACCCAGTCCAAGTTACAAAGTTATGTCAGAGCTATGCATATGTGTGTGGGAGTTCATGGGGCCATATTGCCTTCCTTTGTTCTGAGAAGTCCTCTACCACATTCCTTAGGGAGGGACTCTACCTCATAGCTACCACCTATCTCATTACATCACTATTACAGTATCACATTATTATATATTATATTACATATTATATTAATATCATAATAAGTATTCCTTATGCTCTGCTTTTTATTCCCATGACTTACTCCATTCACAAATGGAGGCCTGTATCTCCTTCTCCCCTTCTTCCATTTTGGACCCCCTAGCCATCTGGCAACCATCATTTTATTCTTTGTATTTATAGTTCTGATTCTGCTTATTATTCATCATTTTAGATTCTATATATGAGTGGAATCATATGGTATTTGTCTTTCTCAGCATGACTTATTTCACTCCGTATAATGCCCTGCGGGTCCTTCTATGTTGTCTCAGATGGCATGATCTCATGCTTTTTAAAGCTGCATATTATTCCATCATGTACGTATGCATTTTCCCTTATCCTTTTGTCTACTAATGGGCACTAAGGGTGCTTCCATATCTTGGCTATTGTAAATAGTGCTGCAATAAACATAACGGTGTGTATCTTTTCTAGTTAGTGTTTTCCTTTTCCTTGAGTAAATATCAAGAGGGGTACTATTGGGTCATGTGGTATTTGTGTTATTAATTTTGTGTGTAAATACCATACTGTTTTCCCCAGCGGCTGTAACAACTTAAATTCCCAACAACAGTGTATGAGGTTCTCCTTTCTCCACATCCTCACCAACACTTGTTTTCTGTGTTATTGATTTTAGCCATTCTAACAGGTTTGAGGTGGTATCAATGCAGTTTTGATTTGCATTTCCCTGTTGATGAATGATATTGAGCATCTGATCTTTTCATGTGTCTGTTGGCCATCAGTATGACTTCTTTGGAAAAGTGTCTTTTCAGGTCCTCTGTCCATTTCTTAATTGGGTTGTTTTTTGGTGTTGAATTGTAGGAGTTCTTTTTATATTTTAGATATTAACTCCTATCACAATATCATTTGCAAATACCTTCTCCCATTCAGTAGGTTGTGTTTTGTTTTGATGATGGTATCCTTTGTAGTGCCAAAGTTCTTTATGAGAGGTGAAAGACATGCATTCTGAAAACTATAAAACACTGATGAAATCACAGATAACACAAATGGAATGATATTCCCTGCTCATGGATTGGAATAATGAGCATTGTTGGGACGTCCATATTACCCAAAGCAATCTACAGATTCAATGCAACCCCTATCAAAATAGCAAAAGGATTTTTGTGCAAAACTAGAATAATCCTAAAATACATATGGAACCACAGAAAACCCCAAGTAGCCAAAGCAATAATGAGAAAGAAGAAAGCTGGAGATAGCACAATCCAGATTTGAATATATACTATAAAGCTGTAGTAATCAAAGCAGGATGGTACTAAATCAAAAACAGACACATAGATCAATGGAACAGAATAGTGAACCCAGAAATAAACCCACAGGTAGATGGCCAATCTATGACTAAGGAGACAAGGATATACAATAGGGAAAAGAAAGCCTTTTTAATAACTTCTGCTGGGGAAACTAGACAGCTACATATAAAATAATTAAACTGGACTACTTTCTAACACCATACACAAAAATAAACTCAAAATTGATTAAAGACATAAATCCATACAAATCCTAGAAGAAAACACAGGCAGTCATTTCTCTGACATCAGTTACAGCAACAATTTTCTAGATACATCTCCTAAGGCAAAGGAATCAAAAGCAAAAATAAGCTATTGGGAATTCATCAAAATAAACAGACCCCAAGTATTTTATGTGCATAAGACTAAAGCTGAATTTCAAGCCAGAGTTAGAGCATACCCTAAAGTGACTGAAGACCATGATACATTTGCTGAACAATTTAACATATTCATTCCAACTTACCAACCTGGTTTCTCAGATTTTTATCAGTTGGCTCACATGCTTGTTGCTGAGGGCTAGGCCAAATATTGCATAAAACTCTCCCACTGGTAACATCCTGAACTAGATTTAGAGAAACAGAAACTTCTCGGGGTGGGGCCAAGATGGCAGAGTAGCATGGAAGGTCTCAGCTTCTCTCATCCTTGAAATGCAGCAAGATCAGCACCAAACCATTTTTGCAAACTTCGGAAATTTATCTGAGGATTAACACAACAATGTGCATTATTTGAGCCACAGGACTTGGCAGGTACGTGGTGCAGAGAGGTTATGTGGGGGAGAGAGAAGCCACGGATGGTAAGGAGCTGTTTTGGGGGAGAGAGGACAGAGAAACTGGGGGAGAGTGTGGTGCACTGGGAAAGAACAGGAAAAACACTCCCCTGAAAGCTGCTTGAGAGAAAGTGGAAACACCCATAAGGGACTGAACAAGAAATCTGTTCCCCAAACAGAAATCTCCCCATTGATGGGGAGAAAGGAGAGGGTTTCAATACCATTAGGACTCTATAAACAGGGGAGCGCAGAGTTGGAAATTCCAGAGCTCAATACCTAGCGGTGCTCTGGTGGGATGGGTGAATCCCCAATAGCAGAGAGTGAGGCCTGAGGGGTCTGTGGGCCACATGTGGAGAAGTGGTTCCCCTGCTTGGAGGGCATTTGGTAGAGGCCATACAGCCTCCCCACAGGCAAAGGTCCCAGCGGACCCTGGAGAGCAGCCATATTTCCTGGTATTAGAACAAAGATGCCAGAGTGGAGTGAAACCTGGTGCCAGCTATGTGTTGTAATTTGCCATAATCTCTGAACCTTTGCCACTACAAGGATCACATGAACATTTTCTGGGGTAAGCTAGCATCCAGCCATTGCTCAGTGAGACCCTTCCCCAGATGGTCGGAGTGGGTGCAAGCAGCAGAGTTCTGAGAAGTGAGGGGTTTGGAAACACAACCCCATCTGAGATAAAATTCGATAGAGAAAGGTGCCACCTGGCAGGCTGACCGCTTGGACATGGACAGTGTAGAAGCGGGGAGTGGATGGAAGCCAGAGACAAAGGAGGAGTACCTGACTGCGGGTGGGTGAGAGCACAGGGTTCCTGTGCCAGAAACTAGGAAGCTGGGTGATGCCAGTTTCACCTGTCTCATGCATGTGCATGCACGTGCTCACATGCCACAATAATCCAGCCCAGTAAGCAAAGCAGCACCACCTAGTGGAAAATGGAGCCATTATATCAAGCCCTGCTCAACTGTGCCCTCTAAGCACATGCCCTAGAGGATGACCACAAACGTCTCTGCCTGCTTAGAGTATGGATTACAGAGTGCTTCATAGTTGGAGTTCTAGGGGAAACTGAATGTAACTTGATGCAGATTTCATTCTGTCTGCTGGTTCATGTGTTCGATTTTTTTTTTCTTTTCCACCTTTCTTTTCTTTTTCTTGCATACAGAAAGGAAAAAAATATTTTTATTTTCTTTTTTTAAAAAAATTAGTTTTACCATGTTTTAAAAAAATTTTTGGTAAATATTTTTATTCTATTTAATTTCTTTATTTAATTTTATTCTATTTTGTTGTATATATTTATTTTAAATTTTTAAACTTTTTCTTACTTTTTTAAATTTTTAAAAATTTTTTCACTTATTTCCCTTATTCCTCTATTCTGTCAAACTTCTTTCAACCACCAGACTGAAACACACGTAGGATACAGCTACCTTTACTTGATTTTTTTGTTTTTAATTTTTTAATTTAATTTTTATTTTATTAATGTTTTTACTTCCTCCAAAATGACAAAGTGAAGGAATTCAAACTAAAAGAAATAACAGGAAGAAATGGCAGCCAGGGGCTTATTCAACAAAGATATGGTAAGTTGTCTGAACTAGAATTTAGAACCACAATAATAAGAATACTAGCACAGGCTGAGAAAAGCATAGAATCCATTTCCCTTCCTGTGGAGATAAAGGAAGTAAAATCTAGTTAGGATGAAATTAAAACTACTATAACCGAGATGCAATCTTGAATGGATGCCATGGTGGAAAAAGTGGACAAAGCGGAGTTGTGAATCAGCATTACAGAAGACAAAATTATGGATAATAAGTAAGCATGAAAAAATAGGGAAACAAAGGCAAAAGAGCATAATGCAAGAAGTAGAGAAATCAGTCATAGAAAAAAAGGGATATCATCTGAATCATAGGAGTCCCAGAAGATGAAAAGAGAGAAAAAGGGGCAGAAGGTTTATGTGAGCAAATCGTAGGGGAAAACTTTTCTAATCTGGGACGGACACAGACATCACCATCCAAGGAGCACAGAGAACTCCCATTAGAGTCAACAAAAACCGACCATCAAAAAGGCATATCATAGTCAAATTCAGGAAAGGAAAGAAATATGAAAGCAGCAAGGGAAAAAAAGTCCTTAATCTACAAGGGAAGACAGGTCCAGGTTGACAGCAGACCTGTAAGCAGAAACTTGGCAGGCCAGAAAAGAGTGGCAGAATATATTCACCGTGCTGAATCGGAAAAATATGCAGCCAAGAATTCTTTTTCCAGCAAGGCTGTCATTCAAGATAAGGGAGAAATAAAGGGTTTTCCAGACAAACAAAAACTGAAGGAGTTTGTGACCACTAAACCAGCCTTGCAAGAAATGTTAAGGGGGCTCTCTGAGGGGAGAAAAGATGAAACAGAAAGACCAAAAGCAACAAAGACTAGAAAGGACCAGAGACCACCATCAGAAACTCCAACTCTACAGGCAACACAATGCAATAAATTTATATCTTTCAGTACTCACTCTAAATGTCAATGGACTAAATGCTCCAATCAAAAGACGTAGGGTATGAGAACAGATAAGAAAATAAAATCTCTGTATAGGCTGTTTACAAGAGACCCATTTTAGACCTAAAGACACCTTCAGATTGAAAGTAAGGGGATTGAGAACACCTTCAGATAGAAAGTAAGGGGATCTATTATGCTGATGGTCGCCAAAAGAAACAGCAAGTAGCCATACTGATATCAGACAAACTAGATTTTAAAATAAAGACTGTGCAAAGAGATGAAGAAGGGCATTATATCATAATTAAGAGGACTACCCACCAAGAAGAGCTAACAAATGTAAACATTTAAACCCCCAACGTGAGAGCACCCAAATATATAAATCAATTAATCACAAACACAAAGACACTTTTTGATAATAATACCATAATAGTAGGGGACTTCAACTCCCCAGTTACAACAATGGACAGATCATCTAAGTAGAAAATCAACAAGGAAACAATGGCTTTGAATGACACACTGGACCAGATGGACTTAACAGACATATTCAGAACATTTCTTCCTAAAGGAGAAGAATACACATTCTTCTTCAGTGTACATGGAACATTCTCCAGAATGGATTACTTTACTGGGTCACAAATCAGCTCTCAACAAGTATAAAAGGATCAAGATCATACCATGCATAGTTTCAGATCACAATGTTATGAATCTCAAAATCAACCATAAGATAAAAGTTGGAAACCCCACAAAAACTTTGGGAGTAAAGAACATCGTACTAAAGAATGAATGGGCTAACCAAGAAATTAAGGAGGAAATTAAAATGTACACAGAAGCCAATGAAAATGATAATACAACAGCCTGAAACCTCTGGGATGCAGCAAAGACAGTCATAAGAGGGAAGTATATAGAAATCCAGGCCTTCCTAAAGAAGGAGGTCTCAAATACACAACCTAACCTTACACATTAAAGAGTTGGAGAAAGAACAGAAAATAAAGCCCAAAACAGGTAGAAGAAGGGAAAAAATAAAGATTTGAGCAGAAACCAATGATACCAAAGTCAAGAAAACAGAACTGATCAGTAAAACCAGGAGCTGGTTCCTTGAAAGAAGCAACAAAATTGATAAAAACCTAGCCAGATTTATGACAACAAAAAAAGGAAAGGACCCAAATAAATACAGTTAAGAATGAAAGAGAAGAGATCACAACACTGCAGAAATAAAAAAAACAATCTTAAGAGAATATGATGAGTAATTATATGCCATTTAATTGGGAAATCTAGAAGAAATGGAGAAATTTCCAGAAACATATAAGCTACCAAAAGTGAAACAGGAAGAAATAGAACATTTTTATAGACCCATCACCAGTAAAGAAAGTGGATTATTAATAAAAAATCTCCCAAAACCAAGAGTCCAGGGCCGCCGGATGGCTTTCCAGGGGAACTCTACCAAACATTTAAAAAATTTTTTTTTCAACGTTTATTTATTTTTGGGACAGAGAGAGACAGAGCATGAACGGGGGAGGGGCAGAGAGAGAGGGAGACACAGAATTGGAAACAGGCTGCAGGCTCTGAGCCATCAGCCCAGAGCCTGACGCGGGGTTCGAACTCACGGACTGTGAGATCGTGACCTGGCTGAAGTCGGACGTTTAACCGACTGCGCCACCCAGGCGCCCCACTACCAAACATTTAAAGAAGAGTTAACACCTAATCTTTTGAAGCTTTCCCAAAAAATAGAAATGGAGGACAAGCTACTAAACTCATTCTCTGAGGCCAGCATTACCTTGATTCCAAAACCAGACAAAGACCCCACTTAAAAGAATTACAGACCAATTTCCCTGATTAACATGGATGCAAAAATTCTCAACAAGATACTAACCAAGCATATCCAACAATACATTAAAAGAATTATTCACAACGACAAAGTGGGATTTGTGCCTGGGATGCAAGGCTGGTTCAATATCTGCAAATCAACCTATATGATACATAACATTAATAAAAGAAAGAAAAAGAACCACTTGATCCTCTCAATAGATGCAGAGAATGAATCTGACAAAATACAGCATCCTCTCTTGATAAAAACCCTCAAGAAAGGAGGCATAGAAGGATCATACCTCAAGATCATGAAAGCTAGATACAAAAGACCCACTTCTAATATCACACTCAATGCGGAAAAACTGAGACCTTTCCCCTTAAGGTCAGGAACCTGACAAGGATGTCCATGCTCACCACTCTTATTCAGCGTAGTGTTGGAAATCCTAGCCTCAGCAATCAGACAACACAAAAAAATAAAAGGCAGCCAAATTGGCGAGGAGGAAGTCAAAATTTCAGTCTTTGCAGTTGATAAGATATTCTTTGTGGAAAATCCAAAAGATTCCACCAAAAACACTGCTAGAACTGATCCATGAATTCAGCAAAGTCGCAGAATATAAAATCAATGCACAGAAATCGGTTGGATTCCTATACACCAGTAAAGAAGCAGCAGAAAGAGAATCAAGAAATTGATTCTGTTTACAATTGCACCAAAAACCATAAAATATCTAGGGATAAACCTAACCACAGGGGTGAAAAATCCATACACTGAAAACTATAGAAAGCTTATGAAAGAAATTGGAGAAGACACCAAAAAAATGGAAAAATATTCCATGCTCATGGATTGGAAGAACAAATATTGTTAAAGTGTTGACACTACCCAAAGAAATCTACATATTCAGTGTGATCCCTATCAAAATAACTCCAGCATTCTTCATAGAGCTACAACAAAATCCTTAAAATTTATATGGAACCAGAAAAGACCCCAAATAGCCGAAGCAATCCTGACAAAGAAAGGAGAATGGAGGTACCACAAGTCCGGACCTAAGGATGTATCACAAAGCTGTAATCATCAACACAGTATGGTACTGGCACAAAAGCAGATACATAGATCAACGGAAACAAATAGAGGACCCAGAAACGGACACACAAACGTATGGCCAACTAATCTTTGACAAAGAAGGAAAGAATATCCAATGGAAAAAAGTCTCTCCAGCAAATGGTGCTGGGAAAACTGGAGAGTGACATGCAAAGGATAAAACTGGACCACTTTCTTACACCATACACAAAAGCAAACTCAGAACGGATGGAAGACCTAAACGTAACGCAGGAAGCCATCACAATCCTAGAGGAGAAAGCTGGCAAAAACCTCTTTGACCTTGGCCACAGCAACTACTAACTTGACATGTCTCTGGAGGCAAGGGAAATAAAAGCAAAAATGAACTATTGGGACCTCAACAAGATAAAGAGCTTAACCGACTGAGCCACCCAGATGCCCCTCCACTGAACAATTTTAACGGCTTTTCCTAAGCCTGAAGGTTGAAAGAAAGTTCAGTCTTATACCAAAAAAGCCTCATGAATCTGTTCACGATTATCACCTTTGACTCTAAATTGTCTTTAATTAACTCTGCTCCTCCTTTAGATCTATGTTTATTAATGTGCTAGTCTGGGACCTTTCCCTTTTAGTTAAAAGGACCAAGAATAGAATGGGAAACTATGTCCACTCCAGGTTTAATTAACCTGGAAAATCACTTTGCTCAGACCCAAGATGAGTCATCTAGTGGAAAGACTGTTAAATTTTCAATGCTCAACTCCAGCAAATAAAGACCCCCCGAAACTAGAAGTCTAATTCCTGCTGTGACTGCAAGAACTAGGACATTGAAAAAAGATGGTTATAAATTTAAGAGCTTCAAGGCCCTGCAGCCCTCTTTCCAACCTTTTCAATGTCCTCCCAATTCCCAAAGATGGGATTCCAAGGAACCACGGAGCCCTTCCCAAGCCTCCGTCTTAATCTCTTTGGAGAAACTACTCTCCAGATTGGGAATGAATGTATCTCTGTCTTTACTGAAGCTGCAACTAACCCGAGTGCTATAAAGCAGCCTTAGCCTCGGGGTACAAAAACAGCTCAATTAGGGGGGATCTATTAGATTTCAACACGTTCCTACCTCTGAACCTATTCCCTTTGATCAAGGCCCTTTGAGAGATATACACCCTATTCTCCTTAGTTCTTTGACCCGTATTGATTACCTGGACTGCGATTTCTTAGAAAAATACCATGCTGGAATTTCTTTTGCCCAAAAGGGAAAAATAATTCTAGAATTTGACAGCAGTAACCAAAATAGCAAAAAGGGATAACAGGATCCTTTGGCACCTTTTCTGTGCCGTGTCTCTGCTGGTCCTACAGCTGAGTCTGGAGGTACTGATCATTTATTCCTATTGGATCAGCTCCCATCCTCGTTATGGGCAAAATCTTCAAATGATCTTGGCAGAATTCACAATGTACCCCCCGTCAAGATTCAAATCGATCCTGCAAAACTTCTCCCTAGAACTAATCAATATTCTATAATTTAAGAAGGCCTTCAACGCATCAACACCATAATAGAATGTTACAAGGCTCATGGCCTCATGATCCCCTGCAGTAGTCCATATAACACCTCTATTATACCTGTGAGAAAACCCAACTGCTGAGGATATTATTTTGTCCAAGACCTCCGAGAAATAAATAGCACTGTAATCCCTCGACATCCCCTTCTTCCCAAACTTCACACTCTACCTACAATCGACTCCCATTGAAAGCAAAGTTTTCAATGTACTTGACCTATGTGGTGTAGTTTTTAGCATTCCAGTTTATAAGGATAGCCGGTATCTTTTTGCCTTCACTTGCAGGGAATGAATGACAATACATCTGGACTGCAACCTCCCTGGGTTTCACAGAGTGCTTCATGTTTCCCACAAACCTTAAAGGCTGATTTGGATGATGGAAAGTGTTCTGCAGGCTCTACTTTGTTACAATGTGTAGATGATTTGTTTCTCTGCTTCCCTGCTCATGCCTCTTCACACGAAGACAGCACCCCTCTGGGAAAACTTTTTGTTTTACAACTTAAGCCCATAAAGTCTCCAAAGAAAAACTGCAGTTTGCTCAAACTCAGGTTAGGTATTTAGCTCAGCTGTTCTCAGAACAAGGCCCACATCTGGACCCAGGCAGACTGAAGGCATCCACAATCTCTCACAACCTAAAACTAAGAGCCAATTACAAGGGTTTCTTGGATGGCTGTCTACTCTCAAAACTGAATTCCAAACTTCTCTCTTAAGGCTCAGCATCTAAATGCTCTACTGAAAAAATGAGAATGCTAATCCTACTATTCGGAAAGAGGGGGATGACACAGCCTTGTAAAGGTTGTACCTTTAATTTATGTTCTGTGGGCCATTATGTATACAAGAGAGCCTGGTCCTTACCCACGACCGCTTTGCATGTCCTACCCTATGGAACATCCTTCATCACCAGTCATGGGCTATGACCACCCCCCCCCCCCCCCCCCCCCCCTTTGGTAAGATGACCTGAAGTGGATGAGGGACTTGTAAAGCATATTCATCTTTTTCGGGAAAGACTTGGTGGGAATGTCATAGAGATGGTTGTGAGGGCTTGGCAATTCAATTGCAAACCTGCCTGAGGACAGTGTAACATATCTCAAGCTTCTCAGGATGTATGTACAATGTGCTGTGTCATTTTCCATGTAATGAGGTCAGCTATAGGTTTCTCTTGTCAAAAAGAAAGAGGGTTTTTACACAAAGGCAGATGTATCGTGAGTAGTTGTGCACACTTTACAGACACAATGTTTTGAGTTCTGTGAAGGATGAGATGTACCCCTAAGTGTAGGTGCCTCAGGTGTCCTGTGTGAAATGGGGCACATGCATTATATAACACAGACCTTGTGTTCACCACCTGGAAGCACAAGTGAAGGAATGGGGGAAACTTGAATCACACAGGAATAGAAGGGAAATTGAGGACAGTAAGCAGAGTTTGAGGAGGTGAAGAGGGGAGAGTCTTGGGGTCAGTGAGATGCAGTTGCAGGCCATTCCTGACCACAGCCTGAGCAGGGAGCATGAGTTCCACACGGAGCTGCTATGTGGGATCACTGTCAGTGCACAGTGCAGGGTTCATCTCCGAAATGTCATTTTTGTCAAAGTGCACCTAGGTGATCATCTAAAAAGGTTGTTGTCTCCCTGTGTTGTCTGAAGGTTCTGGATATTTATGGGTGAGAAAGTGCCCTGGACATATAGGAAATTTAGCTTGGTCTTAAGGAAATCCTTGTCTGCCTAAGTTCACATCCCTCAGTGAGACTAAAAGTGAAGACCGGATCTAGATCAGCTGAGAGCCTGCATTAGCCTTCAGCCTCGGTCAACCTACAATTCAGGGCTGGCCAGATGCCACCCCTGCTGGACCCCTGACATCACCCCGACTACAGCTTTGCATCTATCTCCTTAAACTTTTCTCACAATATCCCGAGGATTTACCTGTGTTCCTGCTGTCTCAGCCAGAATACCAATTCTCACTGGGACCTACACAGAGCCTGAGCTGTGTTATCTGTGAAACAGAGGTAATATTTGTTTCTAAGGGCATAATAAAAAGAAGACATTTAACACAGAATGCATCTGCAAATGTCTGTGAAATGTCCACTCACCCTTCTCACAGTTTCAATTAAGATATCTCTACACCAATGATCATCAAAAACAGATGGTCACGGTCATACTCCTAGGCTTTTTGGACTTGGGTGGTTGCGTTTTGTGCGCTATCCGACTGAAAGAGTGCCGGCACCACTAGGATGAAGCTCGTAAGATTTTTGATGAAATTGAGTCATGAAACCGTAACCATTGAATTAAAGAATGGAACACAGGTCCATGGAACAATCACAGATGTAGATGTCAGCATGAATACACATCTTAAAGCAGTGAAAATGACTTTGAAGGATAGAGAACCAGTATAACTGGAAACACTGGTATTCGAGGAAATAACATTCGATATTTTATACTGCCAGACAGCTTACCTCTGGATACACTACTTGTGGATGTTGAACCAAAGGTGAAATCTAAGAAAAGGGAAGCTGTTGCAGGAAGAGGCCGAGGCCGAGGAAGAGGAAGAGGACGTGGTCGGGGTAGAGGAAGAGGGGGTCCTAGGCGATAATGTCTCTCAAGATTACTATTTCAAAGTGATACGTAATTTGGAATATTTTTGTACAGGCTTTGTTTATGTCAGTTTTTAATAAACATAAATGTAGGACACAGTTGTCTACTGACTGTCAAATTTTAATAGTTCATATAGGTTCATGATATTTACATAGTAGGAGCTAAGCATTTCTACTAGGCAATCACAGACTGATTTGATTTTAGATCAGACTTTTAATTTTTGAACTAAAGTTTTTGTATGAATGTATGTAGAATATGTACCTATTTCACATGCACTGAATATGCATTTTATTGTTTTACTTTGACTCCATTCTGTAGAACCTGCCTACAAGTGAAATAATAAGTTCATTTTGGTACTTCAGGAAAAAAAAAAACAACAGATGGTCACGGAAGTTCATTAAACTAAGACTGTTAACACCTCAGCCAAGGGATTGGGAATCGCCATTTTAAACAATAAGACAAAGACATGCTTTTTCTATTAAAATTCAGGCCCTACCAGGCAAAGAAAGAAAACGATAATTACGAGAATGTGTATATCAGAGTTCTACATCTGAGATCTGAAGACAATCATATTCCATTACATATAGACTCGCAGATGCATCCACACCCTAAAGTGTTCATCTCAGGCCACAGATTAACTATCGAAGAGGGAATGCAGGTAGGAAAACATATGACCATAGGGAAATAACCCCAAATCTCATAAATCTCACTGCCTTATATGACAACTATTTTGAAATTTGAAGAGGACTGTGTGAGCTGACAGTATGGTGATTATATATCTTAAAAATGTGTCAGATCTGCCTGCATGCTTTCTCTGCCCACCCTGCGCTCTCCACTTTGTTTTTCTTAGTATCCCTTAATACTACTTTCACTGTTCTGTCTCTGTTTCAGTGTTTGCTTCTAGGAGGACCTACTCTCACTCCCCATCAAATGCACACAGTGCAGTTCGTATACACACAGGTAACAAACTAGCAGAAATTGAGGTGATGGAGGATAGTAGCAAGATCACCCTTTGTGCAGAGGAGCCCGAGTTTTCTGGGGTGATGGTAATTTCCTATATCTAGATGCATGGGGTCCTTGTGCTCATTTATTTTAGAAATTCTCACTGACTCCTGGTGCTTCGGGTCAGATAGACAGGTTCCTGACCCTAGAATATGGCTGATTTGTAATGGTGGGTAAGGATCAGGGACCAGCAGTGACTGTGGGAGATGAGTGAGGAGGCTACACATAGAGTCAGATCCTCACCCAGGATGCCATGTCTCCACAGACAGCAACCTTGTGCAGGAGGGCTCTGAGGATCACATATTTCTTGATCAGTCCTGTGAACTCCATAATCCTACTCCAGATTTCTCACGGAGGGATGGACAGGGCAGAGGCCAGCAGCTGTAGGACACCCTGATTATGGCTGGAGTGGAGCAGTGGGCCTGGGAGATTGAATCAGAGAAAGGGAAAGGCAGAAGGTAGTGAAGAGGAGTTTGAGAGATAAAGGGAAGAGGAGAGAAGGCAGTGTTTTCTACCGACTTCACCCACATTTCTGTGTGAACAAAAGGAGATTCTTGTCTTCAAGGGAAAGGAAGAGGGCTGGCAAAAAGACAGAGTGACATTCTCAGCTCGAGTGGTCAGGATATCTGGCTTGCTCTTGCATACCTAACACAGGAAGCCTGCACTTTGTCATAAATGGAACTGCAGCTCATACCATTTAGTGAAAATTACAGTGATGATGAAGGCCTCATCATTAAAGTGGTGCAACAAAAGTATGTGAACATACAGAGAGATACAATAGAAGCAAAAGTCCAAAGTAGACCGACTGCAATACTTATGGGAATATAGACTATTGGAAAAGGAGGTACCCCAATGCAGGCTTTCAGACACCTGGGCAATATCTGGAAAAAAAAAAAAAAGTAGTCCTTACTTCAAAAGCAACATTAGCATTAGACACAAAGGGATCGTGATAGAAGGTTTAGGGAGAAACCATATGATTTCATGGTCCTGTACCCATGGTCCTGTACCCTCATGTCTCACCAAATTATACCCTTTAACTTGAGGCTATTTGCTATATGTAAATTATCCTTCATTAAAGAGAGTTTCAAAACATAAAATACTAGAAGCACATGTTGGAAAGTTCCTTTCAAATCCTGAAGTGCATGGGTGATATGAGTCTGCCTGCCCATGTCTCAAAAATACAAAATAATAAGACATTTAAAAACTTAATAATAGCAGAGTAAGAGAACCCTGAGCTCACCCTGTCCCATGTGTTCAACTACATAACATCCACATCCAAGTCCATGAACCAGAGAGCGATCCAAAGACTGGCAGAACAAACTCCACACTGAAGTAGAGAGAAGCTGCATCAGAAAGGTTAGGAATGTCAGAAAGGTGGAGGCTGGCTGCCTGCAGAGAGGGCAGAGAAAGTGAGCCCTCACACCAGGGAGCTCACACAGAGAAGACTAATCTCCATAACATTTGGCATTAAAACCCAGAGCGGCTGAATTTCCTTGAGTTTAGATCCAGGAGCTTTGGAGGTCAGCTGACCCAGCACTGGGTGATCCAGGAGGATGAGTGCTAGCCAGGTCCCTGCCTGTGTAGAGAGGCAATGTGTACATGGCATTTTACACAATGCCGAGGCAACAGGAGACAGATGTATTCATGCTGATTCCTGAGTGTGTTGGAGGACTTCAACAATGAGGGAGCTCACAGGCACCATTCTTCTCCCCCAGCCTCCCAGAATAAGCATAGAAGCACCCACCAGTGGGTGAGGCTGCACCGACACTTGCTACCTAACCTGTTAGCAGTGCGCCAGTCCCAGGGGTTCACTGGGGGACTCACCACACCAAGCCTCCTGATCTCAGGGCAAACATTCTTAAAACCACAACGGCACCCTGTCCGACAAGCATGCATAGCTGCCACAGTATGCTGTGCACATCTGCACCTCACCCAGCTGTGCACATCCAGGCACCCTCATCTGTCTCACCCAGCCACATGTCCCCAGGCACAGACATGCTCTGTGCATATCCTCAAGCCTCTAGCTTCCACCGCTGGTCCACATCTCCCAGCCACCAAAGGATATTGGGAAATCTGGCATAGACTAGTAGCCTTGTGCAATTTTGCTAACACTCCTGCCCTGCTCCCAAGTTACCCAGTGGGCATACCACCCCACAGCTGGCCTGCCTGGGTCCCACTAATACCACTGAGAGCAAGCACAGCCCACAACAGGCGTGCAATCAGTGCAGACACCTGCACTGAAAGGAAAAGTAACCCAGACACAACAGCAGGGAGTGAGCAATACCCATACGATATCCTCCTGAAGGTCCAGGTCCTATAAATGGAGACATGCACTACTGAGGACTCCAGGACCTCTTCTTCATACAGTCATTAATTTCAAGACCAGAAGGCACAGCTGACTTTCTTAACACAGAGAAATAGAGCCAGAGGGAAGACATACTGGACACACTGAGATGTTTGTCCACAATGAAAGACCTAGTCAAAGCCACAGACAGAGATCTAAGCCGAAGAGATATAAGTAATATACCTGATACAGAATTTAAAGCAATGATCATAAGGATACTCATTGGAGTTGCAAAATGATTAGAAGAGTGAGACCCCTGACATAGAGATAAGATAAAACACAGTAGACACTGAGGACACAATAAAGGAGAAACATGCTTGCTGGAACGAATAGAGGGATGGAAGAAGCAGAGGAACAAACCAGTGACCTCGAAGACTGAGTAATGGAAATTAATCACACTGAACCAGAGAAGGAGAAAAGAATTCTGCAACGTGAGATGAGACTAAGGGAACTCAGTGACTACAGCAAACGTAGTAATATTCATATTGTAGGAGTCCCAGAAGAAAGAGAAAAGGGGGCAGAAGATTTATTTGAGGAAATAATAGCTGAAAACTTCCCTAATTGGGGGAGGGAAACAAACATCCACATCCCAGAGACTAGAGAACTCCCATCAAAATCAACAAAATCAGGCCAACACCCAGACACATTGTAAGCAAATTTGCAAATTACAATGACAATAAAGAAAAACTCTTAAGAGGAGCAAGACAAAAGAGACCTTAACTTAGAAGGCAAGACCCATAAGGCTAGCTACAGATTTCTGAACAGAAACTTGGTAAGCCAGAAGCTAGTGACATCACATATTCAAAGTGCTGAATGGAAAAATCAGCAGCCAACAATATTCTATCCAGTAAGGCTATCCTTCAGAATGGAAGGAGACACAGACTTTCCCGAACAAAAACTAAAGATGTTTGTACCACTAAACCAATCCTGTAAGAAATATTAAGAGGGACTCTTTGAGTGGAAAGGAGAGAACAAAAGTGACAGTATAAAGGTAAAAGACACAAATCAAGTAAAACATGAATATTTCTGTAAAAAATCAGTTAAGGAACTCAGAGAAATGGATTTGAAATATAATATCTACCAAAAGCCTAGGGAGGAGAAAATAATGGGTTCAAAGGTAAATGACCATCAACTTAATACAAACTGCTAAATGCAGAAGAGGTTATATAAATACCTAACAGTAACCATATACTAAAACCAGTCATAAATATGCTAAGAATAAAGATAAAGAAATCAAATGTATCACCAAAGAAAATAAGCAAAACATGAAAGACAGACAAGAAAGGATCGGAGAAAATCATTAGAAACCACAAGAAAACAGGTAATAAAATGGCAATACATACATACATATCAATCATTTCTTTGAAGGTAAATGGAATGAATGCTCCAATCTAGAGACGTAGGGTGTAAGAATGGATGAAAAAACAAAAGCTGGAGTAGCAATACTTGTATCAGAAAAAATACACTTAAAAAAAAGTACATAACAAGAGACAGAGGAGGACACTATATAACAGTAAAGGGTACAATCCAAAAAGAAGGTATAACAACTGTAAATATATCCCACAATTAAATGGGATTTATTCCCAAGGTGCAAGGGTGGTTCAATATTCGCAAACAATCAATGCGATACAATACATCAACAGGAGAAGGGATAAGAACCATATGATCTGGGCACCTGGGTGGCTCAATCTTTTAACAGTCCGACATTAGCTCAGGTCATGACCTCATGATTTGTGAGTTCAAGTCCCGCATTGGACTCCGTGCTGAAAGCTCAGAGCCAAGAGCCTCCTTTGAATTCTGTGTCTCCCACTCTCTTTCTGCCCCTCCCCTCCTCACGCTCTGTCTCAAAATTAATAAACATTTAAAGAAAAGAACAATACGGTCATTTCAATACATGCAGAAAAAAGTATTTGACACACTACAACATCCATTCATGATTATAACCCCCTAATATAGGTTTACAGGGAACATACATCAATGTAATAACAGTTATCTATGAAAACCCTGCAGTGAAAATCAACCTTAATGGGGAAAATCTGAGAGCTTTTCCTGTAAGGTCAGGAAGAAGAGAAGGATGTTTACTCTTACCACTTTTAATAAACATAGTACTGGAAGTCCAAGCCACAGCCAGCAGATAAATGAAACGAAATGAAAGGAAAGAAACAAAACAAAACAAAATAAAGTAAAATAAAATAAAATAAAAACAAATCCAAATCTGGAAGAAGTGAAACTTTCACACTTTGCAGAGTACATGACACTATATATAAAAAACCCTAAAGAGTCCACCCAATAATTACTAGAACTGATAAATGAATTCAGCAATGTCACAGGATACAAAATCATTGTACAGAAATCTGTTGCATTTCTAAACAACAATAATGAAGCAGTAGAAAGAGAAATTAAGAAAACAGTCCCATTTACAGTTGTACACCAAGTAATATCTATGAATAAATCTAACCAGAGTGGTGAGCGACCTATACTCTGAAAACTATAAAACAGTGGTGAAAGAAATTCAAGATGACACAAAGAAATGGATACTCATGGATCAGAGGTACAAATATAGTGAAAATGTCTATACTTCCCAAAGCAATTGACACAATTAATGCAATTTCCACCAAAATACCAATAACATTTTTCACAGAACTAGAACAGTCCTAAAATTTGTATGGAACCACAAAAGACCCCAGGCTTCAGAGTAAACAACCTTTATGTGAAGTGATAATTATGGATGTCATTATGCCTCTGGATCTTCTGCTCCAAAACACAGTAACTCTGGCCTAAGCATTTGAACAAACGGTAGACATATCCCAACCAGGGATCATTCTACAAAATACATTCTACATATGTACCCTCAAAACTTTGCAGGTTATGAAAAATATGGAAAAATCTGAACATCGTCATGGTCAAGTGGAGCCTAAGGAGACAGGATGACTGTAATGTGCCAGCTGGGATGAGTCTGGGACAGAAGAGGTTAAAACTGAAACAATCTGAATACAAATATAAACTTTAGTTGATACTACCATATCTCTTCGGGATACTGATTGTGATCATGTACCAATTCATATGACATCAATAGTGAGGAGACAGTCTGATGTATGTGGAGACTCAATAATATCTTCCCAATTTTTTTGGAAACTAGAAACCCATCAAGAATGAACAGACTATTAGGTTTTATGTTTTCAACACATAATATATGACTAGTTCTAGTATTAGTTACTAGTGATGGCCACGTACGTATTCTTGTTCTTACTATTGTTTAATTTAAATAATAGCATTCATGTTACAGAAAACTGAATACTGATATATGATTCATAGAAACATCTACTTTACATATTTTAAGATAATGTATGTATATACCACTGTATTATGTGGTATGTAAATTAAGTGTTTTTCTGATCTTGAACGAGCATGTCATTGAATGGCTTTCCATAAAGGTGGTTATCCTAGATAAGGAATGATACTCAGATTTTACAGGATGTACTTCACATCATGCCTGAACATTGTCAAAAAAAAAAATGTACACACGGCCAGATGGATAACTGTGGCTGGCTCAATTATTGTAAATAATCCTTGCTTTAATATTTTCACGCATATTTTTAGCAGCAGTATAAGAGAATAAAATTATTCCAAATCAAAGAGATATTCAAAGACTGGAAGAACGATATGGAGTTCAAAGGATTTCAGAAGGAAAAGATGTGACCATGAAGTGACAGTCACAGGCAAGCTCTCTGGTCCACTTTGACAGGTTTGCATGAGGGGATGTCCATCACAGCATATGATCTGCAAAAGGGTAAGACCCAGAAGTACAAGAGGGAAAGAACGCTTTAAGGGGAGGTGACTTGGAAAGGATGCTTCTGTGCCTAAGTGATGGCTCAGCAACCTGCTGGGGGTCCCTGGGTCAAAGACTTCAAAAGACCAGCAGTAACCTAGATCACAAAGATCTCAGTAACATAGATCAAAGAAACTTAGAGCCACAAAGAGCTTAGAGCCCAGAGTTGATTTTCATCTATGATTAGGAGATGGTCACAGTTTTACAGGATATCATCATCGGGCCGGCAGTAGATGGCTAAAATATTATTTATGGCTATATTTAAATTTTTTTTAACGTTTATTTATTTTTGAGACAGAGAGAGACAGAGCATGAACGGGGGAGGGTCAGAGAGAGAGAGGGAGACACAGAATCTGAAACAGGCTCCAGGCTCTGAGCCATCAGCACAGAGCCCGAAGCGGGGCTGGAACTCACGGACCGTGAGATCATGACTTGAGCCAAAGTCGGACGCTCAACCGACTGAGCCACCCGAGCGCCCCTTAGGGCTATATTTTAATAAAAAAATGGATGTGTAAAAATTTGGGTTTGGAATGTTAAGAAAAATCACACGCCCACCATGAGTTACTTATGTTAAGGCCCCATGTCACTAAACCTAATTTCATTCCTGCAGGAATGTAACCTTTAACCAGTCAGCAAAGAATTTCCTAGTCAGTGCTGGAAATTTAACTAATAGACCCCTGCCATTCCCCTCAGGGAGGAAATCCTGCCTAAATAAGGTATTCCATGCCACTAAATTTGTTTTAAGTTTATTTATTTTGAGAGACACAGAAAGAAAGCACATGCAAGGGAGGGGCAGGAATAGAGGCAGAGAGAGAATTCCACGACAACGAGGTCATGATCTGAGCCAGGACCAAGAGTCAGACACTTAACCAAGCCATCCAGGCACCCCGAGAATGTGGAGTTTCAAAATTTAGCAGGCTTGGCTGGGATACAGCCATGAGGTCACTGGCCTACTCCTTGAGAGAAGGCAGCAAACTACTTGCAGGCAGATGGCATGGAAACAGTGGTCTGTACATTGCCTCGTGGACACAGTGGGGACATTATACACTGATCATTGAGAGCATCCCTGAGAGGCAGTGTTCACAACAAGGGGATAAAGGAGCTAGGACAGAGGAGCTGGGTGGCGCCATTTTCCTCCTCTTCCCCACAGCATAAACACAGAGCCATCTGCTGGAAACAGTTCCATCCCCACACTGGCTGCCTAAGCTGCTTAGACCAACCCCACATTCCTGTGCTCTGGTGAGACTGGCTTTCTAGGTCAATCAGGCTTGCCTCAGTCCCAATGGAGGTGTCCCCTTCTGGTTCACCAGAAGACCAGTGGAAGCCCGTGACCACACCACGTCTCTTGACCAGACAGTTCCGCAGGGCTTCACTTCAAGTGGCAGTCGTTTTAAGTCTCATTTAACGAGCAGATCGGAGCAGACCTAGATAAAACTCAGCACATTCTGGCCAAGGACCATACATTGCCCATACAACTGGCCTGAAGAATAGTGCAGCAAGAACACAAAACAGTGCATGCAACACACGCCACAGACACTCCCTGATGTGTCAGGCCCTGGACACTAGATGACCTCCTCTTCATAAAGCCATTCATCTCACAGGCAGGTAACATAATGAGCTTTTGTAACACAGAGAATACTCAACCAAAATTCCAAGTCAAGAGGAATGCATCCCAAATGAAAGAACAAGATAAGGTCATAGCCAGAGAAATGGAAGGAACACTTCCAAACTCATTCTATGAGGCCAGCACGGCCTTGAGTCCAAACTGGACAAAGACCCCACCAAAAAGGAAAACTACAGACCAATTTCCCTGATGAACCTGAATGTAAAAATTCTCAACAAAAATTAGCAAACCGGATCCAACAATACATACAAATAATTATTCACCACAATGAATTGGATATATTCCTGGGATGCACAACTGATTCAATATCTGCAAATCAACTGATGTGATACATCACATTGATAAAAGAAAGGATAACAACCACACGATCCTCTCAACAGATGCAGAAAAAGCATTTGACAAAATGCAGCATCCTTTCTTGATGAAAAAAAAAACCACTCATGAAAGGAGGGATAGAAAGATCTTGCCTCAATATCAGTATGTCCAGATACGAAAGTCCCACAGCTAATATCATCTTCAATGAGGAAAAACTGAGAGCCTTCCCCCTAAGGTCAGGAACACGACTGGGATGTCCACTCTCACCACTGTTATTCAACATACTGTTGGAAGTCCTAGCCTCAGCAGTCAGACAACAAAAAGAAATACAAGGTGTCCAAATTGGCAAGTAGGAGTCAAACCTTCCCTCTTCACAGGCATGATACATTCCATGGAAAATCCAAAAGACTCCCCGAAAAACTGCTAGGACTGATACAGGAATTCAGGAAAGTCTCAGGATATAAAATCAATATACAGAAGTTGGTGTCATTTCTAAACACTAATAATGAATCAGCAGAAAGAGAAATCAAGGAACTGGTCTCATTTAAAACTGCTTTAAAACCATAAAATACCCAGGGATAAACCTAACCAAAGAGGTAAAAGATCAGTACACTTAAAACAATAGAGGGGCTCCTAGGTGGCTCAGTTGGTTAAACACTGACTTCAGGTCAGGTCATGATCCCGCATTTGTGGGTTCGAGTCCTGCGACAGGCTCTGTGCTGACAGCTCGGAGCCTGGAGCCTGCTTCAGAGTCTGTGTCTCCCTCTCTCTCTGCCCCTCACCTGCTCATGTGGTCTCTCTCTCTCTCTCTCAAAAATAAACAAACATTAAAAAAAATAAAGGAACAAACCATACAACGTCTATGAGAGAAATTGAAGAAACACAAAGAAAGGGAAAACTTTCCATGCTCATGGATTAGAGGAAAAAATATTGTTAAAATGTCAGTACTACCCAAAGCAATCGACACATTCAATGCATCCCTATCTAAATAACAACAACATTCTTCACAGAGCTAGAACAAACAACCCTAAAATTTGTAAGGAGCCAGAAAAGACCCCAAATAGCCAAAGTCATGTTGAAAAAGAAAACAAAGCTGGCGACATTACAATTCTGGACTTTATGGTGTATTAGAAAGCCACAATCATCAAGACAGTATGGTATGGGCACAAAAATGGACACAGACATCAATGGAATGGAATAAGGGACACAGAAATGGGCCCTCAAACATAGGGCCGAGTAATCTTTGATAACGCAGGAAAGAATATCCAATGGAAAAAAAAATAGTCTCTTCAGCAAATGGTACTGGGAAAACTAGACAGTGAGAAGAATGAACTTGGACTATGTTCATAAACCACACACACACACACACACACGCACACACACACACACATTCACACACCCCTCAAAATGGATGAAAGATCTAAATGTAAGAAAGGAACCATCAAAATCCTAGAGGAGAAAAGAGGCAAATCTACCTCCTTGATCCTGGCCACAGCAACTTCTTGCTTGTCATGTCTCTGAAGCAAGGGCAATAATAACCAAAATGAACTATTGGGACATCAAGATAAAAAGCTTCTGCACAGCAAAGGACACTATCAGCAAAACTAAAAGACAACTGAATGAGATGGGAGAAGATATTTGCAGGTGACATATCAGATAAAGGGTTAGTATCCACAATCTAAAAAGAACTTATCACACTCAACACCCAAAAACCAAAATAACCCATTGAAGAAATGGGAAAAAGACATGAAGAGACACATTAACAAAAATGACATCCAGAATGGCCACACATGAAAAGATGCTCAATCTCACTCGTCATCACTGAAATACAAATCAAAACCATAGTGAGATATCCCCTCACACCTATCAGAATGGCTAAAATTAACATCTCAGGAAAGGACAGATGTTGGCAAGGATGCAGAGAAAGGGAACAGTTTTGCAATGCTGGTGGGAATGCAAAGTGGTGTAGCCACTCTGGGAAATAGTATGGAGATTCGTCAAAAAACTAAAAATAGAACTACACTAGGACCCAGCAATTGCACTACTAGGTATTTATCCAAAGGATAGACTAACGCTGACTTGAAGTGGCACATGCACTCCAATGTTTATAGCAGCATTATCAACAATAGCTAAATTATGCAAAGAGCCCAAATGACCATTGACAGAAGAATGGATAAAGAAGATGTGGTATATTCATACAATGGAATATTACTCGGCGATCAAAAACAATGAAATCTTGCTATTTGCAACAACGTGGATGGAATCGGACTTTATTATGCCAAGCAAAATATGTCAGAGAAAGACACATATCATATGATTTCTCTCATCTGTGGAATTTAATACAACTGACGAACATAGTGAAAGGAAAGCAAAAATAAGATACAAACAGAGAGGGATTCAAACGCTCTAAGAGACTCTTAAATACAGAGAAGAAACTCAGGGTTCCTTGAGGGTAACTGAATAGGGGTATGGGCTAAATGGGTGATAGGCATTTAGGGGGGTTACTTGAGATGAGTACTGGGTATATTTTGTACTTGATGGATCACTAAATTCTACTCATGAGACTGTATTCCACTATAACGTAACTAACTTGGGCTTAAATTTAAAAAAGAAGAAATATTAAAAATAAGTAAAGAAATGTACTACCAGTGAAAAGCAAAGAATATTTAAATCGGACTCTTTGGGGCACCTGGGTGGCTCAGTTGGTTGAGAGACCGACTTCGGCTCAGGTCATGATCTCATGGTGAGTTCGAACCCCGCATCGGGCACTGTGCTGACACCTCAGAGCCTGGAGCCTGCTTCTGATTCTGAGTCACCCTCTCTCTCTACCCCTCCCCCACTCGTGCTCTGTGTCTGTCTCAGAAATAGACATTAAAAAAATTTTTTAAATCAGACTCTTTGAGTGGAAATGAAAGGCCAAAAGTGTTACAGACAAGAAAGGATCACAGAAAACCTCAAGAAACAATGGCAAAACAATTAGTAGAATGGCACTAAATACATACCTATTAATAATTACTCTGAATGTAAGTCAACTAAATGCTCCAATCAAAAGACATTGGATAGGGTGTCAGACGGACAAAAGAAAAAAAAGAAAACAAACAAACAAACAAACAACAAACAAGACCTATCTAGATGCTGCCTACAAAGCCTTATTTGGACTTAAGTCACCTGCAGATTTAAAGTGAGGGAATGAAGAAACATTTATCATGCCAATAATGTCAAAAGAAAGCCGGTAGCCATACCTATATCAGGCAAAATAAACTTTAAAACCAAGACTCTATTTTGGTGCAATTTGGGTAAATACCTATTAGTGATTGCATGACCCAATATTTATAGCAGCATTATCAACAGTAGCCAAACTATGGAGAAAGCCCAAGTATCCAGCAACTGATGAAAGTATAAAGAAGTTGTGTGTTTTGTGTGTGTGTGTGTGTTGTGTGTGTATAAGTATGTATACACATATGTACATATATACATATGTGTATGTTCATACATACATACATATGTATATACAATGAAATATAACTCTGCTTCAAAAAGAATGAAATCCTGCCGTTTGCAATGATGTGGATGGAGCTAGAATGTGTTATTTTAAGTGAAATATGTCAATCAGAGAAAGACAAATATATGATTTCACTCATGTGGAATGTAAGAAACAAACAGATGAAAACATGGGAAGGGGGCAGGAAAAGAGAAGAGTGGTAACAAACTACATGAGTCTCTTAATGTTAGAGGAAAAAACTGAAGGTTGATGGAGGGAGATGGGTCGGCGCTGGGCTAGATGGGGGACGAGTATTAAGGGGAGCACTTGTTGTGATGAGCACTGGGTGTTGTATGTAAGGGATGAATCACCAAATTCTACTCCCGAATCCAAGAATGCACTGTATGTCAACTAAGACTTAAATTAAAAAAATAAATTAAGCTGTAACAAGAGATGAAGACGGACACGATCTCATACTAAAGGGGACAACCAAACAAGAAGATCCAATGATTGTAAATTTTGATGCCCCCAACATGCAACCACCAAGTATATAAAACATTTAACAACAACCATAAAAGAACTCATTTATAATAATATGACGATATTAGAGGACTTTAACACATAACTCACATCGATGGACAGAACCTGTAAACAGAAAATCAACAAGGAAACAATGGCTTTGAATGACACATTGGACCAGATGGGTTTAACAGATATATTCAGAACACTCCATACTAAAATGGCAGAGTACACATTCTTTTCAAGTGCACATGGGGCATTCTCCAGAATTGATCACATTCTAGGTCACAAATCAGGCTTCAAGAGGTACCCAAAGACAGAGATCACACCACGCATCACTTCTGACCGCAAAGCTAGCAAACCTTCAAAACCTGTGGTTTTTGAAGTCAACCACAAAAAGAAGGTGGCAGGGAGGCCACAAATAAAGGGAGGTTAAATAACATACTACTAAATGAATGGGCTAAACAGGAAATCAAGAGAAAATACACTGAAACAAATGAAAATGAAAATACACTGGTAAAACCCTTTGGAATGTGGCAAAAGTAGTCTACGATGGAAGTATATAGCAATTCAAGCCTACCTTAAAGAGCAAGAAAAATCTCAAACAATCCTAACTTACAACTAAAGGAATGAGAAAAAGAACAGCAGAAGGAAGGAAATGATAGAGATTAATACAGAAATAAGGAATATAGAAACCAAAAAGACACTAGACCAAATCAATGAAACCAGGGGTTGGTTTTTTGAAAACAGCAATCAACATGAAAACCACCTAGGCAGACTTTTCACAAAGAAGAGAGAAGGGACTCAAAATCACAAATAAGAAAGGAGAAATTACAGTCAACACCACAAAAATACAGTTAGAAGATAATATTATGAAAAACTATATGCAACAAATTGGACACTCTGAGAAAAAAGGACAAATTTCTAGAAACACACAAACTACCAAAATTGAAACAGGAAGATACATAAAATTTGAAAACAAAGTCATCAAAACAGTAGCAAAAAGCCCTCTCCCTCCAACACAAGAGTTCAGGGCCAGGTGGCTTCACTGATGAATTCTACCAAACATTTAAGGAAGAAGTAATATCTATTTTTCTCAAATTATTAAAAAAATAAAAAAAGAAGGAAAACTTACAAATTGATCTTATGGGGCCATCATTACCCTGATACCAGAACGAGAGAAAGCATCCACTAAAACCAAAAACTGCAGTGGTGCCTGCGTGGCTCAGTCGGTTTACTGTCCAACTCTTAATTTCGGATTAATTATCATGCCGTGTGTGGGTTCGAATCCTATGTTGGACCCTGCGCTGACAGTGTGGAGCATGGCCAGGATTCTCTCTCTCCCGGTCTCTCTGCCCCTCCCACACTTTTATGTATTCTATCTTTCCAAGTCAATAAATAAACATTTTAAATATGCTAAAATTTTTTCAATAAAACTTCAGACCAATAGCCTGATGAGTATGTATACACAAATTCTCATTAAAATACCTTCAAATTAAAGTCAAGAATACATTAATAGAATCATTTACAATAATCAAGTGGGATATATTCCTGGGCTGCAAGGGTGGTTCCACATTCACAGATCAATCAACATGATGCACCACAGTAATGGAAGAAAGGATAAGAAAAATATGATGCTTTCAACAGATGCAGGAAAACCATTTGACAAAATGTCACATCCATTCATGATAAAACCCCTCAGCAAAGTACATTGAGACTCAACCTACCTGCACATAATAAAGGTCATCTAGGAAAAACCCACAGCTAATCTCATCCCCAATGGGGAAAAATTGAAAGTTTTTCCTCCAAGGTCAGGGACAAGACAGGGATGACCCCTCTCACCACTGTTATTCCACATAGTACTAGAAGTCCTAGCCACAACAATCAGACAACAAAAAGAAATAAGAGGCATCCAAATCAGCAAGGAAGAAGTAGAACTTTCACTATTTGGAACTGACATGATGCTCTCTATAAGAAACATGAAAGACTCCCATAAAAATTGCTAGAGTTGATATATGAATTCGACAAATCACAATATATAGAAATCAATTTACATAAATCTACTGCATTTCTATAGATGAATGATGAATTAACAGAAAGAGAAAACGGATCAAGCCCATTGACAGGTGCACCAAATACCCCAAGATACCTGGAATAAACCTAACCAAGGAGGTGAAAGACCTGTACTCTAAAGGCTATGAAATACTGATGAAAGAAATGGAAGAGGACACAAAGAAAAGGAAATACATTTCATGTTCACGGATAGGAAGAACAAAATACTGTTAAAAGGTCTACACTCCACAAAACAATCTACACATGTAATGAAATCCCTATCCCACAAAGAAAATATTTGTCGCAGAACTAGAAGAAATAATTCCAAAATTTGTATGGAATGACAAAGACCCCAAACATCAAAAACAAAATTGAAGAAAAGCAAAGCTGGAGACATCACAATTGCAGACTTTAGGTTATATTACAAAGCTGTACTGAACAGAACAGTATGGTACTGGCAAAACAACAACAACAAAAATACAGACGCAGAGATCAGTAGAATGGAAACGCAGAAATGAACTCACACATATATGGTCAATTAATTCTCAACACAGCAGGAAAGAATATCCAGTGGAAAAAAAGATAGTCTTGGGACACACGGGTGGCTCAGTCAACAAAGCATGTGATTGTGAATTCAGCTCAGGTCATGATATCAGGGCAGTACAGAGCATGCATGGGATTCTCTCTCTCCATTTCTCTCTGCCCCTCTTCTGCATGCTCTCTCTCTCTCAAAAATAAATAAACAAACTTAAAAAAGTCCCCTGAACATATGGTTTTGGAAAAACTAGACAGCAACCTGCAAAACAAAACAAAACAACGTACCACTTTCTTACAACATACACAGAAATAAATTCAACATGGATAAAGACCTATGTGTGAAACCTGAAACCATAAAAATCCCAGAGGATAACTAACATAGGCAGTATCTTATTTGACATTGGCTGTACAAACATCTTTGTAGATATATCTCTAGAGGTAAGGGAAACACAAGCTAAAGGGGACTTCTTAAAAATAAAAAGCTTCTGGGGCGCCTGGGTGGCGCAGTCGGTTGAGCGTCCGACTTCAGCCAGGTCACGATCTCACGGTCCGGGAGTTCGAGCCCCGCGTCGGGCTCTGGGCTGATGGCTCAGAGCCTGGAGCCTGTTTCCGATTCTGTGTCTCCCTCTCTCTCTGCCCCTCCCCCGTTCATGCTCTGTCTCTCTCTGTCCCAAAAAATAAATAAATGTTGAAAAAAAAAATTTAAATAAAAAAAATAAAAAGCTTCTGTATGGAAACCAATTTGTCAATAAATTTAATAAAAAAAAAATAAATAAAAAGCTTCTGTCACCAAGAAAATAATCAACAAAACTAAAACACTTACAGAATATTTGCAAACGACATCTGATAAAGGATTAGTGTCCAAAACATATAAAGTTATACAGCACCCAAAAAAGGAGAAATCCGATGAACAATGGGCAGAAGACACGAACGGACATTTCCCAAGGAAGACATATACATAGCCAAGAGAGACATGAAAAGATGCTCAACAACACTGATCTTCAGGAAAATACAATTCAAAAGTACAATGAGATAACACATCACATCTGTCAGAATGACTAAAATCAATGAATGTTGAAACAGCAGGTGTTTCCAGGGATGTGGGGAAAGAGAAACCCTCTTGCACTGTGGGTAGGAATGCAAACTGGTGCAGCCACTCTGGGAAACATCATGGAGTTCGTAGAAAAACAAAACAAAACAAAACAAAAACCCCAAAAACCCTTGCAAATACAACTACCTTACAATCCAGCAATTTCACTACGAGGTATTTACACAAAGAATACAAAAATAATTCTTCAAAGGGATACATGCACCCTGATGTTTACAGCAGCATTTTCTACAACAGCCAAATTACGGAAACTGCCCGAGCATCCATCGACTGATGAATGATCTGAGATGTAGTGTATGGAATGTAATATTATTGAGCCGTAAAAACATGGAATCTTGTCATTTGCCACGAGGTGGATCGAGCGAGTGAATGTTATGCTGGGTGAAATAAGCCTGTCAGAGAAAGACAAATACCAGATGATTTCACTAACACGTGGAAATGAAACAAAACAAGGGGGGGGGGGGAAGGAGACAGTGACAAACAGACTCTTAACTAGGAAACAAACTGAGGGCTTCCACAGTGAGGTGAGGGAATGGGTGAAACAGCTGCTGGGGATTAAGAATGCACCTGGGATGGGCACTGGGTGACGTGTTGCTCTATATTGTACACCTGAAACCAATATTACACTGTACCTTTACTCACTGGAATTTAAATTAAAAGGTAACATAAGGTTAATGACAGGTACCTACCAGGTTTTCTGTAGTTTTCAATCACTTCACTAGGTTGGAAAAATAACCATGAAAATTTTTAAAAAGCATGTATGATGTGGGGGACAGTCTGTGCCCTTACCTCGGTCTCTGGTTCCAGCAGGACTCGGAAAGTGGGTCCCAGCTCATTCTTCTAGAAGGTCTTGAGATGAGCATTTCATGTATTCACGTCCTAACTGAATGCAGCTCCCGTTCCTCTGAATTTCTGTCAGGGTTTCTTCCCGGAAACGAGCCTGAATCTGGAACAAACCATCGACTGCATCGATGAGGTGATGTCGTGGGACCCCGCAATCCATGAGTCCTTTAGTAAAATATGTCTTGTTCAAATACTGTCTGGGAAGGGGAGGAATGAAACATGGGGACAGCCCAGAAAATGCAAGGGCCTGTGCTGCTCAGCAACCAGCTTGCCCAGGGAAGCCACCCAGCGCCCCCTCCTCAGCACTCAGTACAACAAGGCAGCTTCTCTCTGGTGACTCAGGAGATGCCAAGTTGCTGCAAAACTCCCAAGGTCTCCCCTGGGGTGGGCGGCAGAACGCTCTGCTCTCTGTCCTGAGGCAGCGGCAGAGGCACTGTGTCCTCTGGGAGCAACAGCAACCCTTCCTGCTCTGAGGTGTCCTGGGTCAGAAAAGCCGATGACGCGCCCTCTGCTGGCCATCACTGCCCAGGCAGAGGAACCCGCCCCTCTGGGTGTGTGGTGCTCGAGCTCTCTCTGCTGGCCACCATGGGAATTCCTGCAATGTTGAAAGCCCTGGTTGCTCAGCTGAGGGACTGAAGGTGCTCTGGGCAACTAAGCCGGTTCTCCACACTGGGAAGGGTGTTAGTGACAGGGCCTAGGACACAAAGAAATCTTTTCCTTCTCCCTTCTTGTGAGTGAAGAATGAAACCGAATTTATTAACGTAATTACATCATTTGTAATGCTTTAAGCAATGTTCACAAGAAAATAGACTGCCAATTTACACATGCTGAACAAGAGGTAATTGTGTTTACCACCGAAGTGTTTAGGTTAGGTAAAGGATTGACACCTTTGAGAGAGAGATACCGGCTTCCAGCTATGGAATGAATGAGTCCTAGGGATACAAGGGATAGCCAATGGAATAGAGTCAATCCTGTAATAATACTGTTGCATGCTTCCACATGATAGCTACACTTGTGCTTAAGTACAACATTATAGACATATAGAATAACTACAATGTATGCCTGAAACTAATACAACAAATGTATGAACAATACTTCAATTAAAAGTCGACATTCATTTATGCTCTCTTTAATTTCTTCCTTCTTAATAAACTATCATCCTGGGGCGCTTGGGTGGCTTAGTCAGTTAAGCAACCAACTTCCACTCAGGTCATGATCTTGCAGTCCATGAGTTTGAGCCCTGCTTCAGGCTCTGTCCTGACAGCTCAGAACCTGGATCCTGCCTCAGATTCAGTGTCTCCTGCTCTCTCCCCACCTTCCCTGTTCAGGGTCTCTCAAAAAAACAAAGAGAGAAACATTATAAATGAAAAAAAAAAAGCATTCCTAATTTAGAATCTGTGAAATTCCATTTATTCCAGAGTGTCTAACATCACCATCTTGATGTTGAAAGCTTATCTAAAAAGTGACTAATAATATCTTTGATGACACATATGTGACAAGGTGAGAATACAACTTACAGGGAGCTACACATCTGTTATGAATTTACTGTATGTATCCTTGGCTAATATTTCCAATGAAATGTGCTTTATGGATACAGATGGATGAAATAATGTCCATTGGTCATATAGGGCAAATTCCTATAGGACCATTATGCCTTCAATTACTAATTGCCATCTCTTCAGAATTAAAGCTGGGAGAAGAAAATGTCTTTGAATTTGATGTAAGAGAAGACGATGGTTTTAAAGGGTTCACCTACCATCTGGCATCCTCAGTTTGGCAGAGGACTGGAGGATAGCAACCCACGATCTTGTGGGTTCCAAGAACTAGCACATTGCTAGTTCCAGAGGGAGAATATGGACCTTATTGTCAAATACCTTTTATCAATATTATCAGTCCAATTCTGCCAGGTCTAGACTGCAGGACCTGGGGGCAATACAATGACTGATGCCTCGGTTCAGAACATGAGGAAGGCCAGCTGGTGGGGGCCAGGAGGGAAATCCAACAGGGCCTGGGGCAGTGAGGGAGATGGCTCCGGGTCACCTTCCCACAGTGCAGGCTCTGGAGTTTACCTGCCAAAGAGCAGCACACTCTCCCTCAAGACATCCCTCTCCATGACAGAACATGAGGCTGAGCCTCGCAATTCCAGGAGAAATGAGGGATACCCATCTTTTCAAATGCAATGGCTTCTGCAAAGCTTGGCCCCAGGGATGTTAGAGTCTTAGAGTCATGGAACTTTGATGCCCATGATATCAGCCATTTCTGCCCCAGCACTCAGAGCCACTTCTTACATCCCCTCTCCCCTGGCCCATCTCACCCCATCCACATTCCTGGACCAGGTCTCTACTTTCCTCCTTGTACTTCCTCTTTGTCTCTATTTCTAACTAATTCTCTCTCTGTTTCTTCCTTTCACTGTCTAGAACTTGCCCAAATCCCCTATCACTCATCCAGTGTCTCCCTGCCTGCCTCTTTCTCCACCTCTCCCCAGGCTTCAGGCTCTCTACTATGTGCATGCAGCCCTGTCCAGGAGCACAGGGCACTCCTGTCTCTCCCTTTCTCCTGTCATGTTTTGTCCCAGGCCCCGATCACAATGGAGGAGAATCCTCTGTACAGCAGTTGCTCACGTTGACATTTGCTATAGCAATGCTGGCAGCATGTGGACAGCCAGACATTTACCCATGGTGGCCCAGCCATGACCCAAAAGCTTCTGGAGGGCTGGCTGCTTCCCTAAGCTTGGAGGAAAAAGGGGCTCACAGATTTGCTGATGTAGATGGATCCATAGGCTTACATACAACTCTCCTGGGTGGTGTCGAAGGAACCTCTCTCAGACCATGGACCTCTGCCCTCCCCATCCGTCAATAAGGCAACAGGGGAAGCTTTGTGACATCATGTGACTCACCACAAAAATTGCACCATTTGCCCCCTTGGAGGCCACCTGGATTGGTGCTATTGAGGGCAGCTGGTAAGGTGCACAAGGGGACAAGAGCTGAATTAATGAAGGGCCACCTTATTGGTCACCTGAATCCATTCCTCACCATCAAAATAGACCCTTTCCTGGAGACAGATACCTGCCCTGCTCATCAGCCCAAACCCCATCTACTATTATGCATGCCGTGTGCTCATGAGTATCTATCTACAGAATTAACCACCACCACCAGAGCTCCCTAAAGGATGTATCCAACTCCTCAGATGGAACTATAGGTTCCTTACAGGCAATACAACCCCAAAGAATGATCTGTCTTCTTCCACCAATACTGTACATACGATGTGTTGGTCAACTGCATATTCAGGAACACCAAAGTATACACTTGATGGGGAATGAGTGTCAATTTTCCTGGAAGCAGACCCTGACACAGAAACACAACTGTGACAAGTGTATTAGGGGACATTAGAAAGGACAAAGTGGAGGGGACGGGATGGGCAGGGAAAGCATTCAGACCAAGGGGCAGATTAGACATCATCTCTAAATATATAATAACCACAGCTGGTTTGTAATGGTTCAGTGTCCTCTTCAAATTTCAAACGGATTGCCCTCTATGTCAAAGTGATTTTGAGTTATTGCAAAGGGATCTTCTGTTCTCCTCAATGCATTTGTCTTCTATAATACATCTGTGGCCTTGGATGAGCACACATTTGTGTGGCTGCATTTGTGTGTCTACCTGTAATGGAAGAGGATTATCTGCAGATCTTAGATGTAGATCCCTGAATGTACACATTCTCATATTTATCTTTCCTTCTTTGTAAAGCAGGACCTGAATTTTAATAGAAAAAACACAGGGGTCTTTGTTGTATCTTTTGAAACAGGAATTGCCAATCTCCCAGCCTCAGGCATTACACCCATAGTTTCATGAAATTGAATGAGAGTCTGTTTTTCAGACTTTGATTTCACTCCGTTGGTATCAACTTCATTAAGGGAGAGGTGAACCTGAGCAAAACATTCTCTTTAGTGACTTCTTCCCAAGAAGAGGATCACTCAGTTGATAACATGTAAATCGAATATTCTAAGACATAAAGATTTGTTTTTCTTCAAAGCTAAAGTGTACAATGGATATCCTGCAGAAAATAGAGGCAATTTACTTCTGAAACTTCTCAAATGTTTACTAAAATAGCACCTTTCAAGTTCTTTGTAGATTTTTCCTTTCCCTGATTTGCAAGTAAGATAGAAACAAAACGTGTACTAGGCTTTCCAAACAAATACTGGACAATGTGTCACAAAGGAGCATTGTCAATAGAACATACCCCACAGTCAGTCCCTGTATCATTAAAAACAGTCGATCCAGTTTGGGCCAAAGAGAAAAGCCAGACACATAAAGAAATAAAGGTGAAGAGAATGGAGGAAGGTGTCAGTATTTCAGAGCAACTATCTTGGTTTCAAGACAATGGATCTGTGATTGGATGACAATGAAAAAGCGAGAAAGTGTAAAATCTTCCAAACCAAACAGCTCCAATGAATGACTTTTCTTTATGGAAGAGTAATACTGTCACCAGATTCACTTTCAAAATTCTCTGAATTAAGAGGAACACAACTGTTCAACAGTGCTCTCTCTGGCAACACTGAATGATATAAAACTTAAGCCAGGGTCATGAAAACAAATTCTGCCTCACTCCTACCTAAAAGAGGTACTGTGGTGTTACTGCTTGAAGTAGCAGTGAACAGCATGGAAGGTTGAGGGGCTCAATTCACCCAATGACCAAAAGGGCTCAAATATCAATTTATGGTAACTCAGGAAGCCCCGATTCTTGACATTCTGATTTCTCTCAGATTGCAACAAAGCGTGCGCACTTGGAATGATGTCGTTAAAAAATTGATTAGTGCGCTCAAGTGTCTCATGGTTATTCTTCAACAAAACACATAGTCATCAGGAATACTTACTCCTTACTTTTACTTCCATTTTTAAGGACAAAGAAGTGATTTTAATACTTTTTTAAATTTATTTTTTGAGAGGCGGAGCGAGTGAGCAGGGGAAGGGCAGACAGAGACAGAGGGAGAGAATCCCAAGCAGGTTCCCCACCATCAGCATGGAGCCTGATGCAGGGCTCAAACTCACAAACCATGAGATCATGACCTGAGCTGAAACTAAGAGTTGGATGGTTAACCAACTGAGCCACCCAGGCGCCCCAGGACAAAGAAGGGATTTTTATCCTACATCTGTGTACTTCATAAGAGGGAAGGTTATTTTGCCACATGGTTTCTTGAGCACAATTTCTTTGCTCCATTGATCTACACAAATAAGTAATAAAGGATTCAGAATTCAAAAATATTAATTACACTGACATAAAAACCTATCTCTTGTGGGTAAGTCATTACATAAATAAAGGATGTGGTATTTTACATATGTGATGATTGCTTTGACTTTATCCTGGTAGAGAATGGAATGAAATGGGATATCAGGATAAAAAAGGACATTTAAAAATCAGTGAACCATAAGTGAACACAATTCCAGATGAAATAATGAAAATGAAAAAAAAAAAGGGGGAGATGGTTTTACCTGCTGTTCACAAATGGATATTATTTTCTGCACGTTTTATATTTTCCTTCATGTAGTAGTTAATCTTCTCAGAAATTTGATCTAAATTAACCAAAAAGAGGAAAAAGCAATCTCTTAAGGTTAGTACCAAAACCAGTAAGATCAAATTACCCATCGTGTCAACAGAAAGGCACATGATCTGGCACTTTGTTTACATATAACATTTTGGCATTACTGTGGTCCCTGAAGAAAGCAAATTTTATTTAGTGGCATTTTATTTTTCTTTCTCTCTTTCTCTTCTCTCTCTCTCTCTTTCTTTTTCTTTCAGAGAGACACAACACATGAGTGGGTGAAGGGTAGGGAGAGTGAGAGAATCTTAAGCATATTTCAGACTCAGCTCAGAGTCCAAGGCAGGGCTCGATCCCATTACCCTGCAATCATTTCCTGCGCCAAAATCAAAAGTCAGAGACACAACCGACTGAGCCACACAGGTGTCCCCTAATATGCCATCATTAAGCAAGATTATTCTTAGAATATATGAACAGTTCAAATTTCTTTGACATCACCAGAGGAGAAATGGAGGAAAATCAAGTATCCTACATACTTATATTCTGCCTTTCATGATCGAATAAGCAAATCAGTGCAATTACTTTAAAAACAAAAGTCAAAAAGAAAAAATAACCTACTAATTTCTTCCAGGTTTCCCCCCACTTTCACTCACACTATAAAAATAAAGAAAGGGACACCTGGGTGGCTCTGTCAGTTGAGATCCAACTTCAGTACAGGTCATCAACTTACAGCTCACCAGTTCCAGCCCATATCAGGCTCGCTTGCTGTCAACACAGAGCCTGCGTCAGATCTTCTGTCCTCCTCTCCCTCTGCCCCCTCCTCACTTGCACCCTCACTCCCTCTCAAAAATAAGTAAATCTTTTAAATAAATGGATACATAAATAAATAACAATAAAAAAACAATAACAAAAACTGTAACAAGAGAGTCAGTCTCCTGGATGTGTGATCAGTTGATTTTGTCCAGGTCATGATCTCACAGTCGGTGAGGTTGAGCCCTATGTGAGGCTCTATACTGAAAGCATGGAGGCTGCTTGAGATTCTCTCTCTCCTTCTCTCTCTGCCCCTCCACAACTCATACACACACACTCTCTCTCTCAAAATAAGTAAATAAACATTTAAACAAATACCGAGAGAGAAATTATTCTAAATGTCACTTGTTTGGCACTCAGAGGCCTCCAATGTCTTTCTGCTGCTCCACAGGGTCCTGTCCATGGGAACCAGCATGGGATGCTCAGGTGGCCTTGGAATCAAACACACTTGGGTAAAATCTCAGCTTTACTACTTAGTAGCTAGAACCCTGGATAACTCCTAATGTCCCCAAATCACAAGAGGGTGAAAGCCCAAGATGCAAACCTTACCACCTGCATTACTGGTAAACACCATGCATGCAGGAAACACTCACCTTAGACGGGGATAGCACATGGAAAGCACCTAGAACAGGGCCCAGTACTCCCGAATCTTCTGACAGGCATTGAATTCTATTGTTTGGTCCTAAGCTGCAAGCTTACCTTCTATTTGTACAATGTGAGAGCTCTGCTGCCCTGAGGTCACCCTTCTCTATACCAGCAGTGCTGTATTCCTCATAGCAACACCAGCATTTGAGGGCCCACTATGTGCTGGGTCACTTAATCAGCACAGTCCGTGAAGCCCATACACAATCCATTAGCCCCATTTGGCATCTTGTTCACTTCCACTCACTCTCCACCAGCATTAGAGGCTCTCTCCACCCAGGGCTTATAACACATGTTTAAACCTCTCTAGTGACACACATGTGGCCTGGCAATATCTGACCTCTTCTCTAAGCCTGGAGCTTCTTGACAGGCTCAGATAGTGCCTTAATCTGTACATTTCCCCCCATAGGCAGGTCATGCCAAAATACTCCTGCCACTGGATTCTTAAACATTTCTGACCAGAGTTAAACTCATCCACTTCTAATTGTCTGATTTTTTCCTCTACTTGGTCACCTCTCTCAGTTGGTGGCAACTCAATCTGTGTTGTCACTTAGAATGCAAACAAGGAAAAGTCACTGTAAAGAGTTAAGGGGCTAACTAGACCTGATAAGTCAATGTCTTTACTTCTAGCTGAATGAGAAACCACAGTGAACAGCTGTATTAAAAAAAAAAGTTTAAGGGGCACCTGGGTGGCTCAGTCGGTTGAGCATCCAACTCTTGATTGTGGCTCAGGTCATGATCTCATGGTTTGTGAGATTGAGCCCCGCATCAGGCTTTTGAATCTTTTTAAAAGAGATTTAAAAACAATAGATTACAAGGAAAATAGAAGCCTGAAATCTTACCTTCACATACTCGACTCTACCTAGAAGAGGGATAAAGAAAATTAAATTTGATGTAGAAACAATGTTTTTTAAAAAATAAAAGTACAGCTCGTGACAACAATGTCAAAATCATATTCCAATGTGATATTATAATAAAGGGTGGTTCAGCAAAATAAATTATTTTTGTAAGTGTTGCAATTCTATAGTTAACATACAGAGTTATATTTGATTTGGGTGCACATATCGGGGTTCAACAATGCTGTATGTTACTCAGGGATCATCCTGGCAAGTGTACTCTTTAACCCCCATCACCTATTTCTCCCATCCCCCCACCCACCTCCCCTCTGGTAACCATCACTTTGTTCTCTAAAGTTAGGAATCTCTTTCTTGGTTTGTCTCTCTCTTTTTTCCTCCTTTGCTCATTTGTTCTGTTTCTTAAATTCCACATATGAGTGAAATCATATGGTATTTATCTTTCACTTAGCATTATATCCTATCAATCGTGTTGTTGCACATGGAAATATTTCATTCCTTTTTTGGCTAAGTAATATTTGTGTGTGTGTGTGTGTGTGTGTGTGTGTGTGTGTGTGTGTGTTAATGTATATATCACCTCTTCTTCATCCACTTATCTATGGATGGACACTTGGGCTGCTTCCACAATTTGGCTATTGTAAATAACACTGCAGTAAACACAGGGGTGTGTCGTAGACTCTAAGTCTAAAGTTCTCTTTTGACCAGCAAAAGAGCAGATGCAGGATTCAAACGAGAGATGGCTAACGTCCAGGAAAAGGACAAGAGCTCCGAATAAGGGTCCTTGCCCCATATTTATTCAGATCAGAAGGCTTGCAAACATGAAGCATGTGTACAAAAAGACAAAGAAACTAGGAACATTAACTTGTGGATGTGAGGGGGAAAGGGGATTTTGAAGATATACAGTGTTTGGGGTTTGGGTCAACATAAAACAAAATCCAGGTACTGGGTAGATGGGTAGATGGTTGGTAACAGCAGACAGGAAGTGCTGTGCCTAGTGTAGCCATGGTCTAGGATACTAAAAATTTAGAAGTAGAATTACCTATAGAAAGAATTTCCTTTCTACTTGCTGATATTTCAACAACCATTTCTACGGAAGAGAATTAATGTAGACATCTTATTTTTGACCAAAAGCTCTGTTTCCATTCTATGAGACAGATACCAAACTACTAATCTTCAATAATGGAAATGGCAGACTTATTTTAATTTAATAACCAATGTACCATTTACTTTCAATTCTTTTTTGTCAAGTCCAATAGCCATAATAAAGTCCAGAACCACAAATATTTCAGAGATTCAGACAAAAGAAAAGTAAAGGTAAAATCTTTGGACTAAAAGATGCCTCTGGCTACCAGAAACACCGGAGAAATGTCTCCTGCAATTGGCTATTTCCTGAACTGACAAACAATTCTGTCAAATCAGGTCCTATGATTTTTCCCACATCACCAACAACAAAGGTTTTCAAATCAGAAAGGATGTGGGAGATGGCTAGAGAAAACATACAAGCAACAACAGAAATGAAAACAAACATTTCCAGAAAGTGCAAAAAGTGCTTCCTTGACGAGAGTCATTCCCTGAAGACATTATAAAATTGTAGCAGCTACTTGAGACGCCACAGAGAGATCTGAACAAAGTAAACAAAATCATAGAAATCATAGGAAGTATGTTCTCAGACCACAAATGACTCAAACTAGACATCAAGAACAAAAATTTCTTAGTTGGACAATGACAAAAAAAAATGAGATTAAACAACAACCTTCTCAAAAACACACGGATTTGACGGGAGTTGGGTGGGGAGATGGCTGAAAGAGGTGAAGTAGATCAAGAGTACACTTGTGATGAGCATGAGAAATGCATGAAAGCACTGAGTCATATGGAACACCTGAAACTGATATTGCACTGTATGTTAATTATAGTTGAATTAAAAAAAAAGTCCATATAGGTCAGAGAAGACATTTCTATAGAAATTTTAAAATATTTAGTCTAAATGATAATGAAAATTGAATGTATTAGAGGGAAATTTGTAATATAAGTGCATATAAAAGGTCCAGCTATTATAAAATTTTCTGCTTACTTATGATTACAAGTGTATCTAAAGGTACTTGAGTATACCCACAGCAAAAACAGTTCACCAGAGGTAAATTAGACAAGCATAAGTTCCCATGGAGGCAGTAATAATGTTATGTTTCCAGAGAATTTCAAACATATCAGAGCCAAGAGGCAAATGGTCAGGCCAGTATGGACAGGCTGAAATGATATTGGAGATGATGAGGAATCTTAAAGACGTTTACAATATATCTGTCATAAAGAATAATCTTTATAGGGGCACCTGGGTGGCGCAGTCGGTTAAGCGTCCGACTTCAGCCAGGTCACGATCTCGCGGTCTGTGGGTTCATGCCCCGCGTCGGGCTCTGGGCTGATGGCTCAGAGCCTGGAGCCTGTTTCCGATTCTGTGTCTCCCTCTCTCTCTGCCCCTCCCCCGTTCATGCTCTGTCTCTCTCTGTCCCCAAAATAAATAAAAAACGTTGAAAAAAAAAAAGAATAATCTTTATAAACCCTCTACCAGTGCCCAGGAAGAAAATAAGCACACATCTCAAATGTCTCCTCATGGAGGAACAAGAGGACAGATGGCTTACAAAGGAGCAGGAACAAACTTACAGGGGTGATGTCTGTGTCTGCTATCTTACTGTGGTCATGGTTTCATTGCTGCTTACCTGTGTCAAATATCAATAAATTGTATTCTTTAAAAAGGTATTGTTATTCTATACAAAGTATATGACACTGAAGTTGTAGGAAAAATGTAATAGGCAACACTGAGAAGTTTTATTTTGCTGACAAACATATTGCAACTGTGTATTAATAGTAAGAATTTGTAAGCCAATGTAAAATAGAAAAATTAAGAAAATGCGAATTCATAGTAGATAAGAAGTCAATGACTTCTATTGTACATTCACAAAGTACCTGAAGAAAATCCTTTGGAATACCTCCAAACTATGCCCAAAACTCATGGAAGAATGGAAGTAAGTAAAAACACAAAATGTATTAGAGATACAAATGAGATTGTTCTAGAGAAAGATGTTTACAGATACAGATATATCTGAGAAAGACGGGCAACTGCTAGTATAATAATAGGTGATTATTTTTCCAAGAAGAGGAATTACACATTATGGTTCAGTTTTTGATGTTTTCTTTCAATGTTCACTTTGATTCTGACAGCTCAAAATGTCAGATTTCTGAGGTACAAAAAGATTTGCATAATCAGGTGATCTTGTATATTTTGATAATATCTGTGGAATTTTAAGTTACCTGAACACACATCTTCAAATAGCCAGTGCAAGGAATTCATGTTTCTATTTCATGTTATTGTGCCAAAATCAATCAATAGCAACTCTGAAAATTGATCTCTAAAAGAACACAGGGGCGCCTGGGTGACTCAGTTGGTTCAGCAACTGACTTTGGCTCAGGTCATGATTTCACAGCCCGTGAGTTTGAGCCCCACATCAGGCATTGTGTTGACAGCTCAGAGCCTGGAGCCTGCTTCACATTCTGTGTCTCCTTCTCTCTCTGCCCCTCCCCTGCTCACGCTCTGTCTTTTTCTCTCAAAAATAAATAAACATTAAAAAATTAAAAAAAATAAAAAGTAAATAAAAGAATACAAAACTCCAGGATATGGTCACCAAAACAACAGAACACATATCATTCTACAAAAACTGGACTTAGAAGCACTCTAGGAGCAGCACACTCACAATGCAATTCACACCAGTTCACATACCAAGCTTAATTTGTGCAAATGAACATGTCTAGAAAGTAGCCTCTGAAATCTATAACCTTTTCAACTTCAGTTCTCAGAGATGAGGTCACAAAAATGTGTAATGGTAGGAAATATACACTGTCTTTGTCTAGCCGCTGTCTGAAAGAAAGCAGTAGCTGGCAGCACAATGGTTGGTCATGGGGCTCAAATGCACCAAAGACACAGGCCATCTTGTCATGAAGGTAAAACATCTTCAGCTGTGGGCACTCTTGGTGCATCTGGCAGCTGTCTGGCTGCTGATATTGTAGTTGATGCTGAACTAGATTAGATCTAATGGGGCCAATAACACTAACTTCTCACAATCAATGGCCATGAATAGGTGGAGGTGGGAAATGCAAGACAAATTAGTTGGTGGAAGAATTCAGAGATGAGGTAGGGTGAGAGAGCTGAACCAATCTGTGAGAGGCAGCCTAAGTACAGGGGGGAAATTCTAATAAGGACGATCAAGAATTTTCCTCCTTCACAGTCTCAAAAGAAGTAGAACTGATTGGATTTAGATTGGAGGCATTCGTGTGGAATGATTCTGCCTCAGTGCTAGGGTTATTCCTGACTACTGGGACTTTTCAAGTCCCTCTAGAAGGATCTGGTACATGCCAATCTAAAGAAATCTACTTATCTCTATGGTGTTCCCTGTCTGTTTGCCTCTTTCACTCTTTAGGGGTACGAGTTTTGATTAGTCACAATGGGAACCAGGTATTTCATTTTATTTGGACAATCCTAAGGACATTGAAAACCCTTCTTGTTTTGAGTAAATCAACACTCTGCTCATACTTAGTTAAAGAAAGGACAACAATTTATTCACTTCCTAATCATGTTGCTCCTAGTGATTTTCCTATCGTAAATGTCCAAGCAAGATGCAATTACTTAGTTTCTGCTAGGCTTATGTGGCTCCCAACATAGTTGGACACAGACTCCCTGGGGGCAGCTTCCAAGACCAGAGGCAAAGGGATGACTCAGACGTTGCTAAAAGTCAACAACCAGGAGTACAGAGCCCAAAGACATTTCACTTTTTAACACTCTAATACTAACACCAATCCAGTTATCGCTGTTCCCAGGGCTACCAAACTTCACAAATATGAACAATGTGCTGATAGGAAAACGAACTACATATAAGATGGACCCTAAGCTTACAAAGCTTGAAGCAGGATCTTAACAGGGCTTCCCGGAGCCAGTCCCATACCCATAGTTCCCATTAAATAAAGGTTTTTGACATTTTAAAAACAACTTTAATGAAATAATTCACACATCATAGAAACACCTATTTCAGTCAATCAGCTCAATAGCTTTTAGTATCTTCACAAATCCTTCTTGACACTATAAACCTACTATGTTCGGGTTTACATCCTGCCAGCACTGCTCTTTTTAGACCAAGCAACACAGACAGGACACAGAACTTGATGTGGACAGCTGTGGCCACAACCACTTCAGGCTGGTGGAGAAACCTGCCCTGTGGTTCTCAGTCTTCAGGATGAAATGAAGTCTTCTGAAGTTCTCATCAAAAGCCGCATAGAAAAGCCATTGTTTAACCACAGTGTGAAAGAACCCAATAGGAAGGAAGAATCCACCAATGTCCCAGGTTTACTCACATTTGTGTTTGGGTAACCGTGACACTCAGGCACAAGGAGCTAGAAACACAGCCTGTTCACCTTCCTGTCCCTGTCCTTTAAGGGAACTCTAGGGTTCCAGGCAGGAGGTGGACATGGGGGATGGGGTGTAGGTGGGCAAGGGAGGAGTGGAGAGGGGTGGGAAAGGGGGGGAGGGTGGTAATTGGGGATGCGGGAGGAGTATAAAAATGGGGTGGGTTTAGGAATGGGGAGTGTCAGGAGAAGAGGTCAGAGACAGTACCAGGATCAGATCAAGTACAAGAGGGGAGGGAGGAGGGTTCAGACAGGTTAGTAGGTTAGCAGGTCAGTAAATCACTAGGTGAGCAGGACACAAACAGCAGGTTAAGTGGACTCTCAGGAGCAGGTGGAGCAGAGGAAGATCCTTCTTCCAAGCCCTCACCTGTCTGGGTGTTGCCTTAGCAACCCAGAACCTTTATACTCCCTCTCGACCAACCAGCTGCCCTTAGCCCTGGTAGAGAAATATAGACACCCCATGTGACTTCATTTTTAAAAAGCCGCTTCCCACCTGGTGCACCACCATGGGCCATCCCAACTACAGTTCCTCTCTGGAAACTTGGCTGGCCTTCTGATTTCTGGGCCTCCTAACCCAGCTCCCTGTCACCTCTTCTGAGTGCTCTCTCCTTCCTTTCTGAACTCCCATCTCCCATGGGCCATAGTTGAACAACTGAGAAAGCAAAGGAGGACAAAACTGCAAGAACAATCAAATACGCAAGCAGACAGGAAAGTTTAACCCTCTCTCAGTAAGTCAAAGCAGATAGAACATCCATAAGACAGAGATCTTGATAGCAAACCATCTGAATCCCACAGCTATATCTATCTATCTATCTATCTATCTATCTATCTATATCTATATCTGTATCTATATCCATATATATCCATATCATACACTGTAAAGGACACATTCACTTTAGGCACAGAGGATACAGTTATAAACATTCACCATATTTATTATGGTCATAAGGGAAATTTCAAAGGAATGTAATGATTTGAGAGGAAGGAAATCAAACAAAGCATGGTTTGGTAATAGAATGTGCTAGAAATCACTAATAAAGAGGTAACTAGAAATTCCCATATGTTACTTGAAGACATGATAGCTGAGAACTTCCCTGAACTGGGAAAGGAAAAAGGCATTGAAATCCAAGAGGCACAGAGAACTCCCTTCAGATGTAACTTGAATCGATCTGCACTACATATCATAGTGAAACTGGCAAAATACAAGGATAAAGGGAGAATTCTGAAAGCAGCTAGGGATAAACATGCTCTAACATATAAAGGGACACCAATAAGACTCGTGACGGATCTGTCTACTGAAACTTGGCAGGCCAGAAGGAATGGCAGGAAATCTTCAATGTGATGAACAGAAAAAACATGCAGCCAAGAATCCTTTATCCAGCAAGTCTGTCATTTAGAATAGAAGGAGAGATAAAGATCTTCCCAAACAAACAAAAACTGAAGGAATTCATCACCACTAAACCAACCCTACAAGAGATCCTAAGGGGGATCCTGTGAGACAAAGTAACAGAGACATCACTACAAGCATGAAACCTACAGACATCACAATGACTCTAAACCCATATCTTTCAATAATAACACTGAATGTAAATGGACAAAATGCTCCAACCAAAAGACACATGGTATCAGAATGGATAAAAAAAACAAGACCCATCTATTTGCTGTCTACAAGAGACTCATTTTACACCTTGAGATTGAAAGTGAGGGGATGGAGAAATATCTATCATGCAACTGGAAGTCAAAAGAAGGCTGGAGTAGCCATACGTATATCAGACAAACTAGACTTTAAATTAAAGGCTGTAACAAGAGATGAAGAAGGGCATTATATAATAATTACAGGGTCTATCCATCAGGAAGAGCTAACAATTATAAATGTCTATGCGCCGAATATGGGAGCCCCCAAATATATAAAACAATTACTCACAAACATAAGAAACCTTATTGATAAGAATGTGGTAATTGCAGGGGACTTTAATACTCCACTTACAACATTGGACAGATCATCTAGACACAGGATCAATAAAGAAACAAGGGCCCTGAATGGTACACTGGATCAGATGGACTTGACAGATATATTTAGAACTCTGCATCCCAAAACAACAGAATATACTTTCTTCTTGAGTGCACATGGAACCTTCTCCAAAATAGATCACATACTGGGTCACAAAACAGCCCTTCATAAGTATACAAGAATTGAGATCATACCATGCATACTTTCAGACCATAATGAGATGAAGCTTGAAATCAACCACAAGAAAAAGTCTGGAAAACCTCCAAAAGCATGGAGGTTAAAGAACACCCTACTGAAGAATGAATGGGTCCACGAGGCAATTAGAGGATAAATTAAAAATTTTTGGAAACAAATGAAAATGAAAATAAAACAATCCAAACGCTTTGGGATGCAGCGAAGGCAGTCCTGAGAGGAAAATACATTGCAATCCAGGCCTATCTCCAGAAACAAGAAAAATCCCAGATACAAAATCTAACAGCACACCTAAAGGAAATAGAAGCAGAACAGCAAAGGCAACCCAAGCCCAGCAGAAGAGAAATAATAAAGATCAGAGCAGAAATAAACAATATAGATTGTAAAAAACAAAACAAAACTGTAGAGCAGATGAATGAAACCAAGAGTTGGTTTTTTGAAAAAATAAACAAAATTGAGAAACCTCTAGCCAGGCTTCTCAAAAAGAAAAGGGAGAGGACCCAAATAGGTAAAATCATGAATGAAAATGGAATTATTACAACCAATTCCTCAGAAATACAAGTAATTATCAGGGAATACTATGAAAAATTATATGCCAACAAACTGGACACCCTGGAAGAAATGGACAAATTCCTAAACACCCACACACTTCCAAAACTCAAACAGGAAGAAATAGAAAGCTTGAGTGGACCCATAACCAGCAAAGAAATTGAATCAGTTATCAAAAATCTCCCAACAAATAAGAGGCCAGGACCAGATGGCTTCCCAGGGGAATTCTACCAGACATGTAAAGCAGAGATAATACCTATCCTTCTCAAGCTATTCCAAAAAATTGAAAGGGAAGGAAAACTTCCAGACTCATTCTATGAAGCCAGCATTACTTTGATTCCTAAACCAGACAGAGACCCAGTAAAAAAAGAGAACTACAGGCCAATATCCCTGATGAATATGGATGCAAAAATTCTCAACAAGATACTAGCAAATTGAATTCAACAGCATATAAAAAGAATTATTCACCATGATCAAGTGGGATTCATTCCTGGGATGAGGGGCTGGTTCAACATTCGCAAATCAATCAATGTGATATCACGTTAATAAAAGAAAAGATAAGAACCATATGATCCTGTCAATCGATGCAGAAAAAGCATTTGACAAAATTCAACATCCTTTCTTAATAAAAACCCTCAAGAAAGTTGGGATAGAAGGAACATACTTAAACGTCATGAAGACATTTATGGAAAGCCCACAGCTAATATCATCCTCAATGGGGAAAAACTGAGAGCTTTCTCCCTGAGATCAGGAACACGACAGGGATGCCCACTCTCACCGCTGTTGTTTAACATAGTGTTGGAAGTTCTAGCGTCAGCAATCAGACAACAAAAGGAAATCAAAGGCATCAAAATTGGCAAAGATGAAGTCAAGCTTTTGCTTTTTGCAGATGACATGATATTATACATGGAAAATCCGATAGACTCCACCAGAAGTCTGCTAGAACTGATACATGAATTGAGCAAAGTTGCAGGATACAAAATCAATGTACACAAATCAGTTGCATTCTTATACACTAACAATGAAGCAACAGAAAGACAAATAAACTGATCCCATTCACAATTGCACCAAGAAGCATAAAATACCTAGGAATAAATCTAACCAAAGATGTAAAAGATCTGTAAGCTGAAAACTATAGAAAGCTTATGAAGGAAATTGAAGAAGATATAAAGAAATGGAAAGACATTCCCTGCTCATGGATTGGAAGAATAAATATTGTCAAAATGTCAATACTACCCAAAGCTATCTACACATTCAATGCAATCCCAATCAAAATTGCACCAGCATTCTTCTTGAAACTAGAACAAGCAATCCTAAAATTTGTATGGGACCACAAAAGGCCCCGAATAGCCAAAGTAATTTTGAAGAAGGAGACCAAAGCAGGAGGCATCACAATCCCAGACTTTAGCCTGTACTACAAAGCTGTAATCCTCAAGACAGCATGGTATTGGGAAAAAAACGGACACATAGACCAATGGAATAGAATAGAAACCCCAGAACTAGACCCACAAACGTATGGCCAACTCATCTTTGACAAAGCAGGAAAGAACATCCAATGGAAAAAAGACAGTCTCTTTAACAAATGGTGCTGGGAGAACTGGATAGCAAGATGCAGAAGGTTGAAACTAGACCACTTTCTCACACCATTCACAAAAATAAACTCAAAATGGATAAAGGACCTAAATGTGAGACAGGAAACCATCCAAACCCTAGAGAAGAAAGCAGGAAAAGACCTCTCTGACCTCAGCCGTAGCAATCTCTTACTCGACACATCCCCAAAGACAAGGGAATTAAAAGCAAAAGTGAATTACTGGGACCTTATGAAGATAAAAAGCTTCTGCACAGCAAAGGAAACAACCAACAAAACTAAAAGGCAACCAACGGAATGGGAAAAGAGATTTGCAAATGACATACTGGACAAAGGGCTAGTATCCAAAATCTATAAAGAGCTCACCAAACTCCACACCCGAAAAACTAATAACCCAGTGAAGAAATGGGCAGAAAACATGAATAGACACTTCTCTAAAGAAGACATCCGGATGGCCAACAGGCACATGAAAAGATGTTCAACGTCGCTGCTTATCAGGGAAATACAAATCAAAACCACACTCAGGTATCACCTCACGCCAGTCAGAGTGGCCAAAATGAACAAATCAGGAGACTATAGATGCTGGCGAGGATGTGGAGAAACGGGAACCCTCTTGCACTGTTGGTGGGAATGCAAATTGGTGCAGCCACTCTGGAAAGCAGTGTGGAGGTTCCTCAGAAAATTGAAAATAGACCTACCCTATGACCCAGCAATAGCACTGCTAGGAATTTACCCAAGGGATACAGGAGTACTGATGCATAGGGGCACTGGTACCCCAATGTTTATAGCAGCACTCTCAACAATAGTCAAATTATGGAAAGAGCCTAAATGTCCATCAACTGATGAATGCATAAAGAAATTGTGGTTTATATACACAATGGAGTACTACATGGCCATGAGAAAGAACGAAATATGGCCCTTTGTAGCAATGTGGATGGAACTGGAGAGTGTGATGCTAAGTGAAATGAGTCATACAGAGAAGGACAGATACCATATGTTTTCACTCTTATGTGGATCCTGAGAAACTTAACAGAAACCCATGGAGGAGGAGAAGGAAAAAAAAAAGAGGTTAGAGTGGGAGAGAGCCAAAGCATAAGAGACTCTTAAAAACTGAGAACAAACTGAGGGTTGATGGGGGGTGGGAGGGAGGGGAGGATGGATGATGGGTATTGAGGAGGGCACATTTTGGGATGAGCACTGGGTGTTGTATGGAAACCAATTTGACAATAAATTTCATGTATTGAAAAAAAAAAAGAAATGGAAAAACATTCCATGCTCATGGATTGGAAGAATAAATATTGTCAAAATGTCAATACTACCCAAAGCTATCTACACATTCAATGCAATCCCAATCAAAATTGCACTAGCATTCTTCTTGAAGCTAGAACAAGCAATCCTAAAATTTGTATGGAACCACAAAAGGCCCCGAATAGCCAAAGTAATTTTGAAGAAGGAGACCAAAGCAGGAGGCATCACAATCCCAGACTTTAGCCTGTACTACAAAGCTGTAATCATCAAGACAGCATGGTAGTGGCCCAAAAACAGACACATAGACCAATGGAATAGAATAGAAACCCCAGAACTAGACCCACAAAAGTATGGTCAACTCATCTTTGACAAAGCAGGAAAGAATATGCAATGGAAAAAAGACAGTCTCTTTAACAAATGGTGCTGGGAGAACTGGACAGCAACATGCAGAAGGATGAAACTAGACCACTTTCTTACACCATTCACAAAAACAAACTCAAAATGGATAAAGGACCTGAATGTGATACAGGAAACCGTCAAAACCCTAGAGGAGAAAGCAGGGAAAAACCTCTCCGACCTCAGTCACAGCAATTTCTTACTTGACACATCCCCAAAGGCAAGGGAATTAAAAGCAAAAATGAACTATTGGAACCTCATGAATATAAAAAGCTTCTGCACAGCAAAGGAAACAACCAACAAAACTAAAAGGCAACCAACGGAATGGGAGAGGATATTTGCAAATGACATATCAGACAAAGGGCTAGCATCCAAAATCTATAAAGAGCTCACCAAACTCCACACCTGAAAAACAAATAATCCAGTGAAGAAATGGGCAGAAAACATGAATAGACACTTCTCTAAAGAAGACATCCAGATAGGCAACAGGCACATGAAAAGATGCTCAACGTCGCTCCTCATCAGGGAAGTACAAATCAAAACCACACTCAGCTATCACCTCACACCAGTCAGAGTGGCTAAAATGAACAAATCAGGAGACTATAGATGCTGGAGAGGATGTGGAGAAATGGGAACCCTCTTGCGCTGTTGGTGGGAATGCAAACTGGTGCAGCCGCTCTGGAAAACAGTGTGGAGGTTCCTCAAAAAATTAAAAATAGACCTACCCTATGACCCAGCAATAGCACTGCTAGGAATTTACCCAAGGGATACAGGAGTACTGATGCACAGGGGCACATGTATCCCAATGTTTATAGCAGCACTCTCATCAATAGCTAAATTATGGAAAGAGCCTAAATGTCCATCAACTGACGAACGGATAAAGAAATTGTGGTTTATATACACAATGGAATACTATGTGGCAATGAGAAAGAATGAAATATGGCCTTTTGTAGCAACATGGATGGAACTGCAGAGTGTTATGCTAAGTGAAATAAGTCATACAGAGAAGGACAGATTCCATATGTTTTCACTCCTATGTGGATCCTGACAAACTTATCAGAAGACCATGGGGGAGGGGAAGGAAAAAAAATGGTTAGAGAGGGAGGGAGCCAAAACATAAGAGAGTCCTAAAAACTGAGAACAAACTGAGGGTTGATGGGGGGTGGGAGGGAGGGGAGGGTGGGTGATAGGTATTGAGGAGGGTACCTTTTGGGATGAGCACTGGGTGTTGTATTGAAACCAATTTGACAATAAATTTCATAAAAAAATATAGAAAAAAAAAAGAAATTCCCGTATGTTTAGAAATTGAGAAGTTCCTCTAGAAGTAGAATATGAGTAAAAAATCCCAAAGAAACAGAGCTATATTTGACTTCAATGATAGGAACATGATAAAATTGTAATCCAAAATGTCTCCTGGCCTGCAATATCCTGGAATATTGGTGGGAGAAGATTGTCTGGTCCCCATATCATCTCTAATTGACCTAGACATTTTAACACCACAAACAGTGGTAGATCTGTCACTCATCTGTGTGACTCTCCTACCTATTGGCATGGTCTGTACATTATGAACTTACGGGGGTGGGGGGGTCGTCAGAGAAGAAATCCAGCTGACTCAATAAGGATCTCCTGCGATCTCCAGGAATGACAGCATTTTAAGAGAAATAGTTCATCCGGGTCTCTCCTGGGGGACCCGCAACAACACCCAGAATGTTGGCAGTGCCAGGTGTGCTGGGCGGGGAGGGCCAAGCAGGTGGGCAGGGTCCAGGGACCCAGGGGACTAGACAAACCTACTGTGATCATCTCTCCTGGGCTCTGTCCTGAGCTGAGCTTCCTAAATAGTTTCTCTACATGATTGACTCAATGATTAGCCATCTGAAAATCATTGTTCTAAATCCCTTCACTTTCATTTTTATGTGAATTAGTTATATCAGGAACCACTCTGGCAATGCTAAAATAGCAAAGCAAGGTCTCCAACCTAAGTATAAAGAAACCATACAAAACAACGAAAACCAAAACCGAAACAAAACAGGAGTGAAAAACCAATAGTATTACGTTCCCTTTAGATAAAGAGCCCCAGTGTTGGGCTGTCCAGGTTATACAAGGAGAGGCCAGCTCCAGAGGGGGTGGAGTCCGACTGGCCCAAAAGAAAATGGTAGAGAGGCCCTGATTGATTATAAGTGGACCTAGGGAATTCCAAGAAGGGTGGCCGGGGTCACCCTGATTATAACGGGAGCAGGGACCAGGGAAAGAAGAGGCAGTGAACAGAGTTTTGGTGGCCTTGAACAAGTGAGATCATTCATGGAGGTGTCCCCAAAGCCAATGTCAGCCTCCCATCTTGGGAGCCTTTCATTGCCCCTGGTGGCAGGGCCAGGAGCCTAGAGTTTGAGATTCAGTGTGCTGCTTACCAGCTGTGTGAGCCTGGGCTGGTTTCCTTCAGTAAAATGGGAGTGTCCATGTCTGTGTCCAGAACTGTGCTGAGGACAAGATGAAGCCATGTGCTGAGCACTAGTGGATATCAGCGTCATCACCTCCCTGGGCCATGTCTTCCCAGTCTGGTGCCTTAGAAGTTGCACAGCTGTTAAAGGCAACAAAGGGGAAAACCACAGTTCCCTTCAGTTTCAGGCCTGTGCCAAGCCTTTGCCTTTGCAGCCATCAGCGCTCAGGACCCAGCGGCAATACCATCTCTAACCCCTTGCACAGATGGAGAACCAGGCTCAGAGCCCTCAAGGGGAAGGCTGGACCCAGGCTGAGAAAAAGCTCACTGCTGATTTGGGTCTGGAAGGGGATGTTGGGAGAGTGGGAAGCTGGAGCCTAGAGAATCCAGAGGGAGCAAGGGCCACAAAGATGCTTGGCCCCATAGCCCAGCTTTGCTCCAGGTCACCCTGTACAGAGCTGAGGCCAAACCAGAGGGCAAGGTCACAGCCCGGTTCCTGCACCTCAGGCTGACGGTCATTCATCTCTGTGGTGATGATAATGCTATCATATACTAGTCCTGATGATGCCATTAGTGCTATTATTGTTGTGGGAGAGAGCGCAGCACTCTTTGAGACACCCAAGGACTCTGGAGAAGGTCCCCTGTCTCCCTCACTTGACCTGGCTCCATGCAACACCCCCACTCTAAGTGTACCCTGTCTCTACCCTGTGCCCCTGTCCCTGTGGCCACCATACTCTGGCCACTCTCTGGAATCTAGGCCTGGGCACAACCCTTCATAAAGCAGTGACATGGGGCAGATGCCCAGCCCAGAGATGGAACCAGGAAACCACCCCCTTCCATGTCAACTTAGATGGGACACGTCATGCCAGGTTCTGTGCACCCCTTCTAGTAATGGCCTGTAGTAGAGTGCCGGAACTGTTCTGGAGAGAGAGAGAGAGAAAGAGAGGAGAGAGAGAAAGAGAGAGAGAGAGAGAGAGAAATCTACATTTTGCACCTGTGAGTCTGAGTTCTGTGACTGTGGGTATATTGACTGTGGACATGAATTTCCTAATATTTGGTTGTTTTCATGTTTTCTGACGACGTTTTGGGTGACAGTGGGGTTCGTAGTGTCTGGAGCTGACAGCCAAGAAAGAATTCTTGAAGTCATCTTTGTTGCAAAAAGGTGATTTCATTAAAGCTCTGGGACAGGACTCTTGGCCACAGAGCTGGCCAGGCACCATGAGGAGAGACTAGTTATACATGGAGATGGGGGGGGGGGTGGTCAAGTCCAGGGAAGTTTCCAATGAGACTTTCATATGCTAAAGAAAACTCCCAGGACACTGGAGGCCTATCTATTGTCAAACTAGGTTTGTTTGCCCTCTAGCAAAACATTAGCATCAAGACAAAGGGAGTTCCTAGAGAAATGTTTTAGTCTGCAGGCCTCAAGTATCTGTCAATGGGCTGCAGGGTATAAGGAAATTTAATTCTCTCTGCCATTTCCTTCTGCCCTTGTTTCCTACATCACTATGGAGGGATGATGTTGGGGTTCTAGGAAACCAAGTCCATAGATTTCTGGAGATTAGTCTATTAATAAGATTGTGTTTTTCTCGTGATTTATTAAGTTATTTGTAAATCGATGGAGACAGGCCCTGCAGGACTATGATCTCTATCAGTTAACCATTTGTTTTTTTCCTTTTCCTTTGTTCTTGGGCAGCCAGCAGTGCCCAGGGGATATCACACAGATCCCACCTGGGGGTGGGGGCGGGGGTTTGAGGCCCTGCAGCTTGCCTTTTGTTCCCTCATCATTTTTCTCTGTTGTTTGTCTGTATGCAAGTGTATCTGTGTCTGTGTCTCTGAATGAGCATATATCCACTGTGCAAATCTCTGTATCTGTGACTATACTATCTGTCTCTTGGGTACATGTGTCCCTGTGGGAGTATCTGTGTGTATCTGTGTTATGTGTCTGTGTGTGTATTGGTTGCATGTGTGAATTTGCTCTCACTTTGGGTGTTTCTGATCAGCAACTCTGTGTGTGTGTGTTTTCTGTGTGTCCAGTGTGTGTAGGGTGTGTTTCATGGGAGGGTTGCCCATGTCCCTGAATGTGTGTATCTGTGTGTGTGTGTGTGTGTGTGTGTGTGTGTGTGTGTGAGAGAGAGAGAGAGAGAGAGAGAGAGAGAGAGAGAGAGAGAGATAGAGAGAGAGAGTTCCTCTCAGTGTGTCTAGGTCTGCAGTGTGGGTCTGTGTGTGAGCCTGTCCACGAGCCCCATACCTGAGTCCCCAGAGGAGGCTGTGCATGGTTCCATGCCTGTGTGTCTCTGTGCTTGTGGTGTCTCTTTCTTTCTCTGTGCATGTGTCCTTCTGTGCACCTCAGAAATGAGCAGCTGCAGAGGGGACCCTTCAAAAATGACTCCTGGGGTGGCTGAGCAAGACGCATTATGGGCTTCCCCCAACCTCAGGCTCAGCTCCCTCTACCCATTTTTCTCTCATCCTCCCATATCCCGCCTTGTGATTTAATCTGAGTCCCCAAGGATGGACAGAGTGAATGGTCAGCTCAGGATCACAGGCCAGCAGCTGGGAGAGCTGCAGATGGCAGGAGGAGGTTGGAACGTGTGTGGGGTGGGCGGGGAGGGGGGGGTTCTGGGCCCCTGGCAAGGCTGAGGGATTCCTGGGCCCTGAGAGGGGTGCAGGGGTTGGGGCCCCTATGAAGGGCTGAGGAACGGAGCTCCTGGGCACCATGGAAGAAATGCAGGACTGGGAACCCCTGGAAAGAGCCGGAGGAGTCCTGCCGGACTCATGAGTCCCCAAAGGGCAATACCCTCACTTACCTGTGCTGGTGCAGGCTGGGGCCTGGAAGCAGTAGCAGCATCCAGGAGCAGAAGAGGCAGCAGATCCATGGGATGGTGAGCCACGCATCGTGAGCCACGATCGTGCAAACTCACCACTCTGGGCTGGCTGCCTTCAGTTCTTTCCCCCTTCCCCATCCACCTCAATAGCTCTGGCCCTGGCTTTACCCTCCATCAGGGCATGGGCAAGCCAGGCAGAGACGGACAACTGGGCCACAGGAATGATCCCCCTGACCTCTTTGTCCTAGTTTTTGTATGGGCATAAGGAGTCACCCAGGGACCTTGGAACCAGGAGGGAGAATCTGGCCCCAGAGTCTTCTCCAATGGGGTTATGAAGAATTATGGAGGGACAGCATTTAGTGACAGTTCATTCACAGAATAAAAGCACAACACAAGGTCACCTTGGCTGCTGATGTCAGTGTTTTCTTACCCAGACCACATTTGAGCACTTACCCAGGGACTTGGAGGACTTAGATGCAAAAGAACTTAAAATTCAAAACTCTCAATAAATTTGGTATAAAAGGAATTTACTTCAACATAATAAAGGCCATTTATGACAAGCCCACAGCGAATATCACATTCAGCAGTCAAAGCTGAAAGCTTTTGCAATAAGATCAGGAACAAGACAAGGGTGTCCACTCTCACCACTTGTATTCAATGTAGTATTGGAAGTCCCACCACAGCAATCAGGCAAGAAAAAGAAATAAAAAGCTTTCAAATCAGGAAGGAATAAGTAAAATCACCCATTTGCAAATAACATGATCTTATTATATAGAGAAATCACAAGGGCTCCACCAGAAAAGAAAGAAAGAAAGAAAGAAAGAAAGAAAGAAAGAAAGAAAGAAAGAAAGAAAGAAAGAAACATAGTACATGCTGTTCCTACATTTACCAAGTCACTGTATTTTAAGGGCAAATCCTGGCAATATGCCATTCCATCCATTCCAAGGCTCTATAGTAGTTGCACTTCATCTGCTGTATGTACTGCAGAGTCAGTTGCTAGGGCTTATACCCAGGCTAGGGGTCAGCCTCCTGATTGCCAGGGGATGTCAGTGCATTATGGCCTTGAAGGAGAGGGACACACAAAGCTTTAGGAACTTAAGTTGTGCATGCCATACATGTTGGCATGAGGAAGCAGCACTGTCAGGCATGAGGAGATAGACTGGGGCAGAATATGCAGACCAGGACCCCCAGGTTCTCCCCTCTTTCCCTGGGGTATGCTCCATTACAGGTACAGTGAATTTCCACAGGTCTGCCTTTCAGCAGAACAACAGGATCCCAGTAGAGATTGAGTAGATCCCCTTCACCCAGGGGTACAAAGTAACTCACCTATCCTATGTGACATCCCATGGCAAATTCCAATAAAGAACACATTTTGGTGTTCTCAGCAGCATAGCATATTAATCCACAGTGAGAGTGGGGGCTGAAAGAGCGGACCTACGCCGGCCAACTCCATCTTGTTCTGTGTCCTCCACCTTGAGTGACTATGTCCCCGACATGACCCCCTTTCCGGGAAAATCGCAGAAACCTCAGACCATGCCTCCTCCCTTTGAGTAACCTCCCACTCACCCGTTCAAAATTCTGATCAAAATATGCCCGGCAACCTGCGTAATGGGACTCCAACCCTTCCCCAGCCAATTGGTTGAGGCCATGACCCTTCCCCAGCCAATCAGCTAAGGCCACAACCATTACCTCACCAACTGCCCCTAGACCCCTATAAAACCTTTGTGCTTTTGAAATTCGCTGGCTCTCTCCGGCATCTCACCACTGCGTCGGTGCAGGTAGGGGATTGAGCTCGAGCTAGCTCGAATAAAGGCTCTTTGCTTTTGCATCAGACTCGGCTCCTTGGTGGTCTTTGGTGATCATGAATTCTGGGCATAACAGGGGCCATAACTATCTCCCTAGTCTTCTATACCTTTATTATATTGGGTAGCTCAGCAGGGGTCCCCAGTCTGGCATATGGAGCCATGGATCATAATGTTTGATCATTCAAATGCCTTAAAGCCTGTGACAGCACATTAGTACACCGGGCCAAGGTGGTTTTCCCCGTTAATAATTTAATCTGCTGCTTTAATATTCCATTTTTCCTTTCTACCAACCGGTGCTTTATGAGCCAGGACTCGGAAAACAGTGAGGATCACGTCAGGCTCTTGCAGGTGAGCCCAAATGTCCTGATACCATATCCTGATAACACAGGGTTTAGTTGTGATAATCTGCCCTTTGGCTTCCCAGTGTCTAAATTCTAGGTTAATCCCTTTAGAACACTCTACCTGTCAGTGCAAATGGTTAATTACTAGAGCTCATGAGTGATCACCAGTGAAACCCCTCTGAGTTCAGCCAGTGACTGCTTCGCTTGTTCCTGTTTCCAACTAGATGGTGTCAGTATTGGGTTCAATAGCAACTTGAGTTCCTTTGTGTGGGCTTCCAAACTACACCTGTCTGTATATTAGGCATCAGAGGAAATTTCCCCCATTTCCTCTATAGGCCACAGAGGCCACAACACAAATCAGAGTGGGAGCATTTGAAAGATATACATATTCTATAGGACCCAGTAGCACCCAAATTTCTGGAGACAGTGGGCTGTACAGAGAAACTTATAAAACTTTGATGAAAAATTAATGAAGACAGAAACAAATGAAAAGATACCCTATGTTCATGAATCAGAAGAATTATCCTATGTTCATGAATCAGAAGAATTAATACCATTGAAATGTCCGTAGTACCTAAAGCCATCTGTAGGTCAATGCAATCTCTATCAAGGTTCCAAGGGCATTTTCACATAAGTAGAAAAAAACAGCTCTAAAATTTGTATTGTTGCAGAAGTGAATAAAGTATGCCAAATATGGCTGATGGGGCTAAAACAGACTCTGGTCTCTGGCTTGGAGACCCCTCCTCTGTGTTCTTCTTCCTTTATTTGCTGCTCACGGGAAAGCCCCCACAGATGTGGAAGGTGATGACTATAAATTACCCTCCCCACTTGCATTTGGCGCTCAGATTTTTGGAGAAACAGTCTCCTTTGAGCCCGCCAGTGTTAAACAAATCTCCGATCTACAAAGATCTCCGAGTGCCGCTTGGGTTTTCTTCCAGCATTCCAGCCTGGTTCTGTAACAGTATGGAACCACAAAAGATTCCAAATAGCCAAATCAATTTGAGGAAGTATATAAAGCTAGAGGCATCATGCTTCCTGATTGAAATTGTATCGCAAAGTTACACAATCAAAACATTATGGTACTGTCATAAAAAAAGACACAGAGGCCAACAGAATAAGAAGCCCCAAATAAACCCATGCATATGTGGTCAATTAATTTATAACAAAGAAGGCAAGAATATACAACGGGTAAAGGACAGTCTCTCCCATAAATGGTGCTGGAAAACTGGCTAGCTACATGCAGAAGGATGAAATTGAGCTCACATTGATACTAATCACAAAAATTAACTCAAAGTACTTAAATGTTGTACATGAAACTGTAAAACTCCTGGAAGAAAACCAACAGGAAAAGCCCCTTAATATTGGTCTTGACATTTTTTGGATGTGACACCAAAAGCACAAGCAATAAAAATTAAATAAACAAGTGGCACTACATGAAACTAAGAAGCATCTCACAGCAAAAGAAATTGTCAACAAAATCAAATGTGAACCTACAGAACGAGAGGAAATATTTGCAAATCATATGTCCAATTAGGGGTTAATATCCAAAATATATAAAGAACTCCTATCACTCAGTAGCAGAACCCACAGATAATCCAGTTTAAAAATGGGCAAAGAGGGGCGCCTGGGTGGCGCAGTCGGTTAAGCGTCCGACTTCAGCCAGGTCACGATCTCGCGGTCCGTGAGTTCGAGCCCCGCGTCAGGCTCTGGGCTGATGGCTCGGAGCCTGGAGCCTGTTTCCGATTCTGTGTCTCCCTCTCTCTGCCCCTTCCCCGTTCATGCTCTGTCTCTCTCTGTCCCAAAAATAAATAAAAAACGTTAAAAAAAAAATTAAAAAAAAAAAAATGGGCAAAGAACTTAGACATTTTCCCAAAGATGTTTCTAAAGACACACAATGGCCTACAGGTACATCAAAGGTGCTCCACATCACTAACGTCAGGAAAGTGCAAATCAAAATCACAATGAGATATGGTCTCACACCAGTTAGGATTCTTATTATAAAAAAAGAGAAGTGATAACAAGTGTTGGTGAGAATGTACAGAAAAGGAAACCTTTGGGCACTGCTGGTAAGCATATAAATTAGTATGCCCATTATGGCAAACAGTATGGAGGATCCTCCAAATATTGAAAATAGAACTACCAGGGGACTTGGCTGACTCGGTCAGTGGAGCACCCAACTCTTGATCTCAGGGTCATGAGTTTGAGTCCCACGCTGGGTGTAGAGATGGCACAAACAAACAAACAAACAAACTTAAACAAATAGAACTACCATATGATCCAGCAAACCCACTCTGGATGTACAACCAAATCTGTTTATTCTCTTGGGAAACAAAATCAATACCTCAAAGAGATATCCACCCCTACATGTTCACTGCAGCATTACTCAAAATAGCCAAGACATGAATGGATAAAGATGTGATGTGTGTGTGTGTGTGTGTGTGTGTATACATGTATATGTGTGTGTGTTTTCTATATATCATATATGTCATATGTCATATATATGATATATATATCATATATAATATGGATATATGATATATAATATGAATATCATATATGTAATGAAATGTTATTCAGCCATAACAAAGGAAATCCTCCTATATGTGACAACACGGATGGACCTTGAGTGTATTATGCTAAGTGAAATAAGTCAGACAGAGAAAGACAAGTCTTGTGTAATACCACTTATTTATGACTCTAAAAAAGTCATATTCACTCATAGAAACCAAGAGCAAATTGGTGATTGCCAAGGGCTAGGGATGGAAAGATGTTGGTCAAAGTGCACAAACCTTCAAGTGTAAGATGAGTAAATTCTGGGAATTGTGCAGCATGGAGACAATGGTTAAAAATACTGTACTCTGTATTTGAGAGTTGCTAATAGAGTAAGTATTTTTACCACCCCTAACCCGACATACACAAACAGGTAACAATGTGAGGTGTTGAATGTATTGACCAACCTTACTGTGGCAATGTATTTTCACAAATATATGTGTACCAAAGCATCACATTGTACATCTTGAACCCACATAATGTAATTTGTCAATTATATCTCAATAAAGCAAGAAAAATTCAGGTCAAGCATCTAAGATCAAAGACTAGCAAGGATGGGGCAGATAATATAAGATCTCATAAGCCACAGGGTAATGACTTTGGGTTTTATTCTGAGAGAGCTGGAAGACAATGCAGAATTGTGAGTGGAAGAGTCAGATAGTCAAACTTTTAAAGGACCATTTTGGCTTCTCTGTTAAAAAAAATAATAATAAAATTATGAGTCAAAGAGGGATAAAGCAGGAAACAATGAGAAGGCGGCTACAGTGCTCTAGATGAAGAATGATGGTAGCTTGGTCCAGGGTGGTAATTCCAGAGAGGATGAAAAGGAGTCCGATTTAGATATATTTTAAAGGTATGGCAGACAGTACCTGCTGACAGACTGGATATGAGGGTATGGTATAAAACAAAGTGGGGAGTCAAAAAAAAAACCCTCCAAGATATTAAAACCCAACACCTGGAAAAATAGAATTTATACATTTTTAAAACTTTTTTTAATCCTTATTTATTTTTGAGACAGAGAGAAAGAGAGACAGAGTGTGGGTGGGACAGATTCAGAGAGATGGAGACACAGACTCCAAAGCAGGTGTCAGGCTCTGAGCTGTCAGCACAGTGACTGACGTGGGGCTTAAACTCACGGACCACGAGATCATGGCCTGAGCTGACGTCGGACGCCTAACTGCCTGAGCCACCCAGGTGCCCCAGAATTTATATTTACTGTGGGAAGAGGACTTTGGAATGAGAAGGTTGTAACAGGATCGCAATTTTGGTTTTGAATATAATGTGTTTGAGATGTTAGACATACAAGCAAGGGCATCAAGTGGAAAAATAGGAGATGGCAGTTCACAGGGAGGTCTGGGCTGGTGATTTAAATCTGAGGGTCATCAGGGGAAAAGGTATTTAGGAGAGTAATAACAGTGAAAAGAAGAGATGTAAGGATTGAGACGTGGAGCCTCCAATATTTAGGGTTTGGGGAGACAACAGGAACCAGCAAAGAAAACACTGAGGAAGAAGAGACTTGATCGATGTTGTATATTGCAAGCCAAGTGATGATGCTGTATCAAGGAGAGTGTCTTAGTCAGTTCTGATTAATATAACAGAATACCACACACGGGTGGTTTATAAACAATACAAACTTATTTCTCAAAGTTCTGGAGTCTAGAAGTCCATGATCAAGGAGCATCTTGTTCAGGTTCTGGTGAGAACTCTCTTCTGGGGTGCAGATTTCTCTTTGTATCCTCATGTGGCAGAAGCAGAGAAAAGAGGCAAGCTCTCGCATAACTCATTACAAGGGCACTAATCCCATCCCTAAGGACATCATCCTCATGACCGCATCTAATCCTAATTACTTCCCAAACGTCCCACCTCCTAACACCATCATATTGGGGAGTAGAATTTTAGCATATAAATTTAGGGTGGGACATAAACATTCAGTCCCTAACAGTGAACATTTGCATTGATCTAAGTATTATTGATAGGTCAAGTAAGTTGAAGACCAAGAATAAAGAAAGAAGTCTAGTATTGCCCAAGGGACTTAGCAATATGGAGGTCTTTGGTGACGTTGAAAAAAAGAAGCCTAATTTGACTAGCTTCTAGAGGTCATGAATTAGAGAAACTGGAAAAAATGAATGTATCTCTGGTTTTGGCAGAAAAAGGGGAACAGAAACATGGAATCGTATCTAAGAATGACCAATGGGATCAGGAGAGGAGTATTTTTCTTAGGGGAAAAGCAATAACATGTTTATATGCTTTGGGGGATGATGCAGTCAAGAGGGGAAAATTGACCAGGCCAAGGAGGTGAGAGTTGCCAACATCCTTAGGAAGGGGGAAAGAATTGAAGGTCGTGAATCTAATGGGATCTAATGTAAGGCTGGAGGGGCTGGCCTCAGGCAGGAGCATGGACAATTCCTCTCTAGGAGCAGCAAGATATACCTACTAACTAATTCTGCTTTTTCAGTAGAATAGAGAACAAAGGAATCAGCTGAGACGAATAATCAAGACTGATGTATTAGAGGGACACCTGGGTGGCTCAGTTGGTTAAGCAACCGACTTTGGCTCAGGTCATGCTCTCACGGTCCGTGGGTTCGAGCCCTGTGTCGGGCTGAGCTGACAGCCCAGAGCCTGAAGTCTGCTTCAAATCCTGTGTCTTCCTCTCGTTTTGATCTTCTCCTGCTTGTGCTCTCTCTCTCTCATAAAAAATGAATAAACATAAAAAATTTTTAAAAAGACTTATGTATTAGAGATTGGAGGAGTGAATGAAAGCTATGGAGCAGTCATGTAGGTGAGTAGACCAGAGAAACACAGTAGGATGGCAGGGCAGCACCACCACCTGTTTAATATTAGCACTTAGGAATTTCAATGAGACCAAGCAGCTGGAAAAGACAGGGACAGAGGAGGCCAGAGCGAAGAGTTGGAAGGTTTGTTTAACAGTATAAAAACCCTATTAAGGATTTTATCCTCCAACGTACAAGATAAAGGGAAGCTAATCCTGCTTGTCAAGCAGGCAATGGCATAATTTAATTGGGCTTGCCAGAGAGAAAATTCTGGTTGGTAAGAACATGATGGGCTAGGGGCGCCTGGGTGGCGCAGTCGGTTAAGCATCCGACTTCAGCCAGGTCACGATCTTGCGGTCCGTGAGTTTGAGCCCCGCGTCAGGCTCTGGGCTGATGGCTCGGAGCCTGGAGCCTGTTTCTGATTCTGTGTCTCCCTCTCTCTCTGCCCCTCCCCCGTTCATGCTCTGTCTCTCTCTGTCCCAAAAAAAAAAAAAAAAAAAAAAAAAAAAAAAAAAGAACATGATGGGCTAAAAGTTTTTAGTGGAGATATGGGCTCTGTGGGATCTAAAACTCATTCTTATGACCAAAATATATATATATTTTGCTCTATAAACCTAACCCAGTAAGGGAGGCGCCAAGATGGCAGAACAGCATGAAAGGTTTTTTTTTGCGCTTTGCATCCATGAAATGCAGCCAGATCAACACTGAACCATCCTGCACACCTAGAAAACTTCTTTGAAGATTAATACAATGATCTGCTGAACCTGAACCACAAAACTCAGCAGGTACACAGCACAGATAGGTGAACAGGGGAGAGAGAAGCTGCAGAGGGCTAGGAGCTGTGTTTGCTTGCGGAGAGAGGACAGAGATGGGGGAGAGTATGGGAAAAGCAGCCTCCTCAAAAGCAGCCAGAGAGAAAGTGGAAAGGTGGAAACAGTCGCAGGGACTGAACTATAGAGGGAGAAAGGAGGGGGCTTAAATTCCATTAAGACTCTATGAACAGGGGGAGTGCAGAGTCTGAAACTCCACAGCTCAATAACTGGCAGTGTTCTGGTGGGAAGGGCGAATCCCCAGGAGCAGAGTGGGGTCTGGGAGGTCCTCTGGCCACCCAAGGAGAAGTGGTTCCACTGCTGGAAGGACATTTGGTAGAGGGTGTGTAGCCAACTGATACCAGCAGACCCCAGCAAACAACCACATTCACTGGTGCTGGAACAAGGTCATTGAGGGTGGAGTCTGGTGCCAGGTGTGTGTTGTGATGTGCCATAATCCCTGAAATGCCACTGCTACAGGATCGGGTAAACTTTATCTGGAGCAGGCTGGCACCCAGCTGCAGTTCTCGGCATTGGCAGTAGCATGGTCCTGGGTGAGGCTGGAACCTGGGCATTGATCAGTGAGACCCTCCCCCAGAGGATCTGAGCAGGTCAAAGCCGCAGTCCCTCAGAAGTGAGGGGTCAGGAAACACTGCCGCATTGGAGATAAAACTCAAGAGGGAGGTGGCACCTGGAAACTTGAAGGCTTGGTCATGGACAGTGTTAAGGTGGGGAGTAGACAGAAACCAGAGACAAAGGATGGGTGTAGGATTGCTGTTTGGGGAGAGAACAGAGTTCTGATACTAAAGACTGGGTAGCTGAGTGACGCCATTTTCACCATTCCCGTGCATGTGCATATACACCAACAAGCACTACAGCATTCCACCCCACTAATCTAAGCAGCACCATCTAGTGGAGAGCAGAGCTGTTACACTAAGCCACGCCTGACTGGGCCAAACTCACTGTTCAGGAACACCACAAATCTCTCCGCCTGCTTAGTTTATGGACTACAAAGTGCTTCATAGTTTGACTTCTAGGGGAAAGCAATGTAATTTCAGTCATATTTCAGTCTGTTTGCTGGTCCATCTATTCAGTTTTCTTTTTTTTAATTTCTTTTTTTTTCTTGAATACAGAAAGAGAAAATTTATTTTTATTATCAATTTTTATTAAAAATATTTTTCTGTATTTTTCTGCCATATATTTTATTTTTTGTAGTTTTTTCAAATTCAATTTTACATCCCTCATTTCATTTTATTCTATTTCATGTATTCATTTTCTCAAATTTTCAAACGTTTTCCTTTTCCCCCCCATTTTTAATCTAATCTGTCAAGTTCCTTTCAATAGCCAGACCAGAACACACCTAGGATCTAGCATCATTTATTTGGTGTGTGTGTGTGTGTGTGTGTGTGTGCGCGCGCATGTATGTTGTTTTTAATTTTTAAATTTTAATTTATTACCTTATTCATTCCTTTTCTTCCTTCAAAATGACAAAATAGGAATTCACCCCAAAAGAAACAGCAGGAACAAACGACAGCCAGCGACGTAATCAACACTGGAACAAGCAAGATGTCTGACCCAGAATTTAGAATCCCGATAATAAGAATACTAGCTGGGGCTGAAAACAGATTAGAATCCCTCTCTGAGGAGATAAAAGAAGTAAAAGCTAGTCAGGATGAAATAAAAAATGCTATAACTGAGATGCAATCTCGAATGGATGCCACGGCGGCAAGGATGGATAAGGCAGAGCAGGAAATCAGCAATAGAGAGGACAAACTTATGGAGAATACTGAAGCAGAAAAAAAGATGGACACTAAAGCAAAAGGGCACGATTTAAGAATTAGAGAAATCAGTGACTCATTAAAAAGGAATATCAGAATCATATTCTGGGCTCTCAGAAGATGAAGAGAGAGAAAAAGGGGTAGGAGGGTTATGTCAGCAAATCATAGCAGATAATTTTCCTTACCTGGGAAAAGGTACAGACATCAAAATCCAGGAAGCACAGAGGACTCCCATAAGATTCAACAAAAACCGACCAGTAAAAGGCATATCATAGTCTAATCCACAAAATACTGAGGCAAGGAAAGAATCATGAAAGCAGCAAGGGAAAAAAATCCTTAACCTACAAGGGAACACAGATCAGGTTTGCAGCAGACCTATCCACAGAGACTTGGCAGGCAAGATATATTCAATGTGCTGAATCAGAAAACTATGCAGCCAAGAATTCCTTATCCAGTAAGTCTGTCATTCAAAAAGAAGGAGAGATTAAAAGTTTCCCAGACAAGACCCATAACCAGCAAAGAAATTGAATTAGTAATCAAAAATTTCCCAAAAAACAAGATCCCAAGGCCACATGGCTTTCCAGGGGAATTCTACCAAACATTTAAGTAAGAGTTAACACCTATGCTCTTGAAGCTGTCCCAAAAAAAGAAATGGAGGGAAAACTTCCAAACTCTTTCTATGAACCCAGCATTACCTTGATTCCAAAACCAGAAAAAGACCCACTAAAAAGGCGAAATATAGACAAATTTTCATGACGAACATGGACACAAAAATCTTCCACAAGATATTAGCCAACCAGATCCAACAATACATTTAAACTGTATTCACCACGACCAAGTGGGATTTATACCTGGAATGCAAAGCTGGTTCAATATCTTCAAAACAATCAATGTGACTTATCATATCAATAAAAGAAAGGACAAGAACCACATGATCCTCTCAATAGACGCAGAAAAATAATTTGACAAAATACATCATCCTTTCTTGATAAAAGCTCTCAAGAAAGTAGGGATAGAAGGATCATACCTCGAGATCATAAAAGACATATATGAAAGACCCAACGCTAATATCATCCTTAAAGGGGAAAAACTGAGATCTTTCCTCTTAAGGTCAGGAACAAGACAGGGATGTCCACTCTTGCCACTATTATTCAACATAATATTGGAAGTCTTAGCCTCAGCAATCAGACAACACAAAGAAATAAAAGGCATCCAAATCGTCCAGGAGGAGCTCAAACTTTCACTCTTCATAGATGGCATGAAAGTCTATGTGGAAAACTCAAAAGATTCCACCAAAAAACTGCTAGAAATAATGCATGAATTCAGCAAAGTGGCAGGATATAAAATCAGTGCACAGAAACCAGTTGCATTCCTATACACCAACAATGAAGCAACAGGAAGAGAAATCACAGAATCTATACCATTTACAATTGCACCAAAAACCTTAAAATACCTAGGAATAAATCTAACCAAAGAGGTGAAAAATCTATACACTGAAATCTATAGAAAGCTTATGAAAGAAACTAAAGATGACAAACACACAAAAAAGAAAAAATATTGCATGCTCCTGGATAGGAAGAACAAATATTGTTAAAATGTCGACACTACCCAGAGCAATCTACATATTCAATGCAATACCTATCAAAATAACACCAGCATTCTTCACAGAGCTATAAAAAACAATCCTACAATTTGTATGGAACCAGAAAAGACCCTGAATAGCCAAAGCAATCTTGAAAAAGAAAACCAAAGTAGGAGGCATCACAATCCTGGACTTCAAGCTGCATTACAAGGCTGTAATCACCAAGACAGTATGGTACTGGCACAAGAACAGACACTCAGATCAATAGAAGAGAATACAAACACAGAAATGGACCCACAAACGTATGGCCAACTAATCTTTGACAAAGAAGGAAAGAATATCCAATGGAATAAAGACAGTCTCCTCAGCAAGAGTGCTGGGAAAACTGGACAGTGACGTGCAGAAGAATGAATCTAGATCACTTTCTCACACTCAAAATGGATGAAAGACACTCAAGATGGATGAAAGACGTAAATGTAAGATAGGAAGCCATCAAAATCCTTGAGGAGAAAGCAGGCTAAAACCTGTTTAATGTTGGCCTCCACAACTTCTTACTCAACACGTCTCTGGAGGCAAGGGAAACAAAAGCAAAAATGAACTATTAGGACCTCATCAAAATGAAAAGCTTCTGCACAGCGAAGGAAACAATCAGGAAAACTAAAAGGCAACCAACAGAATGGGAGAAGATATTTGCAAACGACATATCAGATAAAGGATTAGTATCCAAAATCTATAAAGAACTTATCCAACTAAACACCCCAAAAAACAAGTAATCCAGTGAAGAAATGGACAAAGACATGAACAAACACTTCTCCAAGGAAGACATCCAGAGGGCCAACAGACAAATGAAAAAATGCTCAACATCACTCATCATCAGGGAAATACAAATCAAAACCACAATGAGATACCCCTCACCCCTGTGAGAATGGCTAACATTAGCAACTCAGGCAACAACAGATGATGGCGAGGTGGTGGAGAAAGAGGAGCTCTTGCCCTGCTGGTGGGAACGCAAACTGGCGCAGCCACTCTGGAAAACAGCAGGTAGGTTCCTCAAAAAATGAAAAAGAGGACAAACCTACAACCCGGCAGTTGCACTACTAGGTATTTATCCAAGAGTACAGATATGTTATTTCGAAGGGACACGTGAACCCAAAGTTTCTAGTTGCACTATCAACAATAGCTAAAGTATGGAAAAAGCCCAAATGTCCATCAATGGATGAATGGACAAAGAAGATATGGTATATATACATACATACATATATACACATATATACATATATACATGTAGACACATACATATATACATGGTATATATATGTATATATATATGTATATGTATACATATATATGTATGTAGATATACATACACAATGGAGTATTACTCAGCAAGCAAAAAGAATAAAATCTTGCCATTTGAAATTACATGGATGGAACTAGAGGGTATTAGGCTAAGTGAAATTAGTCAGAGAAAGACAAGTATCTTATCACTTCACTCATGAGGACTTTAAGATACAAAACATATGAACATAAGGGAAGGGAAAGAAAAATAATATAAAAACAAGGAGGGGGAAAACATAAGCTCTTAAATGTGGAGGACAAACAGAGGGTTACTGGAGGGATTGTGGGAGGAGTGATGTGCTAAATGGGTAAGGGACATTAAGGAATCTACTGTTGAGATCATTGTTGCGCATTATGCTAACTAACTTAGATGTAAATTAAAAAAAAAATAGAGTAAAAAAAAAATAACCCAGTAAATAAAAGACTTCCCAACAGACTATTTTTTGAAAACCCTGAGTCAGTCATGAGTCCCCACTAAGCTTTGTAACTAAGTGGCTTTCTTAATTTCCCTAGTTTCTCATAAATACGGACAATGTGCTCTGACACAAATCTGCTCTTGCCCCGCCTCAATGTCAGCAGAAAGAAAATATTCTCCTATAACTTGGCTTGTTAAAAAGAAAAGAAAAGATGAAAGAAAATTCACTTGAGATAAACCAACTATTTCCCATGATGGAAAATCTGCATGATTACTTTGGACATAATGTATTGCATTTGTTTCTGGCTGACTTTGCCTAAACTAGTGAAACTTTTTAAGTGACCAAATTTTGCACATTTCACTTAGTCACACACACACACACACACACATACACATACACACACACACACAGACAAATAGCATGAAACAAAAGTGAATAGGATATAACATAAATGCAGTAAGGACATAAAAGATTAGTTTTCCTATAAACCGTAAAATAACTGCTTTAGGAACAGTTTTCCATTTGATAACTTCACAAGCAAACTTATGTTGACTTCCAATTTATTAACCATTTTTACAAATACTATTTTTAGTAACTCTAAATACAAATGGGGTTATGGTTCAGAAAGAGGGAAACATTTTTTTCTTTTTAGGAAATGAATCGTGCTGAAAACTGAAATGATATCAGTTTTGCAAAAGACAATTCAAACAGACAACACTGTTGGTATCTGAACCATCATTTCAGTAAAAGTACAGTCAGCGAGGCTGTATCCTTGACTCAAAATCATGTACCATTTGTGGAGGGAATCCCAGAAACTCTCCACCAACATGATAATTGTCATCCAGGAGCTGTAATTTTTTTTTTTTATTGATGAAATGGCATGTTCAAACCATCTTTATCATGACGCCAGTCTCTGGATTTTTAACTCCAGCTCAGTTCTAAAATGGTCTTAATTCATTTGCCTCGGGTTACTTCTCTTAATCCTGAATACCCAAATAAAAGAGACCTCAAATTAATTTTTTTTTTATTTAAAAAAAAATTTTTTTTTTCAACGTTTATTTATTTTTGGGACAGAGAGAGAAAGAGCATGAACGGGGGACGGGCAGAGAGAGAAGGAGACACAGAATCGGAAACAGGCTCCAGGCTCCGAGCCATCAGCCCAGAGCCTGACGCGGGGCTCGAACTCACAGACCGCGAGATCGTGACCTGGCTGAAGTCGGACGCTTAACCGACTGCGCCACCCAGGCGCCCCAAATTAATTTTTTGATCATTAAAGAAAATAGGTCTACCACGATGATATATACCAAACCTTACAAGCTAATATAGTATGCTTATCTCTTCCAAGTTACTAAAAGATTAATGTTTTTATTCAGCTTAATGGCCAACCTGATATATGATGGGTTCCTAGGGAAACAACAGTAATTTATGCTTGGAGTTTCAGGCTATTTCTTTGTTTTAATCGGCAGTCATTTTAAGTATGTTACTGTCTACACATATATTCTAGACCTATTTTCTATGTTTCAATTTATATTTGAGAGAGTGAGTGAGAGAGAGAGAGAGAGAGACAGACAGACAGACAGACAGACAGACAGACAGACCATGAGCCGGGGAGGGGAAGAGAGAGGGAGACACAGAATCTGAATCAGGCTTCAGGCTCCAGGACCCAGCTGCCAGCACAGAGCTCAAAGTCATGAGCAGTGAGATCATGACCTGAGCTGAAGTCAGATGCTTAAACCAACTGAGCCACACAGATGCCCCTAGACCTATTGTAATTCTCAAATTAATATCGGACTCCAAAAGTATTGACTATTATCTAAGCCTTTAGCTCATTCACAAGGTGCATTTACTTTGAACAAAATTAATTTCAATAAGATGCCCTACTCTTCTATTTTGTAGGAGCTACACAGACATAGAAGCAGAAAACCAACAGCTTCCTCATACACAATGTAAGAATCATCTCTACACCCCTGATACGAATTTAAAACAACCATCATATGGCCACTTGATCAACATTCATAAGGTCATGGCAGTGGGTTGGAAATGCCAAATGAAACCAGAGCTCAACACGTGTAAGGAGTCACACCATGACCCTTAGGATTTCCATCTACGTGTCCAAGTGACAACTATTAACAGCTGCTTTCCTGTCAATTTAATGATTGCACAACTTGCATGAATGCAAATATAAATACTTTTTAAAACAAAGCTCATTCTGAAATAGAAAAATCTATGCAGAAAAATCCTAAGTTCTATTTCAAACAATCAGCTGCACCCAAAGAAAGAACGATACTCTCTTAACTATAAATAACTGACTTTCAAAGTCTACGACGGTTTTTCACCAAGAGAGCTCAGGCATGTTATCAAGAACACATGGTAAATTCTTACAACAAAGGCAATGACATTTTCCTCTATATTTTAGGATAAAATAACAGCTATTTCCTTGACATTATGAATTCATTGTATAATTCCGACCTGTTACAAAGGAAACAAACTCTCTTAGTATTCTTAGTGGCTAAATTTTACGAAGGGAAGAATACGTTTAGATAATCATTAAGGATAACAGAAATTGCAGCAGTAAAAAAATAAAAGGATGTCAAATTCAAATTCAACCTGTGGGTATAATTACTCAGATTCTAAACTTAATCCCATTTCCTGAAATGTGACACCAGCTTTACAGGTAACATTGCTTTTAATATATCAGGCTGAAGTAAGGCTTTTCCCCGTTCATCTTGGGGACAGTGTGGTAGATGAAAGAAAGTGGGCTTTGGAGCCCATGAGAATGAATTGTCAAAAAAACAGCACTTACTAGTACTGTGATCTCAGAAACATGACCTACTCTCTTTTGAGCTACAGATTATAGATTTTCAAAATGAGAGTAATCATACTTACCTCATCTGGAGGTTATGATGTGCATGCTAAGGATGTAATTCCAGTGCCAGCCAGGAACTTGGAGTATAGAGGTAGAGGGAAGATGCAAGCCTATACAAATAAATAAACAGAGTTATAACTTGGGCTAAGGGAAAACTGGGATTAGTACGCAGTGAGCAAATAATGGGGACACGGGCATACAGAAAAACAAAAAACACAAGTAGGTAGTGACTAGGTACAACAGACAGAAACCTGTTATGGAATGGATTTGCCCCCACAATCCATATGTTGAAGTCTTAACTACCCATGTGACTATACGTGGATACCAGATCTTGAAAGATAAAGTGGAGGTCGAATGAGCTCATCTGGAGGGAGGGACCCTACTCTGATAACTGGTGTCTTATAAGAAGAGAGTGGGCACCTACACACACAGAAGGAAGACCACATGAAGACAGTGGGAATGAGGTCGTCTACCAGTCACGGAGAGAGGAGACCCACCCTGGCCACACCTTGATCTCAAGTGTGAGAAAATAAATAAATCAATTTCTGTTGCTTAAGCCACCCAGTCTGTTGTACTTTGTGATGGCAGACCCAGCAAATTAATACAAAATCCCAACATTTACTCACTCAGCGAATGGTGTTTGAGCCTTTGTAGGAGTTAGGCACTGTTCTAGGACCTTAAGGAAACGGTCCTAAACAAAGCTAGTTTGGTCTTTGGACCCCATGGAGCCGACATTCTGTCAGGGACTGAAGTGGGTGACAGACAGCAAGCAAGTAAGAAAAACAGATGATGCCACGGGCCAGGAAGAAAAGAATGCGGGGAAGCGATATCAGGTGTTCAGGTCAGAGAAGGAGCAGTTTTCAGTTTTAGATAGAGAGCTAGCAGGGACTCCACTGAGCAGGTGATGTCAGAGCAAAGGTATGATGGAAATGAGGGAGTATGTCATCTTGGCATGTGGGAGAACATTCTGGACAGAAAGAGGAAAAGTGAGTGTAAAGACCTGAAGCAGTGTAAAGCATGTGCCTGACATGCTTAGGAAGCAGGGAGGGGTCAGTGTGGCTGCAACCCAGTAAACAATGGGAGGGGAAGTGGAGATGCCTTCAGGGAGGTAGCAGAGTCTGGGGAGGGTATCACCTGTGTGGTTCACAGTTGGAGTCAGGCATCCGGAGACATGAAGAGCTGGGGGCAGGGCATAAAGACTTGGAGGCCCCAGCTGCTGGTAGACAGAAGCCTGAGGTTGGCTGAGATCACCCCAGAGTAAGGACGGGCAGAAAGCAGATGGGGGGGGGGGGGGAAAAAGATGAGGGCCAACCAACACAGACACTGATGAGCAGTGCCCTGACGGTGGGAGGAATCAAATGTGTGAGCTTCACTGTGAGCTTCAGCGATGTGAGTGTCATTCATTAATGAGATGAGAACTAGGGACGAGTGGGAGAGGAGGCCCACTCAGACTCAGCTGACAGAGACAAGGAGGGAAGGTCTGAAGGCGCCGGCAATGCTAGGCGTAGGAAGAGAAAACAGGTGGCGCTGGATGGGAATTGCTCCCCGTGGGCTGGGAGAAACAGCTGCAGGTGCACAGGATGGCCAGGTCCTGAGGAAATCCCCGGTGTGCAGGAGAGAAGGAAGCGGTGTGGGAGGCATGTTAGCAAGAGATGGCTTCCTCCCTTAGCAACACGACTCAACTATGGTAATGGAACACCAGCCAGAGCCATGGGGATAGATATACCAAGGTGGGTGGCTGTGAGGTTGCTGGGACTGTCTGTGATTGGGAAACATGATAAAGATGCCCTATGTTCTCTCTGACTGTAGGACGGGATCATGGCCAGCATTTCAATACTGATGCACACGAGAAACAGAGCATCGAGCCCTCCATAGGGACTCCCATGTTGTCCTCTTACAGTAGACATTCCCACCTCCTTCCTGCACCCATCACCATGTGATGCCTGGCAATCCCTCATCTGCTCTCCATATCTATGATTTTGTGACCTCGAGAATATTATACAAATCGAATCGAAAAGCATGTGAGCTTTGTAGGATTCACTTTTCCCCTCTGGGCATAATTCTCCGGAGATTCAGTCCTGCTGCAGTGTCTGTCAGCAGCGCATGCCCTGGCACTGCTCACTTGTGCTCGCCCCACCACATGGGGATAGCATGGTTTGGCTGTCTCCCTATGGAATGACATGCTGTACTAGGCTGGGCAATGGACCTCAAAGAAAGCAAGTCCTAATACCTGGCAGCTAACTCCCATCGATGGGATCTAGTTAAGGATCTTGAGTCCTGGGTTGTCTGAGTGAGCCATAGATGGAATCACGAGCATCCTTAGAGTGGCAAAGGGAGACTTGACAAAGAGGAGGCACTGTGTCCATGGAGACAGACTGGGGTGATATGGTCACAAGCCAAGGGAGGTTGGTGACCACCGGGAGCTACCAGAGGGAAGGGATACACTGTCCCCTGGAGCCCTGGGGTCTCCAAAGGGAGTACAGCCCTGCTGACACATTAGTCTCAGTGAAGCAAATTTTGGGTTCCTGGCCTCCAGAACTCTGAGAGAACACGATTTTGTTCTCATAAGCCACCAAGTTTGTGGTAAAAGAGCAGATGTGGGCCCAATAGGTCCCCATTCCCATCTCCCTCAGACTTTGGAGTCTTCCTTCCTTGAGAAAGTCAAGAAATATCTACCTAGTCGACTTCAGGCAGCCATTGAGTCATTATTATGACTATTCCCAGTTCTCCAGGCAACACATTAAATTACATTTCCTGCAGGAAGAACCGTGTATCCATGTCTGGCCTATCGTAAGTCACCCTCTTTGGTGTAATACTCTTTGAACCCACTCCCTTACTCGTCCTCCTGTCTCCTACCAGTGTGAAGTGGTGATACCCTGCAACTCCCCTGCATGGGCACATGATCCTGCGTGGACCTGCTCTCATACCTCTGTTTGGAATACACTGGAATCCCTCCCTATTTTCCAGGAAGTAAATATTGATGGTAGACGTGGAGCGTGAAGATCACTGCTCTTGGTCATGACAGTATTTTCTTTGGTGAAGCCATTGAAACCTTTTCTCTAGGGGTCCTGGGGGTGGGGTTTGACTATATTCCTCAGACGGGGTGGGGGAGTTGCTTGTCTTGGCAACAAACACAAGATACTCACCTCATGAGGCCATACGTTTTCTGATGTTTTGCCCTTGCTTTCAACCTATCCTGTTTCCTGCGTATACCCAAGACACCCCAAACTGACCCCAGACAGGCTCTGTAACTGCCCCCCATGGCCACAGTAATGACTCCACCCGCGATCCTCCACCGTGGTGTCCTCCATCACTCTGCACCAGCACTAGTGGTAATGTGAGCAAATGTGAAATCACCTCTTACCACCAATGACCAGTATCCACTTCTGCCATCAAGGAAACTACTTGTATGTCCACCAGAGAGAAGAGCAGTCCAGTCCCAGAGTCCCAGTTCCAGGTGGCTTCCTGCAGCCACTCATGGTACAAATTACCATTGTTTCAGGACTGTGACAGGAGACAGACAGCACACACAAAAGCAGTGAGTGAAGAGCAGTGCAAAGGTAAGGGAACCTCCAGGAGATGGCAGAGAGGGCAAAGTGGCCATGCTAAACAAAGGCAAGATGTTTCCACTAAGAAGAAAGTACAAAGAAAAGTGGTTCCTGATCCCGTAATATTTATCTGGAGATGAGGGTCTTGTGGGGAGATGTAATGCAGAGGAACACAACTACAGAAGCTCCCTGTTATCCATGGGGATATGTCTGGAGACCCCAGGTGGGTCCCTGAAACCACAGACAGTACAAACACTATAGTGGCCATGAAGGGGTGCTAGGGGCACACCCCTACAGAGCCCATGAAGGGTCGCAGGTGGCTCACCCATACATAGCCCATGAAGGGGCACAGGCAGCCGCCCCTACATGGCCCAGGAAGGGGTACAGGCATGACATATCTACATGGCTGATGAAGGGGCACAGAAGGGCTGCAAGTTTCAGACCCCTGCAATGCTGATGTAGGGGTATCGAGGCTGTCCTAGAAGGTCGAAAAATATGATTCGTGTACTGTAGGCAGTTGTTAGTGATGTGGCCATGAGCCTTCGTAGTAGGGCTCAGGCACTGGTATATGATCTTAAGATCTGAATACCAAAAATAGACAACCAACTCCTAAGTTAAGACCGGGTGAATTTCACAATAGAAGCAATAATGCTAGTATGTGCAACAAGAAATATTTGTACTTCCTTAAGCTCTATCAGAGAGGATAACCATGGATAATTAACCATAAGATAAAAATAACCCAACTGTAAAGTCAATATCAAACCAACTATTGACCCAACACAGATAGGCAATCAAGGAAAGATGAAAAGAAGTAAAAGGAACTCGGTGAACACAAACCCCACCTGCTTACCAGTAAAATCACCTCTATCATTTCTAGTTTTAGAGGCCCTGCCTGCCCAGGGACATCCATGAAATGGCCGTGGTATCCTGACCATGCAAAGGTAGCATAATCACTTGTTCCCTAAATAGTGACTCATATGAATGGCCACACGAGGGTTTTACTGTGTCTTCCAATCGGTTAAATGGACCTTCCCGTGAAGAGGTGGGAATAGGACAAGAAGACAAGTAGACCAATGGAGCTGCTCTAAAATGATTTTAGCTTCATTTTTTTGAGAGAGAGAAAGACAGAACACACATGGGGAAGGGGCAGAGAGAGAAAGTAAAACACACTATTTGAAGCAGGCTCCATGTTCAGAGCCGTCAGCACAGAGGCGAAGCCAGGGTTCAAACCCACAAACCATGAGACCACGACCTGAACCGAAGTGGGACTCTTAATCCACTGAGCGACCGAGGCAGTGCAAAGTACATCTGACCTTAAAGAAATATCAATGCGACAACGCCGATGAAGGGGTGCAGAAGGGGCACATATGTGATCCCCTCCTGCACTGAGGTGGGGTAGAGCACATGAGTGACACCCCTTCATCGCAGAGACAATGGCATAAACGTAACCCCCTCCCTTGATGAAGGAGGGCGCATGCATGAACCCCCTCCTGTCCAAAGGGGGGCGCGCTAATGCTTGAAAACCTTCCGTGCTGGGGGGACGAAGTATGACCTAAGCCTTACCCTACCCCTTATGGCAATGGTAACCTTACCTCAAGAGATGCGTGTTTCTTCAGCTATGAAAGTGAAAAGAACCATTTGTGAAACATCACACTTAATAGTGACATCACTACTCTCTCCCTGAAGGGTGGCGCTGTGCATGGGTGACCATCTCACACGCCAACCAGGGGCAAGGCAGAATCCTGAACCACCTTGGCGTCAAGTGGGGTGGGGTGCATGTTTGAACGACCTCCATCGCCTAGGGTTGTTCTGTGCGTGCATGAACACCCTTCCCCATGGAGGTGAGTGATGCCAAGCACGAACTCTCTCCCTAGCTGAGGGAGGGTTGTGTGCATATACAAAAGGTCTATTTCACAGAGCAGGGGTTGTGGGCATGCCTGAACACCCTTCCGCTAGGGGGGGGGGGGCTTTGCACATGCGTGAACACCATCGCGGCAAAGGGAGCGGGGAGCCTATGTCAATGCCCTCCCTCGCCTCAGAGTTGTGGGGCACATGCGCGAAACCACCCCCCTGATAGAGCGGGGCTTTTTTGCATGCATGAACACCCTGCCGTGATGAGGGGGGCAGGGTGCATATGAGAACCATCTCCCTTGGGGAGAGGGCTGGGCGCATGCATGAACACCATCCCACACTGAGAGGGTTTGTGCACAAGTGTGAACACCCTTCTGTCCCTAGGGGTGGCAGTGCATGTGTGCGCGATATGGGGGAAGGGTCCATAGGTCAACACCCTCCTGTGCCAAAGTGGGGCCGGGTGCATGGGTGAACACACTCCTGTGCCAAAGGGGGGCACGCTAATGCTTGGAAATCCGTGCCCAGGGGGAGCAAGCTTGATCAAAACTTATCCTACCCTGATGGTAATGTTAACCCTAAACATAACCTTGAGAGATGCTTGTTTCTTTAGCTGTGAAAGTGAAAAGAACCATTCATGAAACATCACATTTAATAGTGACATCACTACTTCCTCCCTGAGGGGTGGCACTGTGAAAGGGTGACCAACTTACATGCTGACAGGGGGCCAGGCGGAAGCCCGAACCACCTCCTGTGCTAAATGGGGCAAGGCGCATGCGCAAATGACCTCCCTTATGGAGGTTGGCATTCTGTGCATGTCGGAACACCCTTCCGTGCCCAGGAGAGTGGGGCACATGCGCAAATGCTTTCCCTCCATGAGGGGGTCTAGGTGCATGCGTGAACACCCGCCAGTAGTGGGGGCTGTGCGAATGTGTGTACAGCCTCCTGCGGTAGGGGGCAGGGAGCATGCATGAATGACCTCCCTCACTGAGGGGGGGGGGTGTGCGCATGTGGAAATGTCCTACCTCGGGGAGCAGGAATTGTGTGCATGCATGAACACCCTTCTGCCACTAGGAAAGGCTGTGCACATGTGTGAACAGCCCCCCGCGGTATGGGGAGGGGCCCATGAACGAACGCCATCCCTCCCCTATCGGGGTTGTTCCCAAGTGTGAACACACTTCGGCCACGAAGGGGGCTGTGTACATCTATGAACAGCCTCCAGCGCTGAGGGGGCGAGGAGTGTAGGTCAACACCCTCCCGTGCCAAAGTGGGGATGGGGCCCTTGCCGAGAGATGCATGGTGCATTCGTGAACAACCTCCCTCTTGGAGGGGCTGTTGTGCACATGCATGAACACCCTCCTGTGCCGAGGGTGGTGGGGTGCATGTGTGATCCACCTCCTGTGCTGAAGGGGGCGGGGCACAGGCATGAAACACCTCCCTCACCAAGTGGGGGTTCTGTGTGAGAACACCCTTACACCCCAAGCTGTGCACATGCGCAAACACCCTCCCTCACTGAGAGGGATTTGTCTCCGTGCATGAACACCCATCCGCTATGGAGGGTTGAGGAGCGCATACAGGAACCACCTCTTATGCCAAAGGGGGTCGGGCGCATGCGCGAACACCCTCCTGCACCCAAGGGTGCCAGGGCACATGCGTGAATATTCTCCTATGCTGACATGTCAAGGCACATAGGTCAACACCCTCCCATGCCAAAGGAGGGGTGGTGCACATGGGTAAACGCCCTTCCGCCAGGAGGGGGAGCCTTGCACACACGTGAACAACCTCCCAAGCTAGTGGGGCAGGGTACATGCGCAAATGCCCTACGTCGCCTAGGAGGGTTGTGCGTGAGAACACTCTTCCACCCCGAGGAAGGGCTCTGCGCATCTGTGAACACCCTCACGTGCCAAGTGGGGCAGGGAGCATGAGTGAAACACCTCTCGTGCAGAGAGGGGGAGCAAGCATGACCTAACCCTTACCCTAAACCCTAGATGTAATGCTAACCCTAACCCTTACCTTAAGTGATGCGTGCTTCTTCAGCTGTGAAAGTGAAAAGAATCATTGATGAAATGTCACATTTAATAGTGGCAACACTATTCACTCTCCGAGGGGTGGTGTTGTTCACGGGTGACACCCTCCCTCACCGACGGGGTGGGGAGCATGTGTGAACCACCTCCCATGCTGAGGGGACAGGGAGCATGTGCCAACATGCTCCCCCCTCACTGAGGCAGCATTATGCAAACGTGCGAATGTGTGAACACCCTTCTGAGCGGAAGGGGATGGGGAGCATGTGTGAATATTCTCCCATGCTGAGGGGCGGTGCTATTGCGTGAATACACTCTGGTGACGAGGGGGTGTGGAAGCATGATGTAACCCTTACCCTAACTGTTAATGGTAATGCTAACCCTAACCCTTACCTTAAGAGATGTCTGCTACTTCAGCTGTGAAAGTGAAAAAAACCTTTCATGAAACGTCACACTTAATAGTGGCATCACTATTCCCTTGTTGAAGGGTGGCGCTCTGCATGGGTGACCTCCCACACCAAGGGGGGGGGGCTGTGCGCATGTGTAAACACCCTCCTATACTGAGGTGGATGGGGCACATGTGTGAACAGTCTCCTTTGCGGAGGTGGGATGTGCCTATGAATGAACACACTCCCACAACAAGGGGTGGTGGTGCACCTGTGTGAAAAATTTTCTGTCCCGAAGGGGGGGAATCTGCGCATGCGTGAACGCCCTCCCCCACGGAAGTGGAGTGGGGCACATTCAATGTTTTCCCGCTCTGAGCGGGCAGGGCGAAACGGTGAACAGCCTTCCATACTGACGATGGCGGGGTAATGCGTGAAACTCTCCCACACAGAGTGGGGGAGCAAGCATGACCTAGCCCTTACCCTAACCCCTAACTGTAATGCTAACCCTACCTCTTACCTTAAGAGATGGAGTTTCTTCAGCTGTTAAAGTGAAAAGAGCCATCCATGAAACACCAGATTTAGTAGTGGCATCACTACTCCCTCAGTGAGTGGTGGTGCTGTGCACGGGTGACCCCCTCCAGCGCTGCAGGGGGGCAGGGCACATGCGTGAACCACCTCCCACACCGGGAAGGGAGGCAAGCCCATGTGTGAGCACCCTCCCATACCAGAGGGGTGCAGGCACATACATCAACACCCTCCCCACGGAAGGGGGTTGGGCTGTATGAGTGAACACCCTCCTGAGGTGTGGCGCATGTGTGAATGCCCTCCAGCTCCCAGGGAAGGTACAGGCATGACCTAACCCTTACCCTAACCATGAACGGCAATCTTAACCATAACCCTAACCTTAAGAGATGCCTACTTCTTCAGCTGTGAAAGTGAAAAGAGCCATTCACGAAACGTCATATTTAATAGTGGCATCACTACTCCTTTGCTGAGGGGGGCCCGGCACATGGATGACCCCCTCCCATGCTGAGGGGTGGCAAGGTGCATGAGTGCCTCCCTTCCGCACCTAAGGGGGGGGATGTAAGTGTGACCTAACCTTTACCCTAACCCCTAACTGTAACTCTAATCCTAACCCTAACCCTAATGTAACATATGACTGCATCTTCAGCTCTGACAGTGATGAAAGCTATTCAGGAAATGTCAGATTTAGCAGGGGCATCACTACTCCCTTGCCGATGGGGGGGTGGGTACAAGACTGGCCCACACCCGAGGTTGAACTGGGCACCCAAAGCCTTAGCCTGAAGGGCACCATACTATTTGTCCTCCACTCAGTCCTGCAAGGATACCACTGCACTACTTGAGGTTCAGCTTCTGGGGTCTCCTTGTACCTACCCTTGACGCTATGCATCAACCTCACTGTACTCCTCAACCTCACCCTCACCCCAACTCTAATGCTAACCCCACACCTGATGCATACCCGTGCATAGACCCTTATTCAGCCCTCCATGGATATAACAGGACCAGTGTCGCTTCAGCCCTGTTTATGGCCCTGGACCGAAGCCTCACCCTAGCTATGGCTCTCTCCCATTGTGATCCAGTTTTTAACTCTGAGAACACCACTCACGTAAGGCCCAAACCCCTGCAGTATTATTTGGTATGGAACTGGAACATCATCATGTCATTTCCACTGCCGTGATGGAGCTGCACAAGGAGGTTGCTGAGACCCAACTGAAGACTGGGATACATGGGAGGCTGGCCCTGGCATGCAAACACTGAGACTGAACTGAAGGCTCCCTTGCAGCCTCCAATCAGCCCTCTGAGGAGACCACTGAGCTGGAGGGTTTCCCACCTGGAACCTCCTGGGACCTAACCCTGACACTAACCGTGACCCTCACCATACCCTCAGCCTAAACCATGCACCAACTCTAAATGTAACCCTACACCTGACACGCATTTGCGCATCAGTCCTCACTTGAGCCCTCTAGGGCGATCACAGGACTAATATCTCTTCAGCCCTATCTACTTCCCTGGGCACAACCCTAACCCTAGCTAAGTCTCTCTCCTGATGAGGACCAAATTCATAGGTCTGATATCACCACGCATATGGGGCCCAGAAGGGGTGCAGCTTTACTCGCCATGGAACGTGGAACTTCACCAGGTAATTTTCAAAGCTCAGAGGGAGCTGCCCAAGGGCTTTGCTGAGGCCCAAATGAAGTGTGGCCCACATCCAAGGTTGGCCCTGGCACCCAAAGACTATGCCTGACTGGCCCCCTATCACGTGTCCTCCACATAACCCTCCAGGGAGACCACTGCTGTGTTTTGGTTTCAGCATCTGGGGCCTCCTGGGATCTACCCCTAACCCTAACCATGACCCTCTCCGTACTCCTCAACCTACAACTCACTCCAATTCTAATGCTAACCCAACACCTGACTCTCACCTGCGCATCGGCCCTCATTCAGCCCTCCCCCCTCTCCCCCCGCCATGGATATAATGAGACTGATGTAGCTTTGGCCTTGCTTATAGCCCTGGACAGAACCCTCACCCTAGCTATGGCTCTCTCCCAATAGGGATCCAGTTCCTAACACTGAGAACACCATGCACATAGAGCCCAAACCATGACAGCATTATTCGAAATGGAATTGGAACATCATCATCACTGCCATGATGGAGCTGGACAAGAAAGTTGCTGAGGCCCAACTGAAGAGTGGCACACACAGGAGCCTAGACCTGGCACACAAAGACTACATCTGAACTGAAGGCTCCCATGCAGCCTCCACTCAGCCCTCCGTGTAGACCACTGCACTCCTAGGGGTTCATCATCTGGGGCCTCCTTGGACCTACCCCTAACACGAAACGTGAACCTTATCATACTCAACTAAAACCTCACCCAAAATCAAAAGCTAACCATAAACCTGACCCTCACCGGCTGACGGACCCTCATTCAGACTTCCATGGAGATAACGGGACTCGTGTCGTTTTGCCCCTGCTTACGGCTTTGGACCGAACTCTAACTCTAGCTATTGCTCTCTACCAGTGGTGACCCCATTCTTAAGTCTGAGGATACCACACATGGGGTCCATAACAGGAGGAGGATGACTTGACATGGAATGTGGAATATCACCATGTAATATCCAAAGTCAAGATGTAGTTGCAGAAGGGGGTTGCTGAGGCCCATCCAAAGAGTAGCCCACACCCGAGGTGGCCCCTGGCACCCAAAGACTAAGCCTGACCAGCACCCTCCCATGCACCCTCCACTGAGCCCTCCAGGGAGACCACTGCATTTGCTTGGCGTTCAGCACCTGGCGCCTCCTGGAACCTAACAAATAGTCTCTTCTTCCCAAATAAACCCATTTTTGCTGAGAAAAACCGGCAGTGTCATATTTAAGGTTAACAACTCATAAATAAGTACACTCATAGCATACGAGATCAATACACGAACACCACGTGCACATCTACACACTCATGACGACCCACCGGAAAGCAAAATGAAGAGACGGTCCCATTTACAACCGCATCAGAAGGAACGAAGTGCCCAGGAGGAAATCTAAGCAAGGCGGTGACAGACCTGACCTCTGAGGACAGGACACTGGGGACAGAAATGGATGAAGACGCACAGGGGTGGAAAGCTACTCTGAGCTCCTGGGTGTGGAGGGATCGATCCTGTGACCACGTCCCTCCTGCCCGGAGCGATCTGCAGATCCGGGACCGTCGGCACCGAATTCCCACGACGCCGTCGCACATACGGGGCAGACACAGGACCCGCGCGCGCGGAGGTGGGAGGGACCCCGCGCGGCCGGAGCGGCGGGAGCGCGAGCACCGCCCTGGTATTTGCTCCCAGACCGCGAACCGCGTGAGGACGCGGCGGGAACCGAGTCAGCGGGAGCAGAAACACGAACGCGCGGCTCCTGGCCCCAGAGCCCGGAGAGGGAAGACGCCACAGCCTCGCGCACAGCCCCGCTGGGGACTCCATGTCGCTGCGCAGGAAGCCGCGCGGGACCCTCCCCCCCCGCCCCCCTCCCCCCACGGGTTCCTGAACAGCGACCCCCTCAGCGTCCCTGCTCAGGAAGCTCCTCCTCCCCAGGCCTCGCTTTCTCCTCACCTGCTCCTCCCGCCGCGGGTCCTGAGGAGGCCGGGTTCCTGTCCCTGTGGACGCGGCTCCACGCCCTCCGGAATCCTCCACAGTGGGTCCTGTGGAGGCCGGGTTCTTATCGGCGCGGATGCGAGCCCTCGTCCTCCCGATTCCTCCGTAGCAGATCCTGAGGAGACCTTGTTCGCGGCCCCACGTCCTCCAGAAGCCTCCACAGCTGGTCCTGAGGAGGCGGCCCCACGCCTCCTGAAACGTTCACAGCTGTTCTGAGGAGGCGAGGCTCCTGTACCTGGGGGTGCGGCTCCACCGGCCCCTGACTTCCCCACGGCGAGTTCTGAGGAGGCGAGGTTCCGTCATCATGGCCGCGCAGCACCACGTCCCCCCCAAAATCTGCACAGCGGGTCCGAGGAGAGAGGTGCCAAGACTCCTTCACAGCCATAACTTCTAGAAGACAGATGATCCTTTCTCCTCAAGGAGGTTCTATATGTTGTCTACCTCGGATTGGCTGCCTCTGCCTGTGGTAACTCCTATGTATAAATACCTCCCCCAACTGACGAATGTTGACCCGTAGGTAGGGACATCGCTATGCCCCTATTCAGCACAAAGAAGTTACAGAAGAGAAGACCTTCCCCCCTCAGGAACCTTAAAGATTTTAGGGTCAAAATTGGGCACGGGGGGAATGATGTGGGAAACAGAGGCACAGGGAAATGGCGAGAGAGAGAGAGAGAGAGAGAGAGAGAGAAGAGGTGGTATTAAAGAAGAGGTGGTATATATACCACCTCTTCTTCATCCATTCATCCATCGATGGACATTTGGGCTCTTTCCATACTTTGGCTATCATTGATAGTGTTGCTATAAACATGGGGGTGCATGTGTCCCTTTGAAACAGCACACCTCTATCCCGTGGATAAATGACTAGTAGTGCAATTGCTGGGTCATAGGGTACTTCTATTTTAGTTTTTTGAAGAACCTCCATACTGTTTTCCAGAGTGGCTGCACCAGTTTGCATTCCCACCAACAATGCAAAAGAGATCCTCTTTCTCTGCATCCTCGCCAACATCTGTTGTTGCCTGAGTTGTTAATGTTAGCCATTCTTACAGGTGTAAGGTGGTATCTCATTGTGTTTTTGCTTTGTATTTCCCTGATGATAAGTGAAGTTGAGCATTTTTTCATGTGTCGATTGGCCATCTGGTTGTCTTCTTTGGAGAAGTGTCTATTCATGTCTTTTTCCCATTTCTTCACTGGATTATTTGTTTTTTGGGTGTTGATTTTGGATACTAACCCTTTATCTGATATGTCATTTGCAACTATCTTCTCCCATTCTGTTGGCTGCCTTTCAGTTTTGTTGATTGTCTCCTTCGCTGTGCAGAAGCGTTTTATTTTGATGAGGTCCCAGTAGTTCATTTTTGCTTTTGTTTCCCTTGCCTCCAGAGACGTGTTGAGTAAGAAGTTGCTGCGGCAAGATCAAAGAGGTTTTGCCTGCTTTCCCCTCAAGTATTTTGATGGCTTCCTGTCTTACATTGAGGTCTTTCATCCGTTTTGAGTTTGTTTTTGTGTATGGTGTAAAAAAGTGGTCCAGGTTCATTCTTCTGCATGTCGCTGTCCACTTTTCCCAGCACCACTTGCTGAAGAGACTGTCTTTATTCCATTGGATATTCTTTCCCGCTTTGCCAAAGATTAGTTGGTCATAGGTTTGTGGGTCCATTTCTGGGTTCTCTATTCTGTTCCATTGATCTGAGTGTCTGTTCTTCTGCCAGTACCATACTGTCGTGATGATTACAGCTTTGTAGTATAGCTTGAAGTCTCGGATTGTGATGCCTCCTGCTTTGGTTTTCTTTTTCTTTTTTTTTAAATTTTTTTTCAACGTTTATTTATTTTGGGGACAGAGAGAGACAGAGCATGAACGGGGAGGGGCAGAGAGAGAGGGAGACACAGAATCGGAAACAGGCTCCAGGCTCCGAGCCATCAGCCCAGAGCCCAACGCGGGGCTCGAACTCACGGACCGCGAGATCGTGACCTGGCTGAAGTTGGACGCTTAACCGACTGCGCCACCCAGGTGCCCCTGGTTTTCTTTTTCAAGTTCACTTTGGCTATTTGGGGTCTTTTCTGGTTCCATACAAAGTTTAGGATTATTTGTTCTAGCTCTGTGAAGAATGCTGGTGTTACTTTGATAGATTTTGCATTGAATATGTAGATTGCTTTGGGTAATATCAACATTTTAACAATATTTGTTCTTCCTATCCAGGAGCATGGAATCTTTTTTTCCTTTTTTGGTGTCTTCTTCAATTTCTTTCATAAGCTTTCTATAGTTTTCAGTATATAGATTTTTCACCTCTTTGGTTAGATTTATTCCTAGGTACTTTATGGTTTTTTGTGCAACTGAAAATGGGATCGATTCCTTGATTTCTCTTTCTGTCGCTTCATTGTTGGTGTATAGGAATGCAACCTATTTCTGTGCATTGATTTTATATCCTGCAACTTGGCTGAATTCATGAATAAATTCTAGCAGTTTTTTGGCGGAATCTTTTGGGTTTTACATATAGAGTATCATGCCATCTGCGAAGAGTGAATCTTTGACCTCTTCCTGGCTGATTTAGATGCATTTTATTTCTTTGTGTTGTCTGATTGCAGAGGCTAAGACTTCCAATACTGTGTTTAATAACAGTGGCAAGAGTGGACATCCCTGTCTTGTTCCAGACCTTAAGGGAAAGCTCTCAGTTTTTCTCCATTGAGGGTGATATTAGCGTTGGGTTGTTCATATATGGCTTTTATGATCTCAAGATATGCTCCTTCTATCCCTGCTTTCTTGAGGGTTTTTATCAAGAAAGGATGCTGTGTTTTGTCAAATCCTTTCCCTGCATCTATTGAGAGGATCATATGGTTCTTGTCCTTTCTTTTATTGATGTGATGAATCACGTTAATTGTTTTGCGGATATTGAAACAGCCCTGCATCCCAGGTATAAATCCCACTTGGTCGTGGTGAATAATTTTTTTAATGTATTGTTGGATCCGGTTGGCTAATATCCTGTTGAGGATTTTTGCATCCGTGTTCATCAGGGAAATTGGTCTATAGTTCTCCTTTTTAGTGGGGTCTCTGTCTGGTTTTGGAATCAAGGTAGTGCTGGCTTCATAGAAAGAGTTTGGAAGTTTTCCTTCCATTTCTATTTTTTGGAACAGTTTCAAGAGAATAGGTGTTAACTCTTCCTTAAATGTTTGGTAGAATTCCCCTGGAAAGCCATCTGGCTCTGGACTCTTGGTTTTTGGCCGGTTTTTTATTACTAATTTGATTTCCTTACTGGTTAACAGGAATGCAGTGTTATAGTGGATGAGACGTGTCCGGCTGGTAGAAATGCACATCCCTGATGCTGGCTGAGGAAATGTCGTATATGTCGTCAGCTATGCCAAAGATAACAAGAGAACAATGGATGATACAGGTACCTGCTTCTTCAGGAATTAAAGTGAAAAGAGCGATCCAGGAAATATCAGATTGAAAATGTTTTTAGGTATATGAATTTTTGAAAGATACAAAGACAGAACACAAGTGGGGCAGGGGCAGAGAGAGAGAGAGAGAGAGAGAGAGAGACAGACAGTATCTGAAGCAGGCTCCAGATTCAGAGCCATCAGCACAGAGGCCAACCAGGGCTCAAAACCAGAAACCAAGAGACCACGAACTGAGACCAAGTGGGACAATTAACACAATGAGACACCCAGGCGCCAAAGAAAACACCTGAATTAAAAGGAATATCACTGCTACATTGCGGATAAAGGGGACCAGATGGGACACATTCGAGAAGCACTCCGGCACCAGGGGGGATTGCAACCATGACCTAAACCTTACACTGACACCTAATGTTAATCCTAACCATAACCCTTACCTTAAGAAACGCCTGCTTCCTCAGATGTGAAAGCGAAAAGAGCCATTCATGAAACATCAGATTGAAAACTGGCATCACGAATCCCATTCTAAGGAGTGGCGAGGAACAGGGGTGATACCGTCACAGGCAAAGGGTGTGGAGGGACACATGTGAATGCAACCCATGCATCAAAAAAGGATGGAGCAGTACGTGAATTGTTACCATACCGAGAGAGGGAGGGGTGACAGTGTGAAAGAATCCAGAGTCAAGTGAGCATGAGGCGAGGGGAGAACAACCTCCAGTGCAGAGAGACATTGGCAATATCATTAACACATTCCCACACAGATGGAGGGCAGTGTCCAAGTATGAACACCTTCACGCTCCAAGAAGGGGGCAAGCATGACTGACTCCTTGCCCTAGGAGTAACCGTATCACTAACCAAAATGTCAACACCTAAACCTAACACCTACCCTAACCATACATTAATAATAAACACAGCTCTAACTCTACCAGCCAACGCCAAAACTATAAAACCTAAAATCAACCCTAACCATAAGCATAAATCTCAAAAACTAAACCTAACGCTATCCCCTAATCCAAACCCCTAACCCATAAACCAAACCCAAGTCCTAGACCTAGACCTCACCTTAACCCTAAACCTAACGCAAACCCTAACACTAACGCTAACACCTAACCCTAACCCTACTATCTAACCATAACCCTAACTCTCAAACCCAAACCATAACCCTAAACCTAAGCCTAACCCAAGTCCAAACCTAACGCCTAAACCTAACTGTAACTCCAAACCCTAACCCCTAACCATAACACTAAACACTCACCATAACCATAAACCCAACCCTAATTCATAAACCTAACTCTAACCCCTAACACTAACCCCTAACACCAACCCTAACCATAACCGTAACCCTAACACCAAACCTAAACTGAAACCCTAACCCAACACTAACGACACACAGGAAGGTGTCATATCTGCACTGGTGAAGTCCCTGGACAGAACATTAACCCTAGTTAAGGATCTCTCTGGATGGGGACGCAATTCCTACTTCTGAGAACACCACAAACAAATGGCCCAAAGCGGTGCAGACTTACTCATCATGGAACATCAAACATCATCATGACATTTCCAGTGACCGCATGGAGGTGCACAAGGGGGTTGATGAGGTCCAACTGAAGATGGCACACACATGAGGCTGGCCCTGGCACACAACAACTAAGCCTGGACAGCCTGCTTTGATGAGGCCTACACTCAATCCTCAGGGGAGACCACTACCCTGCTGGAGTTTCAGTGCTTGGAGCTTCCTGGGACCTAACCCTAACCTTAACTTGACACTCAGATACCGCTCAAACTAAACTTCACCCTAACTCTAAACCTAACCCTACATATGACCCGCAACCGTGCATGGACCCTCATTCAGCCCTCCAGGGTGATCACGGCACTGGTGTCGCTTCGGCCCTGGCATCGTCCATGGAACGAACCTTAACCTTTGCAAAAGCTTTCTCCTAATGGGGACCCAATTCCTACGTCTGGGGATATGACGGACATGGGGCCCAGAAGCGGAGGAGGATTACACAGCAGGGAACCTGGAACATCACCATGTCATTTCCAAAGACCAGAAGGAGCTTCACAGGGGACTTCTTCAGGCCTAACCGAGGAGTGGTCCTGGCACCCAAAACTCAGCCTGACTGGGACCCTACCTAGACCACTGCCCTACTTTGTCAATAAGACAAAGACACGCTTTTTCTATTAAAATTCAGGCCATACCAGACGAAGAAAGAAAAGATATTTACGAGAATGTGTATATCAGAGATCTACATCTGAGATCTGAAGACAATCCTTTTCCATTACATAAAGACTCACAGATGCAGCCACACACTAAAGTGTTTATCTGAGGCCACAGATAAACTACATAAGACAGAATGCATGTAGGAAAACATAAGACCATAGGGAAATAACCCCAAATCTCATAAATCTCACTGCCTTATATGACAAGTATTTTGAAATCTGAAGAGGACTGTGTGAGATGACAGAGTATGGTGATTATATATCTTCAAAATGTGTCAGATCTGCCTGCATGCTTTCTCTGCCCACCCTGCGCTCTCCACTTTGTTTTTCGTAGTGTCCCTTAATACGACTTTCACTGTTCTGTCTCTGTTTCAGTGCTTGCTTCTAAGAGGACCTACTCTCACCCCCCATCGAATGCACACACTGTGGTTCCTATACACACAGGTAACAAACTAGCAGAAATTGCGGTGGTGGAGGAGAGTAGCAAGATCACCCTTTTTGCAAAGGGGCCCAAGAGAGTTTTCTGGGGTGATGGTAACTTCCTATATCTAGATGCATGGGGTGCTTGTGCTCATTTATTTTAGAAATATTCACTGACTCCTGGTGCTTGGGGTCAGATAGAAAGGTACCTGACCCTAGCATATGGCTGATTTCTAATGGTGGGTAAGGATCAGGGACCAGCAGTGACTGTGGGAGATGAGTGAGGAGGCCACACATGGAGTCAGATCCTCCCCGAGGATGCCAAGTCTCCACAGACAGCAACTTTGTGCAGGAGGGCTCTGAGAATCACATATTTCTTGATCAGTCCTGTGAACTGCATAATCCTACTCCAGATTTCTCACTGAGGGATGGACAGGGCAGAGGCCAGCAGCTGGAGGACACCATGATCATGGCTGGAGTGGAGCAGTTGGCTTGGGGGATTGTCAGAGAAAGGGAAAGGCAGAAGGTAGTAACAGGGAGTTTGAGAGATAAAGGGAAGAGGAGAGAAGGGAATGTTTTCTACTGACTTCACCCCCATTTCTGTGTGAACAACAGGAGATTCTTGTCTCCTGGGGAGAACAAGGGAAGGGAAGAGGGCTGGCAAAAGGACAGAGTGACATTCTCAGCTGAAGTGCTCAGGATATCTGCCTTGCTCTTGAATACCTAACACAGGAAGCCTATGCCTTCTGTCATAAGCGGAACTGCAGCTCATACATTTAGTGAAAATTAAAGCGATGATGAAAACCTCATCATTAAAGTAGTGCAACAAAAGTATGTGAACATACAGAGATATACAATAGAAGCAGAAGTCCAAAGGTAGACCGACTGCAATATTTATGGGAATATAGATTAACAGAAAAGGAGGTACCCCAATGCAGGCTTTCAGACACCTGGGCAATATCCGAAAACGTGAAAAAAAAAGTAGTCCTTACTTCAAAAGCAACATTAACATTAGACACAAAGGGATCGTGACGGAAGGTTTATGGAGAAACCATATTATTTCATGGTGCTGTACCCATGGTCCGGTACCCTCAAGTCTCAACAAATTATACACTTTCCCTTCAGGCTATTTGTTATATGTAATTATACCTCATTAAAGAGAGTTTCAAAACATAAAATACTAGAAGCAAATGTGGGAAAGTTCCTGTCCAATCCTGAAGTGCATGGGTGCTATGAGTCTGTCCTCCCATGTCTCAAAAATCCAAAATAAGAAGACATTTAAAAAGTTAATAATAGCAGAGTAGGAGGACTCTGAGCTCACCCTGTCCCATGTTTTCAACTGCAAAACATCCACATCCAAGTCCATGAAGCAGAGAGCAATTCAAAGACTGGCAGAACAAACTCCACACCTAAATAGAGAGAAGCTGCATCAGAAAGGTTAGGAAGGTCAGAAATGTGAAGGCTGGCTGCCTGCAGAGTGGGCAGAAAAAAAGAGCCCTCACCCCAGGGAGCTCACACACGGAAGACTAATCTCCATAACATTTGGCATTAAAACATAGAGGGGCTGAATTCCCTTAAGTTTAGATCCAGGAGCTTTGGAGGTCAGCTGACCCAGCACTGGGTGATCCAGGAGGATGAGTGCTAGCCAGGTCCCTGCCTGTGTAGAGAGGCAATGTAAACATGGTATTTTACGCAATGCGGAGGCAACAGGAGACAGATCTATTCATGCTGATTCCTGAGTGTGTTGGAGGACTTCTCCAAAAATGAGGGAGCACACAGGCACCATTCTTCTCCCCCAGCCTCCCAGAATAAGGATAGAAGCACCCACCAGAGGGAGAGGCTGCACAGACACTTGCTACATAACACGTTAGCAGTGCGCAAGTCCCAAGGGTTCACTGGGGGACTCACCACACCAAGTCTGCTGGTCTCTGGGCAAACATTCTTTTTTTTTTCAATATATGAAGTTTATTGTCAAATTGGTTTCCATACAACACCCAGTGCTCATCCCAAAATGTGCCCTCCTCAATACCCATCACCCACCCTCCTCTCCCTCACACCCCCCATCAACCCTCAGTTTGTTCTCAGTTTTTAAGAGTCTCTTATGCTTTGGCTCTCTTCCACTCTAACCTCTTTTTTTTTCCTTCCCCTCCCCCATGGGTTTCTGTTAAGTTTCTCAGGATCCACATAAGAGTGAAACATATGGCATCTGTCTTTCTCTGTATGGCTTATTTCACTTAGCATAACATGCTCCAGTTCCATCCACGTTGCTACAAAGGGCCATATTTCATTCTTTCTCATTGCCACGTAGTACTCCATTGTGTATATAAACCACAATTTCTTTATCCATTCATCAGTTGATGGACATTTAGGCTCTTTCCATAATTTGGCTATTGTTGAGAGTGCTGCTATAAACATTGGGGTACAAGTGCCCCTATGCATCAGTACTCCTGCATTCCTTGGGTAAATTCCTAGCAGTGCTATTGCTGGGTCATAGGGTAGGTCTATTTTTAAATTTTTGAGGAACCTCCACACTGTTTTCCAGAGTGGCTGCACCAATTTGCATTCCCACCAACAGTGCAAGAGGGTTCCTGTTTCTCCACATCCTCTCCAGCATCTATAGTCTCCTGATTTGTTCATTTTGGCCACTCTGACTGGCGTGAGGTGATACCTGAGTGTGGTTTTGATTTGTATTTCCCTGATGAGGAGCGAGGCTGAGCATCTTTTCATGTGCCTGTTGGCCATCTGGATGTCTTCTTTAGCGAAGTGTCTATTCATGTTTTCTGCCCATTTCTTCACTGGATTATTTGTTTTTCGGGTGTGGAGTTTGGTGAGCTCTTTATAGATTTTGGATACTAGCCCGTTGTCCAGTATGTCATTTGCAAATATCTTTTCCCATTCCGTTGGTTGCCTTTTAGTTTTGTTGGTTGTTTCCTTTGCTGTGCAGAAGCTTTTTATCTTCATAAGGTCCCAGTAGTTCATTTTTGCTTTTAATTCCCTTGCCTTTGGGGATGTGTCAAGTAAGAAATTTCTACGACTGAGGTAAGAGAAGTCTTTTCCTGCTTTCTCCTCTAGGGTTTTGATGGTTTCCTATCTCACATTCAGGTCCTTTATCCATTTTGAGTTTATTTTTGTGAGTGGTGTGAAAAAGTGTTCTAGTTTCATCCTTCTGCATGTTGCTGTCCAGTTCTGCCAGCATCATTTGTTAAAGAGACTGTCTTTTTTTCCATTGGATATTCTTTCCTGCTTTGTCAAAGATGAGTTGGCCATACGTTTGTGGGTCTAGTTCTGGGGTTTCTATTCTATTCCATTGGTCTATGTGTCTGTTTTTGTGCCAATACCATGCTGTCTTGAGGATTACAGCTTTGTAGTAGAGGCTAAAGTCTGGGATTGTGATGTCTCCTGCTTTGGTCTTCTTCAAAATTACTTTGGCTATTCGGGGCCTTTTGTGGTTCCATACGAATTTTAGGATTGCTTGTTCTAGTTTTGAGAAGAATGCTTGTGCAATTTTGATTGGGATTGCATTGAATGTGTAGATAGCTTTGGGTAGTATTGACATATTGGCAATATTTACTCTTCCAATCCATGAGCATGGGATGTTTTTCCATTTCTTTATGTCTTCTTCAATTTCCTTCATAAGCTTTCTATAGTTTTCACCACACAGATCTTTTACATCTTTGGTTAGATTTATTCCTAGGTATGTTATGCTTCTTGGTGCAATTGTGAATGGGATCAGTTTCTTTATTCGTCTTTCTGTTGCTTCTTTATTAGTATATAAGAATCCAACTGATTTCTGTACACTGATTTTGTATCCCGCAACTTTGCTAAATTCATGTATCAGTTCTAGCAGACTTCTGGTGGAGTCTATCGGATTTTCCATGTATAGTATCATGTCATCTGCAAAAAGTGAAAGCTTGACTTCATCTTTGCCAATTTTGCTGCCTTTGATTTCTTTTGTTGTCTGATTGCTGATGCTAGAACTTCCAACACTATGTTAAACAACAGCGGTGAGAGTGGACATCCCTGTCGTGTTCCTGATCTCAGGGAAATAGCTCTCAGTTTTTCCCCGTTTTGGATGATGTTAGCTGTGGGCTTTTCATAAATGGCTTTTATGATCTTTAAGTATGTTCCTTCTATCCCGACTTTCTCGAGGGTTTTTATTAAGAAAGGTTGCTGAATTTGGTAAAATGCCTTTTCTGCATCGATTGACAGGATCATATGGTTCTTATCTTTTCTTTTATTAATGTGATGTATCACATTGATTGATTTGCGAATGTTGAACCAGCCCTGCATCCCAGGAATGAAACCCACTTGATCATGGTGAATAATTCTTTTTGTATTCTGTTGAATTCGATTTGCTAGTATCTTATTGAGAATTTTTGCATCCGTATTCATCAGGGATATTGGCCTGTAGTCCTCTTTTTTTACTGGGTCTCTGTCTGGTTTAGGAATCAAAGTAATACTGGTTTCATAGAATGAGTCTGCAAGTTTTCCTTCCCTTTCTATTTTTTGGAATAGCTTGAGAAGGATCGGTATTATCTCTGCTTTAAACGTCTGGTAGAACTCCCCTGGGAAGCCATCTGCTCCTGGACTCTTATTTGTTGGGAGATTTTTGATGACTGATTCAATTTCTTCGCTGGTTATGGGTCTGTTCAAGCTTTCTATTTCCTCCTGATTGAGTTTTGGAAGCGTGTGGGTGTTTAGGAATTTGTCCGTTTCTTCCAGGTTGCCCAGTTTGTTGGCATGTAATTCTTCATAGTATTCCCTGATAATTGCTTGTATCTCTGAGGGATTGGTTGTAATAATTCCATTTTCATTCCTGATTTTATCTATTTGGGTCATCTCCCTTTTCTTTTTGAGAAGCCTGGCTAGAGGTTTATCAATTTTGTTTCTTTTTTCAAAAAACCAACTCTTGGTTCCGTTGATCTGCTCTACAGTTTTTTTAGATTCTATATTGTTTATTTCTGCTCTGATCTTTATTATTTCTCTTCTTCTGCTGGGTTTAGGCTGTCTTTGCTGTTCTGCTTCTATTTCCTTGAGGTGTGCTGTTCGATTTTGTATTTGGGATTTTTCTTGTTTCTTGAGATAGGCGTGGATTGCAATGTATTTTCCTCTCAGGACTGCCTTCGCTGCATACCAAAGCATTTGGATTGTTGTATTTTCATTTTCATTTGTTTCCATATGTTTTTTTAATTTCTTCTCTAATTGCCTGGTCGACCCATTCATTCTTTAGTTGGGTGTTCTTTAACCTCCATGCTTTTGTAGGTTTTCCAGACTTTTTCCTGTGGTTGATTTCAAGCTTCATAGCATTGTGGTCTGAAAGTATGCATGGTATGATTTCAATTCTTGTATACTTATGAAGGGCTGTTTTGTGACCCAGTATGTGATCTATCTTGGAGAATGTTCCATGTGCACTCGAGAAGAAAGTATATTCTGTTGCTTTGGGATGCAGAGTTCTAAATATATCTGTCAAGTCCATCTGATCCAATGTATCATTCCGGGCCCTTGTTTCTTTATTGACCATGTGTCTGGGTGATCTATCCATTTCTGTAAGTTCAGTGTTAAAGTCCCCTGCAATTACCACATTCTTATCAATAAGGTTGTTTATGTTTGTGATTAATTGTTTTATATATTTGGGGGCTCCCGTATTTGGCGCATAGACATTTATAATTGTTAGCTCTTCCTGATGGATAGACCCTGTAATTATTACATAATGCCCTTCTTCATCTCTTGTTACAGCCTTTAATTTAAAGTCTAGTTTGTCTGATATACGTATGGCTACTCCAGCTTTCTTTTGACTTCCAGTAGCATGATAGATATTTCTCCATCCCCTCACTCTCAATCTGAAGGTGTCCTCAGGTCTAAAATGAGTCTCTTGTAGACAGCAAATAGATGGGTCTTGTTTTTTTGTCCATTCTGATACCCTATGTCTTTTGGTTGGTGCATTTAGTCCATTTACATTCAGTGTTATTATAGAAAGATATGGGTTTAGAGTCATTGTGATGTCCGTAGGTTTCATGCTTGTACCGATGTCTCTCGTACTTTGTCTCACAGGATCCCCCTTAGGATGTCTTGTAGGGCTGGTTTAGTGGTGACGAATTCCTTCAGTTTTTGTGTGTTTGGGAAGCCCTTATCTCTCCTTCTATTCTAAATGACAGACCTGCTGGATAAAGGATTCTCGGCTGCATATTTTTTCTGTTCATCACATGGAAGATCTCCTGCCATTCCTTTCTGGCCTGCCAAGTTACAGTAGAGAGATCAGTCACGAGTCTTATAGGTCTCCCTTTATATGGTACAGCACGTTTATCTCTAGCTGCTTTCAGAATTTTCTCTTTATCCTTGTATTTTGCCAGTTTCACTGTGATATGTCGTGCAGAAGATCAATTCAAGTTTGTCTGAAGGGAGTTCTCTGTGCCTCTTGACTTTCAATGCCTTTTTCCTTCCCCAGATCCGGGAAGTTCTCAGCTATTATTTCTTCAAGTATACCTTCAGCACCTTTCCCTCTCTCTTCCTCCTCTGGAATACCAATTATACGTAGATTATTTCTCTTTAGTGCATCACTGAGTTCTCTAATTTTCCCCTCGTACTCCTGGATTTTTTTATCTCTCTTTTTCTCAGCTTCTTCTTTTTCTGTAATTTTATCATCTAGTTCACCTATTCTCTCCTCTGCCTCTTCAATCCAAGCCGTAGTTGTCTCCATTTTATTTTGCAGTTCATTGATCGCATTTTTTAGCTCCTCCTGGCTGTTCCTTAGTCCCTTGATCTCTGTAGCAAGAGATTCTCTGCTGTCCTTTATACTGTTTTCAGGCTCAGGGATTAATTTTATGACTATTATTCTAAATTCACTTTCTGTTATATTGTTTAAATCATTTTTGATCAGTTCGTTAGCTGTTGTTATTTCCTGGACATTTTTCTGAGGTGAATTCTTCCGTTTCGTCATTTGGATAGTCCCTGGAGTGGTGCGGGACTGTGGGGCACTTCCCCTGTGCTGTCTTGAATAACTTGGGGTGGTGGGCGGGGCCGCAGTCAGACCTGATGTCTGCCCCCAGCCCACCGCTGGGGCCACAGTCAGACTGGTGTGTGCCTTCTCTTCCCCTCTCCTAGGGGCGGGATTCACTGTGGGCTGGCGTGGCCTGTCTGGGCTACTTGCACACTGCCAGGCTTGTGGTGCTGGGGATTTGGCGTATTAGCTGGGAATGGATCGGCAAGGTGCACAGGGTGGGAGGAGCAGGCTCAGCACGCTTTCCCTTCAGAGATCTGCTTCGGGAGGGGACTTGCGGCATCAGGAGGGAGTCAGACCCGCCGGAGGAATGGATCCGCAGAAGCACAGTGTTGGGTGTTTGTGCAGTACAAGCAAGTTCCCTGGCAGGAACTGGTTCTCTTTGGGATTTTGGCTGGGGGATGGACAAGGGAAGTGGCGCTGGCGAGCGCCTTTGTTCCCCACCAAGCTGAGCTCTGTCATCTGGGGCTTAACAACTCTCCCTCCCATTGTCCTCCAGCCCTACCGTTCTCCGAGCAGAGGTGTTAACTTATAACCTTCCAGATGTCAAGTCCCGCTTGCTGTTGGAACACACTCCGTCCGGCCCCTCCGCTTTTGCAAGCCACACTCGGGGGCTCTGCTTGGCTGGCGGTCCGCCCCTCTGCCCCAGCTCCCTCCCGCCAGTCTGTGGAGTGCACACCGCCTCTCCGCCCTTCCTACCCTCTTCCATGGGCCTCTCATCTGCACTTGGCTCCAGAGACTCCGTTCTGCTAGTCTTCTGTCGGTTTTCTGGGTTATTTAGGCAGGTGTAGGTGGAATCTAAGTGATCAGCAGGATGCCCAGTGAGCCCAGCGTCCTCCTACGCCACCATCTTCCCAGGATTCCCCACTCTTCTTCAAGGATAGTAAAACCTGGCTTCCTTCCAAATTACAAGGTGTGTGGGGTCAGGGCAAACATTCTTAAAACCACAAGGGTACCCTGTCCGACAAGCTGCATGCATAGCTGCCACAGAATGCTGTGCACATCTGCACCTCACCCAACTGTGCACATCCAGCACCCTCATCTGTCTCACCCAGCCACATGTCCCCAGGCACAGACATGCTCTGTGACATCCTCAAGTCCCTAGCTTCCTCCGCTGGTCCACAGTCCCCAGGCACCAAAGGACATCGGGAAATCTGGCATAGGACTAGTAGCCCTGTGAAATTTTGCTAACCTGCCCTCCTCCCAAGTTACCCAGTGGGCCTAACACCCCACAGCTGGCCTGCCTGGGTCCCACTAACACCATTGAGAGCAAGCACAGCCCACAACAGGCACGCAATCAGTGCAGACACCTGCACTGAAAGGAAAAGTAACCCAGACACAACAGCAGGCCGTGAGCAATACCCATATGATATCCTCCTGAAGGTCCAGGTCCTATAAATTGAGAGGTTCACCACTGAGGTATCCAGGACCTCTTTTTCATACTGTTGTTAATTTCAAGATCAGAAGGCACAGCTGACTTTCTTAACACAGAGAAATAGAGCCAGAGAGACAGACAAAATGGACACACAGAGATGTTTGTCCACAATGAAAGACCTAGTAAAAGCCACAGACAGAGATCTAAGCCAAAGAGATATTAGTAACATATCTGATACAGAATTTAAAGCAATGATCATAAGGATACTCACTGGAGTTGTGAAATGAGTAGAAGAGTGAGACCCCTGACTAGAGTTAAGAAATAATACAGTAGATATTGAGGACACAATAAAGGAGAAACACGTTTGCTGGAACGAAAAAAGGAATGGAGAAGCAGAGGAACAAACCAGTGACCTTGAAGACTGAGTAATGGAAATTAATCACACTGAACCAAAGAGATAGAACAGAATTGTGCAACGTGAGATGAGACTAAGGGAACTCAGTGAGTGCAGCAAACATAATATTCATATTGTAGGAGTCCCAGTAGAAAGAGAAAATGGGGAAGAAAATTTGTTTGAGGAAATAATAGTTGAAAACTTCCCTAATTGGGGGAGGGAAACAAACATCCACATCCGGGAGACTAGAGAATTCACATCAAAATCAACAAAATCAGGCCAACACCCAGACATATTGTAAGCAAACTTGCAAATTACAGTGACAATAAAGAAAAACTCTTAAAAGTAGCAAGACAAAGAGACCTTCACTTAGAAGGGAAGACCCATAAGGCTAGCTACCAGATTTCTGAACACAAACTTGGCAAGCCATAAGCGAGTGACATCACATATTCAAAGTACTGAATGGAAAAATCAGCAGCCAAGAATACTCGATCCAGGAAGGCTATCCTTCAGAATGGAAGGAGACACAGATTTCCCAAACAAAAAGTAAAGGTGTTTGTACCACTAAACCAATCCTGCAAGAAATATTAAGAGGGACTCTTTGAATGGAAAGCAGAGACCAGAAGTGATAGTATAGAGGTAAAAGACACAAATCAAGTAAAACATGAATATTTCTGTAAAAAATAGTTAAGGAACTCAGAGATATGGATTTGAGATATAATAACACCTACCAAAAACCTAGGGAGGAGAAAATAATGGGTTCAAAGGTAAATGACCATCAGCTTAATACAAACTGCTAAACGCAGAAGAGGTTATATAAATAACCCAGCAGTAACCATATATCAAACACCAGTCACAAATATGCTAAGAATAAATATAAAGAAATTAGAATACATCACTAAAGAAAATAAGCAAAACATGAAAGACAGACAAGAAAGGATCAGAGAAAATCATTAGAAACCACAAGAAAACAGGTAGTATAATGGCAATACATACATACATAGCGATCATTTCTTTGAAGGTAAATGGAATGAATGCTCCAATCTAGAGACATAGGGTGTAAGAACGGATGAAAAAACAAAAGCTGGAGTAGCAATACTTGTATCAGAAAAAATACACTTAAAAAAAAGTAAATAACAAGAGACAGAGGAGGATGTTATATAACAGTAAAGGGTACAATCCAAAAAGAAGATATAACAACCGTAAATATATCCCACAATAAGTGGGATTTATTCCCAAGCTGCAAGGGTGGTTCAATATTCTCAAATCAGTCAATGTGATACAATATGTCAACAGGAGAAAGGATAAGAACCATATGATCGGGACGCCTGGGTGGCTCAATCCTTTAACAGTCCGACATCAGCTCAGCTTATGACCCCATGATTTTTGAGTTCAAGTCCCACATCGGACTCAGTGCTGAAAGCTCAGAGCCAAGAGCCTCCATCGAATTCTGTGTCTCCCACTCTCTTTCTGCCCCTCCCCTGCTCACACTCTGTCTCTCTCAAAATTAATAAACGTTAAGGGAGAGCGCCATATGGTCATTTCAATACATGAAGAAAAAGCATTGACATAGTACAACATCCATTCATGAGTATAACCCCTAAAGTAGGTTTACAGGGAACAAACATCAATGTAATAAATGTTTTCTGTGAAAACCCCGCAGCTATAATCAACCTTAATGGAGAAAATCTGAGAGCTTTTCCTATATGGTCAGGAAGAAGACAAGGATGTTTACTCCTACCACTTTTAATAAACATAGCACTGGAAGTCCAAGTCACAGCCAGCAGATAAACAAAATGAAACAAAACAATGTAAAGTAAAATTAAAATAAAATAAAATACAAACAAATCCAAATGTGGAAGAAGTGAATCTTTCACACTTTGTAGATTACATGACACTATATATAGAAAACCGTAAAGAGTCCACCCAATAACTGCTAGAACTGATAAATGAATTCAGCAATGTCACAGGATACAAAATAATTGTACAGAAATCTGTTGCAATTCTAGACGACAATAATGAAGCAGTAGGAGAAATTAAGAAAGCAGTCCCATTTGCAGTTGTACACCAAATAATAACGTATCTATGAATAAATCTAACCAAAGTGGTGAGTGACCTATACTCTGAAAACTATAAAACAGTGATGAAAGAAATTCAAGATGACACAAAGAAATGGAAGGATATTCCATACTCATGGATCAGAAGTACAAATTTCATGGAAATGTCTACACTTCCCAAAGCAACTGACACAATTAATGCAATCGCCATCAAAATAGCAACAACATTTTTCATAGAACTAGAACAGTCCTAAAATTTGTACAGAACCACAAAAGACCCTAATCTTCAGAGTAAACAACCTTCATGTGAAGTGATAATTATGCATGGCACTATGCCTCTGGATCTTCTGCTCCAAAACACAGTAGTCAGCCTAAGCATTTGAACAAACGTTACACATATCCCAACCAAGGATCATTCTACAAAATACATTCTACAAACGTACCCTCAAAACTTTGCAGATTATGAAAAATATGGAAAAATCTAAAAATCGTCATGGCCAAGTGGAGCCGAAGGAGACAGGATGACTGTCATGTGCCAGGTGGGATGAGTCTGGGACAGAAGAGGTTAAAACCGAAGCAATCTGAATACAAATATAAAATTAGTTAATACTACCATATCTCTTTGGGATATTGATTGTGATCATGTATCAACTTAGAGGACATCAATAGTCAGAAAACAGTCTGATGTATGTGGAGACTCAATAATATCTTCCCAATTTTTCTGGTAACTAGAAACCCATCATGATTGAAAAGATTATTAGGAATCATGGTTTTATGTTTTCAACACATAATATTATATGACTAGTTCTAGTATTAGTTACTACTGATGGCCATGTACCTATTCTTGTTGTTCTTACTATTGTGTAATTTAAACAATAGCATTCATGGTACAGAAAACTGAATTCATGATATACACTTCATAGAAACATCTACTTTACATATTTTAAGACAATAACGTATGTATACACAACTGTATTATGTGGTATGTAAATTAACTGTTTTTCGGATCTTGAATGAACATGTCATTAAATGGCTTTCCATAAAGGCAGTTATCCTAGATAATGAATGATACTCACATTTTACAGGATGTACTTCACATCATGCTGGACAGTGTCCAAAAAAGAAAACATACGTACACATGGCTAGATGGATCATTGTGACTGGCTCACTTATTGTAAAGAATCCTTGCTTTAATATTTTCATGCATATTTTTAGCAGGAATACAAGAGAATGAAATATTTCCAAATCAAAGAGATATTCAAAGGCTGGAAGAATGATAGGGTGTTCAAGGGGTTTCAGAAGGAAAAGATGTGACAATGAAGTGGCAGTCATAGGCAAGCAGCTTTCTCTGGTCCATTTTGACAGGTTTTCATGAGGGGATGTCCATAACAGCATGTGATCTGCAAAAGGGTAAGACCCAGAAGTATAAATGCAAAGACAATGCTTTAGAAAGAGGTGACTTGGAAAGGGTGCTTCTGTGCATAAGTGATGGCTCAGCAACCTGGCGGGGGTCCCTGAGTCAAAGATTTCAGAAGGGCAGCAGTAACCTAGACTCACAAGGATCTTAGTAACATACATCAATGTAACTTACAGTCACAAAAATCTTAGAGCCACAGAATTGATCTTCATCTATGATTAGGAAATGGTCACAGTTTTACAGGATATGATCATCGGGCCAGCAGTAGATGGTTAAATATTATTAATAAATGGCTAAATATTTTTTTAAAAAAATCAATGTGTAAAAATATGGGTTTGGAATGTTAAGAAAACTCACAGGACCATCATGGAGTTACTTACGTTAAGGTTCCATGTCACCAAACCTTATTTCAATCCTGCAGAAATGTAACCTTTAACCGGTAAGCAAAGAATTTCCTAGTCAGTGCTGGAAACTTAACTGATAGAACACTGCCATTCCCCTCAGGGAGGAAATCTTGCCTAAATAAGGTATTCCATGCCACTAAATTTGTTTTATTTATTTTGAGAGAGAGAGAGAGAAAGAGTGCACAGGCAAAGGAGGGGCAGAAATAGAGGGAGAGAGAGAATTCCACGACCACGAGGTCATGATCTGAGCCAGGATCAAGACTCAGACACTTAACCAAGCCATCCAGGCACCCCGAGAATGTGGAGTTTCAAAATATAGCAGGCTTGGCTGAGATACAGCTATGAGGGCACTGGACTACTCCTTGAGAGAAGGAGCAAACTACTTGCAGGCAGATGGCATTGAAACAGTGATCTGTACACCGCCTGGCGCACACAGTGGGGAGATTATACACTAATCATGGAAAGCATCCCTGAGAGCCAGTGTTCATAATGAGGAGACAAAGGAGCTAGGACAGAGGAGCTGGGTAACACCCTTTTCCTCCTCTTCCCCACAGCATAAACACAGAGCCATCTGCTGGAAACAAGATCATCCCCACACTGGCTGCCTAAGCTGCTTACACCAACCCCACATTCCTGTGCTCTGAAGAGACTGGCCTTCTAGGTCAATCAGGCTTGCCTCAGTCCCAATGGAGGTGTTCCTTCCCCAGAAGACCAGCAGAAGCCCATGACCACACCACCTCTCTTGACCAGACAGTTCTGCAGGGCCTCACTTCGAGTGGCAGTCGTTTCAAGTCTCATTTAACAAGAAGATCAGAGAAGACCTAGACAAAACTCCTTGACTCACATTCTGGTCAAGGACCATACATTGCCCATACAACTGGCCTAAAGGATAGTGCAGCCAGAGCACAAAACAGTGCATGAAACCCACACCACAGACACTCCCTGATGTGTCAGGCCCTGGACACTAGATGACCTCCTCTTGATAAAGCCATTCATCTCACAGGCAGGTAACACAATGAAGTTTGGTAACAGAGAGAAGACAAATACTCAGCTAAAATGTCAAGACAAGAGTAATACATCCCAAATGAAAGAACAAGATAAGGTCATGGCCAGAGAAATGGAAGGAACACTTCCAAACTCATTCTATGAGGCCAGCTTGGCCTTGAGTCCAAACTGGACAAAGACCCCACTAAAAAGGAAAACTACAGACCAATTTCCCTGATGAACTTGGATGCAAAATTTCTCAACCAAAACCGGGTCCAACAATACATACAAATAATTATTCACCACAATGAATTGGATTTATTCCTTGGATGCACAACCGATTCAGTATCTGCAAATCAACTGATCCGATACATCCCATTGATAAAAGAAAAGATAACAACCACATGATCCTCTCAATAGATGCAAAAAAAAGCATTTGACAAAATGCAGCATCCTTTCTTGATGAAAAAAAAAAAACTCATGAAAGGAGGGATAGAAGGATCTTGACTTAATATCAGTATGTCCAGATATGAATGTCCTACAGCTAATATCATCATCAATGAGGAAAAACTGAGAGCTTTCCCCCTAAGGTCAGGAACACGACTGGGATGTTCACTCTCACCACTGTTATTCCACAAAGTGTTGGAAGTCCTAGCCTCAGCAATCAGACAACAAAAAGAAATACAAGGTGTCCAAATTGGCAAGGAGGGGTCAAACTTTACGTCTTTGCAGACATGATACATTCCATGGAAAATCCAAAAGACTCCCCCGAAAAACTGCTAGGACTGATACAGGAATTCAGGAAAGTCTCAGGATATAAAATCAATATACAGAAGTTGATTGCATTTCTATACACCAATAATGAATCAGCAGAGAGAAATCTAGGATTGATGTACTTTACAACTGCACTGAAAAACATAAAATACCCAGGGATAAACCTAACCAAAGAGGTAAAAGATCAGTACACTTAAAACAATAGAGGGGCGCCTGGGTTGCTCAGTCAGTTAAGCGCTGACTTCAGCTCAGGTCATGATCCCTCACTTGTGGGTTCGAGTCCTGCAATGGGCTCTGTGCTGACAGCTCGGAGCCTGGAGCCTGCTTTCGAGTCTGTGTCTCTCTGTCTCTCTGCCCCTCCCCTGCTCATGCACTCTCTCTTTCTCTCTGTCACTCTGTCTCAAAAATAAACATTAAAAAAATAAAGGAACAAACCATACAACATCTATGAAAGAAACTGAAGAAATACAAAGAAATGGAAAAACATTCCATGCGCATGGATTAGAAGAACAAATATTGTTAAAATATCAATACTACCCAAAGCAATCGACACATTCAATGCAAACCTTATCAAAATAACACCAGCATTTTTCACAGAGGTAGAACAAACCTAAAATTTTTAGGGAGACAGAATAGACCCCAAATAGCCAAAGTCGTGTTGAAAAAGAAAACAAAGCTGAAGACATTACAATTTTGGATTTTATGGTGTATTAGAAAGCCGCAATCATCAAGACAGTATGGTACAGGCACACAAACTGACACAGACATGAATGGAATGGAATAGGGAACCCATAAATGGACCCTCAGACCTATGGCTGAGTAATCTTTGATAACGCAGGAAAGAATATCTAATGGAAAAACAAAAGTCTCTTCAGCAAATGGTACTGGGAAAGCTGGACAGTGAGAAGAATGAACCTGGACTATGTTCTTAAACCACACACACACACACACACACACACACACACACACACCTAAAAATGGATGAAAGATCTAAATGTAAGACAGGAACCATCAAAATCCTAGAGGAGAAAACAGGCAATCTACCTCCTTGATCCTGGCCACAGCAACTTCATGCTTGTCATGTCTTCAGAAGCAAGGGCAATAAAAACCAAAATGAACTACTGGGACCTCAAGATAAAAAGCTTCTGCACAGCAGAGGACACAATCAGCAAAACTAAAAGGCAACTGAATGAAATGGGAGAAGATATTTCAGGTGACATATCAGATAAAGGTTAGTATCCAAAATCTATAAAGAATTTATCACACTCAACACCCAAAAGCTGAATAATCCAGTGAAGAAATGGGCAAAAAACATGAAGAGACACTTTAAGAGAGATAACATCCAGATTGGTCACACATAAAAAGATGCTCAATCTCACTCGTCATCACTGAAATACAAATCAAACCCACAATGAGATATCCCCTCACACCTATCAGAATGGCTCAAATTAACATCTCAGGAAACGACAGATGTTGGCAAGGATGCAGAGTAAGGGAACCCTTTTGCAATGCTGGTGGGAATGTAAAGTGGTGTAGCCACTCTGGAAAATAGTATGGAGATTCGTCACAAAAACTAAAAATAGAACTACACTAGGACCCAGCAATTGCACTACTAGGTATTTATTCAAAGGATACACTAACGCTGACTCGAAGTGGCACATGCACTCCAATTTTTATAGTAGCATTATAGCAGCATTATTATAGCAGCACTCCAATGTTTATAGCATAATTAGCGTAGCTAAATTATGCAAAGATCCCAAATGACCATTGACAGATGAATGGATAAAGAAGTTGTGGTTTATTCATACAATGGAATATTACTCGACCATCAAAAGGAGTGAAATTTGCTATATGCAACAATGTGGATGGAACCAGACTTTATTATGCTAAGCAAAATATGTCAGATAAAGACACACATCATATGATTTCTCTCATCTGTGGAATTTAATAAAACTGATGAACACAGTGTAAGGAAAGCAAAAATAAGATACAAACAGAGAGCTTGTCAAATGATAAGAGACTCTTAAATACAGAGAAGAAACTCAGGGTTCCAGGAGAGTTACTGAATAGGGGTATGGGCTAAATGGGTGATGGGCATTAGGGGCAGCACTTGGGATGAGTATTGGGTATATTTTGTACTTGATGGATCACTAAATTCTACTGCTGAAACTGTATACCACTATAAGGTAACTAACTTGGGCTTTAGTTTAAAAAATAAGAAATATTAAAAAGAAGTAAAGAAATGTACTACCAGTCACAATAAAAGAATGTTTAAATCGGGTTGAGTGGAAATGAAAGACTAAAAGTGTTTCAGAGAAGAAAGGATCAGAGAAAACATCAAGAAACAATGGCAAAACAACTAGTAGAATGGGACTAAATACCTATCAGTAATCATTCTGAATGTAAATGGATTAAATGCTCCAATCAAAAGACATTGGATAGGGCGTCAGAATGGACAAAACAAACAAACAAACAAACATACAAACAAACAAACAAGAACAAGACCTATCTAGAAGCTGCCTACAAAGCCTTATTTGAACTTAAGTCACCTGCAGATATAAAGTGAGGGAATGAAGGAATATTTATCATGCCAATAATGTCAAAAGAAAGCCAGTAGCAATACTTATATCAGGCAAAATAAACTTTAAAACTGAGACTCTATTTTGGTACCCTTTGTGTAAATACCTAATAGTGACATTGCATGTCCCCAATATTTATAGCAGCATTATCAACAGTAGCGAAACTATGGAGAAAGCCCAAGTATCCATCAACTGATGAAGGTATAAAGAACTTGTGGGGTGTGTGTGTGTACATATGTATACGCATATATACGTATGTACATATGTGTATTTCATAAATACATACATACATATGTATAATGAAATATAACTCAACTTCAAGAAGAATGAAATCTTACCATTTGCAATGATGTGGATGGAGCTAGAATGTATTATGCTAAGTGAAATATGTCAATCAGAAAGACAAATATATGATTTCACTCATGTGGAATTTAAGAAACAAAACAGAAGAAAACATGGGAAGGGGGCAGGAAAAGAGAAGAGTGTAACAAACCACACGAGTCTCTTAATGTTAGAGAAAAAAACTGAAGGTTGATGGAGGGAGATGGGTCAGTGGTGGGCTAGATGGGGGACGAGCATTAAGGAGAGCACTTGTGATGAGCACTGGGTGTTGTATGTAAGGGATGAATCACCGAATCTACTCCCGAATCTGAGAATGCACTGTATGTCAACTAAGACTTAAATTAAAAAAAAAAAAATCAATAAATAAAGCTATAACAAGAGATGAAGACAGACACTATCTTATACTAAAGGGAACAGCCAAACAAGATGATCCAATGATTGTAAATTTTGATGCACCCAACATGCGATCACCAAGTACATAAAACATTTAACAACAACCATAAAGAAACTCATTTATAATAATATAACGATATTAGAGGACTTTAACACATCACTCACATCAATAGACAGAATCTGTAAACGGAAAATCAACAAGGAAACAATGGCTTTGAATGACACACTGGACCAGATGCGTTTAACAGATATATTCAGAACACTTCATACTAAAATGGCAGAGTACACATTCTTTTCAAGCACAAATGGGACATTCTCCAGAATTGATCACATTCTAGGGTCACAAATCAGGCCTCAAGAGGTGCCCAAAGACAGATCAGACCAAGCATCTTTTCTGACCACAAAGCTAGGAAACTGGAGGTCAACCACAAAAAAAGGGGTGGGGGAAGGCCACAAATAAAGGGAGGTTAAATTACATGCTACTAAATGAATGGGTCAAACAGGAAATCAATGGGAAAATACACTGAAACAAATGAAAATGAAAATATACTTGTAAAAACCTTTGGAATGTGGCAAAAGCAGTCTACGATGGAAGTATATAGCAATACAAGCCTACCTTAAAGAGAAAGAAAAATCTCGAACAACTCTAACTTACAACTAAAGAAATGAGAAGAAGAATAGCAGAAGGAAGGAAATAATAGAGATTAAGGCAGAAATAATGGATATACAAACCAAAAAGACCTAGACCAAATCAATGAAACCAGGGGCTGGTTCTTTGAAAGCAGTAATCAACTTGAAAACCTCCTAGACAGACTTTTCACAAAGAAGACAGAAAGGACTCAAATAAATAAAATCACAAATAAGAAAGGAGAAATAACAGTCAACACCACAAAAATACAATTAGAAGATAATATTATGAACAACTATATGCAACAAATTGGACACTCTGAGAAAAATGGACAAATTCCTAGAAACACACAAACTACCAAAACTGAAACAGGAAGATACATAAAATCTGAAAACAGAAAGAAATCAGATCAGTAATAAAAAAAAAAAAATCACCCCCAACACAAGAGTTCAGGGCCAGATGGCTTCACTGTTGAACTCTACCATCCATTTAAGGAAGAGGTAATATGTATTCTCCTCGAATTATTACAAAAAATAAAAAAGGAGAACTTACAAATTCATCGTATGAGGCCATCATTACCCTGATACCAAAACCAGATAAAGCCTCCACTAAAACTGAAAACTGCCGGGGCACCTATGTGGCTCAGTCGGTTTACTGTCCAACTCTTAATTTCAGATTAGGACATTATCTGGCAGTGTGTGTGTTCGAGTCCCACGTTGGACCCTGCGTTGACAGTGTGGGGCATGGCCAGGATTATCTCTCTCCCTGTCTCTCTGCCCCTCCCTCACTTTTATGTACTCTATCTAAGGAAAGAAATAAACATTTACAAAATGTTAAAAATTTTTTAAATAAAACTGCAGACCAATAGCCTGATGAGTATGTATGCAGAACTTCTCATTAAAATACCTTCAAATTAAAGTCAACAATACATTAATAGAATCATTTACCATATTCAAGCGGGATATATTCCTGGGCTGCAAGGTTTGTTCCACACTCACAGATCAATCAACATGATGCACCACAGTAATAGAAGAAAGGATAAGACCAATTTGATGCTTTCAACAGATGCAAGAAAACCATTTGACAAAATGTCACATCCATTCATGATAAAAACCCTCAGCAAATTAGATTTGGACTCAACCTACCTGCACATATAAAGGCCATCTAGGAAAAACCCACAGCTAATCTCATCCTCAATGGGGAAAAAATGAAAGTTTTTCCTCCAAGGTCAGGGACAAAACAGGGATGACCACTCTCACCACTGTTATTCCACATAGTACGGGAAATCCTAGCCACAGCACTCAGACAACAAAAAGAAATAAGAGGCATCCAAATCGGCAAGGAAGAAGTAGCACTTTTGCTATTTGGACCTGACATGATGTGCTCTATAAAAAATATGAAAGACTCCCTTAAATTGCTAGAATTGATATATGAATTCGACAAGTCACAATATACAGAAATCAGGGTACATAAATCTATTGCATTCTATACACAAATCATGAATCAACAGAGAGAGAAAGTAAGGGATCAATCCCATTGACAGTTGCACAAATACCACAAGATACCAGGAATAAACTTAACCAAAGAGGTGAAAGACCTGTACTCTAAAGCCTATGAAACACTGATGAAAGAAATGGAAGAGGACACAAAGAAGTGGAAATACATTTCATGTTCATGGATAGGAAGAACAAAATACTGTTAAAAAGTCTACACTCCTCAAAACAATCAACACATGTAATGAAATCCCTATCACACAAACAAAAACATTTGTGACAGAACAAGAACAAATAATCTCAAAATTTGTATGGAATGACAAAAGTCCCCAAAAAACCAAAACAAACTTGAAGAATAAAAGCAAAGCTGGAGACATCACAATTCCAGACTTTAGGTTATATCACAAAGCTGTACTGATCAGAACAGTATGTTACTGGCAAAACAACAACAACAACAACAACTACAGCAGCAGCAACAACAACAACAAAACACAGAGGCATAGATCAATAGAATGGAAACCCAGAAATGAACTCACACCTATATGGTCAATTAATTCTCAACAAAGCAGGAAAGAATATCCAATGGAAAAAAAAAAGATAATCTTGGGACACATAGGTGGCTTAGTCAACAAAGCTTGTGATTGTGGATTCAGCTCAGTTTATGATCTCAGGGCACTGGAGAGCATGCATGGGATTCTCTCTTTCCATTTCTCTCTGCCCCTCTTCTGCATTCCCTCTCTCTCTTTCTCTCTCTGTCTCTCAAAAATAAATAAATAAACTTAAAAAAAGTCTCCTCAACATATAATTTTGGAAAAACTGGACAGCAACCTGCAAAACAAAACAAAAACAACAATGGGCCACTTTCTTACAACATACACAAAAACAAATCCAACATGGATAAAGACCTATGTATGAAACCTGAAACCATAAAAATCCCAGAGGATAATATGGGTAGTATCTTATTCGACATTGCCTATACAAACGTCTTTGTAGATATATCACCTGAGTTAAGGGAAACACAAGCAAAAATAATGGGACTTCATAAAAATTAAAACCTTCAGTCACCAAGGATATAATCAACAAAACTAAAACACCTACACAATGATATTTGCAAACGACATCAGATAAAGGGTTAGTGCCCAAAATATATACAGTTATACAGCACCCAAAAAAGGAGAAATCTGATTAAAAATGGGCAGAAGACACGAATAGACATTTCCCAAAGGAAGACATACACATGACCAACAGACACATGAAAAGATGCTCAACAATACTGATCTTCAGGGAAATACAATTCAAAAGTACAATGAGATAACACATCACATCTGTCACAATGACTAAAATCAATCAAGGATGAAACAGCAGGTGTTGCCAAGGATGTGGGGAAAGAGGAACCTTCTTGCACTGTGGGTAGGAATGCAAACTGTTGCAGCCACTCTGGAAAACATCATGGAGATGTAAAAAAAAAAAAAAAAACCAAACAAACTAGAAATAGAACTACCTTACAATCCAGAAATTTCACTACGAAGTATTTACACAGAGAATAAAAAAAATAATTCTTCAAAGGATACATGCACCCTCATGTTTACGGCAGCATTTTCTACAACAGCCAAATTATGGAAACTGCCCAATCATCCATCAACTGATGAATAAATTGAGATGTAGTAAATGCAATGTACTATCAGTTAGCCGTAAAAACATGAAATCTTGTCATTTGCCACGAGGTGGATGGAGAGAGAGAATGTTATGCTGGGTGAAATAAGCCTGTCAGAGAAAAACAAATACCAGATGATTTCACTAACACATGGAAATAAAACAAAACAAGGTTGGGGGGGGGAGAAGGAGACAGTGACAAGCAGGCTCTTAACTAGGAAACAAACTGAGGGCTTCCACAGTGAGGTGGGGGAATGGGTGAAACAGCTGCTGGGGATTAAGAAGTGCACCTGGGATGAGCACGGGTGATGTGTGGAAGTGTTGCTCTATATTGTACACCTGAAACTAATATTACACTGTGTCTTTACTCACTGGAATTTAAATTAAAAGATAACCTAAGGTTAATGACAGCTACCTACCAGATTTTCTGTAGTTTTCAATCACTTCACTAGGTTGGAAAAATAACCATGAATTTTTTTAAAAAAGCATGTATGATGTGGGGGACAGTTTGTGCCCGTACCTCGGTCTCTGGTTCCAGCAGGACTCGGAAAGTGGGTCCCAGCTCATTCTCCTAGAAGGTTGTGAGACGAGCATTTCATGTATTCACGTCCTAACTGAATGTGGCTCCCGTACTTCTGAATTTCTGTCAGGGTTTCTTCCTAGAAACAAGCCTGAATCTGGAACAAATCATCGACTGCATCTATGAGGTGATGTCGTGGGACCCTGCAATCCACGAGACCTTTAGTAAAATACGTCTTGTTCAAATACTGTCCGGGAAGGGGAGGAATGAAATGCGGGAACAGCCTAGAAAATGCAAGGGCCTGTGCAGCTCAGCAACCAGCTTGCCCAGGGAAGTCACCCGGCGCCCCCTCCTCAGCACTCGGTACAACAAGGCAGCTTCTCTCTGGCGACTCAGGAGATGCCAAGTTGCTGTTAAGCTCCCAAGGTCTCCCCTGGGGTGGGTGGAAGAACCTGCTGGAAATGCAGCTCTGCTTTCTGTACTGAGGCAGTGGCAGAAGCCCCGAGTCCTCTGGGAGTAATAGAAGCCCTTCCTGCTCTGAGGTGCCCTGGGTCAGAAAAGCAGATGGTGCGCCCTCTGCTGGCCATTACTGCCCTGCAGAGGACTCGCCCTTCGGGGTCTGTGGTGCTGGAGCTCTCTCTGCTGGCCATCATGTGAATTCCTACAATGCGGAAGGCCCTGGTCGCTCAGCTGAGAGACTGAAGGTGCTCTGGGCAACTAAGCCTGTTCTCCACACTGGGAAGGGTTTTAGTGACAGGGCCTGGGACACAAAGAAATATTTTCCTTCTCCTTTCTTGTGAGTGAAGAATGAAACCGGATTTATTAACGGAATGACATCATTTGTAATGTTGTAAGCAATGTTCACAGAAATATGGACCGCCAATTGACACATGCTGAACAGGAGATAATTGTGTTTACCACCAAAATACTTAGGTTAGATTAAGGATGGACACCTTTGAGAGACATACCAGCATCCAGCTATGGAATGAATGAGTCCTAAGGATACAAGGGACAGCCAATTGAATGGAGTCAATCCTGTAATAATACTGTTGCATGCTTTCACATGATAGCTACACTTGTGCTTAAGGACAATATAATTTATAGACATATGGAATGACTACAATGTATGCCTAAAAATCATACAACAAATGTGTGAACAACATTTCAATTAAAAATAGACATCCTTTACACTATTTTTAATTTCTCCTTCTTTGCCAATAAACTATCATTCCTGGGGCTTTGGGTGGCTTAGTTGGTTAAGCGTCCAACTTTGACTCAAGTCATGATCTTGCAGTCCATGAGTTTGAGCCCCACGTCAGGCTCTGTCCTGAGAGCTCAGAGTCTGGAGCCTGCCTCAGATTCGTTGTCTCCCACTCTCTCCCCCTCCCCAGCTCGGGCTCTCTCAAAAAAGAAACATTAAAAATTAAAAATCATTCCTAATTCAGAATCTGTGAAATTCCATTTATACCAGATTCTCTAACATGACCATCTTGATGTTTAGAGCTTATCTGAAAAGTCACTAATAATATCTTTGATGACACATATGTGACAAGGTCAGAATGCAACTTACAGGCAGCTACACATCTGTTGTGAATATACAGTAGGTATCCTTGCCTACTATTTCCAATGAAATGTGCTTTAGGGATATGGATGGATGAAGTAATGTCCATCAGTCATACAGGTCAATTTCCTATAGGACCATTATGCCTTTAGTTACTAATTGCCATCTCTTCAGAATTAAAAGAAAGCTGGGACAAGAAAATTGTCTTTGAATTTGATGTAAGAGAATACTATGGTGTTTTAAAGCGTTCACCTACCTTCTGGAATCCTCAGATTGGTTGCAGAAAGGGGGATATCAAAGCACAATTTTGATGCACACCACTATTTCTAGAGGGAGGATATAGACCTTATTGTCATATATTTTTTTAAATCAATATCAGCAGTCCACCTCTGCCAGGTCCAGACTGCAGGACCTGGGGGCAACACGATGCCTGATGCCTGGGTTCAGGACTTGAGGAAGGCCAGCTGGTGGGGAGAGGGGGGAAATCCAACAGGGCCTGGGGCAGTGAGGGAGATGGCCCCAGGACACCTCCCCACAGGGCAGACTCTGGAGTTTACCTGCCAAAGAGCAGCACACTCTCCCTCAAGACATCCCTATGCATGACAGAACATGAGGCTGAGCCTCACAATTCCAGAAGAAATGAGGGATACCCATCTTTTCCATTGCAATGGCCTCTGCAGAGCTTGGACCCAGGGATGTTGGAGTCTTGGAATCATGGAACTCTGATGCCCATGATACAAGCCCTTTCTGCCCCAGCACTCAGAGCCACTTCATACATCCCCTCTCCCCTGGCCCAAATCACCCCGTCCACATACCTGGACCAGGTCTCTACCTTCCTCTTTGGACTTCCTCTTTGTCTCTGTTTCTCTCTAACCACATCTCGCTCTCTGTTTCTTCCTTTCACTCTCTAGGGAGTGGTATAACATTCAGTGCTAAGCTTAATTCTTATACATGTGAATATCCAATTTTCCCAGCACCAGTTATTCAAGAGACTACTCTTCTCCACTGTGTATTTTTGACTCCCTTGTCGAATACTAGGTGACTGTGCATGCGTGGATTTAGTTTGGGCTCTCAATTTCTGTTCCATTGTCTTGTGTGTGTGCTTATGTCAGTGACATAACTGATTTCTTTGTGTTAGAATGCAGCTTGAAATCAAGAAGGGTGATGTCTCCTGTTCTGTTCTTCTTGCATTGGCTACTTGGGGTCTTTTTGTGGTTCCAAATACATTATAGGATATGATTTTATAATTGCATAAAAATTGCATCAAAGTCTTGATAGAGATTGCACTGGATCTCTAGATAGCTTTGCGTAGTATGGACATTATATCTATATTAATTCCTCTGAAAGATCGACATGGGGGGACTTTTCAGTGACTTGTGTGTTCTCTTGTTACTTTCAGCCAAATTGAATTTCTTCCATTTCTGCACACAGGTTTTATAGTTTTCTGTGGAGAGAACTTTCACTTCCTTGGCTAAATTTATTCCTATAAAGTTTATTGTTTTTGATGCTATTGTAAATGGGATTGTTTTCTTTACTTCTTCTTAGATAATTTGGTTAGTGTATAGGAATGCTACAGAATTTGATATGGTGACTTTCTAGTTTGGAACTTTACTGCATTTCTTGATTAGATATTAACAGGTTCTTTTACATTAAACTTTTTATTTCATTCCCTTACCTTATTTAAAAAAAACATGTTATTTGGGAATAGCTGCCACACTGTTATCTTAGTTTCAGATGAACAACATACTGATTGGACAAGTGTATACCTTCTGCTATGCTAACACAGGTGTTGCTATCATCTCTCACCATTCATCTCTATTCCAGTACCACTCTCTATGTTCCCTATGCTATATCTTCTATCTGTGATTTATTCATTGCATAACCAGAAAGCTGCATCACCAAATCCCCTTCACATATCTAGGGCATCCTTGTCTTGTGCCTGATTTTAGTGGAAAATCTTTCAAAATTTCACTATTGAATATGATATTAGCTGTGGGCTTCACATACATAGCCTTTCTTAACTTGAGATATGTTCCTTCTACACTGAATTTTTAAAGAGATTTTTAACACAAATGGATAGCAAATGTTCTCAGAACTCTTTTTCTGTGTCTATTGACATTGTCACATGAGTTTTATTTTTATTTTTTAAAATGTATTTATTTGTTTTAGTTTAAATTTTTTATGTATTTCTGTAGTATTTATTTTTTCAAGTTTTTATTTAAATTCCAGTTGGTTAACATACAGTGTAATGTTAGTTTCAAGTGTAGAATGTAGTCATCCATTCCTTACATACAACTCCCAGTGATCCTCACTACTAGCTCCCTCCTTAGCCCATCACCCATTTAACCCATCCCCCTGCCCACCTCCTTTCTAGTAACCCTCCGTTTGCTATTTGTAGTTAAGAGTCTGGTTTCTGGTTGATTTTTCTTTCATTCAATTATATGAGGGGTCACATTTATTAGTTTGCATTTCTGAAACATCCTGCCTTTACAGGGAAAAAAACCCTTCATCATGGTCAATGATCCTTTTAAGGTTCTGCGGAATTTGGTTTGCCTGTACACTATTGGGAATCATTCATCTATATTCATCACGGGGAAACTGGTCTAGAGATTTCTGTTCAGGTAGTATCCTTTTCTGGCTTCCTACCAGGGTAATTCCAGTCTCATTAAATGAGTTTGGTGGTGTCCATTCTTTTTCCATGAGTGAGAGGACTGCTGTTAGTTCTTCTACAAACGTTTGGTTAACTTCACCATTGAATCCACCTGGTCCTGGGCTTTTCTTCCCTGGGAGAACTTCGATTACTGATTCAATTACCTGCAATGGTTATCTTCTTGTATTGATACAGTCTTCCTTTAATTGGTCTGTGCAAACCTTCTATTTCTTCCTGATACAGTCTTGGTAGGTTGTGTGTTTCTAAGAACCTACCCATCTCTTTTAGGTAGGCGGTTTGCTGGCATCTAATTTGGCCATAGTCGCCTCTTTGTCTGCTTTATGTTTCTTTGGTATAAGGCATAATGTCTTCTCTTTTATTTATAATTCTTTTGAATTGGGTCCTCTCTCTGTCTTAGCATAGCCTATGTATAATCCTGACAATTTTGTTTCACTCTCTGAAAACCCACTGTTGGTCTTTATATTTTCTATTGATTTCATGGTCTTGGTTTAATTGGCTTACACTCCCATATGGATTACATTCTCCCTTTGGAGAACATCGCACATAGATTGTTGTTTTTTCTAGTTCTTTCAAGTTAAAGGTAGGTTGTCCATTTGAGTCTCAAATCTATCCTCCACGCATGCAAATCCAGTGACTCATCAGAGAATCTTCAAAGGTCTTTTCTGTCCTATTTCTCATTCTCAGAACTCTGAAAAATAGAAGCAGAAAATTTATTTGAAGACACAAAAGATGAAAACTTCCCCAATGCGGGAAAGGAAACAGATCTAGAAGCAGGAGGCACAAAGAATCCCCAATATATTCAAAAGAAGCAGATCCACACCAAGTTATATAGTAATTAAAACCCAAAATGTCGTGATCAAGAAAAATTTTCACAGTAGGAAAACAAAAGATGACATTTACCTACAAGGGAAACCCCGTAAGGTTATCACTGGATGTATTTCAGAAGAAACTTTGAAAGCGTAAGTGAGCAGCATGGTATGGTAAAGGTGCTGAATGGAAAACATCTGCAGCCAAAGAGAGTCTATCCGGCAAACTATCATCCAGATGGAAGGAGAGATCAAGAGGTTCCCAAATAAATACTAAGAGAGTTCACAACCAACAAACCACCCCTGCAAGAAATGTTAAAGGGACTCTTTAAGTGGAAAAGAAACACCTAAAGTGACAATATTAAAGTGCGAAATGCAAAAGCAATAAAAATAAGTATATCTGTAAAACATCAGTCAAGGTATTCACAATATGAAAGGTTTTGAAATACGTACACTCCATAACTACAACACGGGGAGGAGAGGAGTAAAGAACTGGTTCAAACTTAAACAACTATCAACTTAATATAGACTTCTATACGCAGAAGTGGTTAGGTACAAACCTAATAATAACCACAAATCAAACACCACTAATACATATGCAGAGTATAAAGACAAACAATTTCAACTGTGAAATTGTGAAGAAACTCAGAAAATCAAAAAAAGAGAAAGAGAACAAAGGATCAGAAAAATTCAGAAACAACCAACATCAAGTAACAATAGGACAAGTACATGTCTATCAATTGCTTTGAATGGAAATGGAATAAATGCTCAAATGAAAGACACTGGGTGACAGGGGCAACCAGATGCCTCAATCGCTTGAGATTTCAACTCATGATTTTGGCTCAGGCTATGATCCCAGGATCATGGGATTGAGCCCCAACTGGGCTCTGCACTGAGCATGGAACTTGGTGAGGATTCATTCTCATTCTCATTCTCTCTCTTCCACTCTCTCTCTCTTTGTCTCTCTCTTCCCCCATTCCCCCCGACCCTGCCATCCCATGCCTGTGCTCCCTCTCTTCATAATAAAAGGCACTGGGTGATAGAATGAATAAAATATAGGACCCATGTATCTTCTACCTACAAGAGACTAACTATAGAACTAAAGTATTAAAATAAAACTGCAGTAGCCATACCTTTATCAGACAAAATAGATTTAAAAATAAAACTGTAACAAGAGACAAAGAAGGACACTATACTAATAAAAGATACAATCCAACAAAAAGATAGAACAATTGTAAACATATATGCGCTCACACTGAGAGCATCTGAATACACAAAACGGTGCAAAGCTAAAGTATAGAATTGATAGTCATACAATCATAGTGGGACACTTTAACACCACAGTGACATCAATGGAGAGATCATCCATCAGAAAATCAACAAGGAAGTAGAGACCTTGAATGATAGAGTAGACCAGATGGACCTAACTGATATATGTTAGACATTCCATCCTAAAACAGCACAATACACATTCATTTTGCGTGCACATGAAACATTCCCCACACTCGATAAAACAGGTCATAAAAGAAGCCAAAACAAAATCAAACTGATGGACCCAATACCCTGTGTCTTTTCACACCACAATGGTATAAATGTAGAAGTCTACAACAAGAAAAAAAATCTGGAAAAGGCACAAACATGGAAGTTAAATAACATGGTACTAAACAATCAATGGCTCAACCAAGAAATCAAAGACAAAATCCAAAATGACATGGAAAGAAATGAAAATGAAAACACAACAAAGCAAACTTCTGTAAAGCAGGAAAAATGGTTATAACAGGGAAGTTTATAGCAATACAAGTCTGCCTCAGTAAAAAAAAAAACCCTGAAGTAAACTTCATAACCTTTTAACTATAAAAGCCAGACAAAGGACAACAAACAAAACCCCCAAGCAGCATAATAAAGAAAATAATTAAATAAGAGGAGAAATAAATGATATAGAGATTAAAACTATGCACCCCATGCACCGAAAACGGATGAGGCAGTACCTGAAATCCTACCATATCCGAGAGAAGGCAGGGTGAAGGTGTGAACCACTCCAGAAGCAAGCAGGAATGGTGTGAGCAAAAACAACCTCCAGTGCAGAAATACAGGGATGATAAAATGAACGCAATCCCTCCCAGAGGGAGGGAGGTGTCCACGCATGAACATTCTCCCTCTCAAAGTGGGAGTACAAGCATGACCTATTTCTTGTCCAAGCCCTAACCCTAACACTAACGCAAATCCCACACCTAAACCTAAGAGCTAACCCTAACCATAACCCTAATACTAAACCCTGCCCATATCCCTACGCTTAAACCCAACCCTAACCCTAACTAACGGCGAAAGTAAACATAACCCGACCTAACCCTAACCTTGACCCTAACCCTCTACCCCTAACCCTATAACTCTAACCCTAAAACCCTAACGCTAATGCTCTAACTCTACCCACTAAACCTAAAATTATAAAACCTAAAACTAACCCTACCCTAACCATAAAACTCAAACACTAAACCTAACGCTAACCCCTAATTCAATTACCTAACCCATAACCGAAACCCAAGTCCTAGACCTAGACCTCACATTACCCTAAACATAACACAAACCATAACACTAACGCTAACACCTAACACTAACCCTACCACTTACCCATAACCCTAACTCTAAAACCCAAACCATAACGCTAAACCTAAGCCTAACCCAAGCCCAAACCTAATGCCTAAATCTAACTCTAACTCCAAACCCTAACCCCTAAACATAACACTAAACACTCACCATAACCATAAACCCAACCCTAATGCATAAACCTAACTCTAACCCCTAACACTAACCCCTAACACCAACCCTAACCCTAACCCTAACCCTAACCCTAACCCTAACCCTAACCCTAACCCAATGCACACAACACACAGGAATGGTGTGATATCTGCACTGGTGAAGTCCCTGGACAGAACATTAACTCTAGTTAAGGATCTCTCTGGATGGGGATGCAATTCCTATCTCTGAGAACACCACAAACAAATGGCCCAAAGTGGTACAGACTTACTCATCATGGAACATCAAACATCATCATGACATTTCCAATGACCACATGGAGGTGCACAAGGGGGTTGATGAGGCCCAAATGAAGATGGCACACACACGAGGCTGGCCCTGGCACACAACAACTAAGCCTGGACAGCCTACTTTGATGAGGCTTACACTCAATCCTCAGGGGAGACCACTACCCTGCTGGAGTTTCAGTGCTTGGAGCTTCCTGGGACCTAACCCTAACCTTAACTGTGACACTCACATACCGCTCAAACTAAACCTCACCCAACTCTAAACCTAACTCTACACATGACCCGTAACCACACATGGACCCTCATTCAGCCCTCCAGGGTGATCACAGCACTGGTGTCGCTTCGGCCCTGGCAACGTCCATGGAATGAACCTTAACCTTTGCAAAAGGTTTCTCCTAATGGGGACCCAATTCCTAAGTCTGAGGATATGACGGACATGGGGCCCAGAAGTGGAGGAGGATTACACAGCAGGGAACCTGGAACATCACCATGTCATTTCCAAAGACCAGAAGGAGCTCCACAGGGGACTTCTTGAGTCTAACCGAGGAGTGGCACTGGCACCCAAACTCAGCCTGACTGGGATCCTCCTCAGACCCCTCTACTCAGCCCTGCGGGGAGACAACAGCCCTACTATGGGTATAGCGCCAGGAGCTTCATGTGACCAACCCCTAATCTTAATGGTGACCCAGCATGTACACGTGAATGTAAACCTCACCTCATCTTTAACACTCACCCTACACCTGACTCGCACCATGCATGTGCCCTCACATCATCGATACATGGAGATCACAGGACTGGTGTGACTTCAGCACTGGAGATTTCCCTGGCCAAAACCTTAACCCTAGCTAAGGCTTTCTCCATATGGGGTCAGAATTCCACAGTCTGACAGCAGCAGGCACAATGGGTTGAAAAGAGGTGCAGGATAATTCTGTGTGAAACGTGGAACATCACCATGTCATTCCAAAGCAGGGCTTCAGATGCACAGGACGATTCCTGGGGCCTATCGAAGAGTGCGGATATAGGTGTGGGGCCTTGGAATGCAAAGACTAATGCTGACAGGTACCCTCCCTTCTTCACTCCAGTCAGCCCCCAGGGAGACAACTGCACTGCTGTAGGTTCAGGGCCTGGAAACACCTGGGAACGAATCTTAACCCTAAACAGAACCGTAACCCTAACCATACACCTAAACCTAACACGATCTCTCACACTAATTCTACAACAGACCCACCCCGCCCATGTGCCCACATTTCAACCCTACCCAGCCAGTGGTCCATACACTTGTCTGCCATTAGTACCCAAAGCCAAATCCTGTGTGGCACCCTCCCTTGTATGCTCAACTCAGCCCTTCATGGAGACAACAGGACTGCTGTGGTTTCAGCACCTGGAGCCTCCTGGGACCTAACCCAAACCATAAACCTAACCCTAACCAGAAACCTCAGACGAACCCTAATCCTATATCCAAACATAACCCTACATTTGACCAAACTGTGGCATGGGCCCTCACTTCAGCCCTCAAGGTACATCATGAGATTGGAGTCACTTTGGCCCTGGTGACGTCCCAGGACTGACCCTAACCCTAGCTAAGGCTCTCTCCCGATAGGGACCCAATACCAAAATCGGACAAAACCACGCGCCTGGGGTGCAGAAGCCATGCAGACTCACTCGGCATAGAACCTGGAAGCTTACCATGTCATTTACCAGGCCCGGCGGCAGGTGCCTGAGGGAATACCTGAGGCCTCCACGACCAGGGACCCTTAGAGTTGTGTGGCCTTGGAAACCAAAGACTAATCCTGACCGGCACCCTCCCTTGTGCCCTCAACTCAGCCCTTCAGGGAGACAACTGCACTGCTGTGGGTTCAGTGCCTGGAGCCTCATGGGACCTAACCCTATCCCTAACCCTACTCCAAACCAGGACCCTTAACCGAAACCCAACCCTATCTCCAATCCTAACCCTACACTTGACCTGCACCAACGCATGGGCCCTCACTTCAGGCCTCGACGGAGATCACGAGACTGGAGTCACCTCGGCCATGGCGACATCCCTGGACTGAACCCTAACCCTAGTTAAGGCTCTCTCGCATGGGGACCCAATACAAAATCTGACAATGCCACATGCCTGGGTTCCAGAAAGGGAGCATGCTCACTCAGCATAGAACCTGGAAGCTCACCAATTGTTTTCCAGGCTCGGCTGCAGCTGCCCGAGGGGATTCCTGAGGCCTATCCGACCAGTGGCCCATAGAGTTGTGACACCTTGGAAGTCAAAGACCAATCCTGTCCGAAACCCTCTCTAGTGCCCTCAAGTCAGACCTGGGTGGGGGGGAAACTGCAATGTTGTGGGTTCAGCGCCTGGAGCCTTCTGGAAACTAAACCTAATCCTAAACCTGGAGGCTCTGTGCTGCAGGCACAGATGCTGGAAGGGCTGCTTCGATTCTCTGTCTCCCTCTCTCTCTGTCCTTTCCCTGGAGGCTCTGTGCTGAGAGCACAAACTTTTGAGGCTGCTTGGGATTCTGTGTCCACCTCTGTTTCTGTCCTTCCCATGGTGGCTCTGTGCTGTGAGGACAGTGCCTGGAGGTTTCGTGGTATTCTTTGTCTCCCTCTCTCTCTGTCCTTCCCCTGGAGGTGCTGTACTGAGACAGAGAGCATCGAGGCTGATGGGATACTGTGAATCCCTTTCTCTCTGTCCTTCCTCGGGAGGTGTTCTAGTGAGAGCACAGAGCCTGGAGACTGCATGGGATTCTGTGTCTCCCTCTATCTCTGTCCTTCCCTTGAAGTTCTTTCAGGACCTGGGAGTGCCGACTTCAGGCACTGGCAGTGAAGACTTCAGGCAATGGTAGTGACAACTTCAGTCACTGGGAGTGACGACTGCAGTCACTAAGAGTAACTGCAGACACTGAGTTTGACTATGACTACAGTCACTGGGAGTGACTATGACACCAGTCACTGGGAGTGACTTTGACTTCAGTCACTGGGAGTGACGTCAGGAGTGAATTCAGTCACTGGGAGTGACTTCGGGAGTGACTTCCATCACTGCGAGTGACTTCGAGAGGGACTTCCGTCACTGGGTGTGACATTGCGAGGGACTTTCGTCACTAGGAGTGACATTGGGAGTGACTTCCGACACAGGGAGTGACTTCGGGAAAGACTTCCATCACGTGGAGTGACGTTGGAAGTAACTTCCTTCACTGGGAGTGACTATGACTTCAGTCACTGGGAGTAGCTTTGGGAGTGACTTCATTCACTGGGGATGACTTCAGTCATTGGGGGTGACTGGCTTCAGTCACTGGGCATGCCCGCGGGGACTGGGCATGCCTGTGCCCTTCAGGCAAGGGGCTAGCCTTCAGGCACAAGGTGAGAATTCAGGCATGGGCAATCCTTCAGGCATGGGGCATGTCTTCAGGCAAGGGGCTTGGGTACAGGCACCTGGAGCTGTTTCAGGCAAGAGGCATGCCTTCAGGAACAGGGAGCGGCTTCCAGCACAGGGAGCGTTTTCAGGCACGGTGCGCAGCTTCAACCATGGGGCTTGTCTTCAGGCACTGGGAGCACCTTCAGGTACAGTGAGCGGCTTCATGCACAGGGCACGACTTCAGGCAAGGGGAGCCTCTGTGCTCTTCAGGCACAAGGCGAGCCATCAGGCACAGGGCAGCCTCAGGCAAGGGGTGCGCTGTCAGGCATGGTGCAAGCCTTCAGGGAGTGCCTGTGCCCTTGAGTCAAGGGGAGCGCCTTCAGGCATGGGGCTTGCCTTCAGGGAATGGGAGCTTCTTCAGACATGCGGCGTGGCTTCAGGCACTGGGAGCTCCTGTGAAATTCGGGCAAGGGGAACACATGTGCCTTTCAACATGGGACACCCCATCATGCAAAAGGCACTCAAGGAGACACAGAGAATACCCTCAGGCATGGGTGCCACCTCAGAGAGTGCCTATGCCATTCAGGCAAAGGGAATGCCTTTAGGCACGGGTAGAGCATTCAGGCATTGGGAGGGCCTTCAGGCATGGTGAGTGGCTTTAGGAACTGGAGGGAATGTGCCACGAGCACAGAGCCTGGAGGCCCAGTGCCGCGAGCACTGGGGTACTGCAGGCTGCGGTGCCGCAGGCACTAGGCGCACTGGAGGCCCCAGTGCAGTGGGCACTGGGCCCACTGGAGGCTGCACTGCCGCGGGCACTGGGCTCACTGGAGGCTGAAGTGCCGTGGGGAATGGGCTCACTGGTGGCTGTAGTGCCGAGGGCACTGGCCTCACTGGAGGCTGCTGTGCCACAGCACTGGACTCACTGGTGGCTGCAATGCCGTGGGCACTGGGCTAACTGGAGACTGCAGTGCCTCGGGCACTGGGCTCACTTGAGGCTGCAGTGTTGAAGGCAAAGGGCTCACTGGAGGCTCCACTGCCGCGGGCACTGTTCTCACTGGAGGCTCCAGTGCTGCAGGCACTGGGTTACTGGAGGCTGCAGTTCTGCAGGCACTGGGCTACCTGGAGGCTGCAGTGCCGCAGGCACTGCTCTCACTATAGGCTGCAGTGCCGTGGGCACTGACCTCACTATAGGCTGCAATGCTGCGGGCACTGGCCTCACTGGAGGCTGCCATGCTGTGGGCACTGGGTTCACTGGAGGCTACAGTGCCACGGGCACTGGGCTCACTGGAGGCTCCAGTGCCGTGGGCACTGGTCCCATGAAGGCTGCAGTGCTGCGGGCACTGGGCACACTGGAGGCTCCAGTGCAGTGTGCACTGGGCTCACTGGAGGCTGCAGTGACATGGGCACTTGGCTCAATGGAGGCTGCAGTGCCGCATTCACTGGGCTCACTGAAGGCTGCTGTGCCGCAGTCACTGGGGTCATTGGAGGCTCCAGTGCCACGGTCACTGGGGCCTCCTGTGCCCCAGTACCGCTGGCACTGGAGCCTGGATGGGCTTCTTGGGATTCTGTGTCTCCCTCTCTGTTTTTCCCCTGGAGGTCTCTGGTTTGAGCACACACCTGGGGGCTGCATGGGATTTTGTGTCTCCCTCTGTCTCTGTCCTTCCCCAGGAATTTCTGTGCTGAGACCACAGAGCCTGGAGGCTGCTTGGAATTCTGTGTCTCGCTCTGTCTGTCCTTCCCCTGCAATTCCTTCAGGCACTGGGAGTGCCGACTTCAGGCACTGGCAGTGAAGACTTCAGGCACTGGGAGTGACGACTGCAGTCACTAGGAGTAACTTCAGACACTGAGTGTGGCTTTGACTTCAATCACTGGGAATAACTATGACATCAGCCACTGGGAGTGGCTTTGACTTCAGTCCCTGGGAGTGACTTCCGTCACTGGCAGAGGGACCTCGAGAGGGATTTCCGTCACTGGTTGTGAATTCGCAAAGGACTTCCGTCACTGGGAGTGACTTCGCTAGCGACTTCCATCACTGGGAGTGACATCGGGAGTGACTTCTGTCACGGGGAGTGACTTTGGGAGAGACTTCCCTCACTGGGAGTTACATAGCGAGTGACTTCCGTCACTGGGAGTGACTTCGGGAGAGGCTTCTGTCACTTGGAATGACTTTGGGAGTAACTTCCTTCACTGGGAGTGCCTTTGACTTCAGTCACTGCGAGTGACTTTGGGAGTGACTTCGTTCACTGGGCATGACTCAGTCATTGGGGGTGACTGACTTCAGTCGCTGGGCATGCCCTCCAGCACTGGGCATGCCTGTGCCATTCAGGCATGGGACAAGCCTTCAGGCATGGGGCGTGCCTTCAGGCAAGGGGTGTGCCTTCAGGCACTAGGCGGGGCTTCACGCATGGGGCAAGGCTTCAGGCACGGGGCTCGCCTTCATGCAAGGGGCTTGAGTACAGGCACGTGGAGCTGTTTCACGCAAGAGGCTGCCTTCAGGAACAGGGAGCGGCTTCAGGCACAGGGAACATTTTCAGGCACGGTGCACACCTTCAACCATGGGGCTTGTCTTCAGGAACTGGGAGCACCTTCAGGTACAGTGAGCAGCTTCATGCACAGGGCATGACTTCAGGCACAGGGAACCTCTGTGCTTTTCAGGCACAGGGCGAGACATCGGGCACTGGGCTCGCCATCAGGCACAGGGCGCCCTCAGGCAAGGGGTGCACTGTCAGGCATGGTGCAAGCCTTCAGGGAGTGCCTGTGCCCTTGAGTCAAGGGGAGCGCCTTCAGTCATGGGGCTTGTCTTCAGGCACTGGGAGCTTCTTCAGGCATGGGGTGTGTCTTCAGGCATGGGGAGCCTCTGTGTCATTCGGGCAAGGGGAGCACATGTGACTCTCACCAAGGGATGCCCCATCATGCACAGGGAACTCAAGGAGACACAGAGAATGCCCTCAAGCAGGGGTGCAGCTTCAGTGAGTGCCTATGCCATTCAGGCAATGGGAGTACCTACAGGCACGGGGAGTGCACTCAGGCACGGGGAGTGCCTTGAGGCATGGTGAGTGGCTTCAAGAACTGGAGGGTATGGGCCAAGGGCACTGGGGTACTGGTGGCTGTAGTGCCATGGGCACTGGGGCACTGGAGGCTGCAGTGCCATGGGCATTGTGTTCACTGCAGGCTGCAGTGCAATGGTAACTTGGATAATTGGAGGCTGCTGTGCTGTGGGCACTGCCTTCACTGGAGGCTGCAGTGCCACGGAAACTGGGTTCACTGGAGGGTGCACTGCTGTGGACACTGGGTTCACTGGAGGGTGCACTGCTGTGGACACTGGTTTAAGTAGAGGGTGCAGCGCCGTGGGCCCTGGGTTCACTGGACGATGCAATGACGTCGACACTGGGTTCACTGGAAAGTGCAGTGCCGCCGCCACTGACTTCACTCGAGGGTGCAGTGCCACGGGCAGTGGGTTCACCACAGGGTGCAGTGCACCGGGTCCTGGGTTCACTGCAGGATACAGTGCTGCGGGCACTTTGTTCACTGGAAGGTGCAGTGTCGTGGGCACTGCGTTCAGTAGAGGGTGCAGTGCCGCCGGCTCTGGGTTCACTGGAGGCTGCAGTGCCGCAGACACTGGGTTCACTGGAGGGTGCAGTGTTGCAGGCGCTTCATTAAATGAAGGGTGCAGTGCAACCAGCACTGGCTTCACTGGATGCTGCGGTGTCGCAGACACTGGGTTCACAGGAGGGTGCGGTGTTGCGGGCAATGCGTTAACTGAAGGGTGCAGTGCTACCAGCACTGGCTTCACTGGAGGGTGCAGTGTGCTGGGCTCTGTGTTCACTGGAGGCTGCATAGCCGCAGGCACTGGGCTCACTGGTCGCTGCAGTGCCGTGAGCTCTGTGCTCACTGGAGGCTACCGTGCTGCGGTACTGTGCTCACTGGGACTGCAGTGCCACGGGCCCTGGGTTCACTGGAGGCTGCAGTGCCGCAGGCACTGGGCTCACCGGCGGCTGCAGTGCCACAGGCACTGTGTTCACTGGATGGTGCAGTGCTGTGGTCACTGCGTTAACTGTAGGGTGCAGTGCAAGCAGCACTGGCTTCACTGGAGGGTGCAGTAGTCGGGGCTCTAGGTTCACTAGAGGCAGCAATGCCGCTGGCATTGAGTTCCCTGCAGGCTGCAGTGCTGTGGTTTCACTGGAGGGTGTAGTGCCGCAGGCTGTGGGTTCACTGGAGGCTACAGGGCTCCGGGCACATGGTTCACTGGAGGTTGTAGTCCGCGGGCACTGGGTTCACTGGTGGGTGCAGTGCCGCAGCCACTGGGTTCAATGCAGGCTGCAGTGCCATGGGCTCTGGGTTCACTGGAGGCTACAGTGCTGTTGGCAGCGGATTCACTGCATGCTCCATGCCGGGGCAACTGCGTTCACTGCAGGTGCAGTGCCGTAGGCACTGTGTTCACTTGGTGGTGCAGTACCATGGGCACTGTGTTAACTGGAGGGTGCAGTGCCGTGTGCACTAGGTTCACTGTAGGCTGCAGTGCATTGGGAACTGGGTTCACTGGAGGGTGCAGAGCCACGGGCACTGGGTTCACTGCAAGCTGCATTGCACCGGTCACTGGGATCACTGGAGGCTGCAGTGCCCCGGGCACTGAGTTCACAGAAGGCTGCAGTGCCATGGGCTCTGGATTCACTGCAGGATGCAGTACCACGGGCACTGTGTTCACTGGAGGATGCAGTGCCACCAGCACTGGGTTCACTGTAGGGTAGAGTGTCGTGGGAACTGGGTTCACTGGAGGGTGCAATGCCGCGGGCACTGGCTTCACTGGCGTGTGCAGTGCCGCGGACACTAGGTTCACTGGAGGCTGCACTGCCACGGGAACCGGGCTCACTGCAGGCGGTAGTGCTGCGGGCACTGGGTTCACTGGAGGCTGCTGTGCCGCAGGTACTGGGTTCACTGGAGGGTGCAGTGTCACGGGCACTGGGTTCACTGCAAGCTGCATTGCACCGGTCACTGGGTTCACTGGAGGCTGCAGTGACGCGGGCACTGGGTTCACGGGAGGGTGTAGTGCCAGGGGCACTGGGTTCACTGCATGCTGCAGTGCCACTGGCAATGGGTTCACTGCAGGCGGTAGTGCCGCGGGCACTGGGTTCACTGGAGGCTGCAGTGCCGCAGGCACTGGAGTCATTGGAGGGTACAGTGCTGCGGGAACTGGATTCTCTGGAGGGTGCAGTGCCCAAGGCACTGGGTTCACTGCATGGTGCACTGCCGCGGTCAATGGGTTCACTGGAGGGTGCAGGGTGGCGGGCACTGTGTTCAGTAGAGGGTGCAGTGCCTCGGGAACTGGCTTCCCTGGAGCGTTTTGTGCTGCAGGCACTGGGTTCACTGCAGGCTGCAGTGCACTGGTCACTGAGAAAACTGGAGGCTGCAGTGCTGCGGGCACTGGGTTTACTGGAGGCTGCAGTGCAGTGTGTACCGGGTTCACTGGATGGTGCAGTGCTGCGGGCACTGGGTTCAATGCAGGCTGCAGTGCACTGGTCACTGAGAAAACTGGAGGTTGCTGTGCCACACGCACTGGGTTAACTGGAGGCTGCAGTGCCGCAGCCACAATCTTCACTGGAGGCTGCAGTATCGCGGACACTGGGTTCACTGTAGGTTGCAATGCTGCGGGAACTCTGTGCACTGGATGGTGCTATGCCACGGGCACTGAGTTTAATGGAGGCTGCAGTGCTGTGGGCACTGGCTTCACTGGAGGCTGCAGTGCCACAGAAACTGTTCTCTGGAGGGTGCAGTGCCGCGGGCACTGGGTTCACTGCAGACTGCAGTGCCACGGGCACTGGGTTCCCTGGAGGCTGCAGTATCGCGGGCACTGGGTTCCCTGGAGGCTGCAGTGCCACACACACTTTGTTCACTGGATGGTGCAGTACTGCTGGCACTGCGATAACTGGGGGGTGCAGTGCACCCAGCACTGTCTTCACTGTAGGGTGCAGTGCAGCGGGCACTGGGTTCACTGCAGGCTGCAATGCCACGGGCACTGACTTCAATGCAAGCTTAGAACTGTGGGCACTGGGTTCACTGCAGGATGCAGTGTTGCGGGCACTGGGTTCACTGGAGGCTGCAGTGCTGCAGGCGCTGTGTTCCCTGGAGGATGCAGTTCCATGGGCAATGGGTTCCCTGCAGGCTGCAGTGTCATGAGGACTGGGTTCACTGGAGCCTGCAGTGCTGCGGGCACTAGGTTCACTGCAGTCTCCAGTGCACCGTTCACTGGGATATCTGGAGGCTGCGTGCTGCGGAACTTGGGTTCACTGGAGTCTGTAGTGCCGCAGGCACTGGGTTCAATGCAGGCTGCAGTGCTGCGGGCACTGGGTTCACTGGAGGGCCAGGGTTGCGGGCACTGTGTTCAGTAGAGGGTGCAGTACCGCGGGAACTGGCTTCTTTGGAGCATGCAGTGCCGCTGGCACTTGGTTAAATGGTGCCAGCATTTACCCGGCCATGGGTTCCCTGGAGGCCTTAGTGCTGTGGGCACTTGGTTAACTAGGGTCTGCATGCCGTGTGCACTGGCTTCACTGGAGGCTGCTGTGCCGCGGGCACTGGGTTCACTGGAGGGTGTAGTGCCACGGGCACTTGGCACGCTGGAGGCTCCAGTGCCGCATGCACTGGGATCACTGGAGCGTGCAGTGCCGCGGGCACTGTGTTCACCGGAGGCTGCAGTGCTGCAGGCACTGGGCCCACTGGAGGCTGCAGTGCCGCGGTAACTGGGCTTACCGGAGGCTGCAGTGCGGTGGGCATGGGTTCACAGGAGGCTGCAGTGAGGCGGGCACTGGCTTCACTGCAGGCTGCAGTGCCACGGTCACTGGGTTCACTGAAGGATGCAGTGACGTGTGCACTGGGTTCACTGCAGGCTGCGGTGCGGCGGGAACTGGGTTCACTAGATGGTGTAGTGCTACAGTCACTGTGTTAACTGGAGGGTGCAGTGCACTCAGGACTGGCTTCACTGGAGGGTGCAGTGCCGCGGGCACATGGCACAGTGGAGGCTCCAGTGCCACATGCACTGGGTTCACTGGAGTGTGCAGTGCCATGGGCACTGTGTTCACTGGAGGCTGCAGTGCCACGTTCACTGGGGTCACTGGAGGCTGCAGTGCCTCGGGCACTGGGCTTACTGAAGGCTGCAGTGTGGCAGGCATGGGTTCCAGGAGGCTGCAGTGACGTGGGCACTGGCTTCACTGGAGGCTGCAGTGCCATGGACACTGGGTTCAATGGAGGTTGCAGTGCCGCGGGCACTGGGTTCACTACAGGCTGCAATGTCGCGGGCAGTGGGTTCACTGGAGGGTGCAGTGCAGCGGGCACTGGGTTCACTACAGGCTGCAATGTCGCGGGCAGTGGGTTCACTGGAGGCTGCAGTGCCGCAGGCACTGGGTTCACTCCAGGTTGCATTGAACCATTCACTGGGATAACTGGAGGCTGCAGTGCCGCGGGCACTGGGTTCACTGGAGGCTGCAGTGCCGCGGGAACTGGCTTCACTGATGGATGCAGTGCCTCTGGCACTGGGTTCACTGGAGGCTGCAGTGCCACGGGCATTGTGTTCACTGCAGGCTGCAGTGCAATGGTAACTTGGATAATTGGAGGCTGCTGTGCTGTGGGCACTGCCTTCACTGGAGGCTGCAGTGCCGCAGAAACTGGGTTCACTGGGGACTGCAGTGCTGTGGGCACTGGGTTCACTGGAGGGTGCAGTGCCGTGGCACTGGGTTCACTGCAGGCTGCAGTGCACTGGTCACAGGGATTACAGGGGCTGCAGTGCCGAGGGCACTGGCTTCACTGTAGGCTGCAGTGTTGCGGAAACTGGGTTCACTGGAGGCTGCAGTGCCGCGGGGACTGGGTTCACTGGAGGCCACAGTGCTGCGGGCAGTGTGTTCACTGGAGGCTGCAGTGTCGTGGGCACTGGGTTCACTGGAGGCTGCAGTGCCACATTCACTGGGTTCAATGGTGGTTGCAGGGCCTTGGGTACTGGGTTCATTTCAGGGTGCAGTGCCGTAGGCACTTGGATCACTGGCGGGTGCAGTGCCATGGCCATGGCTTCCCTGGAGGTTGCAGTGCCACAGGCACTGGGTTCACTGCAGGGTGCAGTGCCGCCTTCACTGGGTTCACTAGAGGTGCAATGCCTCGGCCACTGGGTTCCCTGGAGGCTGCAGTGCAGTGGGAACTGTGTTCACTGGAGAATGCAGTGACGCGGGCACTGGGTTCACTGGAGGGTGCAGTGCCGTGGGCACTGGTTTAAGTAGAGGGTGCAGTGCCGCCTCCACTGACTTCACTCGAGGCTGCAGTGCCGCATGCAATGGGTTCACTGGAGGCTGCAGTGCCGTGGGTAGTAGGTTCACTGGATCCTGCATTGCTGCAAGCAATGGGTTCACTGCAGGCTGCAGTGCAGTGGGAACTGGGTTCAGTTCAGGGTGCAGTGCCCCGTGCACTGGGTTCACTAGAGGCTGCAGTGCCGCGGGCAGTGGGTTCACTGCAGGCTGCAGTGCTTTGGGCACTGGGTTCACTGGAGGTTGCATAGAAGCGGGAACTGGGTTCACTGCATGGTGCAGTGCTGCGGGCACTGGGTTCACTGGAGGGTGCAATGCGGCAGGCACTGCCTTCACTGGAAGGTGCAGTGTCGCGGGCAGTGGGTTCACTGGAGGGTGAAGTTCAGTGGGAACTGGGTTCACTGGAGGGTGCAGTGCCACGGGCACTGGGTTCACTGCAGGCTGCAGTGCACCGGTCACTGAGATAACTGGAAGCTGCCGTGCTGCGGGCACAGGGGTCATGGGAGGATGCAGTGTGTCGGGCACTGGGTTCACTGGAGGCTGCAGTGCCGCGGACACTGGGTTCACTGCAGGTTGCAGCGCCTCGGGGACTGGGTTCATTACAGGATGCAGTGACGCGTGCACTGGGTTCACTGGGCGCTGCAGTGCCACGGGCAGGGGGTGCACTGGAGACTGCAGTACTGTGGGCACTGGGTTCACTGGAGGCTGCATAGAAGTGGGAAATGGGTTCACTGCATAGTGCAGTGCTGCGGGCACTGGGTTCACTGGAGGGTGCAGTGCAGCGGTCGCTGCCTTCACTGGAAGCTGCAGTACCGCGCACAGTGGGTTCACTGGAGGATGCGTTGCAGTGGGAACTGGGTTCAGTGGAGGGTGCAGTGCCGCGGGCAATGAGTTCACTGCAGGCTGCAGTGCACTGTTCACTGAGATAACTGGAAGCTGCAGTGCCCCGTGCACTGGGTTCACTGCAGGATGCAGTGCCGCGGTCACTTTGTTCACTGGAGGGTGCTGTGCCGTGGGCACTGGGTTCAATGCAGTTTGCAGTGCAGTGGGCACTGGCTTCACTGCAGGCTGCAGTGCCGTGGGCCCTGGGTTGACTGCAGGCTGCAGTGCCTCATGCATGGGGTTCACTGGACAATGCAGTGCCATGGGCAGTGGGTTCACTGCAGGCTGCAGCTCATCGGTCACTGGGATAGCTTGAGGCTTCCGTGCTGCAGGCACTGGGTTCACTGGAGGCTGCAGTGCCTCGGGTCCTGGGTTCACTGGAGGCTGCAGTGCCATGGGCACAGGCTACACCACAGGGTGCAGTGCCGTGGTCACTGGGATAACTGGAGGCTGCAGTACCGCATCCCCTGGGATCAATGGAGTCTGCAGTGCCGCGGGCAGTGGGTTCACTGAATGCTGCAGTGCTGAGGGCACTGCATTCACTGGAGGGTGAATTGCCACAGGCACTGCGTTCATTGGAGGGTGCAGTGTCGCAGCCACTGGGTTCACTGGAGGTTGCAGTGCTGTGGCCGCTGGGTTCACTGGAGTTTGCAGTGCCGCGGGCACTGTGTTCATTGGAGGTTGCAGCAAGATGGGCACTGGTTTCACTGGAGGCTGCAGTGCCGCGTGCACTGGCTTCACTGCACGCTGCAGTGCCGTGGGCACTGGGTTCACGGCAGGCTGCAGGGCTGTATGCACTGTGTCCACAGGAGGCTGCAGTGCAGAGGGCAGTGGGATCACTGCAGGTTGCAGTGCTGAGGGCACCTGGTTCACTGGGGAGTGAATTGCCGCGGGCAATGCGTTCACTGGAGGGTGCAGTGCAGCAGGCACTGCCTTCAGTGGAAGCAGCAGTGCTGCAAGCATTGGGTTCACTGGAGGCTTCAGCGCTGCGGACACGGTTTTCCCTGGAGGCTGCAGTGCAGTAGGAACTGGGTTCACTGGAGGGTGCAGTGCCGCGGGCACTGGGTTCACTGCAGGCTGCAGTGCACTGGTCACTGAGATAACTGTAAGCTGCCATGCTGCGGGCACTGGGGTCACTCGAGGATGCGTTGTGTCGGGCACTGGCTTCACTGGAGGCTGCAGTGCCGCGGACACTGGGTTCGCTTGAGGCTGCAGTGCCGTGGGATCTCTGTTCACTTGAGGCTGCAGTGCCACGGTCACTGGGTTCACTGCAGGCTGCAGTGCCTCGGGGACTGGGTTCATTACATGATGCAGTGCCCCGTGCACTGGGTTCACTGCAGGCTGCAGTGCCGTGGGCCCTGAGTTGACTGCAGGCTGCAGTGCCTCATGCACGGGGTTCACTGGACGATGCATTGCCACGGGCAGTGGGTTCATGGGAGGCTGCAGTGCTGAGGGACTGGGTTCACTGGAGGCTGCAGTGCAGTGGGAACTGGGTTCACTGGAGGGTGCAGTTCCGCAAGCACTGGGTTCACTGCAGGCTGCAGCGCATCGGTCACTGGGATAACTGGAGGCTACAGTGCTGCAAGCACTTGGTTCACTGGAGGATGCAGTGCCATGGACACTCGGTTCACTGTGGGTGCAGTGCCTTGGGCACTGTGTTCACTGCAGGCTGCAGTGCCTCGTGCACTGGGTTCACTGGAGACTGCAGTGCCGCGGGTAGCAGGTCACTGGAGGCTACAGTGCCGCGGGCAGTGGGTTCACTGGTGGCTGCATAGAAGCGGGAACTGGGTTCACTGCATGGTGCAGTGCCATGGGCACTGGGTTCACTGGAAGGTGCAGTGCTGCGGGCAGTGGGTTCACTGGAGAGTGAAGTGCAGTGGGACCTGGGTTCACTGGAGGGTGCAGTGCGGCGGGCATTGGGTTCACTGCAGGCTGCAGTGCACCGGTCACTGAGATAACTGGAAGCGGCTGTGCTGCGGGCACTGGGGGCACTGGAGGATGCAGTGCGTTGGGCACTGGGTTCACTGGAGGCTTCAGTGCCGCGGACACTGGGTTCAGTTGAGGCTGCATTGCCGCGGGCCCTGGGTTCACTGCAGGCTGCAGTGCCTCGGGCACTGGGTTCATTACAGGATGCAGTGATGAGTGAGGCTGCAGTGCCGTGGGGACTGGGTTCACTGCAGGCTGCAGTGTGGTGGGATCTGGGTTCACTGGATGGTGCAGTGCTGTGGTCACTGCGTTAACTTGAGGGTGCAGTTTACTCAGGACTGGCTTCACTGGAGGCTGCAGTGCCGCGGGCACTGGGTTCACTGGAGGATGCCGAGCCGCGGGGTCAGGGTTCACTGGAGGCTGCAGAGCCGCGGGCACTGGGTTCACTGGAGGCTGCAGTACTGTGGGCACTGGGTTCACTGGAGGCTGCATAGAAGCGGGAAATTGGTTCACTGCATTGTGCAGTGCCGCGGGCAATGGGTTCACTGGAGGGTTCAGTGCGGCAGGCACTGCCTTCACTAGAGGGTGCAGTGCCGCAGGCAGTGTGTTCACTGGAGGCTGCAGTGCAGTGGGAACTGGGTTCACTGGAGGCTGCAGTGTTGCAGACACTGGGTTCACTGGAGGTTGCAGGGTCGCAGGAACTGGGTTCACTGGAGGTTGCAGTGCCAAGGGCACTGGGTTCACGTGTGGTTGCAGTGCCGCGGGCACTGGGTTCAACGGAGGCTGCAATGCTGCTGGCACTGTCTTCACTGCAGGATGCTATGCCATGGGCACTAGTTTCACTGCAGGCTTCAATGCCGCATGCACTGGATTCACTGGAAGCTGCAGTGCAGTGGGCAGTGGTCACTGGAGGCTGCAGTGCTGTGGACCATGGTTTCATTGGAGGATGCAGTGCGGTGGGAACTGGGTTCAATGGAGGGTGCAGTGCCGCGGGCCCTGGGTTCACTGGAGGGTGCAGTGCGGCAGGCACTGCCTTCACTAGAGGGTGCAGTGCCGCAGGCAGTGTGTTCACTGGAGGCTGCAGTGCAGTGGGAACTGGGTTCGCTGGAGGGTGCAGTGCCACGGGCACTGGATTCATTGCTGGCTGCAGTGAACCGGTCACTGAGATAACTGTAAGCTGCCGTGCTGCAGGCACTGGGGCCACTGGAGGAAGCAGTGCATCCAGCACTGTCTTCACTGGAGGTTGCAGTGCCGCGGACACTGGGTTCACTTGAGGCTGCAGTGTCGCAGGCACTGGGTTCACTGCAGACTGCAGTGCTGTGGGCACGGGGTTCACTGGAGGGTGCAGTGCCACGGGCACTTGGTTCCCTGGAGAGTGCAGTGTCGCGGGCAGTGGGTTCACTGGATGCTGCAGTTCCGCGGGCAGTGGGTTCACATCAGGCTGCAGTGCCACGGGTACTGGGTTCACTGGAGGGTGCAGTGCCGCGGGCATTGGGTTTACTGGAGTGTGCAGTGCCGGGGGTCTGGGTTCACTGCAGGATGCATTGCCGAGGGGACTTTGTTCACTGGACGCTACAATGCTGTGGGCACTGTCTTCACTGCACGCTTCAGTGCCAGGGGAACTGGGTTCACTGGAGGATGCAGTGCAGTGGGAACTGGGTTCACTGGAGGGTGCAGTGCCATGGGCACTGGGTTCACTGCAGGCTGCAGTGCACCGGTCACTGAGATAACTGGAAGCTGCAGAGCTGCTGGCACTGGGGTCACTGGAGGAAGCAGTGCGTTGGGCACTGACTTCACTGGAGGCTGCAGTGCCACGGACACTGGGTTCACAGGAGGGTGCAGTGCCGCGGGAACTGGGTTCACTGGAGTGTGCATTGCCACCGGCTCTGGGTTCACTGCAGGATGAACTGCCGTGGGCAATTTGTTCACTGGAGGCTGCAATGATTTGGGCACTGGGTTCACTGCAGGCTGCAGTGACCCGGTCACTGAGATAACTGGAAGCGGCAATGCTGCCAGTACTGGGGTCACTGGAGGATGCAATGCGTCGAGCACTGTCTTCACTGGAGGCTGCAGTGCCAAGGAACTGGGCTCACTGGAGGCTGCAGTGCTTAGGGCACTTGGTTCACTGGAGGGTGAAGTGCCGCAGGCACTGCGTTCACTGGAGGGTGCAGTGCAGCGGGCAGTGCCTTCACTGGAAGCTGCAGTGCTGCAGGCAGTGGGTTCACTGGAGGCTGCAGTGCAGTGGGAACTGGGTTCCCTTGAGGCTGCAGTGCCGTGGGTAGTGGGTTCACTGCAGGCTGCAGTGCCTCGGGCACTTTGTTCACTGGAGGGTGCTGTGCCATGGGCACTGGGTTCAATGCAGTTTGCAGTGTGCTGGGCACTGGGTTCACTGCAGGCTGCAGTGCCTCATGCATGGGGTTCACTGGATGATGCATTGCCGCGGGCAGTGTGTTCACGGGAGGCTGCAGTGCTGAGGGACTGGGTTCACTGGAGACTGCGGTGCAGTGGGAACTGGGTTCACTGGAGGGTGCAGTTCCGCGGGCACTGGGTTCACTGCAGGCTGCAGTGCATCGGTCACTGGGATAACTGGAGGCTGCTGTGCTGCAGGCACTGGGTTCACTGGAGGATGCAGTGCGGTGGACACTGGCTTCACTGGAGGCTGCAGTGCCACAGGCACTGGCTACACTGCAGGCTGCAGTGCCATGGGTACTGTGAACAGTACCGAGGCTACAGTACCGTGTCCACTGGGATCAATGGAGGCTACAATACTGTGGGCACTAGGTTCACTGGAGGGTGAAGTGCCACAGACACTGTGTTCATTGGAGGGTGCAGTGTCACAGACACTGGGTTCACTGGAGGTTGCAGTGCCGCGGTCACTGGGTTCACTGGAGTTTGCAGTGCCACAAGCACTGGGTTCACTGGAGTTTGCAGTGCCGCGGGCACTGTGTTCACTGGAGGGTGCAGTGCCACGGGCACTGGATTCATTGCTGGCTGCAGTGAACTGGTCACTGATATAACTGGAAGCTGCCATGCTGCGGGCACTGGGGTCTCTGGAGGAAGCAGTGCGTCGGGCACTGGCTTCACTGGAGGCTGCAGTGACGCGGCTACTGGGCTCTCTGGAGGCTTCAGTGCCGCGAGCCGTGAGTTCACTGCAGGCTGCGATGCCACGGGCACTAGGTTCACTGGAGGCTGCAGTGCTGGGGGCACTGGGTTCACTGGAGGGTGCAGTACCACAGTCACTGGGTTCACTCCAGGCTGCAGTGCCACGGGCACTGTATTCACTGGAGTCTGCAGTCCCGTGGGCACTGGGTTCACTGCAGGCTGCAGTGCTGTGGGCACTGAGTTCACAGCAGGCTGCAGTGCCAGGGACACTGGCTTCACTGGAGACTGCATTGTCACGGACACTGGCTTCACTGGAGGGCAGAGTCCCGTGGGCACTGGGTTCACTGCAGGCTACAGTGCCGCGGGCACTGGGTTCACTGCAGTGTGTACTGCCACGGGCAATGGGTTCACTGGAGGCTGCAGTGCCGCAGGCACTGTGTTCACTGGATGGTGCAGTGCTGCGGGCACTGCGTGAACTGGAGGGTGCATTTCACCCAGCACTGGCTTCTCTGGAGGGTGCAGTGGCCTGGGTTCTGGGTTGAGTGGAGGCAGCAATGCTGCTGGCACTGAGTCCACTGCAGGCTGCAGTGCCGCGGGCACTGGTTTCACTGTAGGGTGCAGTGCCGTGGGCTGTGGGTTCACTGGAGGCTGCAGTGCTGCGCACACTGGGTTCACTGCAGGCTGTAGTGCCAAGGGCACTGGGTTCACTAGAGGGTGCAGTGCCACGGGCCCTGGGTTCACTGGAGGCTACAGGGCTGTGGGCACTGTGTTCACTGCAGGCTGCAGTGCCACAGGCACAGGTTCACTGCAGGCTGCAGTGTCGCGGGCACGGGTTCACTGCAGGCTGCAGTGCCTCAGGCACTATGTTCACTGGATGGTGCAGTGCCGCGGGCACTGTGTTAACTGGAGGGTTCAGTGTGGTGGGCACTGGCTTCACTGGAGGGTGCAGTGCCACGGCCTCTGGGTTCACTGAAGGCTGCAGTGCCCCGGGAACTGAGTTCACTGCAGTCTACAGTGCCACGGGCACTGGTTTCACTAGAGGGTGCAGTGCCGCGGGCTCTGTGTTCACTGGAGGTGGCAGTGCGGTTGGCAGTGGGTTCACTGCATGCTGCAGTGCTGGGGCAACCTGTTTCATTGCAGGTGTAGTGCCGCGGGCAATGTGTTCACTTGATGGTGCAGTGCTGCGGGCACTGAGTTAACTGGAGGGTGCAGTGCCGCGGGCACTGGGTTCACTGCAGGCTGCAGTGCAGTGGGTACTGGGTTCACTGGAGGGTGCAGAGCCAGGGGCACTGGGTTCACTGCAAGCTGCATTGCACCGGTCACTGGGATCACTGGAGGCTGCAGTGCCCCGGGCACTGAGTTCACTGCAGACTACAGTGCTGCGGGCACTGGTTTCACTGGAAGGTGCAGTGCCACCGACTCTGGGTTCACTGGAGGCTTCAGTGCTTTGGGCACTGGGTTCACTGGAGGCTGCAATGCCGCCGACACTGGGATCACTGGAGGGTGCAGTGCAGTGGGAGCTGTGTTCACTGGATGGTGCAGTGCCGCCATCACTGCCTTAACTGGAGGTTTCAGTGCCGTGGGCTAGGCTTCACTGGAGGTTGCAGGGCCGCGAGATCTGGGTTCACTTGAGGCTTCAGTGCTGTGGGCACTGGGTTCACTGGAGGGTGCAGTGCCACGGACACTTGGTTCACTGGAGTGTGTGGTGCAGTGGGAACTGTGTTCACTGGATGGTGCAGTGCCGCGGGCACTGGGTTCACTGCAGGCTGCAGTGAAGTGGTCACTGTGGTAGCTGGAGGCTGCATTGCCGTGGGCACTGGGTCACTGGAGGCTGCAGTGACACGGGCACTGTCTTCACTGGAGGCTGTAGTGCCCCGGGCATTGGGTCCATTGGAGGTTGCAATGCTGCCCTTACTGGGTTTCCTGGAGGCTGCAGTGCCGCGGGCTATGGGTTCACTGGAGCCTGCAGTGCTTTGGGTCTTGGGTCCACTCGAGGGTGCTGTGCCCTGGGCACCTGCCTCACTGGTGGCTGCAGTGCCGCGGGCCCTGGGCTCCCTGGAGTCTAAAGTGCCGTGGTCACTGGGGTCACTGGAGGCTGCATTGTCGTGGGCACTGGTCACTTCAGGCTGTAGTGCCATGGACACTGGGTTCACTGGATGCTGCAGTGCTCCGGGCACTGCGTTAAATAGAGGGTGCATTTCACCCAGCACTGACTTCACTGGAGGGTGCAGAGCCCCGGGATCTGGGTTCACTAGAGGCAGCAAGGACGCTGGCACTGAGTCCACTGCAGACTGCAGTGCCGCGGCACTGGGTTCACTGGAGGGTGAAGTGCTGTGGGCACTGCGTTCACTGGATGGTAGAGTGCTGTGGGCACTGCCTTCACTGGAGGCTGCAATGCGGCGGGCATTGGGTTCGCTGGAGGCTGCAGTGCAGCGGGCACTGGGTTCACTCCAGGTTGCATTGAACCATTCACTGGGATAACTGGAGGCTGCAGTGCCGCGGCACTGGGTTCACTGGAGGCTGCAGTGCCGCGGGAACTTGCTTCACGGAAGGATGCAGTGCCGCTGGCACTGGGTTCACTGGAGGCTGCAGTGCAATGGTAACTTGGATAATTGGAGGCTGCTGTGCTGCGGGCACTGCCTTCACTGGAGGCTGCAGTGCCGCAGAAACTGGGTTCACTGGGGACTGCAGTGCTGTGGGCACTGGGTTCACTGGAGGGTGCAGTGCCGTGGCACTGGGTTCACTGCAGGCTGCAGTGCACTGGTCACAGGGATTACAGGGGCTGCAGTGCCGAGGGCACTGGCTTCACTGTAGGCTGCAGTGTTGCGGAAACTGGGTTCACTGGAGGCTGCAGTGCCGCGGTGACTGGGTTCATGGCAGGCTTCAGTGCCACGGGAAATTGGTTCACTGGAGGCTGCAGTGGTGTGGGTAACGGGTTCACTGGAGGCCGCAGTGCCGTGGGCAGCGTGTTCACTGGAGGCTGCAGTGCCGCAGGCACTGGGTTCACTGGAGGCTGAAGTGCAGTGGGAGCTGGGTTCACTGGAGGGTGCAGTGTCATGGGCACTGGCTTCACTGCAAGCTCATTGCACCGGTCACTGGGATCACTGGAGGCTGCACTGCCATGGGCACTGGGTTCACTGGAGGCCACAGTGCTGTGGGCAGTGTGTTCACTGGAGGCTGCAGTGCCGCAGGCACTGGGTTCACTGGAGGCTGAAGTGCAGTGGGAGCTGGGTTCACTGGAGGGTGCAGTGTCATGGGCACTGGCTTCACTGCAAGCTCATTGCACCGGTCACTGGGATCACTGGAGGCTGCACTGCCATGGGCACTGGGTTCACTGGAGGCTCAGTGCTGTGGGCAGTGTGTTCACTGGAGGCTGCAGTGCCGCAGGCACTGGGTTCACTGGAGGCTGAAGTGCAGTGGGAGCTGGGTTCACTGGAGGGTGCAGTGTCATGGGCACTGGCTTCACTGCAAGCTCATTGCACCGGTCACTGGGATCACTGGAGGCTGCACTGCCATGGGCACTGGGTTCACTGGAGGCTCAGTGCCATGTGCACTGGGTTCACTGTAGGCAGCAGTGACGTGCGCACTGGGTTCACTGGACTGTGTGGTGCTGCCGGCACTGGGTTCCCTGGAGGGTGCAGTGCCGCGGGCTCTTGGTTCACTGGAGACTGCACTTCCTCAGATCTGGGATTTTGGAGGGTTAAGTGCCCCAGGCACTGCGTTCACTGGAGGGTGCATTGCCATCGGCACTGGCTTCAATGGAGTGTGCAGTGCCACGGGCACTGGGCTCACTGGAGGTTGCAGTGCCGCGGGCACTGGGCTTACTGGAGGATCCAGTTCCGAGGGCACTGGGCTCACTGGAGATGCAGTGCATTGGGAACTGGGCTCACTTCAGGCTGCAGTCCGAGGGCAAGGGCTCAGTGGAGGCTACAATGCCGTGGGCACTATTCTCACTGGAGGTCTCAGTGACGCGGGCACTGGGCTCACTGGAGGCTCCAGTGCCGTGGTCACTGGGGTCACTGGAGGCTCCAGTGCCACGGTCACTGGGGCCTCCTGTGCCCCAGTACCGCTGGCACTGGAGCCTTGATGGGCTGCTTGGGATTCTGTGTCTCCCTCTCTGTTTTTCCCCGGGAGGTCTCTGGTTTGAGCACAGAGCTGGAGGCTGCATGGGATTGTGTGTCTCCCTCTGTCTCTATCCTTCCATAGGAGTTTCTGTGCTGAGACCACAGAGTCTGGAGGCTGCTTGGAATTCTGTGTCTCCCTCTCTCTGTCCTTCCCCTCCAGTTCCTTCAGGCACTGGGATTGCCAACTTCAGGTACTGGGAGTGACTTTGACTTCAGTCACTGGGAGTGATGTCAGGAGTGACTTCCGTCCGTGGGAGTGTCTTCGAGTGGGACTTCCTTCACTGTGTGTGTCTTCACGAGGGACTTCTGTCACTGTTAGTGACACCAGTCTTGGGAGTGACTGACTTCAGTCACTGGGAGTGACGACTGCAGTCACTAGGAGTAACTGCAGACACTGAGTGTGTCTTTGAATTCAGTCCCTGGGAGTGACTATGACACCAGTCCCTGGGAATGACTTTGACTTCAGTCACTGGGAGTGACGTCAGGAGTGACTTCAGTCACTGGGAGTGAGTTTGGGAGTGTTCCGTCAGTGGGAGTGAGTCGAGAGTGTCTTCCGTCACTGTGTGTGACTTCACGAGGGACTTCCGTCACTGGGAGTGATTTCAGTCATTGGGGGTGAGTGACTTCAGTCACTGGGCATGCCCTCAGGCCCTGGGCATGCTGTGCCCTTCAGGCAGGGGGCTAGCCTTCAGGCACAGGGTGAGAATTCAGGCATGGGGCAATCCTTCAGGCATGGGGCGTGTTTTCAGGCAAGGGGCGTGCCTTCAGGCACTGGGCGGGGCTTCATGCATGCGGAAAGGCTTCTGGCACGGGGCTTTCCTTCAGGCACGGGCCTTGTCTTCAGGCAAGGGCCTTGAGTACAGGCACCTGGAGCTGTTTCAGGCAAGAGGCATGCCTTCAGGAACAGGGAGCGGCTTTAAGCACAGGGAGCGTTTTGAGGCACGGGGTGCACCTTCAACCATGGGCTTGTCTTCAGGCCCTGGGAGCCCCTTCAGATACAGTGAATGGCTTCATGCAATGGGCGCGACTTCAGGCACGGGGAGCCTCTGTGCTCTTCAGGCACAGGGTGCGCCATCAGGCACTGTGCTCGCCATCAGGCAAAGGGTGCACTCAGGCAAGCGGTGCGTTGTCACCCATGGGGTGTTCCTACAGAGAGTGCCTGTGCCTTTCAGGCAAAGGGAGTGCCTTCAGGAATGGGGAGTGTATTCAGGCACAGGGAGTGCCTTCAGGTATGGTGAGTAGCTACAGCAACTGGAGGTGCTGTGCTGCGAGCACTGGGGCCTGGAGGCTGTGTGCTGCGAGCATTGGAGCCTGGAGGCCACTGGAGCCAGGAGGTTCCAATGCCACGAGCACTGGAACCTGGAGGCTCTGTGCTTTGAGCACGGAGCCTGGAGGCTGCTTGGAATTCTATGTCTCCCTCTCTCTCTGTCCTTTCCCTGCAGTTCCTTCAGGAACTGGGAGTGCTGACTTCAGGGACTGGCAATGAAGACTTCAGGCACTGGGATTGATGACTTCAGTCACTGGGAGTGAAGACTTCAGTCACTAGGAGTAACTGCAGACACTGAGTGTGACTTTGTCTTTAGTCACTGGGAGTGACTGTGACATGAATCACTGGGAGTGACTTCGGGAGTGACTTCCGGCCCTGGGAGTGACTTCTAGAGGGACTTCCTTCACTGTGTGTGTCTTTGAGAGGGGCTTCCGTCATTGGGCGTGACTTCAGTCATTGGGGGTGACTGACTTCAGTCTCTGGGCATGCCCTCAGGCCCTGGGCATGCCTGTGCCCTTCAGGCAGGGGGCTAGACTTCAGGCACAGAATGAGACTTCAGGCATGGGGCAAGCCCTCAGGCATGGGGCGTGCCTTCAGGCAAGGGGCGTGCCTTCAGGCACTGGGCGGGGCTTCATGCATGCAGCAAGGCTTCAGCACAGGCCTTGCCTGCAGGCAAGGGGCTTAAGTACAGACACGTGGAGCTGTTTCAGGCAAGAGGCATGCCTCCAGGAACAGGGAGTGGCTTCAGGCACATGGAGCCTTTCAAGCACGGGGCGCACCTTCAACCATGGAGCTTGTCTTCAGGCACTGGGAGCACCTCCAGGTATAGTGAGTGGCTTCATGCACAGGCTGAGACTTCAGGCACGGGGAGCCTCTGTGCTCTTCAGGCACAGGGCGCTCCATCAGGCACTGGGTTCGCTCTCAGGCACAGGGCGCACTCAGGCAAGGGGTGCACCGTCACCCATGGGGTGTGTCCTCAGACAGTGCTTGTGCCTTCAGGCAAAGGGAATGCCTTCAGGAATGGGGAGTGCATTCAGGCATGGGGAGTGCCTTCAAGGCATGGTAAGTGGCTTCAGGAACTGGAGGCTCTGTGCTGCGAGCACCAGGGCCTGGAGCCTCGGTGCTGCGAGCACAGAGCCTGGAGGGGCTGCTTGGGATTCTGTGTCTCCCTCTCTGTCCTTCCCCAGGAGGCTCTGTGGTGAGAGCACAGAGCCTGGAGGCTGCATGGGATTCTGTGTCTCCCTCTGTCTCTGTCCTTCCCCGGGAGTTTCCATGCTGAGACCACAGAGCCTGGAGGCTACATGGAATTCTGTGTCTCACTCTCTGTCCTTCCCCTGCAATTCCTTCAGGCACTGGGAGTGTCGACTTCAGGCACTGGGAATGATGACTGCAGTCACTAGGAGTAACTTCAGACACTGAGTGTGACTTTGACTTCAGTCCCTGGGAGTGACTTCCGTCACTTGGAGAGGGACTTCGAGAGGGACTTCCGTCACTCGGTGTGACTTCGCGAGGGACTTCTGTCACTCAGTGTGACTTCGCGAGGGACTTCAGTCACTGGGAGTGACTTCGTGAGTGACTTCTGTCACGGGGAGTGACTTCGGGAAAGACTTCCCTCACTGGGAGTGAGATAGGGAGTGACTTCCATCACTGGGAGTGACTTCAGGAGAGGCTTCTGTCACTTGGAATGACTTTGGGAGTAACTTCCTTCACTGGGAATGACTTTGACTTCAGTCACTAGGAGTGACTTTGGGAGTGACTTCATTCACTGGGCATGACTCAGTCATTGGGGGTGACTGATTTTAGTCGCTGGGCATGCCCTCAGTCACTGGGCATGCCTGTGTCATTCAGGCATGGGGCAAGCCTTCAGGCAAGGGGTGTGCCTTCAGGCACTAGGCGGGGCTTCATGCATGGGGCTTGTCTTTTGGCACGGGGCTTGCCTTCAGGCAAGGGGCTTGATTACAGGCACATGGAGCTGTTTCAGGCAAGAGGCGTGCCTTCAGATACAGGGAGCGGCTTCAGGCACATGGAGTGTTTTCAGGAACGTGGTGCACCTTCCACCACAGGGCTTGTCTTCAGGCACTGGGAGCCCCTTCAGGTACAGTGAGCAGCTTCATGCACAGGGTGCGACTTCAGGCACAGGGCACGCCATCAGGCACTGGGCTCGCCATCAGGCACAGGGTGCACCGTCAGGCATTGGGCGCGCCTTCAGGGAGTGCCTGTGCCCTTGATTCAAGTGGAGTACCTTCTGGCATGGTGCTTGCCTTCAGGCACGTGGAGCATCTTCAGGCATGGGGCACGGCTTCAGGCACAGGGAGCTCCTGTGCCATTCAGGTAGGGGAGCACATGTGCCTTTCAACAAGGACACCCCATCATGCACAGGATGCTCAGTGAGACTCACAGCATGCCCTCAGGCATGGGGTGCGCCCTCAGAGAATACATCTGCCTTTCAGGCAAAGGGAGTGCCTTCAGGCACGGGGAGTGCATTCAGGCACTGGTAGTGCCTTCAGGCATGGTGAGTGGCTTCAGAAAGTGTAGGCTCTGTGCAGGGAGCTTAGGGTGAGCACAGGGCCTGGAGGCTTCATGAGATTCTCTGTCTCCCTCTCTCTCTGTCCTTCCCCGGGAGGCTCTGTGCTGAGACCACAGAGCCTGGAGGCTGCTTGGAATTCTGTGTCTCCTTTTCTCTGTGTCCTTCCCCTGCAGTTCCATCAGGCACTGGGAGTGCCGACTTCAGTCACTGGGAGTGACGACTGCAGTCACTAGGAGTAACTGCAGACACTGAGTGTGACTTTGATTTCAGTCACTGGGAGTGACTATGACATCAGTCACAGGGAGTGACTTTGATTTGAGTCACTGGGAGTGACGTCAGAAGTGACTTCAGTCACTGGGAGTGACTTCGGTAGTGACTTCTGTCACAGGGAGTGACTTCGAGAGGGACTACCGTCACTGGGTGTGACTTCACAAGGGACTTCCGTCACTGAGAGTGACTTTGCGAGTGACTTCCGTCTCTCGGAGTGACATCGGGAGTGATTTCTGTCATGGGGAGTGACTTCGGGAGAGACTTCCCTCACTGGGAGTGACAGAGAGAGTGACTTCCATCACTGGGCATGACTTCAGGAGAGACTTCCCTCACTTGGAGTGACTTTGGGAGTAACTTTATTTACTGGGAGTGACTTTGACTTTAGTCACTGGGAGTGACTTTGGGAGTAACTTCATTCACTGGGCAAGACTTCAGTCATTGGGAGTGACTGACTTCAGTCACTGGGCATGTCCTCAGGCCCTGGGAAGGCCTGTGCCCTTCAGGCAGGGGGGGGGGCTAGCCTTCAGGCACAGGTGAGAATTCAGGCATGGGGCAAGGCTTCAGGCACGGGGCTTGCCTTCAGGCAAGGGGCTTGAGTACAGGCACGTGGAGCTGTTTCAGGCAAGAGGCATGCCTTCAGGAACAGGGAGCTACTTCAGGCACAGAGAGAGACTTAGGCACTTGGTGCACCTTCAACCATGGGGCTTGTCATCAGGCACTGGGAGCACCTTTAGGTACAGTGAGCGGCTTCATTCACAGGGTGCGACTTAAGGCACAGGGTGGGGGGAGTCTGTGTTCTTCAGGCACGGGGCACCCTCTGGCGAGGGGTGTGCTCTCAGGCATTGTATGCGCCTTCAGGGAGTGCCTGTGCCCTTTATTCAAGGGGAGCACCTTCAGGCATGGAACATGCCTTCAGGCACAGGGTGTGCCTTCAGGCACTGGGCGCGGCATTGTGCATGGGGTGCTGCTTCAGTCAAGGGGCTTGCTTTCAGGCAGTGGGCTTGCCTACAGGCATGTGGAGCTCTATCAGGCAGGGGTCCTGCCTTCAGGAACAGGGAGTGGCTTCAGTCACAGGGAGCATCTTCAGGCAAGGGGTGCACCTTCAGCCATGGGGCTTGTCTTCAGGCACTGGGAGTGCCTTCAGGCACAGGGAGCATCTTCAGGCAAGGGGCGCACCTTCAGGCAAGGGGAGCATCTGTGCTCTTCAGGCATGGGGCACGCAGTCAGGCATGGGTCGAGCCATCAGGCATAGGGAGTGGCTTCAGGCATGGTGCATGGCTTCAGGCATGGGGCGTGGCTTCAGGCAAGAGGAGGTCTTGTGCCATTCAGGCAACGGGAGTGCCTGTGCACAGAAGTAAGTATTCAGACAAGGGGAGTGCCTTCAGGCATTGGAGGCTCTGTCCTGTGAGCACAGAGCCTGGGGTTTCTGTGCTGGGAGTACAGAGCCTGGAGGGGCTTCTTGGGATTCTATGTCTCCCTGTCTGTCTTTCCCCAGGAGGCTGTGTGGTGAGAGCATAGAGCCTGGAGCCTGCTTGGGATCTGTGTCTCCCTCTCTGTCCTTCCTCTGGAGTGTCTTCAGGCACTGGGAGTACCAATTTCAGGCACTGGGAGTGATGACTGCAGTCCCTGTGAGTGGAGACTCCAGTCACTGGGAGTAACTGCAGACACTGAGAGTGACTTTGACTTCAGTCTCTGGGAGTGACTATGACATCAGTCACTGAGAATGACTTCAGGAGTGACTTCAGTCCCTGGGAGTGACTTCAGGAGTGACTTCTGTCACTGGGAGTGACATCTGGAGTGACTTCCCTCACTGGCAGTCACTTTGGGAGTGATTTTCATTACTGGGAGTGACTTCAGGAGAGACTTCCATCACTGGGAGTGACTTTGGGATGACTTCCTTCACTGGGAGTGACTTTGTCTTCAGTCACTGGGAGTGACTTTGACTTCAGTCCCTGGGAGTGACTTTGGGAGTGACTTCATTCACTGGGCATGACTTCAGACATTGGGAGTGACTAACTTCAGTCACTGGGTATGCCCTCAGGCACTGGGCATGCCTAACCCTTCAGGGAAGGGGCGAGCCTTCAGGCAGGGGGGAGACTTCAGGCAAGGGGCGAGCCTGCAGGCATTGGACCTGCCTTCAGGCATGGGTCATGGCTTCATGCTCAGGGCATGGCTTAGAGCAAGGGGCTTGCCTTCAGGTAAGGGGCTTGTCTTTAGGCATGGGGCATGCCTTCAGGCCCTGGGCATGCCTTCAGGCACAGGGAGCGGCTTCAGGCAAGGGGATTGCCCTCAGGCACGGAGCTTGTCTTCAGGCACGGGGAGCACCTTCAGTTATGGGGAGTGGCTTCAAGCATGGGGCATGCCTTCAGGTACTGGGAGCGTCTGTGCCCTTCAGGACACTTTCCATGGAAAGTAACGCTGTACCACTTCTGGCCCCACATGTGTGTGGTCATATCAGATTTAGGAATTTTGTCCTCATGGAGAGAGAGAGAGAGCCTTAGCTAGTGTTTGGGTTTGGGCCAGGGACTTAGATAGGGCTGAATGGACAGGAGACCCGTGATCACCCTGGAAGGCTGAAGTGAGGGCCCATGCACTAATGCGTGTAAGGTTTAGGATTATGGTAAGAGTTGGTGTGAACTTTAGGTTGAGGGATATGGTGCGGGTCAAGGTTACTGTTAGGTTTAGGTCCCAGGAGGTTCTAGGCGGTGAACCCCTAGCAGTGCAGTGGTCTCCACATAGGGTTGAATGGAGACTACATGAAAGCCTCTAGTTCAGGCTTCGTCTTTCCATGCCAGAGCCAGCCTCCCGTGTGTGCCACTCTTCAGTTGGGCCTCAGCACCCTCCTTGTGCAACTCCATGCCGGCAGTGGAATTGACATGATGATGTTCCAATTCCATACCGAATAATACTTCAGGGGTCTGGGCCCTATGGGCGTGGTGTTCTCAGAATTAGGAACTGGATCCCCATTGGGAGAGAGCCATCGCTAGAGTTAGGGTATGTTCCAGCGACATAAGCACGGCTGAAGCGACACCAGTCCCTTGAGCTACATGGAGGGCTGAATAGGGCGCATGGACAGATGCAGGTCAGATGTAGGGTTACGGTTAGAGTTGGTGAGGTTGGTGTGTATAGTTATGTTCATTGTTATAGTTCTGTTCATAGTTATGTTCATGGTGAGGTTGGTGTGTATAGTTATGTTCATTATTGGGTTTGGGGTTAAGTCCTAGGTGGCTCCAAGCGATAAACCAACAGCAATGCAGTGAGCTTCCCGAGGGCTCAGTGGAGGGCATATTGCAGGTTGTCCATCATGCCTAGTCTTTGTTTGCCAGGGCAAGCCTCCATTGTGGGCCATTCTTTGATTGAGCCTCAGCAACCACTTCTGCAGCAACATCTGGGCTTTGGATATTACATGGTGATATTCCACATTCCACGCCGAGTAATACCTCTCCTCCTCTGGACTCCATGTGTGTGGTATCCTCAGACTAAAGAATTGGGTCACCATCAGGAGAGAGCCTTAGTTTGAGTTAGGGTTTGCTTCAGGGCCATAAGCAGCACTGAAGCAACACTACTCACGTTATCTACATGGAGTGTTGGATGAGGGACCATGGGCATGTGAGGGTCTGGTGTAAGATTAGTGTTAGAGTTGGAGTGAGGTTTAGGTTGAGGAGTACTGCGAGGGTCACGGTTAGGGTCCAGGAGGCCCTAGGTGCTGAAACCCAAGCAGTGCAGTGATCTCCCTGGAGGGCTGAGGGAGGTCGCATTGGAGGCTGCCAGCCAGGCTTAGTCTTTAGGGGCTAGGGCCAGCCTCGGATATGGACCACACTTTGGTTGGGCCTCAGCAACCCCCTTGTGCAGCTCCCTCTGGGCTTTGGAAATTACCTGGTCATGTTCCACGTTCCATGCCGAGGAATCCGGGTCCTCTTCTGAACCCCACGTGTGTGGTTTGCACAGAAGTAAGTATTGGGTCGCCATCGGGAGACAGCCTAAAATGGAGTTCGGGTTCGGTCCAGGGATGTAAGCAGGGCCGAAGCGACAGCAGTCCCGTGATCTCCCTGGAAGGCTGAAGTGAGGGTCCCTGCAAGGGTGCGGGTCAGTTGTAGGTTATGTTTAGAATAGGGGTGATGTTGAGGTTGAGGGGTACTTTGAAGGTCATGGTTATTGTTCGGTGTCACGAGGCTCTAGGTGCAACAACCCCAGGAAGGATGTGGTCTCCAAGAGGGGCTGAGTGGATCCCACATGGGATTGTGCTGATCAGGCTTTGTCTTTGAGTGCCCGATCAAGCCTCTCGTGTGAGTCACTCTTCAGTTGGGCCTCAGGAACCCCCTTGTGCAGCTCCTTGTGGGTAATGGAAATGACACGATTATGCTCCAAGATCCATGCTGAGGAATCCTGCAAAGCTTTGGGCCCCATGTGTGTGGTCTCTCAGAGTTAGGCATTGGATCCCCATCAGGATTCAGCCACAACTAGGGTTAGGGTTCGGTCCAGGGAGGTAAGCAAGGCCGGAGCAACAGCAATCCCATTACCTACATGGAGGTTTGAATGAGGGCCCATGCACGTGTGAGGGTCTGGTGTAGGGTGTCAGGTGAAGCCTTAGAGTTGGGGTGAGGTTGAGGTTGAGGAGTATGTTGATAGTCACGTTTATGGTTTGGGTTAGGTTCCAGGAGGTATGAGGTGCTGTACCCCAAGCAGTCCAGTGGTCTCACTGGAGGAATCAGTGGAGGGCAAATGGTAGGTTGCCACTCAGGCTTAGTCTTTGGGTGCCGAAGCCAGCATCAGTTGTGGGGCAATCTTCGGATAGGCCTCAGCAAACCCTTTTTGCAGCTTCCTCTGGGCTTTGGAAATTACCTGTCGATGTTCCACGTTCCATGCGAGTAACGCTGCAGTGCTTCTGGGCCCCATATGCGTGGTGACTGAGACTTGGGAATTTGTTCCTCAATGGGAGAGAGCCATTACTAGGGTTAGGTATCGGCCCAGGGATGTAGATAGGGCCAAATCCACATGAGTCCGTGATTGTTCTGGAGGACTCTATGGGGCCCATGCTTAGGTGCGGGTCATGTGTAGGGTTAGCGTTAGAGTTGGTGTGAAGTTTAGGTTGAGGTGTATGGTGAGGGTCAAGTTTAGTGTTAGGGTTAGGTCCCAGGAGGTTCCAGGCAGTGAACGCCTAGCAGTGCAGTGGTCTCCACAGAGGGCTGAGGGGAAGCTGTATTTAAGTCTACAGTTCAGACTAAGTCTTTGCGTGCCAGGGCAGCATCCTATGTGTGACACTCTTCAGTTGGGCCTCAGCAACCTCCTTGTGCAGCTCCATCCCAGCAGTGCAAATGAAATGATGATGTTCCAGTTCCATCCTGAAGAATACTGCAGGGGGTTGGACCCTATGTGCATGGTGTTCTCAGAGTTAGGAACTGTATCCCCATTGGGGGAGAGCCATAGCTAGGGTCAGGATTCGGTCCAGGGACATAAGCAGGGCTGAGGTGACACCAGTCCCATTATCTACATGGAGGGCTGTATGAGAGCCCATGCAGGGGTGCAGGTCAGGTGTAGCGTTACCTTTAGAGTTGGGGTGAGGTTGAGGATGATGTGTATGGTTCTGGTCGATATAATGGTTTGGTTTTGTCTCAAGTCCTCCAGACGCTGAAGCACCAGCAGTGCTGGTCTTCCTGGAGGGTTCAGTGGTGAGCACATGGGAGGGTGTAGGTCATGCTTAGTCTTTGAGAGCCAGGGTGAGCCTCCTTTGTGGGCCACACTTTGGTTGAGCCTCAGGAACTGCTTCTGAAGCAACATCTGGGCTTTGGATATTACATGGTGATATTCCACGTTCCATGCCAAGGAATCCGCCTCTTCTTCTGGAAGGGAGGCATCCTCAGACTTAAGAATCGGGTCACCATCTGGAGAGAGCTTTAGATAGAGTTGGGTTTCAGACCAGGGCCATAAGGGGGGCCATAGCTACCCCATTCCACTTACCTCCATGGGGTGATGAATGATAGCCAGTGTGCAGGTGAGGGTCAGTTGTGGGGTTAGCATTAGTGGAGGAATGAGTTTGAGGTTCATGGTATGGTGAAGGTCACGGTTAGTGTTAGGGCCCAAGAAATTCCAGGCGGTGAAACCCTAGCATCGCAGTAGTCTCCACAGAAGGCTGAGTGGTGGCTGCATGGGAGCCTTCAGTTCAGACTTATTCTTTGTGTTTCAAGGCCAGCCTCCCATGTGTGCCACTATTCATTTGGGTCTCAGTAACCTCCTGGGGCAGCTCCATCCCAGCAGTGGAAACGAAATGATGATGTTCCACTTCCATACCGAATAATACTGTAGGGGTTTTGACCTATATGCGTGGTGTTTCAGAATTAGGACCTGGATACCCAGTGGGAGAGAACCACGGATAGGGTGAGGTTCTGTCCAGGGACATAAGCAGGGCTGAAGAGACACCGGTCCCGTTATCTCCATGAGGGCCTGTATGAGGGCCAATGCACGGGTGAGGGTCAGGTGTAGGGTTAGCATTAGCGTTGGGGTGAGGTATAGGTTGAGTAGTGTGGGGAGCATCATGGTTGGGGTTAGGGCTAGGTTCCAGGATGCCCAAGGTGCCAAATCCATGGCAGTGCAGTTGTTTCCCTGGGGGACCCAGAGGAGGGCGCATGGGAGGGTGCCGGTCATGCTTATTCTTTGGGTGCCAAGGCCAGCCTCTTGTGTGGGCCACTCTTCGGTTGGTCCTCAGCAACACCCTTGTGCAGGTCCTCCAGGCTTTGGAAATGACATGGTGATGTTCCCCGTCCCATGCCAAGTAAGCCTGCACCGCATCTGTGGCCCATGTGCGTGGTTTTCTCCGAGTTAGGAATTGGGTCCCCATCGGGAATGAGCCATAGCTAGGGCAAGGGTTTGATCCAGGGACGGGACGTAAGCAAGGCCGAAGGATCAACAATCCTTTACCTCCATGGAGGGCTGAATGAGGGCTCATGCACGGATGCGGGTCACGTGTAGGGTTAGCGTTAGACTTAGGGTGAGGTTCCGATTGAGGAGTATGGAGTGGGTCATGATTAGGGTGAGGGATAGCTCCAAGGAGTCCCCAGGTGATGAACTCCATGCAGTGCAGTGGTCTCCTAGGAGGGCTCAGTGGAGGGCACATGGGAGGGTGCTGGTCAGGTTTAGTCTTTGGTTACCAGTGCCAGCCTTGCATGTGGGCCACTTTTCGGCCTCAGCAAGCACTTTGGCACCTCCCTCTGGTATTTGGACATGACATGGTGGTGGTCCACGCTCCATGTGGAGTAATCCTGCGCCGCTTCTGGGCCACAGGTGCATGATATTCTCTGCATTAGGAATTGGATCCCTATCGGGATAGAGAAATAGCTAGGGTTACAGTTAGATCCAGGGACATAAGCAAGGCTGAAGCAACAACAATCCATTTATCTCCAGTGAGTATGAATGAGGGCCATGCACAGTAGCAGGTCAGGTGTAGGGTTAGTGTTAGAATTGGGGTGAGGTTTAGGTTGAGGAATACGGTGAGGATCATGGTGAGGGTTAGGGGTAGGTTCCAGGAAGTGCTTAAGTGCAGAAACCTAAGTAGTGCAGTGGTCTCCTAGAGGGTTGAGTGGAGGGTGCAAAGGACGGTGCCATTCCTTCTTAGTCTTAGGGTGTCAAGGCCATCCTTGGGTGTAGGACACTCCTTAGTTGGGCCTCAGCAGCGCCCTTGTGCAGCTCCCTCTGAGCTTTGGAAATGACATGGTGATGTTCCAGGTTCCAAGCCGAGTGATTTACACCATGAGCGTGCTGTTGTCAGTCATTGGAATTGGGTTCCCATGAGGAGGGAGACTTAGCTAGGGTTAGGGTTCGGTGTAGGGACATCACCAGGGCAGAGTGACTCCAGTCTCGTGAATTTCATGGAGGGCTGAAGTGAGAACACTTGCGAGGGTACGGGTCTGGCATAGAGTTAGTGTGAGAGATAGGTTTAGGTTTAGGTTGAGGGCTAGGGTCAGGGTTCTGGTTAGGGTTGGGGTTAGGTACCAGGAGGCTCCAGATGCTGAACCCGCAGCAGTGCAGTGGTCTCCCTGAAGTGCTGACTGGAGTACACAATGGATGCTGCGGGTCAGGATTAGTCTTTCGGTTGCCAGGCCAGACAACTCTTTCTGGCACTCTTCGGGTAAGCCTCAGGAATGCTCTCGGGCACAACGGAGGCTGCCGGTCAGGATTAGTCTTTGGGTTCCAAGACTAGACAAGTGTATTGGACACTCTTTGGGGGAGACCTCAGGAATCCTCTTATGCAGCAGCCGCCGGGCTTTGGAAATGACATGGTGATGTTCCACGTTCCACGCCGAGTGATCCTCCTGCACTGCTTTTCGACCCCATGTGCATTCTGTTGTCAGACATTGGAATTGGGTACCCATGGGGAGTGAGTTTTAGCTAGGGTTAGGGTTCAGTGCAAAGATGTGGCCAGGGCCAAAGGACTCCAGTCTCGTGATCTCCATCGAGGGCTGAAGTGAGGGCACATGCGCTGGTGTGGGTCTGGTGTAGAGGTATTGTGAGATATATGGTCAGGTGAGATTGAGGGTTATGGTCAGGGTTATGGTTAGGGTTAGGGTAGGTCAAAGAAGGATCCAGGTGCTGTACCCACAGCAGTGCAATTGTCTCCCTGAAGGGCTGAGTCAGTACACAATGGAGGCTGCTCGTCAGAATTAGTCTCTGGGTTCCAAGGACGGACAACTCTATAAGGCCTGGTGTAGATAGGTGGGTCTAATGTGATAGAAACTGTTAGATTTAGGTTGAGGGTTATGGTTAGGGTTATGGTTAGGTTTAGAGTTAGGTCCCAGGAATCTCCAGACGCTGAACCCACAGCAGTGCAGTCGTCTCCCGGAAGGGCTGAGCAGAGTGCACAACGGAGGCTGCCAGTCAGGAATAGTCTTCAGTTTCCAAGGCCAGACAACTGTATCGGGCACTCTTCAGGTAGGCCTGTTGAATCCTCGAGTGCCGTGGCAGCCAGGCTTTTGAAATGACATGATGATGTTCCACATTCCACTCCAAGTATTCCTGCACCACTTCTCAATTCCATGTGTGTGCTGATGTCAGACTGTGAATTGGGTCCCCATGGGGAAGGAGCCTTAGCCAGGGTTAGGGTTTGGTGCAGGGAAGTCACCAGGGTCGAAGCAACTCCAGTCTAGTGGTATCCCTCAAGGGCTGACCTGAGATCCCATGTGAGGGTGCGGCTCAAGTGTAGGGTTAGGGTTAGAAATAGGGTTATGATTAGGTTGAGGGTTATGGTTAGGGGTACGGTTAGATTTAGAGTTAGGTCCCAGGAGTCTCCAGGCGCTGAACCCACAGCAGTGCAGTCGTCTCCTGGAAGGGTTGAGCCGAGTGCACAATGGAGGCTGCCAGTCAGGAATAATCTTCAGTTTCCAAGGCCAGACAACTGTATCGGGCAGTCTTCAGGTAGGCCTGTTGAATCCTCGAGTGCAGTGGCAGCCAGGCTTTTGAAATGACAAGATGATGTTCCACATTCCACGCCAAGTATTCCTGCACCGCTTCTCAATTCCATGTGCGTGCTGATGTCAGACTGTGAATTGGGTCTCCATGGGGAAGGAGCCTTAGCCAGGGTTAGGGTTTGGTGCAGGGAAGTCACCAGGGTCGAAGCAACTCCAGTCTAGTGATATCCCTCAAGGGCTGACCTGAGATCCCATGTGAGGGTGCGGCTCAAGTGTAGGGTTAGGGTTAGAAATAGGGTTATGATTAGGTTGAGGGTTATGGTTAGGGGTACGGTTAGGGTTTTCTTCGTTCCCAAGGCTCCATGTGCTGAACCCACAGCAGTGCAGTTGCCTCCACAAATGACTGAGTGGTGTGCACAACCGAGGCTGCGGGGCAGGATTAATCTTTGGGTTCTAAGGAGAGACAACTGTATCTGGTCTGGTGTAGATAGGTGTGTCTAGTGTGAGTGATAGGGTTAGGTTTAGGTTGAGGGTTAGCATACGGTCCTGGTTAGCATTAGGGTTAGGTCCCAGGAATTTCCAGGCCCTGAAACCACAGCAGAGCGGTTGTCTCCCCAAAGGGCAGAAGGTAGTACACAAGGGAGGGTGCTGGTCAGGATTAGTCTTTTGGTTCCAAGGCCAGACAACTGTATGGGCCACCCATCGGTTAGGCCTCAGGAATCCTCTTGTGCAGCTGCAGCCGCACTTTGGAAATACATGGTGATGTCCACATTCAATGCTGAGTGTTCATGAACCATTTCTGGTCCCGGTGTGTGTGCTGTTATCAGTCTTCGATATGGATCCCCATGAGGAGAGGGCCTTAGGTTTATAGTTTTAGATTTAGCGGGTAGAGTTAGAGCGTTAGGATGAGGGTTTTAGGGTTAGAGTTAGAGGCTTAGGGTTAGAGGGTTAGGGTAAGTTTAGGGTTAGTTCAGGTTATGTTTATGTTTACAGTTAGTTAGAGGTAGGGCTAGGTTTAGGGGAAAGGTAGGGGCAGGATTTAGCATTAGGGTTATGGTTAGGGTTAGGTGTTAGGTTTAGGTGGTGGGATTTTGTTTAGTGATAGGGTTAGGAGTTGGGCAAGGAGTAGGTCATGCTTGCACCCCCACTTTGAGCGGTAAGGTGTTCATGCGTGGACACCACCCTCCATGTTCAAGGGATTGTGTTCTTGCTATCGCCCCAGTCTCTGCACTGTAGGTTGTTCTTACCTCGCCCATTCCAGCTTTCCTCTGGAGTTTTTCACACTGTCACCCCATCCCCTCTCGGTATGGTAAGATTTCACGTGCCAACCAATCCCTTTTGGTGCAAGGGGTGTGTCACACATGCGACCCTCCACACCCTCTGCGTGCAATGGTGTCACCCATGATCCTCACCGCTCCTTAGATTGAGATTACTGATGCCAGTATTAAATCTGATACTGAGGCCAGTATTAAATAATGAATATCTATTTTCACTTTCACAACTGAAGAAGTAGGTGTTTCTTAAGGTAAGGTTTATGGTTAGGATTAATGTTAGGTGTCAGTTAAGGTTTAGGGCATGGTGCAATCCCCCTTGGTGTGGGATGGCTTCACGAATGTGTCCCATCCGCTTCCCTTTATCTGCGATGTAGCAGTGATATTCCTTTTAATTCAGATGTGTTCCTTGGCAACTGGATGTCTCTGGGTTAAGCGTCCCACTTTGTCTTGGTTCGTGGTCTCTTGGTTTCTGGTTTTGAGCCCTGGGTAGCTTCTGTGCTGATGACTCTGAATCTGGAGCCTGCTTCAGATACTATCGGTCTCTCTCTCTCTCTCTCTCTGCCCATGCTCCACTTGTGTTCTTTGTATCTTTCAAAAATTAATGTACCTAAAAGCATTTTCAATCCGATATTTCCTAGATGGCTCTTTTCACTTTCATTGCTGAAGAAGCAGGCGTCTGTCTCGTCCATTGTTCTTTTGTTATCTTTGGCATAGCTGACAACATATACAACATTTCCCCAGCCAGCATCGGGGATGCACAGAATTTCTTCTACCAGCCAGACACCTCTCATCCACTGTAACACTGCATTCCTCTAGCGCATCCCACATGCTCTCAGAAACTGGACTGTAACTGTGGATGGTAGCAGTGTCCCATAGTCTTCTGATGGTATTTCAGGAGGTTCTTCATTCGCATCTTTGGTTACCTGAGTGTCTTCTGACATCTCTCATGTTTCCACTAGGCCGCTGCTATGATGCCCAACAGGGAACCTGAAGCACACAGGGATTCAGGAGCAGACCAACTACCGCTTGGCTCCCACAAATGGTCGCCTTGGAACTCTTTATGGAAGAGGAGAAAACACCCACCACCACCGTTTCATAACCCTGCACCGAATGTGGAGACAACAATCACCCAACCCCAAAGGGAAACTCTAGCAGGGTACATGTATCAAACCTAAGGTGTTGGTCATGTATTTTGGATCAATAAGTGAGGTTGTACTTTTGACTGGTAAGTGTACATCTAAATCCCTCAGAGGGGATATTCTCTGAGGTCACCCCAACGTAAATTGTTGGCCCATGGGGAGATGTGTTGTCCCTATTGGTTGTATTGATGTTGTCTCTGTAGGCCAGTGAATTAAAGCTCCATAGGGTCTTGTCCTGTTCTTGCCTCTTCATGGGCAGGTCCATTTCACTGATTGAAAGAGACAGCAAGGGAGTAGTGTTGCCACTATGAAATCTGACGTTTCATGAATGAGTCTTTTCACTTTCATGGCTGAAGAAGCAGCATCTCTTATGATGAGGGTTAGGGTTCGGATTACCCTGAGGATTAGGGTAAGGGTTAGGTCATGCTTGTACCCCCCGTTTTGGCAAGGGAGGAAGGTCACACCTGACCCCCGCCACCCTCCTTGCAGAAGGGTGTTCAGGCATGCAGCCTGCCTCCCCTCCTCAAGGGAGTTGTGATGCCACTACTTAATGTGTTGTTTTATGAATGGCTCTTTTCACTTTCACAGCTGAAGAAGCAGGCATTTCTTAAGGTAAGGGTTATGGTTAGGATTGCCGTTCATGGTTAGGGTAAGGGATAGGCCATGCCTGCACCCTCCCATGGAGTGGGAGGGCGTTCACACATGTGCCACGCCCCCCCTCATCTCGGGAGGGTGTTCACCAATAGGAACCAGTACACTTCAGCGGGGGGGATGTTGATGTATGCGCCTGCACCCATCTCGTGTGCGAGGGTGTTCATGCATGGACACCACAACCCTTGGCGAGGGAGGGCATTTGTCCATGCACCATGCCCTCCTTGGCTCAGGAGGTGTTCACGCATGAGCACAGTGCCCCCTTGGCTTGGGAAGGTGTTCACGTATGTGCATGAACCTGCCCCCCAGCGTGGGAGGGGTGCCCTCCCCCGTCAGGTGCTGGAGGGGGTCACCTGTGCACAGCACCACTAGTCAGCAAGGGAGTAGTGATGCCACTATTAAATCTGACGTTTCATGGATGGCTGTTTTCACTTTCACAGCTGAAGAAGCATGCATCTCTTAAGGTCAGGGGTAGGGTTAGCATTATCGTTAGGGGTTAAGATAACGGCTAGGTCATGCTTGCTCTCCCCCCTCAGCACGGGAAGATTTCACGCATTACCCCACTATCCTGAGCAAGGGAGAGTGTTCACCCTTTCACCCCAACCCCTGAGAGTTGTAAATTATTGAAGCACGTGCTCCACTCCACTTCCACTGGGGAGGGCTTTCACACATGTGTAGATCCCCCCTTCGGGACAGATTGTTCACATATGTGCATGACCACCTGTCGGGTTGGGAGGGTGTTCACTCATGGGCACACCCCACCTCTGCATGGGAGATGGTTCATGCATGTATCTTGCTCACCTCAGCAGGGAGGGTTTTTACTCATGTGCACAGCCCCACCTTGGTGTGGGAGGAGGTCACCCATGCAGAGCGCCACCCTTCAATGAGGGAATAGTGATACCACTATTAAATGTGATGTTTCATGAATGGTTCTTTTCAATTTCACAGCTGAAGTAGCAGACAACTCTTAAGGTAAGGGTTAAGGTTAGCATTACCATTAACAGTTAGGGTAAGGGTTAGGTCATGCTTCCACACCCACCCCCTCGTCTCTAGAGTGTATTCACGCAATAGCACCGCCCCTCAGTGTGGGAGAATATTCATGCATGTGTCCCGCCCCCTTCAGCGTGGGAGGGTGTTCACACATGTGCCCCATCCTCTTCAGCTTGGAAGTGTGTTCACTCATTCTCACATTTGCACTACCCGTCCCAAGGTGAGGGAGGGTGTTCACACATGTGCCCTGTCTCCCTCGGCATGGGAGGTGGTTCACACATGCTCCTCATCCCCTCAGTGAGAGAGGGTGTCACCCATGAACAGTGCCACCCCTCGGAAAGGGAGCACTGTTGCCACTATTAAATGTGACCTTTCATCAATGATTCTTTTCACTTTCACAGCTGAAGCATGCATCACTTAAGGTAAGGGTTAGGGTTAGCATTACATTTAGGCTTTAGAGTAAGGGTTAGGTCATGCTTGCTCCCCCTCTCTGCACAAGAGGTGTTTCACTAATACTCCCTGCCCCCCTTGGCACAGATGGGCACAGCCCTCCCTCCGTGTAGAAGGGTGTTCTCACGCACAACCCTCCTTGGCGACGGGGGGCATTTGTGCACGCACCCTGCCCCATTAGTGCGTGAGTTTGTTCTCGTGTGTGTAAGGCCCCCCTCCTGGAGGAAGGGCGTTCACCCATGTGCACCATCCCCGCACTTTGGCATGAGAAGGTGTTGACCTATGTGACGTGACACGTCAGCATGGGAGATTATTCACGCATCTGCTCCGCCCCCCTCTGCCCGGGAGGGTGTTCATGCATGCGCACAGCCACCAGTCAGTGAGGGACGGTATTCATGCATGCGCACAACAACCCCTCCATGAAGGAGGGCATTCACATATGCACCATGCATCCCTCAACAAGGGAATGGTTCAAGCATGTACCCCATACCCATTTTGGCACGGGAGGGTTTTGCCCTATGCACCTTACCCCCTCAGCGCTGGAGGGTGTTCATAGATGTGCACAGCCCCCTTTGTGGCGGAAGTGTGTTCACACTTCTGAACAACCCCGGCTAGGGGAGGGATGCTATTCGCACGTGGGCCCCACCCCATACCACTGGGTGCTGTTCACACATGTGCACAGCTCTCCCTACTGGCTGAAGAGTGTTCACACATGCACATACTCCTGCTCCAAGAGGTAGGGCGTTTCCACATGAGCACAATCCCCATCAGTGAGGGAGGGTATGCATGCATGCTCCTTACCCACTACCGCAGGAGGCTGTACAGGCATGCGCACAGCCCCCCTACTGGTGTATATTCATGCATGCACACGCGCCCCCCTCCCCTGGGCAAGGAAGGGTGTTCAGGCATGTGCAGAACCACCACCTCAGCCAGGGAGGTCGTTGGTGCATGCGCCCTGCCCCACTTAGCACAGGAGGTGGTTCAGGCTTCCACCTGGCCCCCTGTCAGCATGTGAGTCGGTCACCCATGCACAGCGGCACCCCTCAGGGAGGAAGTACTGATGTCACTATTGAATGTGATGTTTCATGAATGGTTCTTTTCACTTTCACAGCTGAAGAAACACAGCTGAAGAAACGTGGCCAGGGAGGGCGTTGATGTATGCTTCCCGCTCCCCTCGCCAGGATGGTGTTCACGCATGTGCAAAGCCCCCCCCCCCTCCTTGCCAAAGGGGGTTCAGGCATGCCCATAACCCCTGCTCTGTGAGGCAGACCATTTGTACAGGCACACAACCCTCCCTCAGCAAGGGACAGTGTTCATGCTTGGCCCCACTCACCTCGGTGGGAAGGGTGTTCACACATGCACAGAACCCCCCTCAGCATTGGAGGGTGTTCAAACATGTGCCCTACCCCACTTGACGCCAGAGATGGATCAGGATTCTGCCTTGCCCCTGGTTGGTGTGTGAGATGGTCACCCATGCACAGTGCCACCTTTTAGGGAGAGAGTAGTGATGTCACTATTAAATGTGATATTTCACAAATGGTTCTTTCACTTTCACAGCTGAAGAAACACACATCTCTTAAGGTAAGTGTTAGGGTTGGCACTGACATAAGGGGTAGGGTAAGGCTTAGGTAGTACTTCTTCTACCCTGGGTATTAAAGGTTTTCAAGCATTAGCGTCCCCCCCCTTTGGACAGGAGGGTGTTAACACATGCGCCCTCCCACATCAAGGGAGGGGGTCACCATTGCGCCACTGTCTCTGCAATGGAGGGGTGTCACTCATGTTCTTTCCCACACCTTGGCACGGGAGGGGATCATGCATGTGCCCCTTCTGCACCCCTTCATCAGCGATGTAGCCTTGATGTTCCTTTTAGGCCAGACGTATTTTGCACTGCCTCGCCCGCTCAGTGGATTAAGTGTCCCACTTCAGGTCATAGTCTCACAGTTTGTGGTTTTGAACCCTCGCTTCACCTCTGTGCTGATGACTCTGAACATGGAGCCTGCTTCAAATACTGTGTCTCACTCTCTGTCTGCCCCTTCCCCACGTGTGTTCTGTCTGTCTGTATCTCTCTCTCTCTCAAAAAAAACAGTGAAGCTAAAAAGATTTTAAAGCAGCTCCATCGGTCTACTTGTCTTCTTGCCCTATTCCCGCCTCTTCACGGGAAGGTCCATTTAACCGATTGGAAGAGACGGTAAAACCCTTGTGTGACCATTCAAATGAGTCACTATTTAGGAAACAAGTGATTATGCTACTTTTCCATGGTCAGGATACCATGGCCATTTCATGAATGTCCCTAGGCAGGTGGGGCCTCTGAAACTAGAAATGCTAGAGGTGATTTTACTGGTAAACAGGTGGGGTTTGTGTTCGCTGAGTTCCTTTTACTTCGTTTCATCTTTCCTTGATTGCCTATCTGTGTTGGGTCAACAATTGGTTTGATATTGACTTTACAGTTAGGTTATTTTTATCTCATGGTTAACTATCCATGGTTATCCGCTCTGATAGAGCTTAAGCAAGTACAAATATTTCTTGTTGCACATACTAGCATTATTGTTTCCTGTGCACCTGCAGCTGTTTCTCCCAGCCCACGGGGAGCAATCACTTCCCATCCAGCACCACCTGCTTTGTCTTCCTATGCCTAGCAGTGCACGTGCTGGTGCCTGCAGAACTTCCCTTGTTTCTCTGTCAGCTGAGTCTGAATGGGCTTCCTCTCCCACTCATCCCTACTTCTCATCTCTTTAATGGATGACACACATCGCTGAAGGCCACAGTGAAGTCTTAAACTTCAGTATGTGGATTATGTGGCACCATAGTACGGTCTCACTTGATTACCCCCTTTCTTTAAAAATTATTTCCTTTCTCCTCCCACCATCTGGGCTGCTGCTCACCAGTGTCTGTGTTGGTAGGTCCTCATCTTCTTCCTGCCCCCCATCTGCTTTCCATCTGCCCTTACTCTGGGGTGATCTCAATCAGCCTCAGTCTTCTATATGCCAGCAGCTGGGGCCTCTAAGTCTTTATGCGCTGCCCACAGCTGTTCATGTCTCCAGACACCTGACTCCAGCTGTGCACCACACAGGTGCTACCCTCCCCAGACTCTGCTACCTCCCTGTAGGCCTCTCCTATTCCCCTCCCCTTTTTTACTGGGCTGCTGCCACACTGGCCCCTCCATGTTCCCTGAGCTTGTCAGGCACATACTCCTGCTTCAGGTCTTTGCACTCACTTTGCCTCTCTCTGTCGGGGTTATACTTCCACGTGCCAACATGACATACTCCCTCATTTCCGTCATAACCTCGCTCTGACATCACCTGCTCAGTGGAGTCTCTGCTAGCTCTCTATGTAAAACTGAAAACTGTTCCTTCTCTGACCTGAACACCCGATATCCCTTCCCTGCATTCTTTTTCTTCCTGGCCCTTGGCACCATCTGTTTTCTTTCTTGCTTGCTGGATGTCGCCTACTGCAGTCCCTGCCAGATTGTCGGCTCCATGGGGTCCAAAGACCAAACTAGCTTTGTTTAGGGCTGGTTCCTTAGGGCCCTCCAACAGTGCCCGACTCCTTCAAAGGCTCACACACCTTTTGCTGAGCAAGTAAATATTAGGATTTCGTATTATTTTGCTGGGTCCGCCATCACAATGTACCACAGACTGGGTGGCTTAAGCAACAGAAATTGATTTATTTATTTTCTCACACTTGAGATCAAGGTGTGGCCAGGGTGGGTGTCCTCTCTCCATGACTGGTGGATGGCCTCCTTCCCACTGTCTTCATGTGGTCTTCCTTCTGTGTGTGTAGTTGCCAACTCTCTTCCTATAGGACACCAGTTATCAGACTAGAGTCCCTCCCCGCAAATGAGCTCATTCGACCTCCACTTTACCTTTCAAGATCTGGTATCCAAGTACAGTCCCATGGGTAGTTAGGACTTCAACGTATGGATTTTGGGGGCAAATCCATTCCATAACAGGTTTCTGTCTGTTGTACCTAGTCACTACCTACATGGGTTTTTTTTTCTCTATGCCCTTGTGCCCATTATTTGCTCACACAGTGCTAATCCCAGTTTGCCCTTAGCCCAAGTTATAACTCTGTTTATTTATTTGTATAGGCTTGCATCTTCCCTCTACCTCTATACTCCAAGTTCCTAGCTGGCACTGGAATTACATCTTTAGCACGGACATCATAACCTCCAGGTGAGGTAAGTATGATTATTTTCATTTTGAAAATCAACAATCTGAAGCTCAAAAGAGAGTAGGTCATGTTTCTGAGATCACAGTACTAGTAAGTGCTGTCCTTTGGATAACTTTGTTCTCATGGGCTCCAAAGCCCACTTTCTTTCATCTACCACACTGTCCCCAAGATGAACGGGGAAAAGCCATACTTCAGCCTGGTATAATATAAGCAATGGTACGTGTAAAGCTGGTGTAACAATTCAGGAAATGGGATTAAGTTTAGTATCTGAGTAATTATACCCACAGGTTGAATTTCAATATCATATCCTTTTATTTTTTACTGCTGCAACTTCTGTTATCCTTAATGATTATATAAACATATTCTTCCCTTTGCAAAATTTAGCCAGTAAGAATACTGAGAGAGTTTGTTTCCTTTGTAACAGGTCTGAATTATACAATGAATTCATAATGTCAAGATAATAGCTGTTATTTTTTCCTACAATATAGAGGAAAAGGTCATTGCCTTTGTTGTAAGAGCTTACCATGTGTTCTTGGTAACATGACTGAGCTGTATTGGTGAAAACCCATCATAGATTTTGAAAGTCAGTTATTTATAGTTAAGAGAGTATCGTTCTTTCTTTGGGTCCAGCTGATTTTTTGAAATAGAACTTAGGATTTTTCTGCATAGATTGTCTATTTCAGAAGGAGCTTTGTTTTAAAAAGTATGTTATATTTGCATTCATGCAAGTTGTACCATCATTAAATTGACAGGAAAGCAGCTGTTAATAGTTGTCATTTGGACATGTAGATGGAAATCCTAAGGGTCATGGTGTGACTCCTTACACATGTTGAGCTCTGGTTTCATTTGGCATTTCCAAACCATTGCCATGACCTTATGAATGTTGATCAAGTGGCCATATACTGGTTGTTTTAAATTGGTATCAGTGGTGTAGAGATGATTCTTAAGTTGTGTATGAGGAAGCTGTTGGTTTTCTGCTTCTATGTCTGTGTAGCTCCTAAAAATAGAAGACTAGCGCACCTTATCAAAATTAATTTTGTTCAAAGTCAATGCAACTTGTGAATGAGCTAAAGGCTTAGATAATAGTCAATACTTTTGGAGTCTGATATTTGCAAATTTAAAATAGGTCTTCGGGCATCTGTGTGGCTCAGTTGGTTAATCATCTGACTTTGGCACAGGTCATGATCTCACTGCTCATGACTTTGAGCTCCATGTTGGGCTCTGTGCTGGCAGCTGGGAGCCTGGAGCCTGATTGCGATTCTGTGTTCCCTCTCTCTGCCCCTCCCTGGCTCATGCTGTTTCTCTCTCTCAAATATTAACTTAAACATAGAAAATAGGTCTAGAATAAATCTGTAGACCATAACATATTTATAGTGACGGCTGATTGAAACAAAGAAATAGCCTGAAATTCCAAAAATACATTACTGTTGTTTCCCTAGGCTCCCATTAAATGCCAGGTGGACCATTAAGCTGAATACAAGCAGTAATCTTTTAGTAACTTGGAAGAGATAAGCATACTATCATAGCTAGTAAGGTTTGGTATATGTCGTTTTGGTAGACCTATTTTCTTTAATGATCAAAAAATTAATTTGAGGTCTCTTTTATTTGGGTATTCAGGATTAAGAGAAGTTACCCGAGGCAAATGAATTAAGACCATTTTAGAACTGACCTGGACTTAAAAAGCCAGAGACTGGAGTCATGATAAAGATAGTTTGAACATGCCATTTCATCAAATAAAAAAAAATACAGCTCCTGAATGACAATCATCATGTTGGAAGAGAGTTTCTGGCATTCCCTCCACAAATGGTGCATGATTTTCAGTCAAGGATGCAGCCTCACTGACTGTACTTTTACTGACATGATGGTTCAGATACCAACAATGTTGTCTGTTGGGATTGTCTTTTACAAAACTGATATCCTTTCGGTTTTCAGCTTAATTAATATACTAAAGAGAAAAAAATGTTTCCCTCTTTCTGAAAAATAATCCCAGTTGTATTTAGAGTTATCATAAACATAGTATTTCTAAAAATGGTTAATAAATTGGAAGTCAATATAAATTTGCTTGTGAAGTTATCAAATGGAAAACTGTTGCCAAAGCAGTTATTTTACGTTTTATAGGAAAACTAATCTTTTATGTCCTTACTGCATTTATGTTATATCCTATTCACTTTTGTTTCATGCTGTGTGTGTGTGTGTGTGTGTGTGTGTGTGTTTGCAATTAAGTGAAATGTGCAATATTTGGTCATTTAAAAAGATTCACTAGGGGCGCCTGGGTGGTGCAGTCGGTTAAGCGTCCGACTTCAGCCAGGTCACGATCTCGCGGTCCGTGAGTTCGAGCCCCGCGTCAGGCTCTGGGCTGATGGCTCAGAGCCTGGAGCCTGTTTCCAATTCTGTGTCTCCCTCTCTCTCTGCCCCTCCCCCGTTCATGCTCTGTCTCTCTCTGTCCCAAAAATAAATAAACGTTGAAAAAAAATTAAAAAAAAAAGATTCACTAATTTAGGCAAAGTCAGCCATAAACAAATGCAATACATTATGTCCAAAGTAGTCAAGCAGATTTTGCATCATGAATAAAAGTTGCTTTATCTCAAATGAATTTGCTTTTCTCTTTTCTTTTTAACAAGCCAAGTCAAAGGTGAATATCTTCTTTCTGCTCACCTTGAGGCAGGGCAAGAGCAGATTTGTGTCAGAGCGCACTGTCCGTATTTATGAGAAACTAGGGAAATTAAGAAAGCCACTTAGGTACAAACCTTAGTGGGGACTCATGACTGACTCAGCTTTTCAACAATATTCTGTTGGGATGTCTTTTATTTACTGGTTTATTTTTTTTTAATTTTTAGTTAATTTATTTTTTAAATTTACATCCAAGTTAGCATAATGTGGAACAATGATCTCAGTAGTAGATTACTTAAAGTCCCTTACCCATTTAGCACATCAGCACTCCCACAGTCCCTCCAGTAACCCTGTTTGTTCTCCACATTTAAGAGTTTTTTTTTTGTTTTTGTCCTCCTCCATGTTTTTATATTATTTTGCTTCCCATCCCTTATATTCATCTGATTTGTATCTTAAAGTCCTCATATGAGTGAGGTCCTAGAATATTTGTCTTTCTCTGACTAAATTCGCTTAGCATAATACCCTCTAGTTCCTTCCATGCAAGTTAAATGGCAACATTTTATTCTTTTGGATTGTTAAGTAATACTCTATTGTGTATGTACGTGTGTGTGTGTGTGTGTGTGTGTGTGTGTGTGTGTATGTATATACACACACATACGTATGCATATACACCACATCTTCTTTATCCATTCATCCATCGATGGACATTTGGGTTTTTTCCATACTTTAGCTGTTGTTGATAGTGCTTCTATAACTTTGGGGTTCATTTTCCCTTCAAAATAGCACATCTGTATCATTTGGATAAATACCTAGTAGTCCAACTGCTGGGTTGTAGGGTAGTCCTCTTTTTCATTTTGTGAGGAACCTACCTACTGGTTTCCAGAGTGACTGTACCACTTTGCATTCCCGCCAGCAGTGCAAGAGTTCCTCTTTCTCCACTTCCTCGCCAACATCTGTTGTTGCCTGAGTTGTTAATGTTAGCCATTCTCACAGGGGTGAGGTGTTATCTCATTGTGTTTTTGATTTGTACTTCCATGATGATGAGTGATGTTGAGCGTTTTTTCATGTTTCATTTGGCCATCTGGATGTCATCCTTGGAAAGTGTTTGCTCATGTCTTTGCTCATTTCTTCACTGGATTACTTGTTTTTTGGGTATTGAGTTTGATATGTTATTTATAGATTTTGCATACTAATCCTTTATCTCATATGTCGTTTGCAAATATCTTCTCCCATTCTGTTGGTTGCCTTTTAGTTTTGCTGATTGTTTCCTTCACTGTGCAGAAGCTTTTTATTTTGATGAGGTCCTAATCGTTCATTTTTGCTTTTGTTTCCCTTGCCTCCAGAGACTTGTTGACTAAGAAGTTGTGGGAGCAAACATCAAAGAGGTTTCTGCCAGCTTTCTCCTCGAGGGTTTTGATGGCTTCCTATGTTACATTTAGGTCTTTCATCCATTTTGAGTGTCTTTCGTCCATTTTGAGTGTGAGAAAGTGGTCCAGACTCATTCTCCTGTATGTCGCTGTCCAGTTTTCCCAGCACTCTTGCTGAGGAGACTGTATTTATTCCATTGGATATTCTATCCTTTTTGTCAAAGATTAGTTGGCCATACGTTTCTGGGTCCATTTCTGTGTTCGTATTCTCTTCCATTGATGTGAGTGTCTGTTCTTGTGCCAAGAGCATACTGTCTTGGTGATTACTGCTTTGTAATACAGCTTGAAGTCCAGGATTGTGATGCCTCCTACTTTGGTTTTCTTTTTCAAGATAGCTTTGGCTATTCAGGGTCTTTTCTGGTTCCATACAAATTGTAGGATTCTTTGTTGTAGCTCTGTGAAAAATGATGGTGTTACTTTGATAGGTATTGTGTTGACTATGTAGATTGTTCTGGGTACTATTGACATTTTAACAATATTTGTTCTTCCTATCCAGGAGCATGCAATATTTGTCTTTTCTGTGTGTTTGCCATCTGCAATTTCTTTCATAAGCTGTCTATAGTTTTCAGTGTATAGATTTTTCACCTATTTGGTTAGATTTATTCCTAGGTATTTTATGGTTTTTGGTGTAATTGTAAATGGGATCAATTCCCTGATCCCTCTTTCTCTTGCTTCATTGTTGCTGCATAGGAATGCAACTGATTTCTGTGCATTGATGTTATATCCCGCCACTTTGCTGAATTCCTGTATTATTTCTAGCAGTTTTTTGTTGGACTATTGTGGGTTTTCCACATAGAGTTTCATGCCATCTATGAAGAGTGAAAGGTTGAGCTCCTCCTGGATGATTTAGATGCCTTTTATTTCTTTGTGTTGTTTGATTGCTGAGGCTAAGACTTCCAATATTATGTTGAATACCAGTGGCGAGAGTGGACATCCTTGTCTTGTTCCTGACCTTAGGAGGAAAGCTCTCAGTTTTGCCCCTTTGAGGATGATATTAGCATCGGGTCTTTCATATATGCCTTTTATGATCTCGAGGTATGATCCTTCTATCCCTACATTATTGAGGGATATTATCAAGAAAGGATGCTGTATTTTGTCAAATGCTTTCTCTGCATCTATTGAGAGGATCATGTGGTTCTTGCCCTTTCTTTTATCGATGTGATAAGTCACATTGATTGTTTTGTGGATATTGATCCCGATTTGCATTCCAGGTATTAATCCCACTTGGTCGTGGTGAGTAACGTTTAAATGTATTGTTGGATCTGGTTGGTTCATATCTTGTGGAAGATTTTTGTATCCATGTTCGTCATGAAAATTTGTGTATACTTCTCCTTTTTAGTGGGTCTTTTTCTGGTTTTGGAATCAAGGTAATGCTGGGTTCAGAGAAAATGTTTGGAAGTTTTCCTTCCATTTCTTTTTTTGGGACAGCTTCAAGAGCATAGGTGTTAACTCTTCCTTAAATATTTGGTAGAATTCCCTGGAAAGCCATCTGGCCCTAGGCTCTTTTTCTTGGGAAATTTTTGATTACTAATTCAATGTCCTTACTGGTTATGGGTCTGTTCAAATTTTCTGTTTCTTCCTGTTTCAGTTTTGTTAGTTTATATATTTTTAGGAATTTGTCTGTTTCTTCCATATTGTCCATTTTATTGGCATATATTTACTGATAATATTCTCTTATTATTTGTATTTCTGCTGTGTTTGTTGTGACCTCTCCTCTTTCATTCGTGATTTTATTTATTTGGGTCCTTTCCTTTTTCTTTTTGATCCAACTGGCTAGTGGTTTATCAATGTTATTAATTATTTCAAAGAACAAGCTTCTGGTTTCATTGATCTGTTCTACTGTTTTGTGTGTGGGTGGAGGGGGTTATTTGTTGTTGTTTTTTTCTGTGTGTGTTTTTGTTTTCAGTTTCGATAGCATTGATTTTCGCTGTAATCTTTATCATTTCTTGTCTTCTGCTGGTTTTGGTTTTATTTGTTGTTCTTTTTCCACCTCTTTAAGGTATAAAGTTGGGCTGTGTATCTGAGACCTTCTTACCTCTTTTGGAAGGCCTGGATTGCTATAAACTTCCTCTTATGACTACCTTCGCTGAATCCCAGAGGTTTAGGGGTGTGGTGTTATCCGTTTTGTTGGCTTCCATGTACTTTTTAATTTTGTCTTTAACTTCTTGGTTCACCCATTCATTCCTTTTTTTTTAATTTTATTTTTTATGTTTTAAAATTTACATCCCAATTAGTTAGCATATAGTGCAACGATGATTTCATGAGTATATTCCTTAATGCCCCTTACCCATTTAGCCCAACCCCCTCCTACATCCTGTCCAGTAACACTCTGTCTGTCCTAAATAGTTATGAGTCCATTCTGTTTTGTCCCCCTCACTGTTTTTATTTTCTTTTTGTTTCCCTTCCCTTATGTTCATATGTTTTGTCTCTTAAAGTCCTCATGTGAGTGAAGTCATATGATTTTTGTCTTTCTCTGACTAATTTCACTTAACATAATACCCTACAGTTCTAACCACGTAGTTGCACATGGCAAGATTTCAGTCTTTTTGGTATATATATCACTTCTTTATCCCTTCGTCCATTGGTGGACATTTGGGCTCTTTCCATACTTTGGCTATTGTTGATAGTGCTGCTATAATCATGGGGGTGGTGCATGTGTCCCTTCAAAACAGCACACCTGTATCCCTTCGATAAATGCCTAGCAGTGCAATTGTTGGGTCGTAGAGTAGTTCTGTTTTTAGCTTTTTTGAGGAACCTCCATACTGTTTACAGAGTGGCTGCACCAGCTTGTATTCCACCATTCATTCTTTAGTAGTATGTTCTTTGGTCTCCAAGTGTTTCTTATCTTTCCAAATTTTTTCTTGTGGTTGATTTTGAGTTTCATAGCATTGTGGTCTGATAATATGCACGGTATGATCTCGAACTTTTTGTACTTGTTGAGGGCTGATTTGTTTTCCAGTATGATATCTATTCTGCAGACGTTCCATGTGTCCTGGAGAAGAATGTACATTTTGCTGCTTTAGGATGAAATGTTCTGAATATAACTGTTAAGTCCATCTGGTCCAGTGTCTCACTCATATCCATTGTTTGTCTGTTGATTTTCTGTTTAAATGATCTTTCTGTTGTCATAATGGGGTGTTGAAGTCCCATACTATTATGGTTTTATTATCAATGAGCTTCTTTATATTTGTGATTAATTGATTTATATCTTTGGTTGCTTTCACATTGGGGGCATAAATGTTTACAATTGTTAAGTCTTCTTGGTGGGTAGACCCCCCTCAATTATGATACAACACACTTATTCATCTCTTGTTACAGTCTTTATTTTGAAGTCTAGATTTTCTGATATGAGTAGGCTACTCCGTCTTTCTTTGGCGACCATTAGCATGATAGATGGTTCTGCAGCCCCTTGCTTTCAATGTGAAGGTGTCTTTAGGTCTAATATGGGTGTCTTATAAACAGCATATAGATGGATCTTGTTTTTTTCCCCACCCTGTTACCTTGTGTCTTTTGATTGGAGCATCTATGCCATTGACGTTTAGAGTGAGTACTCACAGATGAGATTATTGCCATTATGTGTCTTGTAGCGTTGGATTTTGTGGTGGTGTTTTTTGTGCTATCCAGTCTTTGGTACTTTTGGTGTTTTTTTAATTTTTTTAAATCTTTTCTCCCCTTAGAGAGCCCCCCTGAAAATTCCTTGAGGAATTGCTTAGTGGTCAGTCACGAACTCCTTTAAGTTTTATTTGTCTGGGAATCTTTTAATCTGTCCTTCTATTTTGAACGACAGACTTGCTGGATAAGGAATTCTTGGCTGCATAGTTTTCTGATTCAGCACATTGAGTATATCTTGCCACTCCTTTCTGGCCTGACAAGCCTCTGTGAGTAGGTCTGCTGCAAACCTGATCTTTGTTGTCTTCCCTTGTTGGTTAAGGACTTTTTTTCCCTTGCTGCATTCATGATTCTTTCCTTGCCTGAGTATTTTGTGAATTTGAATATGATATTCCTTTTACTGGTGGATTTTTGTGGGATCTTATGAGAGTCCTCTGTGCTTCCTGGACTTTAATGTCTGTGCCTTTTCCTAGGTAAAAAAAATATCCGCTATGATTTGCTGACTTAACACTTCTACCCCTTTGTCTCTCTCTTCATCTTCTGGGAGCCCTCTGATTCTGATGTTGTCCTTTTTAATGAGACAGGGTTAGGTGTAGGTTGAGGGTTATGGTTAGGGTTAAGGTTAGGGTTAGACTTAAGTCCCAGGATGCTCCAGGCACTGAAACCCCAACAGTGCACTTGTCTCCACGAAGGGCTGAGTGGAGTACACAAGGGACGGTGCCAGTCAGGATTAGTCTTTGGGTTACAAGACCAGACAACTCTATGGGACGTTCTTCAGGTAGGCCTCAGAAATACTCTCTTGTAGACACACTCGCACTTTGGAAATCACATGGTGATGTTTCAGGTTCCATGCCAAGTGTTTCTGCACCTATTTTTGAACCCGTGTGCGTGTTGTAGTCAGACTTTGGAATTGGGTCCCATGGGGAGAGAGCCATAGCTATGGTTAGGGTTCAGACCAGGGACATTGACAGGGCTGAGGCAACACCAGTATCATGCATTCCATGGAGGACTGAGGTGACGACACATGCACAGCTGTGGGCCTGCTGTAGAGTTAGTGTGATACATAGGGTTAGGAGCAGGTTGAGTGTTAGGGTTAGGATTACGGTTAGGGTTAGGGTATGTCCCAGGAGACTCCAGGCACTGACCCCACATCAGAGCAACTGTCTCTCTGAAGGGCTGAGTGGAGTACACAAGGGAAGATGCCGGTCAGGATTAGTCTTTGAGTTCCAAGGCCAGACAAATGTATGGGCCACCCTTCAGGGAGGCCTCAGGAATCCTCTTGGGCAGCTGCAGCCAGGCCCTTGAAAGGACATGGTGATGTTCCAGGTTTTTTGCTGAGTGAAACCGTACCACTTCATGCACCCAGACACGTGGTGTTTTCAGACTTTGGTATTGGGTCCCCATGGGGAGAGACCTTAGCTAAATTTAGGGTTCGTTTGAGTGACATAACCAGTGCCGAAGCGAATCCAGTCTTGTGATCTCCATGGAGGGTTGAAGTGAAGGCCCATGCGAAGGTGCAGGTCATGAGTAGGCTTTGAATTGAGATAGGGTTAGGGATCTGTTGAGAGTTCTGGCTAGTGTTAGGGTTAGGGTTAGTTCCCAGGGGGATCCAAGCACTGACCCCATAACAGTGCACTTGTCTCCCTGAAGGGCTGAGTGGAGGGCACAGTGGATCGTGCTCGTCAGGATTAATTTTTGGGTTCAAAGGCCAGACAACTGTACGGGCCACTAGTCGGGTAGGTGTCAGGAATTCTCAGGGGCAGCTACAGTGGGGTTTGGAAACAACATATTGATGTTCTAGGTTCTATGCCTGGTGATACTGCACCGCTTCAGGACCCCAGGCACGTGGGGTTGTCAGACTTTGGTATTGGGTACCCATGGGGAGAGAGCCTTAGCTAGGGTTAGGGTTCGATCCAGGGACATCACCAGTGTTGATGAGACCAGTCTCGTGACCTTCCTCGACGGCTGAAGTGAGGGCCCATGTGACGGTGCGCTTCAAGTGTAGGGTTAGAGTTTGAGACAGGGTTTGGGTTCGTCTGAGGGTTCTGGTTAGGGTTACTGTTAGGTTTAGGTCTCAGGAACCTCCAGACACTGACCCCAAGGCAGTGCAGATGTTTCCCCGAAGGCCTGATTGGAAGACACAAGGGAGTCATGCCCGTCATGATTATCTTTGGATTCTAGGCCACACAAATATCTGGGCCACCCTTCGGGTAGGCCTCAGTAAACCTCTCTTTCAGCTGCAGTCACCCTTAGAAAATGACGTACTGATGTTCCACCTTCCATGGCGAGTATTTCTGCACCGATTCTTGAACCTTGAGCAGGCTGTTGTCAGACTTTGGAATTGGGTCCCCATGGTGAGAGAGTGTTACCTAGGGTTAGGATTCGGTCCAGGGAAATAGACGTGGCTCAAGCGACTCCAGTTTTGTGATCTCCCTCAAGGGCTGAAATGAGGGCACATGGGAGGGTGTGGGTCAAGTGTATGGTTAGTTTTAGAGAATGGGTTAAGTGTAGGGTGAATGTTATGGTTAGGGTTACGTTTAGTGTTAGTGTTAGGTCCCAGGAGGCTCCAGGCACTGACCCCACAGCAAAACCTTTGTCTCCCCAAAGGGCTGAGTGGAGGACACAAGGGAGGGTGCTGGTCAGGATTAGTCTTTGGGTTTCAAGGCCAGATGAATGTATGGGCCATCCTTCAGGTAGGCCTTAGGAATCCTCTTGTGCAGATGCAGTCACGCTTTGGAAACGACATGGTGATATTACACGCTCCATACCGAGTATTTCTGCACCGATTCTCGAACCCGTCTGCGTGGAATTGTCAGACTTTGGAATTGGGACCCCATGGGAAGAGAGCCTTAGCTAGGTTTAGGATTCGGTCCAAGAAATTTGCCAGGGCTGAAGTGACACCAGTGTTGTTAATTCCATGGAAAGTGAAGTGAGGGAAAATGCATGGCAGTGACTCCGCTGTAGAGTTAGTGTGCTAGATAGGGTTAGGTGTAGGGTGAGGGTTATGGTTTGGGTCATGGATAGGGTTCGGGTTAGGTCCCAGGAGACTCCAGGCACGGAACCCACAGTAGATCAGTTGTCTTCCTGAAGGGCTGAGTGCACTACACAAGGAAGGGTGCAGGTCAGCATTAGTCTTTGGGTTCCAAGGCCAGAAAAATGTATTGGCCACCCTACAGGTAGGCCTCAGGAATCCTCTCATGTAGCTGCAGTTGCGCTTTGCAAATGACATGGTGAATTTCCATGTTCCAATCCGAGTATTTCCGCACTGATTGTCGATCTCGTGTGCGTGCTGTTGTCAGACTTGAAATTTATTCCACATGGGGAGAGAGCCTTAGCTAGGGTTAGGGTTCGGTCCTGGGAAGTCACCAGGGCTGAAGCGACTCCAGTTTTCTGATCTTCCTAGAGGGCTGATTTGAGGGCCCATGCGAAGTTGCAGGTGAAGTACAGGGTTAGGGTTAGAGATAGGGTTAAGTGTAGGTTGAGGGATATGGTTTGGGTTACGGTTTCGGTTAGGGTTAGGTCCCAGGAGGCTCCAAGTGCTGATTCCACAATAGTGCTATTGTCTCCCCGAGGGGCCGAGTGGTGTCCCCAGGGAGGGTGTCAGTCAGGATAAGTCTTTGGGTTCCAATTCCAAACTAATGTATGGGAGACACTTCGGATAGGCCTTAGGAATCCTCTTGTGCAGCTGCAGTCGCGCTTTGGAAATGACGTGGTGATGTTCCACATTTCGTGTAGAGTATTTCTACACCGATCTCGAAACCGTGTGTGTGCTGTTGTCAGTCTTTGGAGTTGGTTCCCCATGGGGTTATCGCCTTAACCAGGGTTAGGGTTAGGTCCAGGTAAGTCAGCAGGGCCGAAGTGACTCCAGGTTCGTGACCTCCCTCGCGGGCTGAATTGAGGGCCCAGCGATGATGCGGGTCAAGTGTAGGGTTAGAGTTCAATATAGGATTAGGTTTCGGTTGAGGGTTCTGGTTAGGATTATGTTTAGGGTTAGGGTTAGAATTAGGTCCCAGGAGGCTCCAGGCACTGAACGCACAGCAGTGCAGTTGTCTCCCCGCTGGGCTGAGCGTACAATGGAGGGGGCTAGTCAGGATTAGTCTTTTGGTTCCAAGGCCTGACAACTCTATGGGTCACTGGTGTAGTAGGCCTCAGGAATCCTATCAGGCAGCTGCAGCCAGGCCTTCGAAAGCACATGGGGACCTTCCAGGTTCTATCCCAAGTGATCCTGCACCGCTTCTGGAGCCCAGGTGTGTGGTGTTGTTAGACTTTGGTATTGGGTCCACATGGGGAGAGAGCCTTAGCTAGGCTTAAGGTTCTGTCCCTGAATGTCGCCAGGTCCGAAGTGACTCCAGTCTCGTGATGTCCCTCCAGGGATGAAGTGAGAGCCATTCAACGGTGATGGTCAAGTGGAGGGTTAGTGTTTGAGATAGGATTAAGTTTCGGTTGAGGGTTCTGGTTAGGCTTAGGTTTAGGGTAGTGTTAGGACCCAGGATGCTCCAGGCGCTGAACCCACAGCAGTGCAGTTGTCTTCCCGAAGGGATAAGGTGAGGGCACATGGTAGGGTGCCAGTCAGGATTAGTCTGGGCTTCCAAGACCACACAACTCTTTGGGCCACTGGTCAGTGAGGCCTCTGGAATCCTCTCAGGATGCCGCAGCCAGGTCTTTGAAAGGACATTGTGTTGTTCCAGGTTCTATGCTGAGTGATCCTGCACCGCTTCTGGACCCCAGGTGCATGGTGTTGTCAGACTTGGTTTTGGGTCCCCATGGGGAGAGAGCCTTAGCTAGGGTTACCTAGGGTTAGGGTTCGGTCCAGGAACATCGCCAGGGCTGAAGCGACTCTGGTCTCGTGATCTCCCTCGAGGGCTGAAGTGAGGGCCCATGCGACGGTGCGGGTCAAGTGTAGAGTTAGGGTTACAGATAGGGTTAGGTGTAGGGTGAGGGTTATGTTTAAGGTTATGTTTAGGGTTAGGGTTAGGTCTCAGGAGTCTCCAGACACCCCACAGCGGAGCAATTGTCTCCCCAAATGTCTGAGTGGAGTACACAAAGGAAGGTGCCGGTCAGGATTAGTTTTTGGGTTCCAAGGCCCGACAAATATATGGGCACCCTTTGGTTAGGCCTCAGAAATCCTCTCATGTAGCTGCAGTTGCGCTTTGCAAATGACATTGTGATGTTCCACATTCCATGGCGAGTATTTCTGCACCGATTCTTGAACCCGTGTGCGTGCTGTTGTCAGACTTTGGAATTGGGTTGCCATGGGAAGAAAGCTTTACCTAGGGTTAGGGTTCCATCCAGGGACATTGCCAGGGCCAAAGTGACACCAGTATTGTGAATCCATGGAGGGTGACGTGAGGGCACATTCACAGCTCTGGGTCTGGTTTAGAGTTAGTGTGATAGATAGGGTCAGGTGGAGGGTGAGGGTTATGGTTAGGGTTATGGTTAGGGTCAGGGTTATGTCCCAGGAGGCTCTAGGTACTGACCCCACAGCAGAGGAGTTGTCTCCCCGAAGGTTTCAGTGGAGTACACAAGGGTGGATGCTGGTCAGGATTAGTCTTTGGGTTCCACGGCCAGTCAAATGTATGGGCCACCCTTCTGGTGGGTCTCAGGCATCCCCTCGTACAGCTTTCACCCCGAAGTTGTCTCCCCGAAGGGCTGAGTGGAGTACACAAGGGAGGTTTCCAGTAAGGATTCGTCTTTGGGTACAAAGCCCAGACAAGTGTATGGAACGCTCTTCCTGTAGTACTCATAAATCCTGTGTTGTAGCTGTAGTCATACTTTGGATATGACATGGTGATGTTCCATGTTATGTTGAGTATTTCTGCACCGATTCTGGAACCCATGTACACGCTGTTGTCAGACTTTGGAATTGGGTCTCCATGGGGAGAGAGCCTTAGCTAGGGTTAGGGTTCGGTACAGGGACGTCGCCAGAGCCGAAGCGATACCATTCTCGTGAATTCCATGGAGGGCTGAAATGTGGGCACATGGGCAGGTGTGGTTCTGGTTTAGAGTTAGTGTGAGAGTTCGTGTTAGGTTTAGGTGTAGCGTTAGGGTTACAGTTCTGTTTATGGTTGACATTAGTTCCCAGAAGGTTCTAGACCCTGAACCTACAGCAGTGCAGTAGTCTCCCCGAAGGGCTGACTGGAGTGCAGAAGGAAGGATACTGGTGAGCATTAGTCTTTGCGTTCCACGGCCCCACACCTATATCCGCACTCTTCGGTAGGCCTCAGGAATTGTCCTGTGCATCTGAAGCCCTGCTTTGGAAATGACATGGTGATGTTCCACGCTTCACACACAATTATCCTGCACCACTTCTCAACCAATTGTGCCTGCTCTTGTCAGACTGTGGAAATTCGGTCTCCATATGCAGAAAGCCTTAGCTACAGTTAGGGTTTTGGCCAGGGAAATCTCCAGGGCTGAAGTGACACCAGGCCTGTGATCTCCCTGTATCGATGATATGAGGGCACATGCATGGTGCGAGTCAGGTGTAGGGTGAGTGTTAAAGATGAGGTGAGGTTTAGGTTCATGTGTATACTGTGGGTCACTGTTAAGATTAGGGCTTGGTAACAGGAGGCTCCTGGTGCTATACCCCCAGTAGGGCCATTGTCACCCCACAAGGCTGAGTAGAGGGGTCTAAGGAGGGTCCCAGTAAGGCTGAGTTTTCGTTGCCAGTGCCACTCCTCGGTTAGACCTCAAGAAGTCCCCTGTGGAGCTCCTTCTGGTCTTTGGAAATGTCATGGTGATGTTCCAGGTTCCATGCCATGTAATCCTCCTCCGCTTCTGAGCCCCATGTCCGTCATGTCCTCAGACTTAGGGTTGGGTCCCCATTAGGAGAAAGCTTTTGCCAAGGTTAAGGTTCGTTCCATGGATGTTGCCAGGGCCAAAGCGACACCAGTGCCATGATCACCCTTAGGGCTGAATGAGGGTCCATGCGCGGGTGCGGGTCATGTGTAGGGTTAGGTTTAGAATTGGGGTGAGGTTTAGTTTGAGTGGTATGTGAGTGTCACAGTTAAGGTTAGGTGTTAGGGGTTTGGGTTTGAGAGTTAGGGTAATGGTTAGATAGTGGGGTTAGGGTAAGTTGATAGCATTAGTGTTAGGGTTTGCGTTAGGTTTAGGGATAAGGTGAGGTCTAGGTCTAGGACTTGGGTTTGGGTTATGGGTGTGGATTTTCGATTAGCGGTTAGTGTTAGGGTTAGTGTTAGAGTTTTATGGTTAGGGTTAGGGTTAGTTTTAGGTTTTATAATTTTAGGGTTAGAGGGTAAAGTTAGAGCATAGGGTTAGGGTTATAGGGTTAGAGTTATAGGATTAGGGTTAGAGGTTTAGGCTCAAGGTTAGGGTAGTTCAGGTTTTGTTTACTTTCTCGGTTCGGTAGTGTTAGGTTTGGGTTTAGGCGTAGGGATACGGACAGGGTTTAGTATTAGGGTTATGGTTAAGGTTAGCTGTTATGTTTTGGTGTTGGGATTTGGGTTAGTTTAAGGTTAGGTGTAGGAGAAGAAGTAATTTAGGTTTACACTCCCACTTGGAGTGGGGAGATGTTCATGCATAGACACCGCCCTCCATCTGGGAGGGAGTGTGTTCATTTTTTTTTTTGCCCCTGTCTCTCTGCACTGGAGGTTTTTTTCACCTCGCCCCATTCTTGCTTGGCTCTGGACTCTTTCACACCGTCATCCTACCTCTCTCGGTATGATAGGATTTCGCTTTCTGCCTCATCCGTTTTTGATGCATGGGGTGCATAGTTTTATTCTCTATATCATTTATTTCTTTTCTGATTTTAATTATTTTCTTCATTCTGTCCTTTGGGAGTTTTGTTTGTTGTCCTTTGTCTGGTTTTTATTTTATAAGGTTTGGAGTTTACTTCAGTGTTTTTTTTTTTTTTTTTTTCCTTAGGCAGACTTGTATTGTTGTAAACTTCCCTGTTACAACCAGTTTTCCTGCTTTACAGAGGTTTGGATTGTTGTGTTTTCATTTTCATTTGTTTCCATGTTTTTTTTTTTTTTCTCTTTGATTTGTTGGTTGAGCCATTGATTTTTTAGTAGCATGTTATTTAACTTCCATGATTTTGTGCCTTTTCCAGATTTTTTTTTCTTGTTGTAGACTTCTAGTTTCATAGCATTGTGGTCTTGAAAAGACACACGGTATGGCGTCAATCGGTTTGATTTTGTTTTGGCTTGGTTTATGACCTAATATTTATCGAGCATGGGGAATGTTCTATGTGCACGTAAAACGAATGTGTATTGTGCTGTTTTAGGATGGAATGTCTAAAACATATCTGTTAAGTCCAATGGTCTACTCTATCATTCAAAGTCTCTACTTCCTTGTTGATTTTCTGATGGAAATATCTCTCCATTGATGTCATTGGGGTGTTAAAGTGCCCTACTATTATTAGATGACTATCAATTCTTTAGTTTTGGACTGTTTTGTGTATTTGGATGCTCTCAGGTTGAGCGCATATATGTTTACAATTGTTCTATCTTTTTGTTGGATTGTATCTTTTATTATTATAGTGTCCTTCTTTGTCTCTTGTTACAGTTTTATTTTTAAATCTATTTTGTCTGATAAAGGTATTGCTACTGCAGATTTCTTTTGAAACCTTAGTTCTATAATTAGTCTCTTGTAGGTAGAAGTAGATGGGTCCTATATATTTACTCATTCTATCACCCAGTGCCTTTTATTATGAAGAGAGAGAGCACAGGCATGGGAGGGTGGGGTGGGGGGAATGAGAGAAGAGAGAGACAAAGAGAGAGGGAGAGAGGGAATGAGAATGAGAATGAATCCTCACCAAGTTCCTTGCTCAGTGCAGAGCCCAGTTGAGGCTCAATCCCATGATCCTGTGATCATAGCCTGAACCGAAATCAAGAGTCGAGATATCGAGCGATTGAGCCATCCAGTTGCCCCTATCTGTCACCCAGTGCCTTTGATTTGAGCATTTATTCTCTTTCAATTCAAAGCAATTGATAGACATGTACTTGTCCTATTGTTACTTGATGTTGGTTGTTTCTGATTTTTTCTGATCCTTTGTTCTCTTTCTCTTTTTTTGATTTGCTGGGTTTCTTCACAATTTCACAGTTGAAATTGTTTGTCTTTATACTCTGCATATGTATTAGTAGTGTTTGATTTGTGGGTATTAGGTTTGTACCTAACCACTTCTGCATATAGGAGTCTATATTAAGTTGATAGTTGTTTAAGTTTGAACCAGTTCTTTACTCCTCTCCTCCCTGTGTTGTAGCTATGTAGTGTTCCTATTTCGAAACCTTTCATATTGTGAATACCTTGACGGATGTTTTACAGATATACTCATTTTTATTGCTTTTGCGTTTCACACTTTAATATTGTCACTTTAGGTGTTTCTTTTCCACTTGAAGAGTCCCCTTTAACATTTCTTGCAGGGGTGGTTTGTTGGTTGTGAACTCGCTTAGTATTTATTTGGGAACCTCTTGATCTCTCCTTCCATCTGAATGATAGTTTGCTGGATAGACTCTTTTCGGCTGCAGATGTTTTCCATTCGGCACCTTTACCAAACCGTGCTGCTCACTTACGGTTTCAAATTTCTTCTGAAATACATCCAGTGATAACTTTATGGGGTTTCCCTTGTAGGTAACTGTCAACTTTTGTTTTCTTGCTGTGAAAATTTTTCTTTATCACGACATTTTGGGTTTAATTACTATACGACTTGGTGTGGATCAGCTTCTGTTGAATATAATGGGGATTCTTTGTGCCTCCTGCTCTGGATCTGTTTCCTTCCCTGCATTAGGGAAATTTTCATTTATTGTGTCTTCAAATAAATTTTCTGGTTCTATTTCTCAGAGTTCTGAGAATGAGAAATAGGACAGAAAAGACCTATTGAAGGTTCTCTGATGAGTCACTGGATTTGCATGCGTGGAGGATAGATTTGAGACTCAAATGAACAACCTACCTTTAACTTCTAAGAACTAGAAGAAAACAACAATCTATGCCCAGTGTTCACAAAAGGGAAAATTAATCCATATGAGAGTGGAAACCAATGAAACAGACCATGAAATCAATAGAAAATATGAAGAAGACCAACAGTGGGTTTTCAGAAGAGTGAAACAAAATTGTCAGGACTATACATAGACTATGCTAAGACATAAAGAGGACCAAATTCAAAAGAATTATAAATACAGAGAAGATATTACGCCTTATGCCAAAGAAACCTAAAGCAGACAAAGTGGCGACTATGGCCAAATGAGATGCCATAAAACTACCTACCTAGAAGACATGGATAGGTTCTTAGACACACACAACCTACCAAGATTGTATCAGGAAGATATAGAAGGTTTGCACAGACCCATTAAAAGAAGACTGTATCAATACAAGAAGATAACCAATGTAAGTAAATTGAATCAGTAATCGAAGTTCTGCCAAGGAACAAAACCCCAGGACCAGGTGGATTCATTGGTGAATTTAACCAAACGTTTGTAGAAGAACTAACAGCAGTCCTCTCACTGATTCAAAAGGAATGAACACCACCAAACTCATTTCATGAGACTGGAATTACCATGGTAGGAAGCCAGAAAGGATACTACCTGAACAGAAATCTATAGGCCAGTATCCCCGTGATGAATATAGATGAATAGTTCCCAGTAACATACAGACAAACCAAATTCAGGATCACGTGAAAAGGATCATTGACCGTGATGAAGGGTTTTTTCCCTGTAAAGGCAGGATATTTCCGAAATGCAAATCAATAAATGTGACCCCTCACAAAATTGAATGAAATAAAAATCAACCAGAAACCAGACTCTTCACTATAAATAGCAAATGGAGGGTTACTATAAGTGAGGTGGGCAGGGGCATGGGTTAAATGGGTGATGGGCTATGTAGGGCGCTAGCAGTGAGGATCACTGGGTGTTGTATGTAAGTGATGGATGACTACATTCTATACCTGAAATTAACATACACTGTATGTTAACCAATTGGAATTTAATTTTTTTTTCAACGTTTATTTTTATTTTTGAGACAGAGAGAGACAGAGCATGAACGGGGGAGGGGCAGAGAGAGAGGGAGACACAGAATCAGAAACAAGCTCCAGGCTCTGAGCCATCAGCCCAGAGCCCGACGCGGGGCTCGAACTCACAGACCGCGAGATCGTGACCTGGCTGAAGTTGGACGCTTAACCGACTGCGCCACCCAGGCGCCCCTAACCAATTGGAATTTAAATAAAAACTTGAAAAAATAAATACTAATAAATTTAAACTAAATTAAATAAATACATTGTATTTTGTTTTTTTCAATATATGAAGTTTATTGTCAAATTGGTTTCCATACAACACCCAGTGCTCATCCCAAAAGGTGCCCTCCTCAATACCTATCACCCACCCTCCCCTACCTCCCACCCCCCATCAACCCTCAGTTTGTTCTCAGTTTTTAAGAGTCTCTTATGCTTTGGCTCTCTTCCACTCTAACCTCTTTTTTTTCCTTCCCCTCCCCCATGGGTTTCTGTTAAGTTTCTCAGGATCTACATAAGTGTGAAACCATATGGTATCTGTCTTTCTCTGTATGGCTTATTTCACTTAGCATAACACTCTCCAGTTCCATCCACGTTGCTACAAAGGGCCATATTTCATTCTTTCTCATTGCCACGTAGTACTCCATTGTGTATATAAACCACAATTTCTTTATCCATTCATCAGTTGATGGACATTTAGGTTCTTTCCATAATTTGGCTATTGTTGAGAGTGCTGCTATAAACATTGGGGTACAAGTGCCCCTATGCATCAGTACTCCTGTATCCCTTGGGCAGATTCCTAGCAGTGCTATTGCTGGGTCATAGGGTAGGTCTATTTTTAATTTTTTGAGGAACCTCCACACTGTTTTCCAGAGTGGCTCCACCAATTTGCATTCCCACCAACAGTGCAAGAGGGTTCCCATTTCTCCACATTCTCACCAGCATCTATAGTCTCCTGATTTGTTCATTTTGGCCACTCTGACTGGCGTGAGGTGATATCTGAGTGTGGTTTTGATTTGTATTTCCCTGATGAGGAGCGACGTTGAGCATCTTTTCAATTGCCTGTTGGCCATCTGGATGTCTTCTTTAGAGAAGTGTCTATTCATGTTTTCTGCCCATTTCTTCACTGGATTATTTGTTTTTCGGGTGTGGAGTTTGGTGAGCTCTTTATAGATTTTGGATACTAGCCCTTTGTCCAGTATGTCATTTGCAAATATCTTTTCCCATTCCGTTGGTTGCCTTTTAGTTTTGTTGGTTGTTTTCTTTGCTGTGCAGAAGCTTTTTATCTTCATAAGGTCCCAGTAGTTCATTTTTGCTTTTAATTCCCTTGCCTTTGGGGATGTGTCAAGTAAGAAATTGCTACGGCTGAGGTCAGAGAGGTCTTTTCCTGCTTTCTCCTCTAGGGTTTTGATGGTTTCCTGTCTCACATTCAGGTCCTTTATCCACTTTGAGTTTATTTTTGTGAATGGTGTGAGAAAGTGGTCTAGTTTCAACCTTCTGCATGTTGCTGTCCAGTTCTCCCAGCACCATTTGTTAAAGAGACTGTCTTTTTTCCATTGGATGTTCTTTCCTGCTTTGTCAAAGATTAGTCGGCCATACGTTTACAATAGCATCAAAAACAATAAAATTTATTGGAATAAATTTAGCCAAGGAAGTGAAAGACCTCTACAGAAAACTATAAAACCTGTGTACAGAAATGGAAGAAATTCAATCTTCATGGAAGAAACAGAACACACAAGTCAGTGAAAAGCCACCCCATGTTCATCTGTAGGAGGAATTAATACAGATACAATTTCCATACTACTCAAAGACCTCTAGAGATTCAGTGCTATCTCTATCAAGACTCCGATGCAATTTTTATGCAATTAGAAACACATATCCTCGGGGCACCTGGGTGGCGCAGTCGGTTAAGCGTCCGACTTCAGCCAGGTCACGATCTCGCGGTCCGTGAGTTCGAGCCCCGCGTCAGGCTCTGGGCTGATGGCTCGGAGCCTGGAGCCTGTTTCCGATTCTGTGTCTCCCTCTCTCTCTGCCCCTCCCCCGTTCATGCTCTGTCTCTCTCTGTCCCAAAAATAAATAAACGTTGAAAAAAAATTAAAAAAAAGAAACACATATCCTCAAATGTATTTGGAACCACAAAAAGACCCCAAGTAGCCAATGCAAGAAAGGACAAAATAGGAGGCATCACACTTCTTGATTTCAAGCTTCATTCTAACACAAAGAAGTCAGTTATGTCACTGGCATAAGCACACACACAAGACAATGGAACGGAAATTGAGAGCCCAAACTAAACCCATGCATGCACAGTCAACTAGTATTTGACAAGGGAGTCAAAAATACAAAGTGGAGAATAGTCTCTTGAATAACTGGTGCTGGGAAAATTGGATATTCACATGTATAAGAATAAAGGTTAGCACCGTATGTTACACCACTCCCTAAAGAGTGAAAGGAAGAAACAGAGAGAGATGTGATGAGAGGGAAACAGTGACAAAGAGGAAGTAAAAAGAGGAAGGTAGACACCTGCTCGAGGTATGTGGACGGCATTAGATGCGTCAGGGGAGAGGGGATGTATGAGGTGGCTCTGAGTGCTGGGGCAGAAATGGCTTGTATCATGGGCATTAGAGTTCCATGACCCCAAGACTCCAACATCCCTGGGTCCAAGCTCTGCAGAAGCCATTGGAATTGAACAGATGGGTATCCCTCATTTCTTCTGGAATTGTGAGGCTCAGCCTCATGTTCTGTCATGGAGAGGGATGTCTTGAGGGAGATTGTGCTGCTCTTTGTCAGGTATACTCCAAGTCTGCCCTGTGGGGAGGTGTCCTGAGGCCATCTCCCTCACTGCCCCAGGCCCTGTTGGATTTCCCCTCTCCCCCACTAGCTGGCCTTCCTCAAGTTCTGAACCCAGGCATCAGGCATCATGTTGTCCCCAGGTCCTGACGTCTGTACCTGGCAGAGGTGGGCTGCTGATATTGATTTAAAAAAAATTGACAATAAAGTCCATATCCCCCCTCTGGGACTAGCGGTGTGCATCCCAATCGTGGGTTGCTATCCTCCTGTCCACAACTGATCTGAGGATTCCAGAAGGTAGGTGAACCCTTTAAAACACTCTAGTCTTCTCTAACATCAAATTGAAAGACATTTTATTGTCCCAGCTTTCTTTTAATTCTGAAGAGATGGCAATTAGTAATTGAAGGCATAATGGTCCTATAGGATATTTACCTATATGACTGGTGGACATTATTTCATCCATCCGTGTCCCTAAAGAACGTTTCATTGGAAATATTAGCCAAGGATACATACTGTAAATTCACAACTGATTCATAGCTCCCTATAAGTTTCATTCTGACCTTGTCACATATGTGTCATTAAAGATATTATTAGTGACTTTTCAGATAAGCTCTCCACATCAAGGTGGTGATGTTAGAGAATCTGGTATAAATGGAATTTCACAGATTCCAAATTAGAAATTATTTTTCATTTTTAATGTTTCTTTTCTTTTTTTGAGAGAGCCCGAGCTGGGGAGGGGGGAGAGAGTGGGAGATACTGAATCTGAGGCAGGCTCGAGGCTCTGAGCTCTCAAGACAGAGCCTGATGCGGGGCTCAAACTCATGGACTGCAAGATCACGACTTGTGTCAAAGTCAGACGCTTAACCGACTAAGCCACCAAGTGCCCCAGGAATGATAGTTTATTGGAAAAGAAGAAGAAATTAAAGATAGTGTAAATGATGTCTATTTTTAATTGAAATATTGTTCACACATTTGTTGTATTAGTTTTAGGCATACATTGTAGTCATTCCATATGTCTATAAATTATATTGTACTTAAGCACAAATGTAGCTATCTTGTGAAAGCATGCAACAGTATTATTACAGGATTGACTCCATGACATTGGCTGTCCCTTGTATCCCTAGGACTCATTCATTCCATAGCTGACGCCGGTATCTCTCTCAAAGGTGTTCATTCTTTATCTAACCTAAGTATTTTGGTGGTAAACACAATTATCTCTTGCTCAGCAAGTGTAAATTGGCGGTCTATTTTTCTGTGAACATTGCCTAAAACATTACACATGATGTCATTACGTTAATAAATTTGGTTTCATTCTTCACTCACAAGAAAGGAGAAGGAAAAGATTTCTTGTGTCCCAGGCCCTGTCATTAAAACCTTTCCCAATGTGGAGAACAGGTTTAGTTGCCCAGGCACCTTCAGTGTCTCAGCTGAGTGACCAGGGCCTTCCACATTGCAAGAATGCCCATGATGGCCAACAGAGAGAGCTTGAGCACCACAGACCCAGAGAGGCGGGTTCCTCTGCCCAGGCAGTGATGACCAGCAGAGGGCGCACCATCGGCTTTTCTGACCCAGGGCACCTGAGAGCAGGAAGGGCTTTGATTGCTCCCAGAGGACTCAGGGCCTCTGCCCCTGCCTCAGTACAGAGAGCAGAGCTGCATTTCCAGCAGGTTGTGCCGCCCGCCCCAGGGGAGATCTTGGGAGCTTTGTAGCAACTTGGCATCTCCTGAGTCGCCAGAGAGAATTTGTCTTATTGTACTGAGTGCTGAGGACTGGGCGCTGGGTGGCTTCCCTGGGCAAGCTGGTTGCTGAGCTGCACAGGCCCTTGCATTTTCTGGGTTGTTCCCGTGTTTCATTCCTCCCCTTCCCAGACAGTATTTGCACAAGACATATTTTACTAAAGGTCTCGTGGATTGCAGGGTCCCACGACATCACCTCATCGATGCAGTCGATGGTTTGTTCCAGATTCAGGCTTGTTTCCGGGAAGAAACCCTGACAGAAATTCAGAAGAACGGGAGCTGCATTCCGTTAGGACATGAATACATGAAATGCTCGTCTTGGGAACTCCTAGAAGAATGAGCTGGGACCCACTTTCCGAGTCCTGCTAGAACCAGTGACCGAGGTAAGGGCACAAACTGTCCCCCACATCATACATGCTTTTTAAAAAGTTTCATGGTTATTTTTCCAACCTAATTAAGTGGTTGCAAACTACAGAAAACCTGGTAGGTACCTGCCATTAACGTACGTTATCTTTAATTTAAATTGCAGTGAGTAAAGATACAGTGTAGTATTCGTTTCAGGTGTAAAATATAGAGCAACCCTTCCACACGTCACCCGGAGCTCATCCCAGGTGCACTTCTTAATCCCCAGCAGCTGCTCCACCCATTCCCCACCTTGCTCTGGAAGCCCTCAGTTTGTTTCCCAGTTAGAGTCTGTTTGTCACTGTCTCCTTCCCCCCCCCCCCCCGCTTTGTTTTGTTTCCATGTGTTAGTGAAATCATCTGGTATTTGTCTTTGTCTGAAAGGCTTATTTCACCCAGCTCATGGCAAATGACAAGATTTCATGTTTTTATGGCCTAATAATATTACATTCCATATACCACATCTCAATTTGTTCATCAGTTGATGGATGCTTGGATAGTTTCTGTAATTTGGCTTTTGTAAAAAATGCTGCTGTAAACATCACGTTGCGTGTATCCCTTTGAAGATTTTGTATTCTTTGTGGAAATACCTTGTAGTGAAATTGCTGGATTGTAAGGCACTTCCATTTCCAGGTTTTTTGTTGAGAAATCTCCATAATGTTTTCCAGAGTGGCTGCACCAGTTTGCATTCTTACCCACAGTGCAAGAGGGTTATTCTTTCCCCACATCCTTGGCAACACCTGCTGTTTCATCCTTCATTGATTTTCGTCATTGTGACAGATGTGATGTGTTATCTCATTGTACTTTTGAATTGTATTTCCCTGAAGATCAGTATTGTTGAGTATTTTTTCATGTGTCTCTTGGCCAGGTATATGTCTTCCTTCGGGAAATGTCCATTTGTGTCTTCTGCCCATTGTTAATTAGATTCTTCATTTTTTTGGTGCTGTATAACTGTATATATTTTGGGCACTAACCCTTTATCTGATGGCGTTTGCAAATATCATTCTGTTGATGTTTTAGTTTTGTTGATTATTTCCTTGGTGACGGAAGGTTTTAATTTTTATGAAGTCTCATTATTTTTGCTTGTGTTTCCCTTACCTCTAGAGATATATCTACAAAGACGTTTGTACAGGCAATGTCAAATAAGATACTACCCGTGTTATTCTCTGGGATTTTTATGGTTTCAGGTTTCACATATAGGTCTTTATCCATGTTGGATTTATTTTTGTGTATGTTGTAAGAAAGTGGTCCATTGTTGTTTTTGTTTTGCAGGATGCTGTCCAGTTTTTCCAAAACCATATGTTGAGCATTTTAAAGTTTATTTACTTATTTTTGAGAGAGAGAGAGAGAGAGAGAGAGAGAGCGAGCGAGCATGCAGAAGAGGGGCAGAGAGAAATGGAGACAGAGAATCCCACGCATGCTCTGCACTGCCCTGAGATCATAACCTGAGCTGAATTCACAATCACACGCTTTGTTGACTGAGCCACCCATGTGTCCCCAGACTATCTTTTTTTCCATTGGATGTTCTTTCCTGCTTTGTTGAGAATTAATTGACCATATAGGTGTGAGTTCATTTCTGCATTTCTATTCTATTGATCTATGCCTCTGTGTGTTGTTGTGGTGGTGGTGGTGGTGGTGGTGGTTGTTGTTGTTGTTTTGCCAGTTCCATACTGTTCTGATCAGTACAGCTTTGTAATGTAACCTAAAGTCTGGAATTGTGATGTCTCCAGCTTTGCTTTTCTTCTTCAAGTTTGCTTTGGCTGTTTGGGGACTTTTGTTATTCCATACAAATTATGAGATTATTTGTTCTTGTTCTGTCACAAATGTTTTTTGTTAGTGTGATAGGGATTTCATTATATGTGTAGATTGTTTTGAGGAGTGTAGACATTTTAACAGTATTTTGTGCTTCCCATCCATGAACATGAAATGTATTCCATTCCTTTGTGTCCTCTTCCATTTCTTTCATCAGTGTTTCATAGCCTTTAGAGTACAGGTCTTTCACCTCTTTAGTTAGGTTTATTCCTGGTTTCTTGTGGTATTTGTGAGCCTTTCAATGGGATTGATCCCTTACTTTCTCTCTGTGTTAATTCATGATTTGTGTTAGAAATGCAACACACCTATGTAGCTTGATTTCTGTATATTGTGACTTGTGGAATTCATATATCAATTCTAGAAATTTATAAGGGAGTCTTTCATGTTTTTTATAGAACACATCATGTCAGTTCCTAATAGCGAAAGTGCTGCTTCTTCCTTGCCGATTTGGATGCCTCTTCTTTCTTTTTGTTGTCTGAGTGCTGTGGTTAGGGTTTCCTGTACTATGTGGGATAACAGTGGTGAGAGGGGTCATCCCTGTTTTGTACCTGACCTTGGAGGAAAAATTTTCAATTTTTCCCCATTGAGCATGAGATGAGCTGTGGGTTTTTCATAGATGACCTTTATTATATGCAGGTAGGTTGACTCTCAATGTACTTTGCTGAGGGTTTTTTTAAATCATGAATGGATGTGACATTTTGTCAAATAGTTTTCCTGCATCTGTTGAAAGCATCATATTGTTCTTATCCTTTCTTCTATTACTGTGGTGCATCATGTTGATTGGTCTGTGAATGTGGAACAACCCTTGCAGCCCAGGAATATATCCCACTTGATTATGGTAAATGATTCTATTAATGTATTGTTGACTTTAATTTGAAGGTATTTTAATAAGAATTTCTGCATACATAGTCATCAGGCTATTGGGCTGCAGTTTTATTTAAAAAAATTTTTTAAACATTTTTTAGATGTTTATTTCTTTCCTTTGAGTACATAAAAGTGAGGGAGGGGCTCAGAGATAGGGAGAGAGAGAATCCTGGCCATGCCCCACACTGCCATGGCAGGGTCCAACATGGGAGTCAAACGCATGTACCGCAAGATAATGTCTAATCCGAAGTTAAGTGTTGGACAGTAAACAGCCCGAGCCACACAGGCGCCCCGCCAGTTTTCAGTTTAAGTGGAGGGTTTATCTGGTTCTGGTATCAGGGTAATGATGGCCTCATGAGATGAATTTGTAAGTTTTCCTTCTTTTTTATTTTTCGTAATAATTCGAGGAGAATACATATTACCTCTTTCTTAAATGGATGGTAGAATTCATCAGTTAAACCATATGGCCCAGAACTCTTGTGTTGGGGGGAGATTTTTTTTACTGATTTGATTTCTTTCTGTTTTCAGATTTTATGTATCTTCCTGTTTCAGTTTTGGTAGTTTGTGTGTTTCTAGGAATTTGTCCATTTTTCTCAGAGTGTCCAATTTGTTGCATATAGTTCATAATATTAATTTCTAACTGTATTTTTGTGCTGTGGACTGTTATTTCTCCTTTCTTATTTGTGATTTTATTTATTTGAGTCCTTTCTCTCTTCTTACTGGAAAGTTGCCAGAAGTTTTCATGTTGATTACTGTTTTCAAAGAACCAGCCCCTGGTTTCATTGATTTTGTCTAGTGTCTTTTTGGTTTGGATATCCCTTATTTCTGCCTTAATCTCTATTACTTCCTTCCTTCTGCTGTTTTTCTTCTGATATGTGACCTAGAATATGATCAATTCTGGAGAATGTCCCATGTGCGCTTGAAAAGAATATGTACTCTGCCATTTTAGTATGGAGTGTTCTAAATATATCTTTTAAACCCATCTGGTCCAGTGTGTCATTCAAAGCCATTGTTTCCTTGTTGATTTTCTGTTTACAGCTTCTGTCCATTGATGTGAGCGATGTGTTACAGTCCTCTACTATCGTTATAATAAATGACTTCCTTTATGGTTGTTGTTAAATATTTTATATAATTGGTGATCGCATGTTGGGTGCATCAAAATTTACAATCATTGGATCTTCTTGTTTCGTTGTCCCCTTTAGTATGAGATAGCGTCCGTCTTCATCTCTTGTTATAGCTATATTTATTTATTTATTTTATTTTATTTTATTTTATTTTATTTTATTTTATTTTATTTTATTTTATTTTTTTGGGGGGGGTCTACAGTGGTTTATTTATTTATTTTTTTTATATATGAAATTTATTGACAAATTGGTTTCCATTCAACACCCAGTGCTCATCCCAAAAGGTGCCCTACTCAATACCCATCACCCACCCTCCCCTCCCTCCCACCCCCCATCAACCCTCAGTTTGTTCTCAGTTTTTAACAGTCTCTTATGCTTTGGCTCTCTCCCACTCTAACGTCCTTTTTTTTTTTTTTTTTTTTTCCTTCCCCTCCCCCATGGGTTCCTGTTAAGTTTCTCAGGATCCACATAAGAGTGAAAGCATATGGTATCTGTCTTTCTCTGTATGGCTTATTTCACTTAGCATCACACTCTCCAGTTCCATCCACGTTGCTACAAAAGGCCATATTTCATTTTTTCTCATTGCCACGTAGTATTCCATTGTGTATATAAACCACAATTTCTTTATCCATTCATCAGTTGATGGACATTTAGGCTCTTTCCATAATTTGGCTATTGTTGAGAGTGCTGCTATGAACATTGGGGTACAAGTGCCCCTATGCATCAGTACTCCTGTATCCCTTGGGTAAATTCCTAGCAGTGCTATTGCTGGGTCATAGGGTAGGTCTATTTTTAATTTTCTGAGGAACCTCCACACTGCTTTCCAGAGCGGCTGCACCAATTTGCATTCCCACCAACAGTGCAAGAGGGTTCCCGTTTCTCCACATCCTATCCAGCATCTATAGTCTCCTGATTTGTTCATTTTGGCCACTCTGACTGGCGTGAGGTGATACCTGAGTGTGGTTTTAATTTGTATTTCCCTGATAAGGAGCGACGCTGAACATCTTTTCATGTGCCTATTGGCCATCTGGATGTCTTCTTTAGAGAAGTGTCTATTCATGTTTTCTGCCCATTTCTTCACTGGGTTATTTGTTTTTCGGGTGTGGAGTTTGGTGAGCTCTTTATAGATTTTAGATACTAGCCCTTTGTCCGATATGTCATTTGCAAATATCTTTTCCCATTCCGTTGGTTGCCTTTTAGTTTTGTTGGTTGTTTCCTTTGCTGTGCAGAAGCTTTTTATCTTCATAAGGTCCCAGTAATTCACTTTTGCTTTTAATTCCCTTGCCTTTGGGGATGTGTCGAGGAAGAGATTGCTACGGCTGAGGTCAGAGAGGTCTTTTCCTGCTTTCTCCTCTAAGGTTTTGATGGTTTCCTGTCTCACATTTAGGTCATTTATCCATTTTGAGTTTATTTTTGTCAATGGTGTGAGAAAGTGGTCTAGTTTCAACCTTCTGCATGTTGCTGTCCAGTTCTCCCAGCACCATTTGTTAAAGAGGCTGTCTTTTTTCCATTGGATGTTCTTTCCTGCTTTGTCAAAGATGAGTTGGCCATACGTTTGTGGGTCTAGTTCTGGGGTTTCTATTCTATTCCATTGGTCTGTGTGTCTGTTTTTGTGCCAATACCATGCTGCCTTGATGATGACAGCTTTGTAGTAGAGGCTAAAGTCTGGGATTGTGATGCCTCCTGCTTTGGTCTTCTTCTTCAAAATTCCTTTGGCTATTCGGGGCCTTTTGTGGTTCCATATGAATTTTAGGATTGCTTGTTCTAGTTTCGAGAAGAATGCTGGTGCAATTTTGATTGGGATTGCATTGAATGTGTAGATAGCTTTGGGTAGTATTGACATTTTGACAATATTTATTTTTCCAATCCATGAGCAGGGAATGTCTTTCCATTTCTTTAAATCTTCTTCAATTACCTTCATAAGCTTTCTATAGTTTTCAGCATACAGATCCTTTACATCTTTGGTTAGATTTATTCCTAGGTATTTTATGCTTCTTGGTGCAATTGTGAATGGGATCAGTTTCTTTATTTGTCTTTCTGTGGCTTCATTGTTAGTGTATAAGAATGCAACTGATTTCTGTACATTGATTTTGTATCCTGCAACTTTGCTGAATTCATGTATCAGTTCTAGCAGACTTCTGGTGGAGTCTATCGGATTTTCCATGTATAATATCATGTCATCTGCAAAAAGCGAAAGCTTGACTTCATCTTTGCCAATTTTGATGCCTTTGATTTCCTTTTGTTGTCTGATTGCTGATGCTAGAACTTCCAGCACTATGTTAAACAACAACGGTGAGAGTGGGCATCCCTGTCGTGTTCCTGATCTCAGGGAAAAAGCTCTCAGTTTTTCCCCGTTGAGGATGATGTTAGCTGTGGGCTTTTCATAAATGGCTTTTATGATCTTTAAGTATGTTCCTTCTATCCCGACTTTCTCAAGGGTTTTTATTAAGAAAGGGTGCTGGATTTTGTCAAAGGCCTTTTCTGCATCGATTGACAGGATCATATGGTTCTTCTCTTTTTTTTTGTTAATGCGATGTATCACGTTGATTGATTTGCGAATGTTGAACCAGCCCTGCATCCCAGGAATGAATCCCACTTGATCATGGTGAATAATTCTTTTTATATGCTGTTGAATTCGATTTGCTAGTATCTTATTGAGAATTTTTGCATCCATATTCATCAGGGATATTGGCCTGTAGTTCTCTTTTTTTACTGGGTCTCTGTCTGGTTTAGGAATCAAAGTAATACTGGCTTCATAGAATGAGTCTGGAAGTTTTCCTTCCCTTTCTATTTCTTGGAATAACTTGAGAAGGATAGGTATTATCTCTGCTTTAAACGTCTGGTAGAACTCCCCTGGGAAGCCATCTGGTCCTGGACTCTTATTTGTTGGGAGATTTTTGATAACCGATTCAATTTCTTCGCTGGTTATGGGTCTGTTCAAGCTTTCTATTTCCTCCTGATTGAGTTTTGGAAGAGTGTGGGTGTTCAGGAATTTGTCCATTTCTTCCAGGTTGTCCAATTTGTTGGCATATAATTTTTCATAGTATTCCCTGATAATTGTTTGTATCTCTGAGGGATTGGTTGTAATCATTCCATTTTCATTCATGATTTTATCTATTTGGGTCATCTCCCTTTTCTTTTTGAGAAGCCTGGCTAGAGGTTTGTCAATTTTGTTTATTTTTTAAAAAAACCAACTCTTGGTTTCGTTGATCTGCTCTACAGTTTTTTTTAGATTCTATATTGTTTATTTCTGCTCTGATCTTTATTATTTCTCTTCTTCTGCTGGGTTTGGGGTGTCTTTGCTGTTCTGCTTCTATTTCCTTTAGGTGTGCTGTTAGATTTTGTATTTGGGATTTTTCTTGTTTCTTGAGATAGGCCTGGATTGCAATGTATTTTCCTCTCAGGACTGCCTTCGCTGCGTCCCAAAGCGTTTGGATTGTTGTATTTTCATTTTCGTTTGTTTCCATATATTTTTTGATTTCTTCTCTAATTGCCTGGTTGACCCACTCATTCGTTAGTAGGGTGTTCTTTAACCTCCATGCTTTTGGAGGTTTTCCAGACTTTTTCCTGTGGTTGATTTCAAGCTTCATAGCATTGTGGTCTGAAAGTATGCATGGTATAATTTCAATTCTTGTAAACTTATGAAGGGCTGTTTTGTGACCCAGTATATGATCTATCTTGGAGAATGTTCCATGTGCACTCGAGAAGAAAGTATATTCTGTTGCTTTGGGATGCAGAGTTCTAAATATATCTGTCAAGTCCATCTGATCTAGTGTCTCATTCAGGGCCCTTGTTTCTTTATTGACCGTGTGTCTAGATGATCTATCCATTTCTGTAAGTGGGGTGTTAAAGTCCCCAGCAATTACCACATTCTTATCAATAAGGTTGCTTCTGTTTATGAGTAATTGTTTTATATATTTGGGGGCTCCGGTATTCGGCGCATAGACATTTATAATTGTTAGCTCTTCCTGATGGATAGACCCTGTAACTATTATATAATGTCCTTCTTCATCTCTTGTTACAGCCTTTAATTGAAAGTCTAGTTTGTCTGATATAAGTATGGCTACTCCAGCTTTCTTTTGGCTTCCAGTAGCATGATAAATAGTTCTCCATCCCCTCACTCTGAATCTAAAGGTGTCCTCAGGTCTAAAATGAGTCTCTTGTAGACAGCAAATAGATGGGTCTTGTTTTTTTATCCATTCTGATACCCTATGTCTTTTGGTTGGCGCATTTCATCCATTTACATTCAGTGTTATTATAGAAAGATACGGGTTTAGAGTCGTTGTGATGTCTGTATGTTTTATGCTTGTAGTGATGTCTCTGGTACTTTGTCTCACAGGGTCCCCCTTAGGATCTCTTGTAGGGCTGGTTTAGTGGTGACAAATTCCTTCAGTTTTTGTTTGTTTGGGAAGACCTTTATCTCTCCTTCTATTCTAAATGACAGACTTGCTGGATAAAGGATTCTCGGCTGCATATTTTTGCTGTCTAGCACCCTGAAAATCTCGTGCCAATTCTTTCTGGCCTGCCAAGTTTCAAAAGAGAGATCAGTCACGAGTCTTATAGGTCTCCCTTTATATGTGAGGGCACGTTTACCCCTTGCTGCTTTCAGAATTTTCTCTTTATCCTTGTATTTTGCCAGTTTCACTATGATATGTCGTGCAGAAGATCGATTCAAGTTACGTCTGAAGGGAGTTCTCTGTGCCTCTTGGATTTCAATGCCTTTTTCCTTCCCCAGTTCAGGGAAGTTCTCAGCTATTATTTCTTCAAGTACCCCTTCAGCACCTTTCCCTCTCTCTTCCTCCTCTGGGATACCAATTATGCGTATATTATTTCTTTTTAGTGTATCACTTAGTTCTCTAATTTTCCCCTCATACTCCTGGATTTTTTTATCTCTCTTTTTTTCTCAGCTTCCTCTTTTTCCATAACTTTATCTTCTAGTTCACCTATTCTCTCCTCTGCCTCTTCCATCCGAGCCGTGGTGGTTTGCATTTTGTTTTGCATTTCCTTTAAAGCGTTTTTCAGCTCCTCGTGACTGTTCCTTAGTCCCTTGATCTCTGTAGCAAGAGATTCTCTGCTGTCCTGTATGCTGTTTTCCAGCCCAGCGATTAATTTTATGACTATTATTCTAAATTCACTTTCTGTTATATTATTTAAATCCTTTTTGATCAGCTCATTAGCTGTTGTTATTTCCTGGAGATTCTTCTGAGGGGAATTCTTCCGCTTGGTCATTTTGGATAGTCCCTGGAGTGGTGAGGACCTGCAGGGCACTTCCCCTGTGCTGTGGTGTATAACTGGAGTTGGTGGGCGGGGCCGCAGTCAGTCCTGATGTCTGCCCCCAGCCCACCGCTGGGGCCACAGTCAGACTGGTGTGTGCCTTCTCTTCCCCTCTCCTAGGGGCGGGATTCACTGTGGGGTGGCGTGGCCCGTCTGGGCTACTTGCACACTGCCAGGCTTGTGATGCTGGGGATCTGGCGTATTAGCTGGGGTGGGAAGGCAAGGTGCACGGCGGCAGGGGGGGCAGGCTTAGCTCGCTTCTCCTTAGGTGATCCGCTTCAGGAGGGGCCCTGTGGCAGCCGGAGGGAGTCAGATCCGCTGCCGGAGGTTTGGCTCCGCAGAAGCACAGAGTTGGGTGTTTGCGCGGAGCGAGCAATTTCCCTGGCCGGAACCGGTTCCCTTTGGGATTTTGGCTGGGGGATGGGCGGGGGAGATGGCGCTGGCGAGCGCCTTTGTTCCCCGCCAAACTGAGCTCTGTCGACCGGGGGCTCCGCAGCTCACCCTCCCTTTGTCCTCCGGCCTTCCCGCTTTCCGAGCAGAGCTGTTAATTTATGACCTCCCAGACGCTAAGTCGCGCTTGCTGTCGGAACCTTTATTTATTTATTTTAACTTAAGTCAGAGTTGACATACAGTGCATTCTCGGATTCGTGAGTAGAATTCAGTGATTCATCCCTTACATACAACACCCAGTGCTCATCACAACAAGTGCTCTCCTTAATACTCATCCCACATGTAGCCCAGCGCTGACCCATTTCCCTCCATCAACCTTCAGTTTTTTTCTCTAACATTAAGAGACTCATGTGGTTTGTTACCACTCTTCTCGTTACCTGCCCCCTTCCCATGTTTTCATCTGTTTTGTTTCTTCAATTCGACATGAGTGAAATCATATATTTGTCTTTCTCTGATTGACATATTTCACTAAGCATAATCCATTCTAGCTCCATCCACATCATTACAAATGGCATGATTTCATTCTTCTTGTAGTTGAGTTATATTTCATTGTATATACATATGTTTGTATATATGAATGTACACATACGTACATATGTACCTATGGGTATACACACACACACACACACACACACACACACACACACACCACAACTTCTTTATACCTTCATCAGTTGATGGATACTTGGGCTTTCTCTATAGTTTGGCTACTGTTGATAATGCTGCTATTAATACTGGGTTCATGAAATGTAACTATTAGGTATTTATCCAAAGGGTACCAAATTAGAGTCTCAGTTTTAAAGGTTATAAGTATTGCTACTGGCTTTCTTTTGACATTATTGGCATAATAAATGTTTCTTCATTCCCTCACTTTAAATCTGAAGGTGACTTAAGTCCAAATAAAGCTTTATAGGCAGCATCTAGATAGGTGTTGTTTTTGTTTGTTTGTTTGTTTGTTTTGTCCATTCTGATGCCCTATCCAATGTCTTATGATTGGAGCATTTAGTCCATGTACATTTAGAGTGATTATTAATAGGTATATATTTAGTGCCATTCTACTAGTTGTTTTGCCATTGTTTCTTGATGTTTTCTCTGATCCTTTCTTGTCTGTAACACTTTTAGTCCTAGATTTCCACTCAAAGAGCCCGATTTAAATATTCTTTTCTTTTGACTGGTAGTACATTTATTTACTTCTTTTTAATATTTCTTTTTTTTTAATTTAAGCCCAAGTTAGTTACTTTATAGTGGAATACAGTTTCAGCAGTAGAATTTAGTGATCCATCAAGTACAAAATATAGCCAATACTCATCCCAAGTGCCGCCCGTAATGCCCATCACCCATTTAGCCCATACCCCTATTCAGTAACCCTCCTGGAACCCTGAGTTTCTTCTCTGTATTTAAGAGTCTCTTATCGTTTGACTCCCTCTCTGTTTGTATCTTATTTTTGCTTTCCTTTCACTACGTTCATCAGTTGTATTAAATTCCACAGATGAGAGAAATCATATGATGTGTGTCTTTCTCTGACATATTTTGCTTAGCATAATCAGGTCTGGTTCCATCCATGTTGTTGCAAATAGCAAGATTTCATTGTTTTTGATCGCCGAGTAATATTCCATTGTATGAATATACCACATCTTCTTTATCCATTCATCTGTCAATGGTCATTTGGGCTCTTTGCATAATTTAGCTATTGTTGATAATGTTGCTATAAACATTGCAGTGCATGTGCCACTTCGACTCAGCGTTAGTGTATCCTTTGGATAAATACGTAGCAGTGCAATTGCTGGGGCCTAGTGTAGTTCTATTTTTAGTTTTTCTGACGAATCTCCATACTATTTCCAGAGTGGCTACACCACTTTGCATTCCCACCAGCATTGCAAAAGCATCCCCTTTCTCTGCATCCTTGCCAACATCTGTGTTTTTCGGAGATGTTAATTTTAGCCATTCTGATAGGTGTGAGGGGATATCTCATTGTGGTTTAGATTTGTATTTCAGTGATGACAAGTGAGATTGAGCATCTTTTCATGTGTGACCAATCTGGATGTCATCTTTGTTAATGTGTCTCTTCATGTCTTTTGCCCATTTCTTCACTGGATTATTTGGTTTTTGGGTGTTGAGTGTGATAATTTTTTATAGATTTTGGATACTAACCCTTTATCTGATAAGTCACCTGCAAATATCTTCTCCCATTTCATTCAGTGGCCTTTCAGTTTTGCTGATTGTATCCTCTGCTCTGCAGAAGCTTTTTATCTTGAGGTCCCAATAGTTCATTTTGGTTTTTATTGCCCTTGCTTTGGAGACATGACAAGCAAGAAGTTGTTGTGGCCAGGATCAAGGAGGTAGATTGCCTCTTTTCTCCTCTAGGATTTTGATGGTCCCTTTCTTACATTTAGATCTTTCATCCATTTATAGGTGTGTGTGTGTGTGTGTGTGTGTGTGTGGGGGGGGGGGGGTTTAAGAACATAGTCGAGGTCCAATCTTCTCACTGTCCAGTTTTCCCAGTACCATTTGCTGAAGAGACTTTTGTTTTTCCATTGGATATTCTTTCCGGTGTTATCAAAGGTTACTTGGCCATATGTTTGAGGGTCCATTTATGGGTTCCCTATTCCGTTCCATTGATGTCTGTGTCCGTTTTTGTGCCCGTACCGTACTGTCTTGATGATTGCGGCTTTCTAATACACTATAAAGTCCAGATTTTAATGTCTCTAGCTTTGTTTTCTTTTTACATGACTTTGGCGATTTGGGGTCTTTTCTGGCTCCCTACAAATTTTAGAGTTGTTTGTTCTAGTTCTGTGAGGAATGCTAGTGTTATTTTGATAGGGATTGCATTGAATGTGTCGATTGCTTTGGGTAGTATTGACATTTTAATAATATTTGTTCTTCTCATCCATGAGCATGGAATGTTTTTCCATTTCTTTGTGTTTCTTCCATTTCTTTCATAGACGTTGTATGGTTTGTTCCTTTATTTTTTAATGTTTGTTTAATTTTGAGAGAGAGAAAGAGAGAGCACATGAGCAGGGGAGGGGCAGAAAGAGAGAGAGAGGGAGACACAGACTCTGAAGCAGGCTCCAGGCTCCGAGATGTCAGCACAGTGCCCGTCACGGGACTCAGACACACAAATGCGGGATCATGTCCTGAATCGAAGTCGGCACTTAACCAACTGAGCCACCCAGGCGCCCCTCTTTGTTTTAAGTGTACTGATCTTTTACCTCTTTGGTTATGTTTACCCCTGGGTATTTGATGGTTTTCGGTGCAGTTGTAAAGTACATCAATCCTTGATTTCTCTCTGCTGACTCATTATTGGTGTATAGAAATGCAGTCAACTTCTGTATATTGATTTTATATCCTGAGACTTTCCTGAATTCCAGTATCAGTCCTAACAGTTTTTCCATGGAGTCTTTTGGATTTCCTTGGAAAGTATCATGTCTGCGAAGAGGGAAAGTTTGACCCTCCTTGCCAATTTGGACGCCTTGTATTTCTTTTTGTTGTCTGCTTGCTGAGGTTAGGACATCCAACAGTTTGTGGAATAACAGTGGTGAGAGTGGACATCCCAGTCGTTTTCCTGACTTTAGGGGGAAAGCTCTCAGTTTTTCCTCATTGAAGATGATATTAGATGTGGGACTTTCGTATCTGGACATATTGATATTCAGACAAGATCTTTCTATCCTTCCTTTCATGAGTGCTTTTTTTTTTCATCAAGAAGGGATGCTGCATTGTGTCAAATGCTCTTTCTGCATCTATGGAGAGGATCATATGGTTGTTATCCTTTCTTTTATCAATGTGATGTATCACATCAGTTGATTTGCAGATATTGAATTGGTGGTGCATCCCGGGAATAAATCCAATTCATTGTGGTGAATAATTATTTGTATGTATTGTTGGATCCAGTTTGCTACTTTTTCTTGAGAATTTTTGCATCCAGGTTCATCAGGGAAATTAGTCTGTAGTTTTCCTTTTTGGTGGGGTCTTTGTCCAGTTTGGACTCAAGGCCAAGCTGGCCTTATGGAATGAGTTTGGAAGTGTTCCTTCCATTTCTCTGGTCATGACCTTGTTCTTTCATTTGGGATGCATTCCTCTTGTCTTGGCATTTTGTCTGAGTATTTGCCTTCTCTGTGTTACAAAAACTCATTACGTTAGCTGCCTGTGAGATGAATGGCTTTATGAAGAGGAGGTCATCTAGTGTCCAGGGCCTGACACGTCAGGGAGTGTCTGTGGTGTGTGTTGCATACACTGTTTTGTGTTCAGGCTGCACTGTCCTTCAGGCCAGTTTATGGACAATGTATGGTCCTTGGCCAGAATGTGCTGAGTTTTGTCTAGGTCAGCTCCAATCTGCTTCTTAAATGGGAGTTGAAATGTCTGCCACTCGAAGTGAAGCTCTGCAGAACTGTCTGGTCAAGAGAGGTGGTGTGGTCATGGGCTTCCGCTGGTCTCCTGGGGAAGGAACACCTCCATTGGGACTGAGGCAGGCCTGATTGACCTAGAAGGGCAATCTCACCAGAGCACAGGAATGTGGGGTGGTGTAAGCATCTTAGTGTTTCCAGCAGATGGCTCTGTGTTTATGCTGTGGGGAAGAGGAGGAAAATGGTCCCACACACCTCCTCTGTCTTAGCTCCTTTGTCCCCTCATTGTGAACACTGCCTCTCAGGGATGCTCTCCATGATGAGTGTATAATCGCCCCACTGTGTGCACCAGGCGATGTACAGGTCACTGTTTCCATACCATCTGCCTGTAAGTAGTTTGCTGCCTTCTCTCAAGGATTAGGCCAGTGCCCTCAGGGCTGTATCCCAGCCAAGCCTGATAACCTTTGAAACTCCACATTCTGGGGGTCTGGATCGCTTGGTTAAGTGTCCGAGTCTTGATCCTGGCTCAGATCATGACCTCGTGGTCATGGGCTTCTCTCTCTCCCTTTATTTCTGCCCCTCCCTTGCATGTGCTCTCTTTCTCTCTCTCTCTCTCTCTCTCAAAATAAATAAACTTAAAACAAATTTAGTGGCTTGGAATACCTTATTTAGGCGAGATTTCCTCCCTGAGGGAATGGCAGGGGACTATCAGTTAAATTTCCAGCAATGACTAGGAATTTCATTGCTGACTGGTTAAAGGTTACATTCCTACAGGAATGAATTTAGGGTTAGTGACATGAGGCCTTAACGTAAGTAACTCCATGATGGTCCTGTGAGTTTTCTTTACATTCCAAACGCATTACTTGCACATCAATTTTTTTTATTAAAAGCATAGCCCTAAATAATATTTTAGCCATCTACTGCCGGCCCGATGATCATATCCTGTAAAACTGTGACCATCTCCTAATCATAGATGAAGATCAACTCTGTGGCTCTAAGATTTTGTGACTCTAAATTACATTGATGTATGTTACTAAGATCTTTGTGAGTCTAGGTTACTGCTGGCCTTCTGAAATCTTTGACCCAGGGACATCCAGCCAGGTTTCTGAGCCATCACTTAGGCACAGAAGCACCCTTTCTAAGTCACCTCTTCCTAAAGCGTATCTTTCCCTCTGGTACTTTTGGGTCTTACCCTTTTGCAGATCACATGCTGTGATGGACATCCCCTCATGAAAACCTGTCAAAGTGGACGATAGAAACCTGCTTGCCTGTGACTGCCACTTCATGGTCACATCTTTTCCTTCTGAAACCCCTTGAACACCTTATCATTCTTCCAGCCTTTGCACATCTCTTTGATTTGAAAATATTTCATTCTCTTGTATTCCTGCTAAAAATATGTGTGAAAATATTAAAGCAAGGATTCTTTACAATAAGTGAGCCAGTCACAATGATCCATCTGGCCGTGTGTACGTATGTTTTCTTTTTTGGACACTGTTCAGGCATGATGTGAAGTACATCCTGTAAAATCTGAGTATCATTCATTATCTAGGATAACCGCCTTTATGGAAAGCCATTTAATGACATGTTCATTCCAGATCCGAAAAACACTTAATTTACATACCACATAATACAGTGGTGTCTACATACATTATTATCTTAAAATATGTAAAGTGGATGTTTCTATGAAGTGTATATCATGCATTCAGTTTTCTGTACCATGAATGCTATTATTTAAATTACACAATAGTAAGAACAACAAGAATAGGTACATGGCCATCACTAGTAACTAATACTAGAACTAGTCATATAGTATTAGGTGTTGAAAACATAAAACCATGATTACTAATAATCTTTTCAATCGTGGTGGGTTTCTAGTTACCAGAAAAATTGGGAAGATATTATTGAGTCTCCACATACATCAGAGTGTTTTCTGACTATTGATGTCCTCTAAGTTGATACATGATCACCATCAATATCCCAAAGAGATATGGTAGTATTAACTAATTTTATATTTGCATTCTGATTGCTTCAGCTTTAACCTCTTCTGTCCCAGACTCATCCCAGCTGGCACATGACAGTCATCCTGTCTCCTTCGGCTCCACTTGGCCATGACGATTTTTAGATTTTTCCATATTTTTCATAATCTGCAAAGTTTTGAGGGTACGTTTGTAGAATGTATTTTGTAGAATGATCCTTGGTTGGGATATGTGTAACGTTTGTTCAAATGCTTAGGCTGACTACTGTGTTTTGGAGCAGAAGATCCAGAGGCATAGTTCCATCCATAATTATCACTTCACATGAAGGTTGTTTACTCTGAAGATTGTGGTCTTTTGTGGTTCTGTACAAATTTTAGGACTGTTCTAGTTCTATGAAAAATGTTGTTGCTATTTTGATGGCGATTGCATTAATTGTGTCAGTTTCTTTGGGAAGTATAGACATTTCCATGAAATTTGTACTTCCGATCCATGAGTATGGAATATCCTTCCATTTTTTTGTGTCATCTTGTGTTTCTTTCATCACTGTTTTATACTTTTCAGAGTATAGTTTGCTCACCACCTTGGATAGATTTATTCATAGATACCTTATTATTTGGTGTACAACTGTAAATGGGACTGTTTTCTTAATTTCTCCCTCTACTGCTTCATTATTGTCTAGAAATGAAACAGATTTCTGTACAATGATTTTGTATCCGGTGACATTGCTGTACTCATTTATCACTTCTAGCAGTTATTGGGTGGAGTCTTTAGGGTTTTCTATATATAGTATCATGTAATCTGCAAAGTGTGAAAGATTCACTTCTTCCAGATTTGGATTAGTTTTTCTTTTCTTTTCTTTTCTTTTCTTTTCTTTTCTTTTCTTTTCTTTTACTTTACTTTAATTTACTTTACGTTGTTTTGTTTCGTTTCGTTTTGTTTCGTTTCATTTCGTTTGATTTACCTGCTGGCTGTAGCTTGGACTTCCAGTGCTATGTTTATTAAAAGTGGTAAGAGTAAACATCCTTGTCTTTTCCCTGACCTTATAGGGAAAGCTCTCAGATTTTCTCCATTAAGGTTGATTATAGCTGCAGGGTTTTCATAGAAAACATTTATTGCATTGATGCATGTTCCCTGTAAACCTACTTTAGGGGGTTATAATCATGAATGGATGTTGTAGTATGTCAAATGCTTTTTCTTCATGTATTGAAATGACCGTATGGTTCTTTTCTTTTAACGTTTATTAATTTTGAGAGAGACAGAGTGTGAGCAGGGAAGGGACAGGAAGGGAGTGGGAGACACAGAGTTTGATGGAGGCTCTTGGCTCTGAGCTTTCAGCACAGAGTCTGATTGGGACTTGAACTCACGAATAAAGGGGTCATGACCTGAGCTGATGTCGGACTGCTAAAGGATTGAGCCACCCAGGTGCCCCGATCATATGGTTCTTATCCTTTCTCCTGTTGATATATTGTATCACATTGATTGATTTGCGAATACTGAACCACCCTTGCAGTTTGGGAATAAATCCCACTTAATTGTGGGATATATTTACAGTTGTTATATCTCCTTTTGGACTGTACCCTTTACTGTTATATAACGTCCTCCTCTGTCTCTTGTTATGTACTTTAAGTGTATTTTTTCTGATACAAGTATTGTTACTCTAGCTTTTTTTTCATCCGTTCTTACACCCTATGTCTCTAGGTTGGAGCATTCATTCCATTTACCTTCAAAGAAATTATCGCTATGTATGTATGTATTGTCATTTTATTACCTGTTTTCTTGTGGTTTCTAATGATTTTCTCCGATCGTTTCTTGTCTGTCTTTCATGTTTTGCTTATTTTCTTTAGTGAAGTATTTTAATTTATTTATCTTTATTCTTAGCATATTTGTGACTGGTTTCTGATATATGGTTACTGCTGGGTTATTTATATAACCTCTTCTGTGTTTAGCAGTTTGTATTAAGCTGATGGTCATTTACCTTGGAACCCATTATTTTCTCCTCCTTAGGTTTTTGGTAGGTGTTATTATATTTCAAATCCATATCTCTGAGTTCCTTAACTATTTCTTACAAAAATATTCATGTTTTACTTGATTTGTGTCTTTTACCTCTATAGTGTCACTTTTGGTCTCTCCACTCAAAGAGTCCCTCTTAATATTTCTTGCAGGACTGGTTTAGTGGTACAAACACCTTTAGTTTTTGTTTGGGAAAGTCTGTGTCTCCTTCCATTCTGAACGATAGACTTGCTGGATAGAGTATTCTTGGCTGCTGATTTTTCCATTCAGCACTTTGAATATGTGATGTCACTCTCTTCTCGCTTGCCAAATATCTGTTCAGAAATCTGGTAGCTAGCCTTATGGGTCTTCCCTTCTAAGTGAAGGTCTCTTTGTGTTGCTGCATTTAAGAGTTTTTCTTTATTGTCACTGTAATTTGCAAGTTTGCTTACAATATGTCTGGATGTTGGCCTGATTTTGTTCATTTCGATGTGAATTCTCTAGCCTCCCAGATGTGGATGTTTGTTTCCTCCCCCAATTAGGGCATTTTTCAGCTATTGTTTCCACAAATAAATTTTCTGCCCCCTTTTCTCTTTCTTCTGAGACTCCTACAATATCAATATTGTTATCTTTGCTGTAGTCACTGAGTTCCCTTAGTCTCATCTCACGTTGCAGAATTCTGTTCTCTCTCTTTGGTTCAATGTGATTAATTTCCATCACTCAGTCTTCGAGGTCACTGGTTTGCTCCTCTGCTTCTTCCATCCCTTTGTTAGTTCCAGCAAGCGTGTCTCTCCTTTATTGTGTCCTAAATGTCTACTGTATTATTTCTTATCTCTAGTCAGGGGTCTCACTCTTCTACTCATTTCACAACTCTAATGAGTATCCTTATGATCATTGCTTTAAATTCTGTATCAGGTATGTTAGCTACATCTCTTTGGCTTAGATCGCTGGCTGTGGCTTTGACTAGGTCTTTCATTGTGGATAAACATCTCTGTGTGTCCATTTTGTCTGTCTCTCTGTCTCTATTTCTCTGTGTTAAGAAAGTCAGCTGTACCTTCTGCTCTTGAAACTAATAACGTTATGAAGAAGAGGTCCTGGAGAACTCAGCAGTGCGCGTCTCCATTTATAGGACCTGGACCTTCAGGAGGCTATCGTATGGGTACTGTTCACAGCCTGCTGCTGTGTCTGGGTTCTTTTTCCTTTCAGTGCAGGTGTCTGCACTGATTGCGTGCTGTTGTGGGCTGTGCTTTGTCTCAGTGGTGTTAGTGGGACCCAGGCAGGCCAGCTGTGGGGTGGTATGCTCGCTGGATAACTTGGGCACACGGCAGGAGTGTTAGAAAATTTCACGGGGCTACCAGTCCTATGCCAGATTTCCCGATGTCCTTTGTTGCCTGGGGGCTGTGGACCAGCGGTGGAAGCTAGGGGCTTGAGGATACGCACAGAGCATGTCGGTCCCTGGGGACTTGTGGCTTAGTGAGACAGAGGAGGGTGCCTGGATATGTACAGCTGGGTGAGGTGCAGATGTGTACAGCATGCTGTGGCAGCTATGCATGCAGCTTGTCAGACAGGGTGCCCTTGTGGTTTGAAAAATGTTTGCCCTGAGACCAGCAGGCTTGGTTTGGTGAGTCCCCTAGTGAACCCTTGGGACTGGCGCACTGCTAATGGGTTAGTTAGCAAGTGTCTGTGCAGCCTCACCCTCTTGTGGGTGCTTCTATGCTTATTCTGGGAGGCTGGGGGAGAAGAATGGTGCCTGTGAGCTCCCTCATTGTTGGAGAAGTCCTCCAACACACTCAGAAATCAGCATGAATACATCTGTCTCCTGTTCCCTCAGTATTGTGTAAAATGCCATGTTTACATTGCCTCTCTACACACGCAGGGATCTGGCTATCACTCATTCTTCTGGATCTCCCAGTGCTGGGTCAGCTGACCTCCAAAGCTCCTGTATCTGAACACAAAGGCATTCAGCCCGTCTAAGTTTTAATGCCCAATGTTATGGAGATTAGTCTTCCCTGTATGACCTCCCTGGTGTGAGGGCTCACTTTTTCTGCCCCTTCTGCAGGCAGACAGCCTCCACCTTTCTGACATTTCCGTTCCACTTCCAGACAACTGTATGGGCCATTGGTCATGTAGGCCTCAGTAATCCTTTCAGGAAGCTGCAGCCGGGCCTGAAAACGACATGCTGAGGTTCCAGGTTCTATCTGGAGTAATCTTGTACTGCTTCTGGATCCCAGGCGGGTGTTGTTGTCAGACTTTGGTTTTGGGTGCCCATGGGTAAGAGCCTTAGCTAGGGTAAGGGTTCCATCCAGGGTTGTCGCCAGGCTGAAACAACACCACTGTTGTGAATTCAATGGAGGGCTGATGTGAGGGAACATGTGTGGCTGTGAGTCTGCTGTAGAGTTAGTGCTAGATATGGTTATGTTTAGGGTGAGGGTTATTTTTCGGTTCACCGTTAGGGTTAGGTCCCAGGTGACTGAAGGCAGTGACTCTACAGCAAAGCAGTTGTCTTCCTGAAGGCCTGAGTGCAGTACAGAAGGGAGGGTTTTGGTTAGCATTAGTTTTTGGGTTCCAAAGCCAGACAAACATATGACCCACCCTTCGGGTAGGCCTCAGGATTCTTCTCGTGCAGCTGCTGTCGTGCTTTGGATATGACATGGTGATGTTTCACGTTTCATGCCTAATATTTATGCACCGATTCTCAATCCCATGTACGTGCTGATGTCAGACTTTGTAAATGAGTCCCCATGGGGATAGACACTTAGCTATGGTCAGGGTTCAGTATGGGGAAGTCGTCAAGTCCGAAGCGACACCAGTGTTTTGAATTCCATGGAGGGCTGAAGTGAGGGCACATGCGCGGCTGTGAATCTGGTTTTGAGTTAGTGTGCTAGATAGGGTTAGGTGTAGGGTGAAGGTTATGGTTAGGGTTATGATTAGAGTTAGGGTTAGGTCTCAGGAGGCTCTAGGCACTGAACCCACAACAGTGGTGTTGTCTCCACGAAGGGGTGAGTGGTGTCCCCAAGGGAGGGTGTCAGTCAGGACTAGTCTTTGGTTTCCAAGGCCAGACAAATGTAAGGGCCACCCTTCGGGTAGGCCTCAGGATTCGTCTCGTGCAGCTGCAGTCGCACTTTTGAAATGAGATGGTGATGTTCCACATTCCATGTCTAATATTTCTGTACAGATTCTTGAAACAGTGTGCATGCTGTTGTCAGACTTGGAATTGGGTCCTGACGGGGAGAGAGCCTTTCCTAGGTTTTGGGTTAGGTCCGGGGAAGTCAGCAGGAGTGAATCGACTCAAGTTTCATGATCTCCCTCGAGGACTGAATTGAGGGCCCTTGTGACAGTTCGGGTCAAGTGTAGGATTTGGATTAATGTTAGGGTTAGGTGTGGGGTGAGGGTTATGGTTAGGGTTACATTAGGGCTAGGGTTAGGTCCCAGGAAGCTCTAGGCACTGACCTCACTGCAGAGCAGTTTTCTCCCCGATGGGCTGAATGGAGTACACAAAGGAAGGTGCCAGTCAGGATTAGTCTTTGGGTTCCAATGCCAAACAAATATTGGGCAAGCTTCATATAGGCTTCAGGAATCCTCTCATTCAGCAGCAGTTCCGCTTTGAAAATGACATAGTGATGTTCCAGCTTCCATGTTGAGTATTTCTGCACTGATACTCTAACCCGTGTGTGTGCTCTTGTCAGACTTTGGAATTGGGTCCCTTTGGGGACACAGCCTCAGTTAGGGTTAGGTTTCAGTCCAGGGGCGTCACCAGGGCAGAAGCCAGAGCAGTTTTGTGAATTCCATGGGGGGCTGAAGTGAGGGTATGTGCGTGGCTATGGGTCTGGTGTAGCTTATTGAGGTTGATAGGGTTAGGTATAGGGTAAGGATTATGTTTAGGATTAGGGTTAGGTTTAGGTCCCAGAAGACTCCAGACACTGATCCCCCAGCAGAGCTGGTGTTAACCAGAAGGGCTGAGTGGAGTACACAAGGGAAGGTGTCGGTCAGGATTAGCCTTTGACTTCCAAGGTCAGAGAAATGTATGTGTCACCCTTTGTGTAGGACTCAGGAAGCTTCTCATGCAGCTGCAGTCGTGTTTTGGAAATGACATGGTGATGTTCCACTTTCCATGCCGAGTATTTTTGCACTGATTCTCGAACCAGTGTGCATGCTCTTGTCAGATTTGGATTTGGGCTCCCATGGGATAGAACCTTAGCTAGGGTTATGGTTCAGTCCTGGGACGTCGCCATGAATGAAGCGACACCACTGTTGTGAACTCCATGGAGGGCTGAAATTAGGAACACGCGTGGCTGTGGATCTTGTTTAGAGTTAGTGTGATAGATAGGGTTAGTTGTAGTGTGAGGGTTATGGTTATGTTACAGTTAGTGTTTGGGTTAGGTCCCCGGAGGCTCCAGGCACTGACCCCACAGCACAGCAGTTGTATCCCCAAATGCTGAATGGAGTACACAAGGGAGGGTGCTGGTCAGTATCAGTCCTTAGGATCCAAAGGTGGAGAGACGTATGGGCCACCCTTCGAATAGGCCTCTGGAATCCTGTCGTGCAGCTGCAGTCACGCTTTGGAAATAACATGGTGATGATATATATTCCATGCCAAGTATTTCTACACCTATTTTCGAAACCTTGTGTGTGCTATTGTCAGATTTTGGACTTGGTTCCCCATGGGAGAGACACTTAGATAGGTTTAGGGTTTGGTCCAGGAATGTCACCAGGGCCGAAGCAACTCCAGTGTTTTGAATTCCATGGAGCTCTGAAGTTAGGGCACATGCGCAGCTGTGGGTCTGGTGTAGACTTAATGAGATAGGGTTCAGTGTAGGGTGATATGTATGGTTAGGGTTACTGTTAGGTTCAGGTTTAGGTCCCACGAGACTCCAGACACTGACCCCAAAAAGAGCAGGTGTCAACCTGAAGAGCTGAGTGTAGTACACAAGGGAGGGTGCCCATCAGTCTTCGTATTTGGGTTCCAAGACCAAACAAATGGATGGGCCACCCTTTGGGTAGGCCTCAGGATTCCTCCCGTGCAGCTGCAGTCGCGCTTTGGAAGTGACATGGTGATGTTCCAAGTTCCATGCCAACTATTTCTGGACCAATTCTTGAACCACTGTGAGAGCTGTTGTCAGACATTGGAATTGGGTCCCAATGCATACAGAGCCATAGCTAGGGTTAGAGTTCGTTCCAGCGGTGTGGCCATGGCTGAAGAGACTCCAGTCTCGTGATCTCACTGGAGGGCTGAATTGAATGCCCATGCAAGTGTGCGGGTCAAGTGTAGTGTTTGGGTTAGAGATAGGGTTAGGTGTAGGTTGAAGTTTAAGATTAGAGTTATAATTAGAGTTAGGTCCTTACCCAGCAAGCTCCAGGCACTGAACGCACAGCAGAACAATTGTCTCCCCGAAGGGCTGAGTGTAGGACACAAGGGAGGGTGCCTGTCAGGATTAGTCTTTGGGTTCCAAGGCCAGGCAGATGTATAGGCCACCCTTTGGGTAGGCCTCAGGAGTCCTCTTGTGCAGCTGCAGTCGTGCTTTTGAAATGACATGGTTATGTTCCACGTTCCATGCTGAGTATTTTTGCACCGATTCTCGAACACTTGTGGTTGCTGTTGTCAGATTTTAGAATTGGGTCCCCATGGGAAGAAAGCCTTAGCTAGGGTTAGGGTTCAGTCCAAGGAAGTTGACAGGGCTGAAGCGACTCCAGTCTCATGATCTCCCTCGAGGGCTGTGTTGAGGGCCCTAGCGAAGGTGGGGGTCAAGTATAGGGTTCAATTAGAGATAGGGTTAGGTGTAAGTTGAGGGTTATGTTTAGGGTTATGGTTAGGGTTAGTTTTAGGTCCCAGGAGGCTCCAGGCACTGAACCCACAACAGTGCAGTTGTCTCCCCAAAGGGCTGAGTGGAGTACATAAGGGAGCGTGCCGGTCAGTATCAGTTCTTAGGATCCAAGGCCAGAGAGATGTTTGGGCCACCCTTGTTATAGGCCTCAGGAATCCTGTCTTGCAGCTGCGATCACACTTTGCAAAGACATGGTGATGTTCCATGTTCCATGCCGAGTATTGTTGCATCGATTCTCGAACCCGTGTGCATGCTGTTGTCAGACTTTGGAATTGGGTCTCCATGGGGATAGACACTTAGCTATGGTAAGATTTCGGTACAGGGAAGTTGCTAAGGCCGAAGCGACACCAATGTTGTTAATTCCATGGAGGGCTGAAGTGAGGGCACATGTGCGGCTGTGGATCTGGTTTATTTTTCATGTGCTAGATAGGGTTAAGTGTAGGGTGAGGGTTATGGTTAGGGTTATGTTTACGGTTAGTGTTAGGTCCCAGGAGGCTCTCCATCCATGTAGTTTCAAATGGCAAGATTTTATTCTTTTTGATGGATAGGTAATATTCCATGGTGTGTGTGTGTGTGTGTGTGTGTGTATGTACGTAGGTATGTATATATGTATGCACACACACATATACATACTATGTATATACATATGTATATATACCACGTCTTTATCCATTCATCCATAGATGGACATTTGGGCTTTTTCCATACTTTAGCTATTGTTGATAGTACTGCTATAAACTTTGGGGTTCACGTGTCCCTTCGAAGTAGCATATCTGTATCCCTTGCACAAATACCTACTAGTGCACCTGCTGGGTTGTAGAACAGTCCTCTTTTTCATTTTTTGAGGAACCTACATACTGTTTTCCAGAGTGGCTGCACCAGCAGTGCAAGCCAGTGCACCAGCAGTGCAAGAGTTCCTCTTTCTCCATTTCCTCGCCAACATCTGTTGTTGCCTGCGTTGTTAATGTTAGCCATTCTCACAGAGGTGAGGGGGTGTTTCATTGTGGTTTTAATTTTTGTATTTTCCTGATGATGAGTGATTTTGAACATTTTTTCATGTGTTGGTTGGCCACCTGGATGTCTTCCTTGGAGGAGTGTTTGCTCATGTCTGTGCCCATTTCTTCATGGCATTACTTGTTTTTTGGGTGTTGAGTTTGGTATGTTCTTTATAGATTTTGAATACTAATCCTTTATCTCATATGTCATTTGCAAATATCTTCTCCCATTCTGCTGGTTGCCTTTTAGTTTTTCTGATTGTTTCCTTCTCTGTGCAGAAGCTTTTTATTTTGATGAGGTCCTAATAGTTCAGTTTTGCTTTGGTTTCCCGTGCCTCTGGAGACGTGTTGAGTAAGAAGATGTGGACACCAACATTAAAAGGTTTTTGCCTGCTTTCCCGTTGAGGATTTTGATGGCTGCCTATCTTACATTTAGGTCTTTCATCCGTTTTGAGTGTCTTTTTGTGTGAGAAAGTGGTCCAGGCTCATTCTTCTGCATATCACTGTCCAGTTTTCCCAACACACTTGCTGAGGAGACTGTTTTTATTCCATTGGATCTTCTTTCTTTGGTCAAAGATTAGTTGGCCATACATCGGTGGGTCCAATTCTGTGTTCCTATTCTGTTCCATTGATCTGAGGGTCTGTTCTTGTGCCAGTACCATACTGTCTTGATGATTACAGCTTTGTAACACAGCTGGAAGTCCAGGATTGTGATACCTCCTACTTAGGTTTTCTTTTTGAAGATTGCTTTGGCTATTTGGGGTCTTTTCTGGTTCCATACAAATTGAAGGATTTTTTGTTGTAACTCTGTGAAGAATGCTGGTGTTATTTCGATAGGCATTGTGTTGAATATGTAGATTGCTTTGGGTACTATTGACATTTTAACAATATTTGTTCTTCCTATCCAGGCGCATGGAATGTTTTTCGTTTTTGTGTGTTTGTCATCTTCAATTTCTTTCATAATCTTTCTATAGATTTCAGTGTACAGATTTTTCACCTCTTTGGTTAGATTTATTCCTAGGTATTTTATGGGTTTTTGTGCAATTGTAAACGGGATTGATTCTGTGATTTCTCTTTCTGTTGCTTCTTTGTTTGAAGAGAAATGCAAGAATGCAATTAATTAAATTAATGCAAATAATGCAATTAATTAAATTAAATGCAAGAATGGAATTAATTTCTGTGCATTGATTTTATATCCTGCCACTTTGCTGAATTCATGGATCATTTTAGCAGGTTTTGGTGGAATCCTTTTATCAAGAAAGGATGCTGTATTTTGCCAAATGCTTTCTCTGCATCTATTGAGTGCATCGTGTGGTTCTTGTCCCTTATTTTATTGATATGATGAATCATATTGATTATTTTGTGGATATGGATCCAGCCTTGCATTTCAGGTATAAATCCCACTTGGTCGTGGTGAATAAAGTTTAAATGTATCGTTGTATCTGGTTGGCTAATATATTGTGGAAGATTTTTGCGTCCATGTTCATCACGAAAATTGGTCTATACTTCTCCTTTTTAGTGGGATCTTTGTCTACTTTTGGAATCCAGGTAATGCTGACTCATAGGAAGAGTTTGGATGTTTTCCTCCATTTCTATTTTTGGGACAGCTTCAAGAAAATAGATGTTAACCCTTCTTAAATGGTTGGTAGAACTCTTCTAGAGAGCCATCTGGCCCTGAGCTCTTGATTTTTGGGAGATTTTTGATTACTAATTCAATTCTTTACTGGTTATGGGTCTGTTCAAATTTTCTATTTCTTCCTCTTTCAGTTTTCATAGTTTGTATATTCCTAGGAATTAGTCCATTTCTTCCAGATTGCCCATTTTATTGGTATATAATTGCTGATAATATTCTCTTATTCTTGTTTTTCTGCTGTGTTGGTTGTGATCTCTCCTCTTTCATTCTTGATTTTATTTATTTGGGTCCTTATTCTTTTTGATCCAACTGGCTGGTGGTTTACCAATTTTATTAATTATTTCAAAGAACCAGCTTCTGGTTACATTGATCTCTTGTGTTTGTGTGTGTGTGTGTGTGTGGGGGGGGGTTGTTGTTGTTTGTTTTTGTTTTTATTTTCAGTTTTTAAAGCATTGAGTTTTGCTGTAATCTTTATCATTTCTTGTCTTCTGCTGGGTTTGGTTTTTATTTGATGATCTTTTCCATTACTTTAAGGTATAAGCTTAGGTTGTGTACCTGAGACTTTTCTTCCCTCTTTAGGAAGGCCTGGATTGCTAAACTTCCTCTTATGACTACGTTTGCTGCATCCCAGAGGTTTTGGGCTGTGGTGTTATCATTTTTATTGGCTTACATGTACTTTTTAATTTTCCCTTTAACTTCTTGGTTCACCCATTCATTCTTTTTTTTTAATTTTAGTTTTTATTATTTACAATGTACATCCAAATTAGTTACTATATAGTTCAACAGTTATTTCATGAGTAGATTCCTTAGTGCCCCTTATCCATTTAGTCCATCCCCCCCACAACCCTTCCAGTAACCCACTGTTTGTTCTCCATATTTATGTGTGCGCTTCTTTTGTACACCTCCCTGTTTTTATATTATTTTTGTTTCCCTTCCATTGTATGTTCATCTGTTTTATCTCTTAAAGTCCTCCTATGAGTGAAGTCATATGATATTTGTCTTTCTCTGACTACTAATTTCACTTAGCATAATACCCTCTAGTTCCACCCATGTAGTTGCAAATGGCAAGATTTCATTCTTTTTTATTGCTGAGTAATACTCCATCTCTCTCTCTCTCTCTCTCTCACACACACACTACATTTTCTTTATCCATTCATCCATCAATGGACATTTGGGCTTTTTCCATACTTCGGCTATTGTTGATAGTGGTGCTATAATCATGGGGGTGCAAGTGTCCCTTCAAAACAGCACACCTGTATCCCTTAGATAAATGCCTAGTATTGCAATTGCTGTGTCGTAGGATAGTTCTCTTTTTAGCTTTTTGAGGAGCCTCCATCCTGTTTTCCAGAGTGGCTGCAGCAACTTGCATTCCACCATTCATTGTTCAGTAGGATGTTCTTTAGTCTACAAGTATTTGTTATCTTTCCAAATTTTTTCTTGTGGTTGATTTCAAGTTTCATAGCATTGGGGTCTGAAACTATGCATGGTATGATCTCTATCTTTTTGTACTTGTTGAGTACAAGTAAACATAAAATTATTTATGTTTGTTTATTTTAGAGAGAGAGAGACACAGCATGAGTGGGGAGGGGCAGAGAGAGAGGGAGACATAGAATCCGAAGCAGGCCTCAGACTCTGAGCTGTCAGCACAGAGTCCGACACAGGGCTCAAACTCACAAACCATGAGATGACGACCTGAGCTGAAGTCAGATGCTTAACTGACTGAGCCCCCCAGCCACCCACTTTAATGAAGTTTTAAATGACACCGTTCAAAGTACACTTGCTACTTTGCAAACTCAGAGAGAGAGAAAGAAATGTGAAGAAACAGGAAGTGGTAAGAGTTGGCTGCTGAGTTTTACCGTAATTTGGCTTTGGAGGCTTTTTTTCATTGGGTGAAGTGAGCACAGCATATTTGCCTGCCATTTACCACAGGAGACAGTGGGCCTCTGGGAGCCAAAACTCTTTCTTTTTTTTTTTTTTCAATATATGAAATTTATTGTCAAATTGGTTTCCATACAACACCCAGTGCTCATCCTAAAAGGTGCCCTCCTCAATACCCATCACCCACCCTCCCCTCCCTCCCACCCCCCATCAAAACTCTTTCTGACCAATGAGCTGGAATTTTACTAAGACCGCCAAGATGAGTTTTGCTATTTCAAGGACTAGGAGTTATCTTTTATTTTCACAACTAGGTAATTATCACATCATTCAACTCTACCCTCCAAGATATGTAGAAAATACCCAAATATAGTTGAGAGAGAAAGGGTTATAGCCAAAGTGTATGAACCTTTCCCTTTAAAAAAAATATGTTTAAATTATGCTTTATGATTTTTTTTTTAATTTTAATGAGGGGGCATGCAAGTGGGGGAGAGGGGCAGAGGGAAAGAGAGAGAATCTTAAGCAGGATTCACACTCAGTGTGGAGCCCAACACAGGTCTGGATCACATGATCCTACAATCGTGACCTGACACAAAATCAAGAATCTGATGCTCAACTGACTGAGCCACCCAGGTGCGCAATAGTCTCTTTCTCTCTGAATGCTGAATAGTAAATTTTCAACGTGAATGGGGGATAAACAGGCATACATACATACATACATACACCACTAAGAAAGCCATGAGTTGTTAGACATGACTATTTTCCATCATCTTTGTCTTCTAGTTATATTCATGCCTCTCGTGTTTGTTGATTGCAATGCACGATCTTGCTGTGTGAGGTACAAATTGTTGTGTGATCAGTTTTCCGTGAAAGTCTTTCCTCATATCTGTCTTAACCACAAGGTGCCAATGTTGAATTCGAGGATGTAGAGCTAAGAGCCTTGAGGTCCAATAACTGTCAACTAGAAGTTATATTTTCTGTTGGGGAGAAATCCCCATATGATGGCAATGACTTTGCATTGGTAAGGGAAAGAATACTTTCATGCCTTCATGGTTCTTGCCTTTTTTCTGTCTCACCAAAATCAAGACTCAGGTCACGTGCACGTTTATCAAGAAAACACCTTTTTTTCCCCCCAGAAAATAAAAACGCCCTGGAAGACAAGTGTGATGCATTGAGGTCTGTGAAAGCCACAAAGGAAGCAAAAGTCAAACAGCTGAAGGAGAAAGCACATAACCTGGAAGAATTCTATGAACAAAGAAAAGTGCCTACAAAAAAGTAAGATGGGGGCACTTGGGTGGCTCAGTCGGTTGAATGTCCAAATTCGGCTCAGGTCATGATCTCACAGTCCATGAGTTCAAGCCCCATGTCGGGCTCTGTGTTGACAGTTCAGAGCCTGGAGCTTGCTTTGGATTCTGTATCTTCCTCTGGCCCTACCCAGCTCACACTCTGTCTCTATCAAAAAATGAATAAACGTTAAAAAAATTTAGAAAAGTAAGATGTTCATGTGAGAACTGTCACAAGGACCGGATTGTATGGGAGAACATGGCAGCCAGTAGAGATAATTGTATTTCTTTTGGAACTGGGTCCAGAGTATTTTTGCCCAATGCATTCAGTAGAATTGGACCTTCCCTTCCTACCTTGCTTTCTGTAATGTAACCTGCATTTTCCTTTCTGTCCTAAGTGCTTGTCACACATTGTGTTATGTTTTGGGGGCAGAAGAGGGAAGGTACCATCATTAATAACTTTAATACCTGGATCCACTCTGGATCCACCTACACTGTCCTATAGGTTTCAATCGCATCACACTGTTTTGTCATCCAGCAATTAGGTCATTTTTGTCCAGGACCAGACATGGGTCAAAAATGTGTGGGGAAAAAATGAATTATCTTGCTGCAGAAACAGTGGAAGTTGCTTTCTGGAAAGTGGGTAGGGGTACCAGCAGTACTGGATCCCTGCATCCATTCTGCCAGTGAGATTGTTCACTGCAGGCCCAATCCCTAAGAAAGTCAAGTTGTTTCCTGCCCCCTGATTTTTCAAGTGTAACTCTTCTGAGTCTTGGCCAAAGCCCGCAGCTTCACTAGGGCTCATCTTTGCTGGCCGCCCTTGAACTACACTTGTTTACTTCTAAGTCTGTGCCCATAAAGTTTTTCAGCTTCTTTGCCGTTCAAATGTATGCCCCCCACATCAATAATGAGTCCTAGGGAGTTTGGGTCCAACTGCCAGCCTGGCTTTGTCCTGGGCTTCCTTCTCCGTCTTGGTCTTGTGTGTCTTCGTGGGGTTGTCAGATACTTGGTGCATTCAGTCACATGTTTCCTCCTTTGTACAGTATTTCCTTTTGTTCTCGGGAGTAGATGGGGGACTTTATGGTCCCTCACTCATGTTGGAAAGTGAAGTCTTCTCTTCCCTGGAGACTCACCTTTATGTTCGTCCTTCCCACAGCTGGGGTTAGGGCTTGCTCTGTCTCACTGGCATCTTGTTTTTGTTAACTCGTAAGCTCTTTCTGTGAGTGGGTACAGCACCCTGACCACCTCTCTATCTTCAACCCCTTACAACAGAGCCACTACATTACAACCACTCCAGCAAGCATTTGCCAAAGGACTGCCTGAGAGGCCAGAAGGAAATGCATGTGCCTTTTTCTGTCTAGTGCTTTTGTGTCATTTTCTAAGAGATTTTCAATTTTGCATGTGATTCTTGAGTACATCAAGTGTCAAGTTGAAATCATCTCAGTCAACACCACAAAGAAAATAGTCTGAGGGCAACACAGCAACCCAGCCTTGCCAAGCATTGCCTTTTGCTGCCTTCACTATCAATGGAATGAGTCTTGTTGAAGTAGATTTGGCTCCATGAAGTTGAGAGTTTTCCACCTGAAATCTCTTTCCTGGAAGTAAACCCAGACTGTGTGACTGTTCATATCAGGTTGTACGTCAGGAGATGATGTTGTTTTAAGATTGGCCTTTTGAAGGTGGAGGCAGGCATTGCAGTCCTGAACTCTAGCAATGTCTGGGAGTGAGCTGCAAGGTTAGTGAAACCATATTCTGGAAGGTCGTCTTTCAGGTGATTGCCTGTGTCATGGTACAACTTTTGGACTGAGAGTCAGGGCTCCCCATGGAGGTGTAAGACTAGTGATGATCCCCTGCTTCATCCTAATGGGTACAGTTGGTCAGATATGGTTTTTCACTCACTGATGAAATGAGTCTTCACCATATCAAACAAAAGACCAACTCTGGGAAGGCACAAAGTACAATGTTATTTGATGACTTTATGATAAAGGAGAGGAAACAAGAGAACTAGAAAGACAGTTCCAATAGTAGAGACGTGGCAGCAGACAGAAGTTGAATTTTCTTGAACTTAAATGGAGTGTTCACTTCATTTCTCTGATTGGGTTGTCAGTCTGTGCATTTATGGGAGAAGTGGGGGAAGGGATATTTGCATAGGCCTTCAAGAATGCTGGGAGGTAAAAAGGGGGAACTTAGGAAGCTGAAAATGACACTGTGAACTGGCGGCAAAGAAGAATCAGCTGGCAGCTGCAGGTAAAATTTGAAAATAGCTACAGAAGGGGCACCTGGGTGGCTCAGTCGTTTAAGCGTCCAACTTCAGCTCAGGTCATAATTTCACAGTCCGGGAGTTCGAGCCCCGTGTCAGGCTCTGTGCTGACAGGTCAGAGCCTGGAGCCTGTTTCAGATTCTGTTACATCTTTCTCTGTCCCTCCCCCGCTCATGCATGTGCTCACTCTCTCTCTCTGTCTCAAAAATAAACATTAGGAAAAAAAGAAAATAGCTACAGAAGAAATAAACAAGTACAAGTGAGTTCAGCTAGTAATTACCAGCAGCTCATGAAACCGATGTTATTTTTTGGTTTTTAATCTTTTTGCAATGTTTAAAGTCAACATATGCATAGAGTATTAACAGATAAAAAAGGTAAGTTTTAGAAAGAATAAAACAATTAAGTTTCTAAACATTTGCAGATCTCAAGTAGTGACCAGACTGTGTGGAAACTTTGTCCATGCTAACATTCCTCGGGGGTGGTGTCAATTGTCATAATCTGTAGGAAAGCAGTGTGTCTTACAATGAATCATACCCATCAACGTGGTAGTGCCATTTCATGGCCCTCGTCTTTGCAACCCTGGGAAACATGGTGAGGATATAAGTTATAGAAGAATAGATCTTTATGATAAAAGACACTTGTCACATGATGAGTTAGAGAAAGATTGAAATTGGGAAGGAATTCTATGAACTCTGAACCCTACAGGCATGGAATAATGAGTAAGGAAAGGATGTAACAATAGCTTTGATCCTACTGTACATTGATAATCATGTGCAAAGTGTTTCATGTGTAAGAATAAATTGTATCAGGGGACAGATATGAGGTTTTTGGGAACGTGGGCAGCTTATGAGCCAAAGCATAAGAGACTCTTAAAAACTGAGAACAAACTGAGGGTTGATGGGGGGTGGGAGGGAGGGGAGGGTGGGTGATGGGTATTGAGGAGGGCACCTTATGGGATGAGCACTGGGTGTTGTATGGAAACCAATTTGTCAATAAATTTCATATATATAAAAAAAATAAAATAAAATCATACCCAATATTGGGCCTTATCTGACAAGAGCAATTGTAACTCACAGGCAACAAATTGAACAAACATGGCAACAGCTGCAGCAGGCAGAGCTCACCTTTAGATACCAGGTAACCTGAGTTCTGCCTGACATACTGAACCCTTAGCACCTCATGCGGGTGAGTGTAGTGGCCCTTGGAATCCCTAACCATGGGCTTTTCATTGTTGGCTTTTTCAGCTTGCAGTTCATGAGAAGAATGCTCAGGACAACTAGGCAAGTGTTTTCTTGTTTCCTCCTCTTTCTTTGGTGCACAGTCTGGCACCACCTTCTGACTGAAGGTGGAGGTGTTTTTTCTCCCCCAGATCAAGACTCAGATCTGGGACAGAGAGATGGCGGAGCAGAGCAGGGAGGTCGCTTACTTGAAATACAGGTGTGGTCATTTGACTTGCGTTTTTATGGGTGTTTCCAGGGATGACGCCTGCACTGTTAGTTGTCTAGTAGATGACGTGGTGTTGCAACTCTTATAGAAGTCCATTATTTTTCTGTATCCAAGACTGGACGGGATGGAAGCAAAGAGGCTGCCTGAGGGATGCACGAGGCAGAAACCAATGGCTGTAAGACCAGAGACGCAGTACCCTCCGAGGAGAGGTAAGAGGCACGTTGTGATGTGCCACAATCTAACTTCTGCTGTGCAGCTTGTTCCTGTGGATGATCATTGTGTGGTCTGGAAAGAATCACAAGCACTAAGGACGGCAGGTGGTCTGAAGGGGTGACAGAAGGGTGTTCTCCTCTGGTGCCGCAGTGAGGCACTTGTCCCTGAGACTGGTGGAGCTCATGCCCCTCCTCTGACGATAACCCTCCCACCTCCTCTAGCACCCCCCTGTCTGAAGAGCCTGGAAAGGATGGCGGGACATGGGCGTCATCCTTTTTCCCACCCGGACTCAATGTGAAGACTTTAGTTTATTTGAGGAGAAGGTCATTTATTCACTAGTTTTAACGGTCTTTATTTTTGTTTGTTTTTGGGAACTATAGTCCTACATCCCTCAATTCATGTTCCATAAAGCTTAGCTTAGTCCTCTGATGGTATCAGTGCAACTCTGCAGCTTCACTGCTAACTTCTCACAGTTTTCCTTTTCTCTATAGTGTACAATTGGTCTTTAGTTATATACTAACTGCTCTCATGTGGAAGGCAGCTTGTAGATAAGCTGAGAGATTGAACAATTTGCCTGAAGTCTGAAGAAATGCACTCTTCTTGAGGACTCATTGAGGATATACACCAAACCAGTATTCTCAATGTTATTCTTTTTTAAAAGTTTATTTATTTTGAGAGAGGCAGAGACAGAATGCCAAGCAGGTTCCACACTGTCAGTGAGGAACCCAATGCTGGGCTTGAATTCACAAGCTGTGAGATCATGACCTGAGCCAAAATTAAGAGTCGGATGCTGAATCCAAGCATCCTCATATTAATTCTTTATCTGTAATGAAATCGTGATTTCCCATGATGTATACTGAGAAAACTGTTTTAGTGATGAATTCTAAGTTGCTAGTTGTGCCTGACCTGTCCAGTTATGTGATTAATTATAAAACAACATGAACTAGGGCACCATGAGGTCTTTATCAAGGTGAGGGGATGGTTCTCTCCCTTATCCTTGGGGGTCACCTGAGGCACGTGGGATACCCTCTGCCTCTGGTCAGGGACCTGACTGTAGGGAAAAGTTTAAGATATTTGAAGAATGAGTTGAGGGATTGTTTTCATTATGCCCAGTCCTCTGAAAGCAGAATAAACCTCTGTCCCTTCTAGGGTCTTTAGTAGAGCGAGAAACTGCTGAAACCTCTGTGAGTTACAGCGACTCTGGCTGTACCAAGAATGCAGACAAGGACAAGGTAAATGCCGGGGCCATTCTCAGTTGTAACTCTTTTGGGAAACCCTCATCTTTATGTACAGCACGCTCTCCTGGCCTTGTCTTGTTTTTCGTGTTGTGTGATATGTCTATTTCTTCTTTGTTTTCGAAACGCATACTCATAACCCAGGAGCCATCAGGCTTCTCAATTTTTAGTCTGTCAGCTTTCTGTGGTAAGTTTAGAAGCCAAAAAGCGCTTAGAGACTGAGTACCTTAAGGTTTTTCCGTGAGTTTCAAGAAATAACGAGAGAAGGATGGCTGCACACTCCAAACAGAAGTCTCCTGGCCTGGGTGACCCCTTCCAGACCTCACCTCTGTGGGAAGAGTGTGGGTGCTGTGTCTTTCTTTCTTGATTCTGGCTAGGAGATGAACCTGTTAGAAATGACCTCATGACTCCAACTTTATATTTTGTGCCCTGTGCCATTTAAAGTGGTCCTAGATAAAGCCAGTGTCATCACTCATCACCTTCCTGTCTTTGTTGGTAAATGACTTGCCTGGAATCCTTCCAGCTATACCTTAGGTAGAAATAGTTTGAACACTGTGTCCTTCAATTTTGTTTCTAGGAGCAGTTTTTGGTTGTGTCCCCAGTCACTGTTAGAGCTGATACAGTCTCATGACACATACCAGGAGTTTTATACCAAAACACTTGGATGAAATCTGTTATGTGAATTTCTCCCTCTTTTTTTCCATTGCACATAATTACTCTGTGTCCTGTAGTATGCTTAAAGTCAGAATTCCCTATAAATTAAGATGAACACATCTGAGCTTTGTAGACATTCACCACAAGTAACTTGTTCTTCACAGAAGACTCTCATTCCCCTGCAAGATTCCAGGCATCCTCCACTCCCCAGAGGTCTCCGAGGCCTTTGACAACACTTCAAGAGGGAAGACTCCTTTCTCAGGGAGAGGAGCAGAGGAGGCACAGAGAGGGTCCGACTGCAGAACGTTTTGCCAGGAATGGCTGTGATTCCATGAGCAGAATATGAGCCGTGTATTCCCACTCATTTTTTTTTTTGTGTGTTCTTAATATACCAAAAGCAGAGCATCTGGAGTCGCTGTAGAGGAGGGATGCAGGGTGAACCTGGACATCGATGGCTGCCTGTCTGGAGAATGCTACTTCATTAATCTGTAATTACTTCTGTTAACCCTTTAGGACAGGACCCTTGCCATTTTCTTCCACAGACATGGGCAGTGATGTGTGGTGGCAGTAGGTTAACCTCTTGCATCTACTACCCCAAGCTGTAGGTCGTATCCAGTGGCAGGGACAGAGTTTTCAGGTACTGATGCTACTCTCTTGGATCCTGGTGGCAGAGAAGGTGGCAGGTGCTGACACATTCTTCTCTGGGTTACAGCTGCTTTTGGTATTGGTTCTCTTGTCTGGCATATGGATGTAGCTGTCACTTCTGTTCTGCAGGGCAGTCTGGATCCTGGGGACCTCCTCCGTTAACTGGACGATTCTGCATGCCCTACCCTGGAGACGCCCCGCCCCCATGGACTATTAGGCACGTCCACCTCCTGCAACACTTGGTAAAATGATGTGAGCACTAGGAGTTGACTTGTAAAACACACTCACCTTATTTTTGTTGCTGTTAGGTCTTGGGCCAAGGTGCAGAGGCGGTACCACAGACCATTGTGATGCAAGCGGAATGTGTCTGCTTCCGTTACCACATTCCTCAAGTTGCTCAGGATCTCATCTTTGTCCTTTCCCCCACCATGGGTTGGTACAGGTGTCTCTTGTGGAGAAGGAATGGGGCTGTATGCAGAAAATCAGACATAGCGTTTCAGCAGAAATGCCCTGCACATAGTCCACGTGCTGGCATCTGTGAGGCATGAGGCACAACGTAATATATGTCCAAGTAGTTGTGCCCCCAGCCATCCATAGTTGTTCGATGAGTGATGAATACATCTGAATCAGGGCTTTTAGGAGTCTTCATCACGTTATAAGGGATGGTTCTTCAAGTTCTTGGGGGTCACTGGAGGCATGTGGGACACCCTGTGCATGTAATTTGGGATCTCACTGGGGCAAAGAGTTTAAGTTGTTGGAAGTATGAGGGGAGGGTCTTTTGTTTTTGATCTCCAAACAGTGGATTCAAATCAGAATAAACCTCCATCCTTTCCAGGATTTTTTGCAGGTCAAGAAGTAGGTGTCACAACCAAGAGTGACATCGACACTGGCTCTGCCAAAACTGCAGAGAAGCACAAAGTAAATGCTGTGGCCATTTTCAGTTCTATGTCTTTACGGACAGCCACATCTTTCTGTACAGGACACTCTCCTGCCATTGTCTCTGGTTTGTGTGAAGTATGGTCTGTCTGCTGTTTTTGTTTTTTTCCCAAATGCAAAACCTTTACCGCCGAGGCTATGGGCTTCCCTGTTTTCCAGCTGGCATCTGTTTGTGGTAACTTGAGCAGCTAAGCGTGCCTAAAGGTGGGGGCCATAGGGCTTTTCCAATGTGTTCCCAGAATAAATCAAGGAGGATGACACCACATTCCACTTGGAAGTCTCCTACATTGCCTCCTTCTTTGTGGATCTCCTCAATGTGGAATCATTGCTCTTGCTGTTTCTTCCTCTCCTGTTTCCTTCTATTGAGGGTTTTAACATGGTCAGAAAAATCTGTGGGTATCCTTACAATTTCAAAATGCGAACTGCCTTCACTCCAACTTATATTTTTGTATGTGTCATTTAGAATGGTCTTAGACAAAGTAAACTTCATACCCATCAGCATTTGGGTAAACATGCTGTCCAGAATCCCCTCAGGTGTGCCCTGGGCACAAATACTCTGAACTATAAGAGGTGGCATATTTGTCATAGAAAACATGCACTGGAACTTAAGTTCTGAAGAGAAAACATCCAAAATTACCTCTGTGGCAAGCCCCCACGGTGTCCTTCACTTGTGTTAACATGGGCACGTTCTCTCGTGTCCTGTGTCACAGATACAGCTAAAACATGGAAACTTACACCAGACATCAAAGTGCATTTGTGTTAATTTTGTCTTTTAGAATTTCAGCTCATTTTTCCAGAGAACAAAATTACCCTGCAAAATGTACTGTACTTAAGCTGAGAAGTACCTCTGAATTCCAATAAATTAGCTGAAACTAACTAACATGTATAGGCCAACTAACATGTATAGGCTACCTGTTTCTCTAAGAGCATGCTTTCCCAGGTCCTCTACAGGCCCTCAGGATCCCCATCTCCCCATATGTCTCTGTGCCCATGGATAGCACTTCCAGAGAGGAGGAGACCCCATTGTTAGGACAGTAGTTTGGGCACAGGCAGGGGCTTAGAGGCAGAACTTTGAGCCACGAGGGCTATGATTCCATGTGTGGACACTGGCATTGTCATTCCTTCTCATTCTGTAGTTCTTCACATACACAATAAACAGCCTCTGTGGTGGAGGGGATGAAGGGTAGAGTGTGATCCTGGACATAGTTGCCTTCCTATTTGGAATATGCTACTTTGTTAATTTAGTATTCAGCCTATAAATCTTCTAGGAAAAGGGCCCTTGCTGTTTCTACGTTTTCAAACACGTGGGGACACTAGTTTACCCCAATCACATCCTCTTCCCACCCCAAAGCTGTAAGTGGAACCCAAAGTATGGGTAGAGATTTTGGCACTGATGCTGCCCTCTTGGAACCTGGTTGTGGGGAAGCTAGTAGGATATGAGCACTGCTGCTTTGGGTTTCTGCTTTTTGCTGGTGTTGGTGCTCTGTTCTGTCCTATGAACATACCTCTCATTTCTTTTCCGCAGGCTATTTTGTATGCAAGAGTCCTGGTCCTTTCCCAGGATTGCCTTGCAGGCTGTACCCCGTGGACCACCCTTCACCACCAGTCATGGGCTATAGGCCACATCCTCCTCCTCCACCTACTCTATTTGTTAAGATGGCCTGAACTGGATGAGTGGCTGGTAAAGTATATTCATCTTCTTCATGATTGACTTTGTGGCAATGATGTAGAGATGGTTGTGAGTCTTGGCAATCCAAATACAATCTGCCTGAGGACACTGTAACATATCTCAAGTTTCTCAGGACATACATACAATGGGCAGTGTCATGTCCCTGTAATACAGTGAGCTATATGTTTCTCTTGTCAAATGAAAGAGGATTTTTTACACAAAAGCAGACATATCAGCAGTACTGGTGCATATGTTGGAGACACAATGTATTGGGTTCTCTAACTTTTAGAGCATCAGGTGTCCTGTGTGAAAGAGGGACATTCATTAAATGATTCAGACCTTGTAATCACCAAAATGGAAACACCAGTGAAGGATCCAGGGCAAAAATGGGGGAACCTTGAATCATACAGGAATAGAAGGGAAGTTGAGCACAGTAAGCAGAGTTTGAGGAGGTGCAGAGGGGAGGGTGTTGGGTTCAGTGAGATGCAGTTGGAGGTCATTCCTGGCCACAGCCTGAGCAGGGAGTGTGAGGTCCATATGGAGCTGCTATGTGGGATCGCTGTCAGTGCACTATGCACCGTTCATCTCCAAAATATCAGTGTGTTGCCAAAGTGCACACAGGTAATCATCTAAAAAGATTGTTGTCTCCCTGGATTTTCCTGAAGGTTCTGGTATTTGTGGGGGGAAAAGAGCCCTGGAGATATGGGGAATTTAACTTGGTCTTATGAAAATGCTGTATGCCCAAGTTCATATCCCTCAGTGAGACTAAAAGTGGATACAGGGTCTAGATCAGCTGAGTCATCCTATAATTCAGGGCTGGCCAGATGCCACCACTACTGGACCCCTGCCATCATCCTGACTACAGCTCTGCATCTCCTCAAACTTCTCTCACAATATTATGATGCTTTGCCTGTGTTCCTGCTGTCTCAGCCCTAATACCAGTTCTCAGTGGGACCTACACAGAGCCTCAGCTGTGTTATCTGTGAAAACAGGGATAACATTTGTTTCTAAGAACAAGGGAAAAAGAAGACATTCAGTGCATAAAGCATCTGAAAAATCTCTAGGAAGTGTCCCCTCACGCTTCTCACAGTTTCAATTAAGATCTCTCCACACAATGATCCTCCAAAAAAGATGGTCACGGGAGTTCATTAAACTAGGACTGTTAACAACTCAGCCCAGGGAGTGGGAATCACTGTTCTAAAAAATAAGACAATGTCCCTCGTTTTTCTATTAGAATTTGGGCCCTGTCACACAATGAAAGAAAAGATAATTATGAGAATGTGTACATTTAGAAACCTAGATCTGAAGACAATCATTTTCTATTACACATAATCTCACAGATGCAGCCACACACTACAGTGTTCATCTGAGGCCACAGATAAACTACAGAAGACAGAATGCATGTAGGAAAACATAAGATCACAGGGAAATAAACCAAAATCTCTTTGCCTTATAGGACAACTCTGTTGAAATTTGAAGAGGACTGTGCACGGTGACAGAAAATCGTGTTTGTATATACATTTTAAGAAGGTGTCAGATCTACCTGAATGCTTTCCCTGCCCATTATGTCCCCTCCACTTTGTCCTTCCTACTGTCCCTTAATCTACCTTTCATCATTTTGTCTCTGTGTCAGCGTCTGCTTCTAGGGCCATCTACTCTCACTCCCCATTGAGTGCACACAGTGGGGTTCCTGTACACACAGGTAACAAAGTGCCAGAAATGGTGGTGATGGAGTATAGAAGCAAGATCACCCTTTGTGCAGGGGAGCCTGAGGGAGTTTTCCGGGGTGATGGGAACTACATATATCTAGATTGAGGGGGTGCTTATGCTCAATTATTTTGGAAATATTCCCTGACTCCATGGTGCCTTGGGGTCAGACAGGTATCTGTCCTTAGGAAATGGCTGAGATCTAATGGAGAAGGATGAGGAACCAGCAGTGACTGTAGAGAGGAGTGAGGGTCAGACCCACGCCCAGGATGCCAGGTCTCCACAGATAGCACCACGTGTAGGAGGACTCTGAGGAGCAGAGATTTCTTGATCAGACCCATGAACTACATAATCCTCTTGTAGTTTCCTCACTGAGTGATGGCAGAGCTGAGGCCAGCAGCTGGAGGACACCCTTATCATGGCTACAATGGAGCAGTGGGCCTGGGGGATTGAGTCAGGGAAAGGGACAGGCAGAAGGTAGTGACAGGGAGTTTGAGAGACAAATGGAAGAGAAGAGAAGGGACCCTTCTCTGCTGACTTCACCTACATTTCTGTGTGACCAAAAAGAGACCCTTCTCTCCCAGGGAAGGGAAGAGGGCTGGCAAAAAGTGTGACATACTCAGCTCAAGTGCCCAGGGTATCTGCCTTGCTCTTGAGTACCTAACACAGGAAACACGTGCTTCCTGTCATGATTGGAACTGCAGCTCTACCATTTAGTGAAAATCAATCCAATTATGCATCCCTCAGCATTAAAGTACTGCAACAAAATTAAGTGAACAGAATGAAAGATACAACGCAGGATAAAGTCCAAAGGTAGACTGACGGCAATACTTACGGGAATACAGTCTATCAGAGAAGGAGGTAGGTACCCTAGTGCAGGCATTCAGACACCTGGCCAATATCTGAAAACGTTAACAAAAAAAAAAAAAGTCCTTACTTCAAAAGCAACATTAGCTCTAGACACAAAGGGATCATTATTTAAGGTTTAGAGAGCAACCATATGACTTCATGGTGCTGTATCCATGAGATCAAGTCTCATCAAATTATACCCTTTAAATTGAGGCTCTTTGTTATATGTAAATTATATCTCATTAAAGAGAGTTTCAAAGCACAAAATACTAGAAGCAAATGTGGGAACGTTCCTTTCTAATCCTGAAGTGCGTGGGTGATATGAGTTGGCCCATGTCTCAAAAATCCAAAATAATAAGAGACTTAAAAAATTAATAATAGACTTGGGGCGCCTGGGTGGCGCAGTCGGTTAAGCGTCCGACATCGGCCAGGTCAGATCTCGCGGTCCGTGAGTTCGAGCCCCGCGTCGGGCTCTGGGCTGATGGCTCGGAGCCTGGAGCCTGTTTCCAAGTCTGTGTCTTCCTCTCTCTCTGCCCCTCCCCCGTTCATGCTCTGTCTCTCTCTGTCCCAAAAATAAATAAAAAACGTTGAAAAAAAAATTAAAAAAAAAATTAATAATAGACTAAGCAGACCCTGAGCTCACGCTGTCCCATGTTTTCAACTACATAACTTTCACATCCAAGTCCATGAACCAGAGAGGGCTCCAAGACTGGCACAACAAATTCCACACCTAAATAGAAGCTGCATCAGGAAGGTTAGGAAGGTCAGAAAGGTGGAGGTTGGATGTCTGCAGAAGGAGCAGAGAAAGTGAGCCCTCACACCAGGGAGCTGACAATCTCCATAATATTTGGCATTAAAATCCAGGGGAGCTGAATTCCCTTGAGTTTAGATCCTGGCGCTTTGGAGGTCAGCTGACCCAGCACTGGGTGATCCAGAAGGATGAGTGATAGCCAGGTCCCTGCCTGTGTAGAGAGGCAACGTAAACATGGCATTTTACACAGTGCCCAGGCCACAGGAGACACACGTATTCATGCTGATTCTTGATTCTTGACTCAGCTGGCCTGCCTGGGTCCCACTGACAGCACTGAGAGCAAGCACAGCCACCAACAGGCACGCAATCAGTGCAGACCCCTGCACTGAAAGGAAACGTAACCCAGACACAACAGCAGGGAGTGAGCAATACCCATATGATATCCTCCTGAAGGTCCGGGTCCTATAAACGGAGACGTGTACTGCTGAGGACTCCAGGACCTCTTCTTCATAACGGCATTAATTTCAAGATCAGAAGGCACAGCTGACTTTCTTAACACAGAGAAATAGAGCCAGAGAGACCAACAAAATGGACACACAGAGATGTTTATCTACAATGAAAGACCTACTCAAAGCCACAGCCAGCGATCTAAGCCAAAGAGATATAAGTAACATACCTGATACAGAATTTAAAGCAATGATCATAGGGACACTCATTGGAGTTGCGACATGAGTAGAAGAGTGAGACCCCTGACAGAGATAAGATATAACACAGACACTAAGGACACAATAAAGGAGAAACATGCTTCCTGGAATGAACAGAGTGGTAGAAGAAGCAGCGGAACAAATTAGTGACCTCGAAGACTGAGTGATGGAAATTAATCACACTAAACCAAAGAGAGAGAACAGAATTCTGCAATGTGAGATGAGACTAAGGGAACTCAGTGACTACAGGAAAGATAATAGTATTCATATTGTAGGAGTCCCAGAAGGAAGACAGAATGGGGCAGAAAATTTATTTGAGGAAATAATAGCTGAAAACTTCCCTAATTGGGGGAGGGAAACAAACATCCACATCCAGGAGACTAGAGAACTCACATCAAAATCAACAAAATCAGGCTAACACACAAACTTATTGTAAACAAACTTACAAATTACGGTGAGAATAAAGAAAAACTCGTAAAAGCAGCAAAACAGTCCTTAACTTACAAGGGAAGACCCATGAGGCTAGCTACCTATTTCTGAACAGAAACTTGGCAGGCCAGAAGTGAGTGACATCACATATTCAAAGTGCTGAATGGAAAAATCAGCGGCCAAGAATACTCTATTCAGCAAGGCTGTCTTTCAGAATGGAAGGAGACACAGACTTTCCCAAAGAAAAACTAAAGGAGTTTGTACCACTAAACCAGTCCTGAAAGAAATATTAAGAGGGATTCTTTGAGTGGAAAGGGGAGACCAACAGTGACAGTATAAAAGTAGAAGACACAATTCAAGTAAAAAATGAACATTTCTGGAAAAAAATCAGTTAAAGAATTCAGAGAAATGGATTTGAAATATACTAACATCTACCAAAAACCTAGGGAGGAGAAAGTAATGGGTTAAAAGGTAAATGACCATCAACTTAATACAAACTGCTAAATGCAGAAGAGGTTATATAAACACCTAACAGTAGCCATATACTAAAACGTCATAAATATGCTAAGAATAGAGATAAAGAAATCAAAATATATCAGTAAAGAAAATAAGCAATACATGAAAGTAAGGCAAGAAAGGATCAGAGAAAATCATTAGAAACCACAACAAAACAAGCAATAAAATGGCAATACATATATACATATCAATCAATTTTGAGGGAAATGAAGTGAATGCTCCAATCTAGAGATGTAGGGAGTAAGAATGGATGAAAAAACAAAACAGATTCAGATGCGTACAAGTGACCCACTTTACACCTCAAGAATGATAGGATAGAGAAACATCACACATATGAATGTCAAAAGAAAGCTGGAGTAACAATACTTGTATCAGAAAAAAATATACTTAAAAAAAGTACATAACAAGAGACAGAGGAGGACAGTCTATAACAGTAAATGGTACAATCCAAAAAGAAGATATAACAACTGTAAATATATCCCACAATTAAGTGGGATTTATTCCCAAGCTACAAAGGTGGTTCAATATTCACAAATCAATCAATGTGATACAATACATCAACAGGAGAAAGGATAAGAACCAGATGATAGGGGCATCTGGGTGGCTCATCCTTTAACAGTCTGAAATCAGCTCAGGTCATGACTTCATGATTCCTGAGTTCATGTCCCGTGTCAGACTCTGCTGAAAGCTCAGATCCAAGAGCCTCCTTCGAATTCTATGTCTCCCTCTCTCTCTGCCCCTCCCCTGCTCACACTCTGTCTCTCTCAAAATTAATAAACTTTAAAAGAAAAGCAGCATACAGTCATTTCAATACATGCAGAAAGGAACATTTGACAAGGTACAATTCCGTTCATGCATGTAACCCCCTAAAGTAGGTTTACAGGAAACATACATTAACGTAATAAAGGTTATCTATGAAAACCCTGCAGTTATAATCAACCTTAATGGGGAAAATCTGAGAGTTTTTCCTGTAAGGTCAGGAAGAAGACAAGGATGTTTACTCTTACCACTTTTAGTACACAAATTACTGGAAGTCCTAGCCACAGCCAGCAGACAAACAAAACGAATAGATTTGCAGATTACATGACACTATATACAGAAAACCCTAAAGAGTCCACCCAATAACTGCTAGAACTGATAAATGAAATCAGCAATGTCACAGGATACAACATCATTGTACAGAAATCTGTTGCATTTGTAGACAATACAGAGGCAGTAGAAATTGAAATTAAGAACACAGTCCCATTTACAGTCATACACCAAAAATAGGATATCTATGAATAAATCTAACCAAAGTGGTGAGCGACCTATACTCTGAAAAGTATAAAACAGTGATGAAAGAAATTCAAGATGACACAAAGAAATGGAAGGACATTCCGTACTCATGGATCAGAAGTACAAATATAGTGAAAATGTCTATACTTCCCAAAGCAATTGACAGAATTAATGCAATTTCCATCAAAAATACCAACAGTTTTCACAGAACGGGAACAGTCCTAAAATTTGTATGGAACCAAAAAAGACCCCAATCTTCAGAGTAAACAATCTTAATGTGAAGTGATAATTATGGATGGCACTATGCCTCTGGATCTTCTGCTCCAAAACACAGTAACTCTGGCTTAAGCATTTGAACAAACGTTAGACATATCCCAACCAGGGATCATTCTACAAAATACATTCTACAAATGTACCCTCAAAACTTTGCAGATTACGAAAAACATGGAAAAGTCTAAAAATTGTCATGGCCAAGTGTGGCCTAAGGAGACAGGATGACTGTAATTTGCCAGGTGGGATGAGTCTGGGCTAGGAGAAGTTTAACCAAAGCAATCTGACTACAAATATAAACTTTACTTCATACTACCATATCTCTTTGATACATTGATTGTGATCATGTAGCAACCATTATGACATCAATAGTGAGAAAACAGTCTGATGTATGTGGATACTCAGTATTATCTTCCCATTTTTTTTTTTTTGGTAACTAGAAACCCATCATGAAAGAAAAGATTATTAGTAATCATGGTTTTTCAACACATAAGATTATATAACTAATTCCATTATTAGTTACTAGTGATGGACATGTACCTATTCTTGTTGTTCTTACTATTGTTTAAATAATAGCATTCATGGTAGAGAAATATGAATGCATGATAAACACTTCATAGAAACATCTACTTTACATATTTTAAGATAATAACATATGTATATACCACTCTATTATGTGGTATGTAAATTAAGTGTTTTTCTGATCTTGAACGAGCTTGCCATTGAATGGCTTTCCATAAAGGTGGTTATGCTAGATAATGAATGATACTCAGATTTTACACGATGTAGGTCACATCATGCCTGAACATTGTCAAAAATAAAAACATACACGCAGCCAGATGAAGCATTGTGACTGGCTCACTTATTGTAAAGAACCCTTGCTTTAATATTTTCACACATATTTTTAGCAGGAATACAAGAGAATCAAATATTTCCAAATCAAAGAGATATTCAAAGACTGGAAGAACGATAGGGAGTTCAAAGGGTTTCAGAAGGATAAGATGTGACCATGAAGTGGGAGTCACAGGCAAGCAGCTTTCTCTGGGCCCATTTGACATGTTTGCATGAGGATATGTGACTTGCCAAAGGGTAAGTCCTAGAAGTACAAGAGGGAAAGACAACGCTTTAGGGCAGGGTGACTTGGAAAGGGTGCTTCTGTGCCTAAGTGATGGCTCAGCAACCTGGCTGGGGGTCCCTGCATCAAAGACTTCAAAAGGCCAGCAGTAACCTATACTCACAAAGATCTCAGTAACATAGATCAAAGTAACTTAGAGCCACAAAGATCTTAGAGCCAGAGTCGATCTTCACCTATGATTAGGAAATGGTCACAGTTTCACAGGATATGATCACCGGGCCAGCAGTAGATGGCTAAAATATTATCTAGGGCTATACATTTAATGAAAAAATGTATGTGTAAAAATTTGGGTTTGGAATGTTAAGAAAAATCACAGGCCCATCATGGAGTTACTTACGTTAAGGCCACATGGCACTAAACCTAATTTCATTCCTGCAGGAATGTAACCTTTAACCAGTCAGCAAAGAATTTCCTAGTCAGTGCTGGAAATTTAACTGATACATCCCTGCCATTCCCCTCAGAGAGGCAGTCTTGCCTAAATAAGGTATTCCATGCCACTTTTTTCTTAAGTTTATTCAAGTTAGAGACAAAGCACATGCAAGAGAGGGGCAAGAACAGGGAAAGAGAGAATCCCACACCCAAGAGGTATGATCTGAGCCAGGATCAAGAGTCAGACACTTAACCAAGCCATCCAGGCACCCCAAGAATGTGGAGTTTCAAAGGTTAGCAGTCTTGGCTGGGATACAGCCATGATGGCACTGGCCTACTCCTGAAAAGAAGGCAGCCAACAACTTGCAGGCAGATGACATTGAAACAGTGATCTGGACAACACCTGGTGCACACAGTGGGGAGATTATGCACTCATTGTGGAGAACATCCCTGAGAAGCAGTGTTCACAATGAGGGGACAAAGAGCTAGGACAGGTGGGCTGCGTGGCACCATTTCCCTGTTCTGCACACCTCCCCCCCCAGCAAAAAAAAAAAAAAAAAAAACAACACAGAGCCATATGCTGGAAACAAGGCAATCCCCACACTGGGTACCTAAGCTGCTTACACCAACCCCAACTTCCTGTGTTCTGGCGAGACTGGCCTAGGTCATTGAAGCTTGCCTTTGTCACAATGTAGCTGGCCCATTCCCCAGAACACCTGTGGAAGCCCATGACCAGACCACCTCTCTTGACCAGACAGTTCTGCTTCACTTCTAGTGGCAATCGTTTCAAGTCTCATTTAACAAGCAGATCGGAGCAGACCTAGATAAGTCTCAGCACATTCTGGCCAAGGACCATACATTGCTGATACAACTGGCTTGAAGGGTAGTGCAGCCAGAACACAAAACAGTGCATGCAACACACACCACAGACACTCCGTGATGTGCCAGGCCCTGCATACTAGATGATCTCCTCTTCATAAAGCCATTCATCTCAGAGGAGGGGATGTAATGAGCTTTGGTAACAGAGAAGGCAATACTCAACCAAAATGCCAAGACAAGAGGAATGCATCCCAAATGAAAGAACAAGATAAGGTCATGGTCAGAGAAATGGAAGGAACACTTCAAACTCATTCTATGAGGCCAGCATGGCCTTGAGTCCAAATTGGACAAAGACACCACCAGAAAGGAAAACTATAGGCCAATTTCCCTGATGACCCTGGATGCAAAAATTCTCAACAAAAAGTAGCAAACCGGATCCAACAATACATAAAAAGGATTGTTCAGCACAATGAGGTGGATTTTATTCCTGGGATGCACAATAGATTCAATATCTGCAAATCAACTTATGTGATACATCACATTGATAAAAGGATAACAACCACATGATCCCCTCAATAGATGCAGAATAAACATTTGACAAAATGCAGCAGCATCCTTTCTTGCTGAAGAAAAAAAAACCTCATGAAAGGAGGAATAGAAGTATCGTGCCTCAACATGAGAATATCCAGATACAAAAGTCCCACAGCTAATATCATCTTCAATGGTGAAAAACTGAGAACATTCCCCTAAGGTCAGGAACATGACAGGGATGTCCACTCTCAGCAGTGTTATTCACCATACTGTTGGAAGTCCTAGCTTCAGCAATCAGACCTCAAAAAGAATACAAGGTGTCCAAGTTGGCAAGGAGGAGTCAATCTTTCCCTGCTCACAGACACGATACTCTCTGTGGAAAATCCAAACAACTCCACCAAAAAACTTCTAGGATTGATACAGGAATTGAGGAAAGTATCAGAATATAAAATCAATATGCAGAAGTTGATTGCATTTCTATACACCAGTAATGAATCCACAGAAAGAGAAATCAAGGAATTGATGTCATTCATAACTGCACTGAAAACCATAAAATACCCAGGGATAAACCCAACCAAAGAGGGAAAAGATCAGTACAGTTAAAACAATAGAGGGTCTCCTGGGTGGCTCAGTCAGTTAAGTGCCGGCTTCGGTTCTGGACATGATCCTGCATTTGTGGGATTGAGTCCCTTGACGGGCTCTGTGCTAATAGCTCAGAGTCTGGAGCCTGCCTCAGAGTCTGTGTCTCCCTCTCTCTCTCTGCCCCTCCCCTGGTCATGCGCTCTCGCTTGCTCGCTCACTCTCTCTCAAAAATAAATAAACATCAAAAAAATTAAAAGAACAAACCATACAACGTCTATAAAAGAAGTTGAAGAAGACACAAAGAAATGAAAAAAAATCCCATGCACATGGATTAGAAGAACAAATATTATTAAAATGTCAATACTACCCAAAGCAATCAACAAATTCAATGCAATTCCTATCAAAATAACACCATCATTTTTCACAGAGCTAGAAACAACAATCTTAAAATTGTATGGAACCAGAAAAGACCCCAAAGAGCCAAAGTAATGTTGAAAAAGAAAAACAAAGATGGAGACATTACAATTCTGGACTTTATGGTGCATTAGAAAGCCGCAATCATGAAGACAGTATGGTACGGGCACAAAAACAGACACATAAATCAAAGGACCAGAATAGGGAACCCAGAAATGGAGCCTCAAACATACAGTGAATAATCTTTCACAAAGCAGGAAAGAATATCCAAAGGAAAAAGAAGAGTCTCTTCAGCAAATGGTACTGGGAAAACTGGACAGTGAGAAGTATGAACCTGGACTATGTTATTAAACTCTCTCTCTCTCTCTCTCTCTCTCTCTCTCTCTCTCTCTCTCACACACACACACACACACACACACACACACACACACACACACCTCAAAATGGATGACAGATCTAAATGTAAGACAGGAAACCATCAAAATCCTAGAGGAGAAAACAGGCAACCTACCTCTTTGATCCTGACTGCAATAACTTCTTGCTTGTTATGTCTCCAGAAGCAAGGGCAGTAAAAACCAAAATAAACTATTGGGACCTCAAGATAAAAAGCTTCTGCACAGCACAGGACACAATCAGCAAAACTAAAAGGCAGCTTAATGGAATGGGAGAAGATATTTGCAGGTGACATATCAGATAAAGGGTTAGTATCCAAAATCTATCAAGAACTTATCACACTCAACACCCAAAAACCAAATAATCCAGTGAAGAAATGGGCAAAAGACATGAAGAGACACTTTAACAAACATGACATCCAGATTGATCACACGTGAAAAGATGCTCAACCTCATTCCTCATAAGTGAAATAGACATCAAAACCACAATGAGATATCCCCTCACGCCTATCAGAATGGCTAAAATTAACATCTCCGGAAACGACAGATGTTGGCAAGGATGCAAAGGCAAAGCTTTTGCAATGCTGGTGGGAATGCAAAATGGTGTAGTCACTCTGGAAAATAGTATGGAGATTCGTTACAAAAACCAAAAATAGAACTGCACTAGTACCCAGCAATTACACTACTAGGTATTTACACAAAGGATACACTAATGCTGACTTGAAGTGGCACATGCACTCCAATGTTTATAGCAGCATTATCAACAGTAGCTACATTATGCAAAGAGGCCAAATGACCATTGACAGATGAACGGATAAAGAAGATGTGGTATATTCATACAATGGAATATTACTCGGTGATCAAAAGGAGTGAAATGTTGCTATTTGCAACAACGTGGAGTGAACTGGACTTTATTATGATAAGCAAAATATGTCAGAGAAAGACACATCATATTAAATTCCACAGATGAGAGAATTCGTAACACTGAAGAACGTAGTGAAAGGAAAGCAAAAATAAGATACAAACAGAGATGGAGTCAAACGATAAGACACCGTTAAATAGAGGGAAGAAGCTCAGAGTTCCTGGAGGGTTACTGAATAGGGGTATGGGCTAAATGGGTGATGGGCATTAGGGACAGCACTTGGGATGAGTACTGGATATATTTTGTAATTGATGGATCACTAAATTCTAATCCTTAAACTGTATTCCGCTATAAGGTAACTAACGTGGGCTTAAATTTTAAAAAAGAAGAAATATTAAAAATAAGTAAAGAAATATACTACCAGTCAAAAGAAAAGAATATTTAAATCAGACTCTTTGAGTGGAAATGGAAGACCAAAATTGTTACAGACAGGAAAGGATCAGAGAAAACATCAAGATGCAATGGCAAAACAACTAGTAGGGCACTAAATACATACCTGTCAATAATTACTCTGAATGTAAATCGACTAAATGCTCCAATGAAAAGATATTAGATAGGGGGTCAGAATGGACAAAAAAAGAAAAGAAACAAACAAACAAACTAAGGCCTATCTAGGTGCTGCCTACAAAGCCTTATTTGGACTTAAGTCACCTGCAGATTTAAATTGAGGAATGAAAAAACATTTATCATACCAATAATATCAAAAGAAACCCAGTAGCAATACCTATATCGGGCAAAAAAACTTTAAAACCGAGACTGCAGTTTGGTATCCTTTAGACCAATACCTAGCAGTAAAATTGCATGCACGCAATATTTATAGCAGCTTTATCAACAGTAGCCAAATTATGGAGAAAGCCAAAGTATCCATCAACTGATGAAGGTATAAAGAAATTGTGGGGCCTGGGTATGTGTGTGTCTGTGTATTCATGTATATGCATGTGTGTATATGTATGTGTGTATGTATATATTGAGACATACATACATATATGTATGTATGTATATATTGATACATACATGCATGTATGTATATGTTCATACATACATACATACACATGTATATACAATCAAATATGTCTCAGCTTCAAAAAGAATGAAATCCTGCCATTTGCAACGATGTGGATGGAGCTAGAATGTGTTATGCTAAGTGAAATGTGTCAATCAGAGAAAGACAAATATATGATTTCACTCATGTGGAATTTAAGAAACAAAACAGATGAAAACATGGGAAGGTGGCAGGAAAAGAGAAGAGTGGTAACAAACCACATGTGTCTCTTAATGATAGAGAAAAAAAAGTGAAGTTTCATGGAGGGAGATGGGTCGGCTCTGGGCTGGATGGGGGACCTGTATTAAGAAGAGCACTTATTGTGATGAGCAGTGGGTGCTGTATGTAAGGGATGAATCACTGAATTCTCCCAAATCCAAGAATGCACTGTATGTCAACTAAGACTTAAATTTAAAAAATAAATAAAGTCATAACAAGAGATGAAGACAAACACTATCTCATATTAAGGGGACAACCAAACAAGAAGATCCAATGATTGTAAATTTTGATGCCCCCAACATGCAACTACCAAGTATATAAAACATTTAACAATAACCATAAAGGAACTCATTTATAATAATATAATGATAGTAGAGGAATTTAACACATCACTCACATCGATGGACAGAACCTGTAAACGGAAAATCAACAAGGAAAGAGTGGCTTTGAATGACACACTGGACAGATGGGTTTAACAGATATATTCAGAACACTCCATACTAAAATGACAGTATACATTCTTTTTAAGTGCACATGGGGCATTCTCCAGAATTGATCACATTCTAGGTCACAAATCAGGCCTCAACAGGTACCCAAAGACAGAGATCAGACCAAGCATCTTTTCTGACCACAAAACTAGGAAACTTGAAGTTAACCACACACACACACACACACACACACACACACACACACACACACACACACACACACTAAGGGGGAAAGGCCACCAATAAAGGGAGGTTAAATAACATGCTACCAAATGAATGGGTCAAACAGGAAATCAATGAGAAAATACACTGAAACTAATGAAAATGAAAATACACTGGTAAAAATATTTGGAATGCAGCAGAAACAGTCTATGATGGAAGTATATAGCAGTACAAGCCTACCATAAAGAGCAAGAAAAATCCCAAACAATCCTAACTTATAACTGAAGTAATGAGAAGAACAGCCGAAGGAAGGAAATAATAGAGATTAAGGCAGAAATAAGGAATATAGAAAACAAAAAGACACTAGACCAAATCAATGAAACCAGGGGCTGGTTCCTTGAAAACAGTAATCAACATGAAAATCTCCTAGGCAGAGTTTTCACAAAGAAGAAGGAAAGGACTCAAGTAAATAAAATCACAAATAAGACAGGAGAAATAACAGTCAATGCCACAAAAATACAGTTAGAAGATAATATTATGAAAAACTATATGCAACAAATTGGACACTCTGAGAAAAATGGACAAATTACTAGAAACACACAAACTACCAAAACTGAAACGGGAAGATACATAAAATCTGAAAACAGAAAGAAATCAAATCAGTAAGAAAAAAAATTTCCCCCCAACACAAGAGTTCAGGGCCAGATGGCTTCACTAATGAATTCTACCATCCATTTAAGGAAGAGATAATATGTATTCTTCTCGAATTATTACAAAAAATTTAAAAAAAGAGGGAAAACTTACAAATTCATCTTATGAGGCCATCATTACCCTGATACCAAAACCAGATAAAGCCTCCACTAAAACCGAAAACTGCCGGGGCGCCTGTGTGGCTCAGTCGGTTTAGTGTCCAACTCTCAATTTCGGATTAGGACATTATCTTACAGCGCACGGGTTCGAGTCCCACGTTGGTCCCTGTGCTGGCAGTGTGGAGCATGGCCAGGATTCTCTCTCTCCCTGTCTCTCTGCCCCTCCCTCACTTTTATGTACTCTATGTCTCTAAGTAAATAAATATTTTAAATATGTGAAAAATTTTTAAATAAAAGTACAGACCAATATCGTGATGAGTATGTATGCATAAATTCACATAGAAATACCTTCAAATTAAAGGCAACAATACATTAAGAGAATCATTTACCATAATGAAGTGGGATATATTCCTGGGCTTCAAGCGTGGTTCCACATTCACAGATCAATCAACATGATGCACCACAATAATAGAAGAAAGGATAAGAACAGTATGATTCTTTCAAGACATGCAGGAAAACGATTTGACAAAATGTCACATCCATTCACGATAAAACCCCCTAGCAAGTAGATTGGGACTCAACATACCTGCACATAATAAAGGTCATCTATGAAAAACCCACAGTTCAGCTCATCCTCAATGGGGAAAAATTGAAAGTTTTTCCTCCAAGGTCAGGGACAAGACAGGGATGATCCCTCTCACCACTGTTATTCCACATAGTACTAGAAGTCCTAGCCAAAGCAATCAGACAACAAAAAGAAATAAGAGGCATCCAAACTGGCAAGGGAGAAATAGAACTTTCACTATTTGGAACTGACATGATACTTTCTATAAAAAACATGAAAGACTCCCCCCAAAATTGTTAGAATTGATATATGAATTCGGCAAATCAAAATATACAGAAATCAATGTACATAAATCTATTGCATTTCTGTCGATGAATAATGAATTAACAGAAAGAGAAAGTAAGGGATCAATCCCATTGACAGGTGCACCAAATACCCCAAGATACCTGGAATAAACCTAACTAAAGAGGTAAAAGATCTGTACTCTAAAGGCTATGAAACACTGATGAAAGAAATGGAAGAAGACACAAAGAAAAGGAAATACATTTCATGTTCACGGATATGAGGAACAAAATACTGTTAAAAGGTCTACACTCCACAAAACAATCTACACATGTAATGAAATCCCTATCACACAAACAAAACATTTGTCACAGAACTGGAACAAATAATGCCAAAATTTGTATGGAATGACAAAGACCCCAAACAGCCAAAATAAATTGAAGACCAAAACTAAAGCTGGAGTCATCACACTTCTAGACTTTAGGTTATATTACAAAGCTGTATTGAACTGAACAGTATGGTACTGGCAACCAACAACAACAACAAAAACACAGACGCAGAGATCAATAGAATGAAAACCCAGACATGAACTCACACATATATGGTCAATTAATTCTCAACAAAGCAGGAAAGGATATCCAATGGGGAAAAAAAGATACTCTTGGGACACATGTGTGGCTCCAAAGCGTGTGATTGTGGATTCAGCTCAGATCATGATCTCAGGGCAGTGCAGAGCATGCGTGGGATTCTCTCTCTCTCCATTTCTCTTTGCCCCTCTTCTGCATGTTCTCTCTCTCTCTCTCTAAAATAAATACATGAAGTTAAAAAAAAGTCTCCTTAACATATGGTTTTGGAAAAAGTAGACAGCAACCTGAAAAACAAAACAAAAATACAAACGGACCACTTTCTTACAACATACACAAAAATAAAAGCAACAGGAATAAAGAACTATGTGTGAAACCTGAAACCATAAAAATCCCAGAGGATACCTAACACAGGCAGTATCTTATTTGACATTGGCTGTACAAACATCTTTGTAGATATATCTCCTGAGGTAAGGGAAACACAAGCAAAAATAATGGGACTTCATAAAAATAAAAAGCTTCTGTCACAAAGGAAGTAATCAACAAAACTAAAACACCTACAGAATATTTCTAAACGACATCTGATAAAGGTTTACGGTCCAAAATATGTAAGTTATACAGCACCCAAAAAAGGAGAAATCCAATTAAAAATGGGCAGATGACATGAATGGACATTTTCCCAAGGTAACATAAACATAGCCAAGAGACACATGAAAAGATGCTCAGCATTACTCATCTTCAGGGAAATACAATTCAAAAGTACAATGAGATAACACGTCACATCTGTGAGAATGACTGAAATCAATGAACGATGAAACAGCAGGTGTTGGCAAGGATGTGGGGAAAGAGAAACCCTCTTGCATTGTGGGAAGGAATGCAAACTGGTGCAGCCACTCTGGAAAACATCATGGAGATTCGTCAAAAAAAAAAAAAAAAAAAAGGAAATAGAAGTATGTTACGATCCAGCAATTTCACTACGAGGTATTTACACAAAGAGTACAAAAATAATTCTTCAAAGGGATACATGCAGCATGATGTTTACAGCAGCATTTTCTACAACAGCCAAATTACAGAAACTGACCAAGCATCCATCAACTGATGAATAAGCTGAGATGTAGTATATGGAATGTAATATTATTTAGTTGTAAAAACATGAAATCTTGTCATTTTCCACGAGGTGGATGTAGCGAGAGAATGTTATGCTGGGTGAAATAAGCCTGTCAGAGAAACACAAATAGCAGATGATTTCACTAACACATGGAAATGAAACAAAACAAAGGGGGGGGGGAAGGAGACAGTGACAAACAAACAGACTCTTAACTAGAAAACAAACTGAGGGGTTCCACAGTGAGGCGGGGGAATGGGTGAAACAGCTGCTGGGGATTAAGAAGTGCACCTGGGATGAGCACCAGGTGACGCGTGGAAGTGTTGCTCTGTATTGTACACCTGAAACTAATATTACACTGTATGTTTACTAAGTGCAATTTAAAGTAAAAGATAACATAAGGTTAAGACACCTACCTACCAGGTTTTCTGTAGTTTTCAATCGCTTCATTAGGTTGGAAAAATAACCATAAATTTTTTAAAAAGCATGTATGATGTGGGGGATAGTTTGTGCCTTTACCTTGGTCTCTGGTTCCAGCAGGACTCGGAAAGTGGGTCCCAGCTCATTCTTCTAGAAGGTCCTGAGACGAACATTTCGTGTATTCAAGTCCTAATGGAATGCAGCTCCCGTTCTTCTGAATTTCTGTCAGGGTTTCTTCCTGGAAACAAGCCTGAATCTGGAACAAACCATTGACTGCATCTATGAGGTGATGTCGTGGGACCCCACAATCCACTAGTCCTTTCGTAAAATACGTCTCGTTCAAATACTGCCCAGGAAGTGGAGGAATGAAACACAGGAACCCAGAAAATGCAAGGGCCTGTGCTGCTTAGCAACCAGCTTGCCCAGGGAAGCCACCCGGCGCCCCCTCCTCAGCACTCGGTACAACAAGGCAGCTTCTCTCTGGCGACTCAGGAGATGCCAAGTTGCTGCAAAGCTCCCAAGGTCTCTCCTGGGGTGGGCGGCAGAACCTGCTGGAAACACAGCTCTGCTCTCTGTCCTGAGACAGCGGTAGAGGCCCTGTGTCCTCTGGAAGCAACAGCAGCCCTTCCTGATCTGAAGTGCCCTGGGTCAGAAAAGCCGATGTTGCGCCCTCTGCTGGCCATCACTGCCTAGGCAGAGCAGCCCGCCCCTCCGGGTCTGTGGTGCTTGAGCTCTCTCTGCTGGCTACCATGGGAATTCCTGCAATGTTGAAGGCCCTGGTCGCTCAGCTGAGGGACTGAAGGTGCTCTGGGCAACTCAGCCTGTTCTCCACATTGGGAAGGATCTTAGTGACAGGGCCTGGGACACAAAGAAATCTTTTCCTTCTCCTTTCTTTTGAGTGAAGAATGAAACCGAATTTATTAACATAATGGCATCATTTGTAATGTTTTAAGCAATGTCCACAGAAAAATAGACCGCCAATTTACACATGCTGAGCAAGTAATTGTGTTTACCACCAGAGTGTTTAGGTTAGATAAAGAATTGACACCTTTGAGAGATAACTGCTTCCAGCTATGGAATGAATGAGTCCTAGGGATACAAGAGACAGCCAGTGGAATAGAGTCAATCCTGTAATATTATTGTTGCATGCTTTCACAGGATAGTTACACTTGTGCTTAAGTACAACATAATTTATAGACATATGGAATGACTGCAATGTATGCCTAAAACTAATACAACAAATGTGTGAAGAATATTTCAATGAAAAATCGACATCCTTTACGCTATCTTTAATTTATCTTTTTTTGCCAATAAACTATCATTCCTGGGGCGCTTGGGTGGCTTAGTCAGTTAAGCATCTGACTTCCCCTCAGGTCATGATCTTGCAGTCCATGACATTGAGCCCTGTGTTAGGTTCTGTCCTGACAGCTCAGAGCCTGGAGCTTGCCCCAGATTCGGTGTCTCCTGCTCTCTCCCCCCCTCCCTCCCTCAGGCTCTCTCCAAAAGAAAAACAGAAACATTTTAAATTAAAAAAAAATCATTCCTAATTTAGAATCTGTGAAATTCCATTTATACTAGATTCTCTAATATCACCATCTTGATGTTAGAGCTTATCTGAATAGTCACTAATAATATCTTTGATGACACATGTGGCAGGGTCAGAATGCAACTTATAGGGAGCTACGCATCTGTTATGAATTTACCGTATTTATCCTTGGCTAATATTTCCAATGAAATGTGCTTTAGGGATACAGATGTATGAAATAATGTCCATCAGTCATATAGGTCAAATTCCTATAGGACCCTTATGCCTTCAATTACTAATTGCCATCTCTTCAAAATTAAAAGAAAGCTGGGACAAGAAAATGTCTTTGAATTTGATGTAAGAGAAGACTATGGTGTTTTAAAGGGTTTACCTACCATCTGGCATCCTCAGTTTGGCAGTGGACCGGAGGATAGAAACCCGTGATCTTGATGCACACCGCTAGTTCCAGAGGGAGAATATGGACCTTTTTGTCAAATACTTTTTATCAATATCAGCAGTTCAACTCTGCCAGGTCGAGACTGCTGGACCTGGGGGCAACACAATGCCTGATGCCTGGGTTCAGAACATGAGGAAGGCCAGCTGGTAGGGAGCGGCAGGGAAATCCAACAGGGCCTGGGGCAGTGAGGGAGATGGGTCCGGGTCCCCTCCCTACAGGGCAGGCTCTGGCGTTTACCTACCAAAGAGCAGCACACTCTCTCTCAAGACATCCCTCTCTATGACAGAACATGAGGCTGTGCCCCCACAATTCCAGGAGAAATGAGGGATACCCGTCCTTTCAAATGCAATAGCCTCTGCAAAGCTTGGCCCCAGGGATGTTGGAGTCTTGGACTCACAGAACTCTGATGCCCGTGATACCAGCCATTTCTGCCCCAGCACTCAGAGACACTTCATACATCCCCTCTCTCCTGGCCCACCTCACCCCATCCACATTCCTGGACGAGGTCTCTACTTTCTCCTTGTACTTCCTCTTTGTCTCTGTTTCTCTCTAACCACATCTCTCTCTATTTCTTCCTTTCACTCTCTAGGACTTTCCCAATTCCCCTATCACAAATTCAATGTCTCTCTCCATGCCTGTCTCTTTCTCCACCTCTCCCCAGGCTTCAGGATATCTGCTCTGTGCATGCAGCCCTGTCCAGGAGCACAGGGCCCTCCTGTCTCTCTCTCTCTCTTTCTCATGTCTTGTTTTGTCCCAGGCCCTGATCACAATGGAGGAGAATCCCCTGTACAGCATCTGCTCATGTTGACATTTGCTATAGCAATGCTGGCAGCATGTGGACAGCCAGACACTTACCCTTGGTGGCCCAGCCATGACCCAAAAGCTGCTGGAGAGCTGGCTGCTTCCCTAAGCTGGGAGGAAAAAGGGGCTCACAGGGTTCAGAGTCCCTGGAGCAAAGTGGATTGGCTTGGCCTATGTAGAAGGAGCCATAGGCTTACACACAGCTCTCCTGGGTGGTGTCCAAGGAACCTAACTCAGACCATGGAGCTCTGCCCTCCCCATCCCTCAGTAAGGCAGCAGGGGAAACTTTGTGGGACATCATGTGACTCACCACAAAAGCTGCACCATTTGCCCCTTGGAGGCCACCTAGATTGGTGCTATTGGGGGAAGCTGGTAAGGTGCACAAGGGCACAAGAGCTGAGTTAATGCAGGGCCTCCACACTGGTCTCCTGAATCCATTCCTCAGCATTGGAAGAGACCCTTTCCTGGAGACAGATACCTGCCCTCCTCATCAGCACGAACACCATCAACTAGCACGCACATCATGTGCTCATGAGTATCTATCTACAGATATAACAACCACCACCAGATCTCCGTAAAGGATGTATCCAACTCCTCAGATGGAACTATAGGTCCCTTCCAGGCATTACAACCCCAAAGAATGATCTGTCTTCTTCCACCAATCCTGTACATACTATGTGTTGGATAACTGCATATACAGGGACCCCAAAGTATACGCTTGATGGGGAATGAGTGTCGAAGTTCCTGGAAGCAGATGCTGACACAGAAACACAACTGTGCCAAGTATATTAGGGGACATTAGAAAGGACAAAGTGGAGGGGACGGGATGGGCAGGGAAAGCATTCAGACCAAGGGGCAGATTAGACACCATCTCTAAATACATAACCATAGCTGTTTTGTAATGGTTCAGTGTCCTCTTCAAATTTCAAACGGATTGTCCTCTATGTCAAAGTAATTTTGACTTATTGCAAAGGGATCTTCTGTTCTTCTCTATGCATTTTGTCTTCCACAATACATCTGTGGCCTTGGATGAGCACATATTTATGCGGCTGCATTTGTGTGTCTACCTCAGATCTTAGATGTAGATGCCTGAATATACACATTCTCATACTTATCTTTTCCTTCTTTGTAAAGTACGACCTGAATTTTAATAGAAAAAAACACAGGTGTTTTTGTTGTATCTTTTGAAACAGGAATTGCCAATCTCCCAACCTCAGGTATTATACCCTTAGTTTCATGAAACTGAATGAACATCTGTTGATGATCTTCTGTGTGAAGATACATTCATTTCCACCCTGAGAAGGGTGAATGCCCACTCATCCCATACATTTTACAAATTCCTTATGTGCTTAACCACCTCCTCATCGCACTGACCTCAGAGACCAACATTGTTCCTGCTTCTCAGATTACAATGCTGAGGCTCTGAGTTGGCCCCACTGAGAGCTGTCATTAGGGCTGAGACAGCAGGATCACAGGCAGTGCCTCTGGAAATTGTGAGGGAAGTTTCAGAGATATACACCTTCATGCAGGGTCATGAAAGTAGGTTCAGGGGTGTGGTGACAAGATTCCAGCAGGGGCGTTTCCTGGTCAACCCTGAATTCCCTGCTAAGAGTCTGATTCGGGCTGAAGGCCAAGGAAGCCACACAGCTAATCTACAACCTTTCATCACACTTAGTCTCACAGAGGCACACAAACTTAGGCAGACAAGCATCCCATAAGAACCAAGGTAAACTACAAATCTCCAGGGCATTCTTTCACAAGGATACAGAACCTTGAGGAGAACCTCCAAGGGAAACAACAGTCTTTATTTAGATAATGAACTAGGTGCACTTTGACCACAATGACATTTCAGAGATGATACCTGCATGAACTATCCTTGAACTCATACAGCATCTCTGTGTGGATATAACCCTGAGCTCACTCTCCCTGCCCAGTTGTGGGCCCTGCCACAAATGGCCTCCAACTCCATCTCACTGAGTCCAACACCCTCCCCTCTGCACCATCTCAGATATCCCTTCTCATGCACAGCCTCCAATTCATTCCCATGAGATTCATGTCTCCGTCTCTTGTACTTGAGGACCCATTACTGGAGCTGCCAGTATTGTAGACCAGAAGCTCCATGTAATTTAACGCATGTGACTCTCTCCCCATTAGGACAGTTGAAGCCCCTAATGGTAAGGGTTTGCCTCATCTCTCACAGAGCCAAGGACATGGACTGTGTACTGGGCACATCTGCAGAACTGATATGCCTGCTTTTCTATTAAAAGACTCGTTCCTTCTCCACAAAGGATATATGCAGCCCAGCTCAGTAATGGAAATGACACAGCCCAACATATGTATGTCCTGAGAAACTTGAGGAATCTTAATAGTGTACTCTTCCAGCAGTGCACTTGCATTACAAAGGGTGTGAGGCCATCTCTATGTCTTCTCAAAGACTCAACAACATAGAAGCTGAACATGCTGAACATGTCAACTCATAGAGCTCAGTTCATCTCACAAATAGTCGAGGTGGAGGTGGTGGGTCCTGTCCCTGAGAACATCAAGGAGCTGGAGGTAGCCCATAGAACCCATGAACAGTGATAAAGAGTATCTGTGGGGGATGGACCTGGGAAAGAAGGAGGTCCTCTTGCATCCATAGGGACCTACAGAAGTGACAGGTGTGTTGGTATGACAGACAGAAGCAGAACACCCACAGGAGCTGAAACACCATGAAGTAGGTATCAGCACCTGACCCCTTGTTCATTCATGGGTTGTAGTAGAACAGAGCATCAGTGTCAGAAAACTCTACCCTTCCATGAGGTCCCACCTATAGCCTGAAAGTACCAGATGCCACAAGGAAAAACTACTGTCGCCACACGTCACTGCCCATTTTTAAAAATGCAGAAAGCCAAGGTGTCCTATTCTAGAAGATTGATGGCAGTAATGCCAGTCTAATAAAGGAACGTATTCCAGAGAGGCAGGCATCTGTGTCCAGGACCCCTCTGGTGTCCTCTTCCACCAGATCTGAAGACTTTTTATTTGCACACTGAGAACAGATAGAACATGAGGAATGAAAGAAATGACCAGAACCACACAGAGATCCAGGGCCACCCCAAGGTCAAAGCTCTACCTGCCATCCCATGCCTGTCCTCACTCTGCTCCCCTCCCTGAAGAAGACATCTTCTGTGCAAGGCCACAGAGACCTCTGAGGAGATGGGGGTTCCTGGAGTCCAGCATTGGGTCCTGGATATGTGTTTTCTGAGGGAAACACATTACCTGTGCATATTCATTGGTCTCAAGTATGTTTATCTTAATTCACAGGTAATTCAGCTTTTAAATACAATATGAGTTGCAGAGCTATTTTGTGCCATTGTAAAAGGGAGGTAGAAATTCTACATAAAAGAATGAACATAAACATGTCTCAATTTCAGGTGCAAAACTCCCATAAGGTATCATGAGACAAAGTACTAATTACAACTGCTCCCGGGACACAAGAGAACCTACTCATATAAACACAACTGAAGAACTCTGTGAGGTATTGGCCCTGCAGGTAATGACTGATTCTCTCCCTTCACGACTGCAGTTCCACGTACATTTTTTATTACACGTGACTCTTCTGAAAATTCAGAGTATTTCCACCTAGAGGACAACTGGAGAAATTCTCTATCGTACATTTACCAACACAGAAGGACTAGTAATGAATTCTGAAATTTTTCTAAGAACCCTCAGCACTGCACAAAGCACACAATATAATGTTGGAAAGACTTTTGTCTATTCCAGTCATGAGGCTCATAGCAAACATTCTGAACAAATTCATGGCGTACACTGAAATAGGAAAAAATGAAAATAATCAGGATAATCCCATGTAAAGAAGGTGCCGAAGGAATCAGACACTCCAGAAGACTTGAGGGTGCATTGAAGTGTTATCCTCCTCAAGTTATCTCCACAAACACTGAGAGCCACATGGTCCTCAGCCTCCATGCACTTGTGGTGTCCAGAGGCACTAGCTAACATGATGATGTTACATTGGAGAAGCTTGGAGGCTTGTGAGGACATAAATCAAACAGTAAAGACAACAGTAGACAAAAAAAAACACAAAAAACAAAAAACAAAAACAAAAACCAAAAAAGCCCAAACAAACAAAAAACAAAACAAAACAAAATAGACAAGGCCAGATAAAAGTTTCCAGAAAGTATTGCAACTGAAACTGGCAACAGAATTTACCTTGTCTTTTTCTGCATCCTTGGTAGAGACACAACTGATATTTCCCATTGGAGCTGCATCACGTCTTAGGTCTCATAAAGGATGGAGGTTGATGGAGGTTGATTCTGACTTGCATAGACTGTTTGGAAGAAAAACAAACCATCCTGAACATGTTTCATTATATTCAACTCATTCACACTCTCGGGTCCCTTACCAGGGACAGAGTGTTTTTCATGTGCCTCGGGTGACCCTTGAGGACAAGAGGGAGATCTGATCCTGTCTCTTGAGGAAGTTTACAGGGGCCTGGTTCAGGTGTTTTTATAGCTAATCAAGCAGCTGTGAACAGCTCAGGTCTCAACTCGCTAGAAAGTATGTTAGGAGTGTGCTTCATCCCTCAGAGAGCCCAGCACATGATCTCTGTACAAGCTACATCCTAGGGAGTGCTATGTCTGTCAGCACGTATAAGGCCTCTTTCCTTCTCTATCAGAAACACGTGTTGCCCAGCTCACTATGTGGAAATGACTGCCCATTTCATGCATGTCCTGAGAAACTTGAAGAACATTACAACATCCTCACTCAGGCTGGCCTGAAAGCCCTGTGGTGCCATCACTGCATCTTCTCCAACACATAACAAGTAAAAGACAAAACGTGTTTTATAAGTCAACTCATTCTGGTCATATCATCTTTCCACATGGTGGAGGAGGAAGGTGAGGCCCCAGATGACCCCAGTTTGGAGAAGATGGGGGTGGTCCAAAGCCCATGGGTTGTGATTAAAGTCAGCCCACGGGGTATGACATGGAGGGCACTTCTGGGAAAGGAGGAAATATCCTGGAAACCACGTGGATGGACCTGAAGGACAGAAATTAAACTTTTGAGATTTGGTAGGGTAAAAGGTGAAAAATCCAACCCCAGCACCAACACTAACATACCTGAACCCCAACGAAGCTGGAATGGTACCTGTCTCCTTCCCCTCCATCTGGTTTCAACAGGGCAGCATCAGTGCCACTAAAATCCATGCTTCCCATTGGGTCCCACCTAGAACTTCTATGAGTTGGAGGAGACAAAGCAGTGCCTTGCTGGCAGCATGGTACTAGCTGTGTCTGCAAATGTGGGGAAGGAAGTGGGTAGTCTTAAAGGATCAGAGGGGTAATTCCAGACAACTAAAGAAAGTCTGTTCCACACACACAGTCTTCTATGTCCAGGACTACTCTCCACCCAACCCTTCACCACCTCAACAGCTCCATCTTGGCATAGTAAGAGCTGAAACGATGAGGAAGAATTTTGTTTCCGTACTATTCATTTACATCTTTAATCCATTTCAAGTTAATTCTTGGAGTGGTATAACATAAGGTGATAAGCTTTATTCTTATACACGTGTATATCCAATTTTCCCAGCCCCAGTTATTCAAGAGACTACCCTTCTCCACTGTGTATTCTTGACTCCCTTGTCAAATACTAGTTGACTGTGCATGCAAGGGTTTAGTTTGGGCTCTCAATTTCCGTTCCATTGTCTTGTGTGTGTGCTTATGCCAGTGACATAACTGATTTCTTTGTGTTAGAATGCAGCCTGAAATAGAGAAGTGTGATGCTTCCTGTTTTGTTCTTTCTTGGCATTGGCTACTTGGGTTTTTTTTTTTTTTTTGTGGCTCCAAATACGTTTAGGATATGTGTTTCTAATTGCATAAAAATTGCATCGGAGTCTTGATAAAGATTGCACTGAATCTCTAGATGGCTTTGGGTAATATGCACATTGTATCTATATTAATTCCTCCAAAAGATAGACGTGGGACGGCCTTTCACTGACTTGTGTTTCTTTCATACAAATTGAATTTCTTCCATTTCAGTACACAGGTGTTATAGTTTTCTGTAGAGAGATCTTTCACTTCCTTGGCTAAATTTATTCCTATACAGTTTATTGTTTTTTTTTGAATTTTTTTCAACGTTTTTATTTATTTTTGGGACAGAGAGAGACAGAGCATGAACGGGGGAGGGGCAGAGAGAGAGGGAGACACAGAATCGGAAACAGGCTCCAGGCTCCGAGCCATCAGCCCAGAGCCTGACGCGGGGCTCGAACTCCCGGACTGCGAGATCGTGACCTGGCTGAAGTCGGATGCTTAACCGACTGCGCCACCCAGGCGCCCCCAGTTTATTGTTTTTGATGCTATTGTAAATGGATTGTTTTTTCTTATTCTTAGATAATTTTGTTACTGTATAGGAAAGCTACAGAATTTGATATGGTGACTTTCTAGTTTGGAACTTTAATGCATTTCTTGATTAGATATTAAAAAGTTCTTTTACACTGAATTATTTTATTCTTTTACCTTATTAAAAATCATGTTATTTGGGAATAGCTGATACAGTATGTTACATTAGTTTCAGATGAACAACATAGTGATTGGACAAGTGTATACATTCTGATATGCTAACACAGGTGTAGCTACAATCTGTCACCATGCATCACTATTCCAGTACCATTCTCAATGTTCCCTATGCTATATCCTCTATCTGTAATGTATTATTCCATAACCAGAAGCCTGCATCAACCAATCCCCTACACATAACTAGAGCATCCTTGTCTTGTTCCTGATCTTAGAGGACAATCTTTCACAATTTCACTATAGAGTATGATGTTAGATATGGGCTTCACATACATGGCCTTTCTTATGTTGAGATATGTTCCCTCTACAGGGAATTTTTAAAGAGTATTTTAGCACAAATCGATACCAAATTTTCTCAGAACTTTTTTTTGTGTCTATTGACATCATCACAGGGGTTTTATTTTTAATTTTGAAAATGTATGGGGCGCCTGGGTGGCTCAGTTGGTTGAGCGTCCGACTTTGATTCACATCATGATCTCACGGTCTATGGGTTCGATCCCCGCATCATGCTTTGTGCTGACAGCTCAGAGCCTGGAGTCTGCTTCGGATTCTGTGTCTCACTCTCTCTCTGCCCCTCCCCTGCCCTCCCTCGCTGTCAAAAATAAATAAACATTAAGAAATGTTTAAAAATGTATTTAGTTTAGTTTAAATGTATTTATGTATTTCTTCAATATTTATTTTTTCAAGTTTTTATTTAAATTCCAGTTAGTTAACATACAGTGTAATGTTAGTTTCAGGTATACAATGTAGTCATCCATCACTTACATACAACACCCAGTGTTCCTCACTTCTAGCGCCCTCCTTAGCCCATGACCCATTTAACCCATCCCCCTGCCCACCTCCCTTCTAGTAATCCTGCGTTTGCTATTTATAGTTAAGAGTCTGGTTTCTGGTTGATTTTTCTTTCATTCAAGGATGTGAGGAGTCACATTTATTGATTTGTATTTCTGAAACATACTTCCTTTACAGGGAAAAAAACCCTGCATCACCGTCAATGATCCTTTTTATGTGATGCTGAATTTGGTTTGCCTGTATATCACTGGGAATTATTCATCTATATTCATCATGGGAATACTGGCCTATAGTTTTCTGTTCAGGTAGTATCCTTTTCTGGTTTCCTGCCAGGGTAATTCCAGTCTCATGAAATGAGTTTATGGTGTTCATTCCTTTTGAATAGTGAGAGGACTGCTGTAATTTCTTCTACAAACGTTTGGTCACATTCACCAGTGAATCTACCTGGTCCTTTTCTTCCCTGAGAGAATTTCAATTAGTGTTTCAACTTACTTTGGTTATCTTCTTGTATTGATGCAGTCTTCCTTAATGGGTCGGTGCAAACCTTCTGTTTCTTCCTGATACAATCTTGGTAGGTTGTGTGTTTCTAAGAACCTATCCATTTCTTCTAGGTAGGCCATTTGCTGGCATCTAATTTGGCCATGGTCGCCTCTTTGTCTCCTTTATGTTTCCTTGGTATCAGGTGTAATGTCTTCTCTTTTATGTATAATTATTTTGAGTTGGGTCATCTCTCTGTCTTAGCATAATCTATGTATAATCTTGAAAATTTTGTTTCACTCTTCAGAAAACCCACTTTTGGTCTTCTTCATATTTTCTATTGATTTCATGGTCTCAGTTTCATTGGTTTCCACTCTCATATGAATTACTTCCTCCCTTTTGAGAACATTGGACACTGGTAGATTGTTGTTTTTTTCTAGTTCTTTGAAGTTAAAGGTAGGTTGTTCATTTGAGTCCCAAATCTATCCTCCACACTTGCAAAACCAGTGACTCATCAGAGAACCTTCAATAGGTCTCTCCTGCCCTATTTCTCATTCTCCAAACTCTGAGAAATGGAACCAGAAAATTTATTTGAAGACACAATAGATGAAAACTTCCTTAATGCGGGGAATGAAACAGATCCAGAAGCAGGAGGCAAAGAACCCCCAAAATATTCAACAGAAGCAGATCCACATCAAGTCATCTAGTAATTAAAATGCAAAATACCGTGATAAAGAAAAAAAAATTAACAGCAGGAAAACAAAAGATGACAATTACCTACAAGAGAAACCCCATAAGGTTTCACTGGATATTTTTCAGAAGAAACTTTGAAACTGTAAGTGAGCAGCACGGTATGGTAAAGGTGCTGAATGGATAACATCTGCAGCCAAAGAGAGTCTATCCACAACACTATCATTCAGATGGAAGGAGAGATCAAGAGGTTCCCAAATAAATACTCAGCGAGTTCACAACCAACAAACCACCCCTGCAAGAAATGTTAAAGCGGACTCTTTAGGTGGAAAATAAACACCTAAAGTGACACTATTAAAGTGCGAAACGCAAAGGCAATAAAAATGAGTATATCTGTAAAACATCAGCCAAAGTATTCGCGATATGAAAGGTTTTGAAATATGACACTACATATCTACCACACGGGGAGGAGAGAAGTAAAGAACTGGTTCAAATTTTAACAACTATCAACTAAATATAGACTTCTATATGCACAAGTGGTGAGGTACAAATCTAATAATAACCACAAATCAAACACCACCAATACATATGCAGACTATAAAGACAAGCAATTTCAATTGTGATACTAAAGAAACCCAGCAAACCATAAAAAAGAGAAAGAGGAGAAAGGATCAGAAAGGTTCAGAAACAACAATCATCAAGTAATAAAAGGACAAGTATATGTCTATCAATTACTTTGAAGGAAACAGAATAAATGCTCAAATCAAAGGCACAGGGTGACAGATAGGGGCACCTGGATGGCTCAATCACTTGAGATTTCAACTCTTGATTTTGATCAGGCTATGATGCCAGGATCATCGGATTGAGCCCCAATTGGGCTCTGCACTCAGCATGGAACTTGCTTAAGATTCATCCTCACTCTCATTCTCTCTCTTTCTCTCTATCTTCCCCCATTCCCCCCACCCCGCCCTCCCATCCCTGAGCTCTCTCTCCTCATAATAAAAGGCACTGGGTGAGAGAATGAATGAAATATAGGACCTATCTATCCTCTACCTATAAGAGAGTAATTATAGAAGTAAATTATCAAAAGCAAACAGCAGTAGCCATACCTATATCAGACAAATAGATTTAAAAATAAAACACTAACAAGAGAGAAAGAAGGACACTATAATGATAAAAGTTATAATCCAATGAAAGATACAACAATTGTAAACATATATGTGCTCAGCCTGAGAGCATCCAATACACAAAACACTGAAAACCTAAAGAATTGATACTCATACAATCATAGAAGGGCACTTTAACACTGCAAAGACATCAAGGGAGATATCATTCCATCAGAAAATATACATTTGTATATTTTCTAATAACAGCATGCACATGGGTTCCAGAATTGATGAAGAAATACTCGACACAGAACGTGGAATATCACCATGTCATTTACAAAGCACGACGGCAGCGGCACGAGAGGATACCTGAAGCCAACTCTAAGGGTGGAAATTACATTTGTCTAGCCTTGGAACACACAGAATAATCCTGACCAGCACACAAACTTGTGACTCCACTCAGCCCTTTGGGGAGACACCTGCTCTGCTCTGGGATAACTACCTGGAGCATCCAGGGACCTAACCCTAAACCAAATGGTTACCCTAACCAGCACACTCACCCTACACCTAACCCTATATATCATACTGACACTACAACAGATGCACATCGGAGCATGTGCCCACATTTCAGCCTTACATGGAATTCAAAACACTGATGTCGCTTCGACCCTGGCAACTTCCCTGGACCGAACCATAAACCTCTCACAACACCACGTGACTGGGGTCCAGAGGTGGTAAAGGGTCACTCGGAATGGAACCTGGAACCTCACCATGTCGCTTCCCAGGCCCAGCTGCAGCTGCCCGAAAGGATTTCTCAGGCTTACCCTACCACGGGGCCATATATTTGAGTGACATTGGAAGCCAGAGAGTGATCTTGACCGGCACCCCCCCAGTGCCCTCAACTCAGACCTTCGGGGAAACCACTGTACTGATGTGAGTTCAGCGCCTGGAACCTCCTGGGACCTAACCCTAATCCTAACCCAACCCCTAATTGGAATCCTCCACTGAAGTCTAAGCCAACATCGAACCCTAACCCTATACTTGAGCCCCACTGTCGCATACGCCCTCACTTCAGACCTCAAGGGAGATCATGAGTCTCGGGCCGAGTGGTCCTGGCGATGTCCCTGGACCGAACACTAACCCTAGCTAAACATGGAGACCCAATACCCCAGTCTGACAACACCACGCGCCAGGGGTCCAGAAGTGGTGCAGGCTCATTCCGCATGGAACCTGGAATCTCAACATGTCATTTCCCAACCCGGCTACAGCTGCCCGAGAGGATTCCTGAGGCCTCCCAGAACAGGGGACCAGAGAGGTTGTGGTCTTGGAAGCCAAAGATGATCCTGAACAGCAACCTCTCATGTGCCCTAAACACAGACCTCCGGGAGTACACCGCACTGCTGAAGGGTCACCACCACATCCTCCTAGGAACAAACCCTAACTCTATCCCTACCTGTAACTGGAACACTCCACCGAAACCTAAGCTGACCACAAAACCAAACCCTAGACTTGAGCCACACCATCGCATGGGCCCTCACTTCAGCCCTCGAGGAAGATCATGAGACTAGAGTAGCTTCGGCCCTGGCGAGGTCCTTGGAAAGCTCTCTCCCCATGGGGACATAATAACAAAGTCTGAAAATACCACGCGCCTGGGTTCCAGAAGCAGTGCACAGTCACTCGGCATGGAATCTGGAAGGTGACCATGTCGTTTCCCAGGCCCGGCAGCAGGTGCCCGAGAGGACTCTTAAGCCCCCCCTACCAGAGGCCCATAGAGTTGTGTGGCCTTGGAAGCCAGACACTGATCCTGAATGGCACCCTCAATGTGCCCTCAACTCAGCCCTTCAGGCACACCACTGCACTGCTGGGGGTTCGGCGCTGGAGCTTCCTGGGACCTAACCCTAACCCTAAGCCTAACCCTAACCCTAACCGCAACCCTCCACTGAAACTTCAGCTGACCTCGAAACCTAACCTTACACTTGAGCTGCCGTGTCGCATGGGCCCTCACTTCAGCCCTCGAGGGAGATCATGAGACTGGAGTAGTTTCGTCCCTGGCGATGTACCTGGACAGAACCATAACCCTAGCTAAGACTCTCTCCCCATGGGTCCCAATCCCAAAGTCTGAAAACACCACGTGCCTGGGGTCCATAAGCGGTGCAGGCTCACTTGGCATGGAACCTGGAAGATCACCATGTCGATTCCTAGGCCGGGAGCAGCTGTCCGAGAGATTCCTGAGGTCTCCCCGACCAGGGGCCCAAAGAGTTGTGTGGCCTTGGAAGCCAGAGACTGATGCTGACTGGCACACTCCCTTCTGCCATCAACTCAGCCCTTTGGGGAGAAAACTGCCCTGCTGTGGGTTCAGTGCCTGGAGCCTCCTGGGACATAAACCTAACCCTACCCCAAACCGGACCCCTGCAACAAAACCTAAGCCGGCCTCGAAACCTAACTCTACACTTGAGCCACGCCATCGCATGGGCCCTCACTTCAGCCCTCGAGGGAGATCATGAGAATGGAGTCGCTTCTGCCCTGGCAACGTCCCTGGACCAAACCCTAACCCTACCTAAGGCTCTCTCACATGGTGACCCAATAGCAAAGTCTGACAACACCATGAGCCTGGGGTTCATAAGAGGTACAGGCTCACTTGGCATGGAACCTGGCAGCTCACCATGTCGTTTCCCAGGCCCGGCTGCAGCTGCCCGAGAACATTGCCAAGGCCACCCCGACGAGTGGCCCATCGACCTGTGTGGCCTTGGCAGCCAAATACTGATGCTGACCGGCACCCTCCATTGTGCCCTCATCTCAGCACTTTGGAGAGACAACTGCCATGCTGTGGGTTCGGCGCCTGGAGTCTCCTGGGACCTAAAACCAACCCTAGCCCTACCGCGAACAGGACACTTCCACCGAGAAGCAAGATGGCCTCGAACCCTAACCCTACACTTGAGATGCCCTGTCGCATGGGCCCTCATTTCAGCCCTCGAGGGAGACCATGAGACCAGAGTCGCTTCGGCCCTAGCGACGTCCCTGGACTGAACCCTAACACTAGCTAAGGCTCTCTTCCCACGGGGACCCAATAGCAAAGACTGAAACACCAGGTGCCTGTGGTCAAGAAACGGTGCAGCCTCACTGGGCATGGAACCTGGAAGATCTCCATGTCGTTTCCCAGGCCCCGCTGCCACTGTACGAGGGGATTCCTGAGGCCTAACTGACCAGGGGCCCATCGACATGTGTGGCCTTGGCAGCCAAAGACTGATGTTGACTGGCACCCTCCCTTGTGCCTCAACTCAGCCCTTCGGGGAGAAAACTGCCCTGCTGTGGGTTCGGCGCCTGGACCCTCCTGGGGCCTAACCCTAACCCTAACCCTACCCCAAAATGGAACCCTCTACAGAAACCTAAGCCAGACTCGAACCCTAACCCTACACTTGTGGTGACCCGTCGCATGGGCCCTCACTTCAGCCCTCGAGGGAGATCATGAGACCGGAGTCTCTTCGGCCCTGGCAACGTCCCTAGACTGATCCCTAAACCCAGCTAAGGCTCTCTCCCTACGGGGACACTTACCAATGTTTGACAACACCACGCACCTGCGGTCCAGAAGTGGTGTAGGCTCATTTGGCATGGAACCTGGAACTCACTATGTTGTTACCCAGGCCCAGCTTCAGCTGCCCGAGAGGATTCCTGAGGTCGCCCTGACCAGGGGCCCATAGACTTGTGTGGCCTTGGCAGCCACAGACTTATCCTGACCTGCAACATCCCTTGTGCCCTCAACTCAGGTCTTCGGGGAGACCACTGTCCTGCTGTGGGTTCGGCACCTGGAGCCTCCTGGGACCTAACCCTATTCCTAACCCTACACCGAACTGTAAAACTCCACCGAAACCTACTGGCCTGGGACCCTAACCCTACACTTGAGCCGCCCCTTCGCATGAGGCCTCATTTCAGCCCTCGAGGGAGATCATGAGACCAGAGTCGCTTCAGCCCTGGCGACGTCCCTGGACCGAACTATAACCCTAGCTAAGGCTCCCTCCCCATGGGGACCCAATAGCAAAGTCTAACAACACCACGCACCTGGGGTCCAGAATAGGTGCAGACTCACTTGGCATGGAAGCTGGCAGCTCAACATGTCCTTTCCCAGGCCCGGCTGCAGCTGCTTGAGAGTATTTCTGAGGCCGCCCAACCAGGGGCCCATCGACTTGTGTGGCCTTGGCAGCCAAAGACTGATGTTGACCGGCACCCTTCCTTGTGCCCTCAACTCAGCCCTTCGGAGAGACCACTGCCCTGCTGTGGGTTCGGCGCCTGGAGCCTCCTGGGACCTATCCCTAACCCTAACCCTACCCCGAACCAGACCCTTCCACGGATACCTAAGCCGGCCTCAAATCCTAACCCTACACTAGAGCCGCGTGGTCGCATGGGCGCTCACTTCATCCCTTGAGGGAGATCATGAGACCGGAGTTGCTTCAGCCCTGGCGATGTCCCTGGACGGAACCCTAATCCTAGGTAAGGCTCTCTCCCCATGGGGACCCAATAACAAAGTCTGACAATACCACGTGCCTGGGGTCCAGAAGCGGTGAAGGCTCACTCAGCATGGAACCTGGAAGCTCACCCTGTCTTATCCCAGGCCCAGGTCAGATGCATGAGAAGATTCCTGAGACCTCCCCGACCAGGGGCACAACGACATGTGTGGCCTTGGCAGGCAAAGACTGATGCTGACCGGCACCCTCCATTGTGCCGACAACTCAGCCCTTCGGGGAGACCACTGCCCTGCTGTGGGTTTGGTGCCTGGAGCCTCCTGGGACCTAACCCAAACCCTAACCGTACCACGAACCAGACCCTTCTACTGAAACCTAAGACGGCCTGGAAACCTAACCCTACAGTTGAGCCGCAACATTGCATGGCCCATCACTTCAGACCTCGATGGAGATCATGAGACCAGAGTCTCTTCAGCTCTGATGTCGTCCCTGGACCGAACCCTAACCTTAGCTAAGGCTGTCTCCCCATGTCGTTTACCAGGCGCGACTGCAGATACCCGAGAGGAATCCTGAGGCCTTGCTGACCAGGGGCCCATCGACATGTGTGGCCTTGGCAGCCAAAGACTGATCCTGACTGGCACCCTCATGTGTGCCCTCAAATCAGCCCTTTGGGGAGACCACTGCCCTGCTGTGGGTTCGGTGCCTGGAACTCCTGGGAACTTCCCCTAACCCTAACCCTACACTGAATAGGAACCCTCCACCGAAACCTAAGCCGGCCTCGAACGGCAACCCTACATTTCAGCCGCCACGTCTCATGGGCCCTAACTTCAGCCCTCGAGGGAGATAACGAATCTGGAGTCATTTTGGCCCTGGCAACGTCCCTGGACTGAACCCTAACCCTAGCTAAGGCTCTCTTCCCATGGGGATGCAACACCAAAGTCTGACAACACCACACGCCTGGGGTCCTGAAGTAGTGCAGGCTCACACGGCATGGAACATGGAAGCTCATCATGTCGTTTCCCAGGCCCGACTGCAGCTGTCTGAGGGGATTCCTGAGGCCTCCCCGACCAGGGGCCCATCGACGTGTGTGGACTTGGCAGCCAAAGACTGATCCTGACCGGCACTTTACCTTGTGCTCTCAACTTTGCCATTCGGGAAGAACACTGCACTGCTCTGGTTTCGTCACCTGGAGCCTCCTGGGATCTAACCCTAACCCTAACCCTACCCTGAACCAGAACTCTCCACCGAAATCTAAGCCGGACTCGAACCTAACCCTACACTGGAGCCACCCCGTCGCATGGGCCCTCACTTCAGCCCTCGAGGGACATCATGAGACAGGAGTTGCTTTGGCCCTGTTGACATCCCTGGACTGAACCCTAACCCTAGCTAAGTCTCTCTTCCCATGGAGACCCAATACCAAAGTCTGAAAACATCACGCACCTGGGGTCAGGAAGCGGTGCAGGCTCACTCAGCATGGAACTTTGTAGCTCATGATGTCGTTTTCCAGGCCCGGCTGAAGCTGCCCGAGAGAATTCCTGAGGCCTCACCGAGCTGGGGTCCATCAACTTGTGTGGCCTTGGCAGCCAACGACTGATCCTGACTGGCACCCTCCCTTTTGCCCTCAACAGAGCCCTTTGAGGAAACCACTGCCCTGCTGTGGGTTCGGCACAAGGAGCCTACTGGGCCCTAACCCTAACCCTACCCCGAACCGGACCCCACCATTGAAATGTAAGCCAGCCTTGAACCCTAACCCCAAACTTGAGCCGCCATGTCGCATCGGCCCTCACTTCTGCCCTCGAGGGATATCATAAGACTGGAGTCGCTTTGGCCCTGGCGACGTCACTGGACCGATCCCTAACTCTAGCTAAGGCTCTGGCCCCATGGGTACCCAATACCAAAGTCTAACAACACCACTGCCTGGGATCCAGAAGCGGTGCAAGTTCACTCAGCATGGAACCTGGAAGCTCAGCATGTCAATTCCCAGGCCCGGCTGCAGCTGCCTGAGAGTTTTCCTGAGTCCATCCCGACCAGGGGCCCATCGAGTTGTGTGGCCTTGGCAGACAAAGACTGATACGGACTGGCACCCTCCCATGTGCCCTCAACTCAGCCCTTAAGGGAGACCACTGCTCTGCTGTGAGTTCAGTGCCTGGAGCCTCCTGGGACCTAACCCTAACCCTAACCCTACCCCGAACTGAAACCCTCATCCAAAACCTAAGCCGGCCTCGATCCCTAACCCTACACTTGAGCCGCCCGATCTCATGGTCCCTCATTTCAGCCCTCGAGGGAGATCGAGAGCCTGGAGTCGCTTCGGGCTTGGCGACGACCCTGGACCGAACCCTTACCCTACCTAATGCTCTCTCACCATGGGGACCCAATACCATATTCTGACAACACCACGCGCCAGGGGTCCAGAAGTGGTGCAGCCTCACTTGGCATGAAACCTGGAAGCTCACCATGTCTTTTCCCAGTCCCGGCTCTACCTACGTGAGAGGATTCTCGAGGCCTCCCCGACCAGAGGCCCATCGACCTGTGTGGCCTTGGCAGCCGAAGACTGATCCTGACCGGCACCCACCCTTGTGCCCACAACTCAGCCCTATGGGGAGACCATTGCCCTGCTGTGAGTTCAGAGCCTGGAGCCTCCTGGGACTTAACACTAACCCTAACTCTTCCCCGAAATGGAGCCGCAACTAAAACCTAAGCCAGTCTCCAACCCTAAGCCTACACTTGACCGCCCCGTCCCATGGGCCCTCACTTCACATCTTGAGGGAGAACCCGAGACTGGAATCGCTTAGGCCCTGGTGACATCCCTTGACCGAACCCTAACCCTAGCTAAGGCTCCCTCCCCATGGGGACCCAATACCAAAGTCTGACAACACTATACGCCTGGGGCTTAGAAGCGGTACAGGCTCATTCGGCATGGAATATGGAAACTCACCATGTCGTTTCCCTGGCCCGCCTGCAGCCGCCTGAGAGGATTCAGGAGAACTCCCTGACCAGGGGCCCATCGAGTTGTGTGGCCTTGATAGACAAAGACTGTTCCTTACCGGCACCCTCCCTTGTGCCCTCAACTCAGCCCCTTGGGGAGACCTCTGTCCTGCTGTGGGTTTGGTGCCTTGACTCTCCGGGGACCTAAACCTAACTCTAACCCCACCCCGAACCAGAACCCTCCACTGAAACTTAAGCCGGCCTGGAACCCTAACCCTACACTTGAGTTTCCTGGGCCCTTACTTCAGCTCTCAAGGGAGATCACGAGACAGGAGTCGCTTCGGCCCTGGCGACGTCCCTGGACCGAACTCTAAACCTTCCTAAGTGTTTCTGCTCATAGGAACCCAAAACCAAAGTGACAACACCTCGCGCCTGGGGTCCAGAAGCGGTGCAAGGTCACTCGGCATGGAACCTGAAGCTCACCATGTCATTTCCCAGACGCTGTTGCAGTTGTCCGAGATGATTCCTGAGGCCTCCCCGACAATGGGCCAAGAGATTTATGTGGCCGTGGAAGCCAGAGACTGAGGCTGACCGGCACCCTCCCTTGTGCCCTGAACTCAGACCTTCGGGGAGCCCACTGCACTGCTGCCGGTTCGGCACGTGTAGCCTCCTGGGACCTAACTCTACTAAACGGAACCCTCTACCGAAACCTAAGCCAGCCTCGAACCCTAACCCTACACGTGACCGCAACATCGCGTGGGCCCTAACATAAGCCCTCCAGTGAAATCACAAGACTGCAGTCGCTTCGGCCCTGGCAACGTCCCTTGACAGATCCCTAACCCTAGCTAAGTCTGTATCCCCATTGGGACCCAATACCAAAGTCTGAAACACCATGAGACTGTGATCCAGAAGCAGTGCCGGGTCATTAGGCATGGAACCTGGTAGCTCACCATGTCGCTTCCCTGGCCCGGTGGCTGTTGCCCCAGAAGATTCTTGAGGCCTCCCCGAACAGGGGCCCAGAAAGTTGTGTGGCCTTTGAAGCCAGAGACTGATGCTGACTGGCACCCTGCCTTGTGTCCTCAACTCAGCCCATCGTGGAGACCACTGCACCCCTGTGGGTAAGGCGCCTGGAGTTTTCTAGGACATAACCCTAACCCTAACCATACCCCTAACCGTAACCCTCCACCGAAACCTAAGCCGTCCTCGAACCCTAACCCTACACTTGAGCCGCACCGTCTCATGGGCCCTCACTTCAGCCCTCGAGGGAGATCACGAGACTGGAGTGGCTTCAGCCCTGGCGACGCCCCTGGACATAACACTAACCCTAGCTAAGGCTCTCTCCCCAAGAGGACCCAATAGCAGAGTCTGACAACACCACGTGCCTGGTGTCCAGTAGCGATGCAAGGTCACTCAGCATGGAACCTCGATGCTCACCATGTCGTTTCAGAGGCCAAGATGCAGCTACCCAAGAGGATTCCTGAGACATCCTCGTCCAGGGGCTCAGAGAGTTGTGTGGCCGTGGAAGCCAGACTGATGCAGATCGGCACCCTCCCTTGTGCCCTTAACTCAGCCCATCGTGGAGCCCACTGCACCCCTGTAAGTTAGGCTCCTGGAGCCTCCTGGGACCTAACCCTAAAACTAACCTTACCGCTAACCCCAACCCTCCACTGAAACCTAAGCCAGCCTCGAACATACACCCTACACTTGAGCCACACCGACGCATGGGTCCTCACTTCAGCCCTCGACGGAATCACGAGACTAGAGTCGCTTCGGCCCTGGCGATGCCCCTAGACCAAACCCTAACCCTAGATAAGTCTCTCTCCCAATGGGGACCCAATACCAATATCTGACAACACCACGTGCCTGGGGACCAGAAATGGTGCAGGGTCACTCAGCATGGAACCTAGAAGCTCACCATGTCGTTTCCCATGCCCGCCTGCAGATGCCCGAGAGGATTCCTAAGGCCTCCACGACCAGGGGCCCAAAGAGTTTGGTGGCCTTGGATGCCAGAGACTGATGCTGACTGGCACCCTCCTGTGGGCCCTCAACTCATCCCTTCGGGACACCACTAAACCGCTGTGGGTTGGGCGCCTGGAGCCTGGTGGGACCTAACCCTAACCCTAACCATAACCCTCCACTGACACCTAAGCCGGCCTCGAACTCTAACTCTACACTTGAGATGCACCGTCGCATGGACCCTCAGTTCAGTCCTTGAGGGAGATCACAAGACTGGAGTCGCTTCATCCCTGGCGACGTCCCTGGTTGGAACCCTATCCCTAGCTAAGGTACTTCCCCATGTAGACCCAATACCAAACTCTGACAACACCACGTGCCTGGATTCCAGAAGTGGTGCAGGGTCACTCGGCATGGAACCTGAAAGCTCACCATGTCGTTTCCCAGGACAGGCTGCAGTTGCCCCAGAGAATTCCTGAGGCCTCCCTGACCAGGGGCGCAGAGTTGTGTGGCCTTGGAAGGCAGAGACTCATGCTGAACTGCACCCACCCTTGTGTGCTAATCTCAGCCCTTCGGGGAGACCACTGCACTGCTGTGATTTTGGCAACTGGAGCCTCCTGGGACCTAACCCTAACCCTAACCCTACCCCTAACCAGATCCCTCCACTGAAACCTATGCCGGCCTCGAACCCTAACGGTACTCTTGAGCCGCACCGTCATATGGGCCCTCACTTCAGGCCTCAAAGTAGATAATGAGACTGGAGTCGCTTCATCCCTAGCGATGTCACTGGACCGAACCCTAACTCTAGCTAAGGCTCTCTCCCAATGGGGACCCAATGCCAAAGTCTGACAACACCACGCGCCTGGGGTCGAGAAGCGGTGCAGGGTCACTAGGCATGGAACTGAAAACTCACCATGTCGTTTCCCATGCTCGGCTGCAGATGCCCAAGAGGATTCCTGAGGCCTCCCCTACCAGGGGCCCATAGATTTTGTGGCCTTGGAAGCCAGATACTGATCCTGACAGGCACCCTCCCTTGTGCCCTCAACTGAGCCCTTCAGGCAGACCATGGCACTGCTGTGGCTTCGGAGCCTGGAGCCTCCTGGGACCTAAACCTAAACCTAATCCTAACCGGAAACCTCCACTGAAACCTAAGCCGGCCTCGAACCCTAAACCTACACTTGAGCTGCACTGTCACATGGGCCCTCACTTCAACCCTCGATGGAGATCATGAGACTGGAGTCTATTCGGCACTGGCAAAGTCCCTGGATGATCCCTAACCCTAGCTAAGGCTCTCTCCCCATGGGACCAAATACCAAAGTCTGACAACACCATACGCCTGGGGTCCAGAAATGGTACAGGGTCACACCCGACCCTGTGTGGCCTCCCCGACCAGGGGCCCATAGATTTGTGTGGCCTTGGAAGCCAGAAACTGATACTGGCCTGCTCCCTCTCTTGTGCCCTCATCTCAGCTCATCGGGGAGACCACTCACTGTTTTGGTTTTGGCACCTGGAGCCTCCTGGGATCTAACCCTAACCCTAACCCTACCCCTAACCAGAACCCTCCACTGAAACCTACACCGGCGTATAACCCTAACCCTACACTTGTGCTGCCCGGTCTCATGGTCCCACACTTCAGCCCTTGAGGGAGATCACGAGACTGGAGTCGCTTCAGCCCTGGCAATTCCCTGGACCGAACCCTAACCATAGCTAGGTTCCCCCCTGCCCCCAATTGGGACCCAACACCAAAGTCTGACAACACCACGTGCCTGGGGTCCAGAAGCGGTGCGGGGTTACTCGGCATGGAATCTGGAAGCTCACCATGTCATTTCCCAGTTCTGGCTGCAGCTGCCCGAGGGGATTCCTGAGGCCTCCCTGACCAGGGGCTCAAAGATTTTGTGGCCTGGAAGCCAGAGACTGATGCTGACTGGCACCTTCCCTTGTGTCTTCAACTCAGCCCTTCGGGGAGAACACTGCACCCCTGTGGGTTCGACGCCTGTAGCCCCCTGGGACCTAACCCTATCCCTAACCCTTCCCCTAACCAGAACCCTCAACCAAAACCTAAGCCGGCTTCAATCCCTAACTCTACACTTTAGCTGCACCATCACATGGGCCCTCACTTCAGCCCTCGAGGGAGATCATGAGACTGCAGTCGCTTCAGCCCTGGCGACGTCCGTTACAGCCCTAACCCTAGCGAAGTCTCTCTCCCCAAACCAAATTTGGTTTGGGGCCCAAACGAAAATCGGACAACACCATGCACCTGTGGTTCAGAATCGTTGCAGGGTCACTCATCATGGAACCTGGGAGCACCCATGTCGTTTCACGGCCCAGCTGCAGCTATCCGAGAGAATTCCTGAACCCTCCCCGACCAGGGGCCCAG